>NW_027071881.1:7945000-8545000 GCF_038088225.1 Cyrtonyx montezumae
AATATCTTGGCCATTATGGGTGTGAATTCAAAACAGAATAGCAGTCATGCACAGGAAAAATGTAAAAGCTCCTTGATTCGTTGACATGAGTCTAAACATCTCATACACATTATTATCTGCAAGTCCTTTTTTGACGTTTTACTGTAGATTTCTACATAATTAAATTATAAACTCTTAAAGCATCTGAATGCCACAGAGCTTTCGTTCAGTAGATGCATCGAAACTTCCCATCAGTTTTGTACACTGAACTCTACCTTGCTGTAGATTTCTATTCTCTCATAAAATGCAAATCTCCAGTCAAGGTAAGAATATTTGCAATTTGACTTTTATTCTTGAAGTGAGTGTACTTTCAAGTAGTTTGACACTAATTTTATGAAGCAAAAGCCGTTTTTCACACTTCAGGAGCCAAGTGGCTATAGTGGAATGAAAGAGTGAATTAGATTTGTTGCAGATGTTTTCTGAGTTGGATACCTCTGGGTTCTGTGAGGCATTTCTCATTTCTGGTAAATTAGAATAAAATTAAGTTGTGTGACATAAATATGATATATTTACATAATTAAACTCTACAGTATATCTCAGATCACGCAGGCTGTGGCATGCAGCTCGCAGGAATATTTTCTGTAGCGTCTATGTCTGGGTCGTTCAGTGCAGGAATTCTAGTTTGGGAACTTTTCTAGTCCTTAAATTGCTACCATACAGCAATAATATAAGGTAGGGGGTGGAAAGACAGACAATTACCACCATTCTTCCATATGTAATTTGTATATGGTATTGGTTATTTTTATTAAGTTCATAGTTTCTTCCTCTTGATGGAATACAAACACTTGGCCAAATTCTTTGCCTGAAGTCATTGGAGCCAAGGATAAATTTGGTTTTCTCCTCTCTGAAGGGCTTGAAATAATAATAATAAAAAAATTGGCCACGATTTTAAAGATTTTTATGGTGTTTATAGATAGATGCGTGGCTATTCAAAGATTTAGCTGTGCCTGTCTTCAGGGAAGGAAAGAACACTATCAGATAAAACAATACCTCAGCACATTTGAATTCACGTAAATCGTACGTGACTCTGAACTTCTTTGAGTGCTCTGTCCTATGGTTTCCTGATATGTAAATGGAAAAAACTTCTGCATACATTTAGCTTGTGCTCATTAAGTGCTTTGAAGCAGTCGGGTTAAAGTTCATATAGAAGCACGCGGATTATTTAGTGGACTTATGTCTGCTTTCTACCATTTATATCCTTCTGCGTGATCTATTTTTAAAGATGTAATAACAAAGAATTAATGAGTGCATTTGTTCTAATTGGAATAGAATTTTTCTTGTACACGTAAGACCTTTCATTTATATATTACTGTTTTTAATGCAGTGTAAGAAGTGGTTGTTTTAACTTCGGAGAAAAGTAAAACAAAGCAGAGAAAAACACAAAACCAAACAACTTTCCTTGGGCAGTTTTGACATCTACATTTTATATTTCATAAGCCTCAGCTGCAGTTCACACTTGTGGAAACTATAAGTGTCCTTTTATTTTTAACAGCAGCCTAGGGTATGGTTGAAAGAGGCATATTTCCATTTTGGCTTTTGTTTGAGCAGCTTCCAAAACATCATTCTACTCCTTTTCTGGAAAATTTGCCAAGTCTAGCTCAGATTAAGTTTCTTTGTTAGATTTGTTCTTTTAAGCATCTGGATCAGAAACTGTATCCCATGCTATGGAGTAATGAAACATTTGGAAATCATCTGAGAAATGGTAGTAAGCCATGATAGTACTGTACATTCTTTTTAGCTGTAAGAAATATGTAGCTTACAGAGAAGTTTAGTGATTTTTTTTTTTTAGTAAGCTTTACTTTGAACCACCCTCCTAAGAGGTTACAGTTCATTCTTCTAGGATGCAAACAGGCACTTTTATCTTTTAAACCGTTGTCATCCCTTTTATCACTGCTTGATGTATATCTATATTCTGTGGCAAACATCAGCGTTTTAGGATATTTCAGAGGGAATAAAAAAAAAAAAAAGACATACAAACTGCAATTATGTGAATTAGAGTTTGGATTTTTATTGTAACTCATAAAGCCAGTGGTGGGTGGGTTGGGTTTGTTTCTTTCTGATGCGTTACTACTTTT
Organism: Cyrtonyx montezumae; assembly: GCF_038088225.1. Lineage (NCBI taxonomy): Eukaryota > Metazoa > Chordata > Aves > Galliformes > Odontophoridae > Cyrtonyx > Cyrtonyx montezumae. Next base: position 7,947,115 of record NW_027071881.1, read on the forward strand.
GCAGTTTAAAAGGTAAACCAATATTGTAGATGTAAGTTCATCAGTGGGGCTGGAAAAATCAGTTTAAAATAAATCATTGGAATTTATAGTATGAGAAAATGTTTTTCTCGTGTCATAAACTTGAGAACCTTATAAAGTCAGTCTGCTCATATTATACTTTCAGTTTTGAAGAATATTGTTTGTTGAAGAGAAACAGATCTGAATGCGAGTGGTAAAGAACTAGTGTATCCTCCTAATTAGCTGTGTAACAGGGCTAAATTGAAGAAACGTTTGTACATTAAATACAGGATGGGGAAGAGGAGACAGCTCTTGAGAATGTGGACGGGAATATGCATGTTTTGTATTACTTTTAAAGCAAATATATTTATTCACTTAAAAGAATTAGTGCTGTAGCCAAAACATTCATTACGTTCCTCCACAACGTACCATTCACATGACTGACTGAGATTAAGAACCCAGCTTTATTTGGGGTGTTTGAGTAAATGCAGATGTTTGTTAATTATACTGCATATATTATGCATTACTTTAACTTTTTATTAATTAATTTCCCAATTATTTTGTTGCTTTGAAAAGCATGCAAAGCAGGAATTTACCAGAAATGAAACCTGAATGTTTGCATTCTTAAAGCAAGACTTCAACCATCAGATAAAACAGGCAGCAAATCCAAACCACTCATTGCCTTGGAGTTTATTGTGAGTGCCACCTTCAGGGAATGAACCAAAGCCGATTTAATATTCAGCAGTGTGGGGTTTTCTGATTTTATTTTTATTTTTTAAATGTTCTCTTTTAAGCTTCTGTTATCTAGTCCCTTCTGCTTACACAGAACCTCTTGTAAAATTTCTTCCTCCATGTTATGCACTTCAGTCTCCACATGAGAAATGTTTATCACTCCTCAGAAGGCACTGACCTGGTGGGCAGCCACAGGATGGCAAGTCAGCAGGGGCTTCTGTCAATAACCTATTTTTTCTTCACCTCTGAAGAGGTTTTGTGTAGCAGCGTTCGTGGAAGTCGTATTATCTATTTGTCATGAAGCTGCTGACTTCTTTAAACTCCGTACCTACTGTCGTGTCAGATGGTGCTCTTTCAAAAGAACTTCCACAAATGTTTGGTTTCTGGGTGTGTGAACAATTGGTTTCTTGAACAGGATATGCATTGAGCTCGGAGCCTTGTGGATTCGTTGGTTCCATCACCGGAGATTGTGTGTCCATCAAGCTGAAGTTGTTTCTGTGATTTGCAAATGCTCTGCTTGCTGTTTTTAAAGGCTGCTCTCTGGCTCCCATCTGTGTCACCCGAGATGGTTCTTTTTGCAAGGTTTGGGTCTATTTGCTCAGTTGTGGATGCCCCTCTGTATTGATATGGGAGAAAGTAGCATAAATGGTTGCACAGTGCGTAAGAAGCAGGAAAAAGCAGATGGCAGCTCTGCTAATGGGGCTTCTCCACTTGATCTCACACGGAGAGAGACCTTTTCATTGTCAGAATTTCTCAAAGCTCATTGATTTTTCATTCTAGCAGGATTTATTTGCTTTTGAATCACTGCTGTGCTTTTATCATTAGGTACTGAACCTTTCACTGGGCTGCACATTCCACTAGTTTTTTGATACTTGCTCTTTTGGAATTCCTGCACAGAACTTCTTTCTTCCTCCCCTTTACATTAAGATCGTTTACTAGATTCTTAATATACCAGACACAGTCAGCTTTTAGTTTAAATATTCTGAATGAAGTTTGACCTTTTTTTTTTTTACAGTTTTTGCTTAGCACTAAAAAAAAGTCTCAGAAGAATTTTTTTTTTTTTAGTTCAGCACCTAAGTTTCGTATGTGTGAGATTATTTCCCCCAAATTCAATACAAATGCATTTCTTTCATTAGAAGAAAGGAACAGAGATGTTCTGAATGAAAGGTAAGCTTTCATGAACGGCATAATTCAGGTTCTTTGCTTTCTGCTGAAGGAAGCCAGGACAGATGCCTCAAGTCAAGGTTGCAAAGCCAAAGTTTTCTGAAGCTGTGTGCTTAAACGGGAACAGCTGCAGTCTTGTGTTGCTTCTTTTTTAATTGATCAGATCTGCTTCTTTCGATATATCCTTGCTTGTGGTCTGGGTCTCTAAAATATGAAAATATGGATTGAATAGAGATTCATGTTTACTTATTTATGGCTTTGGGCTTACAGAACAAGTGAATGTACCCCAAGTATTTTCTCTGCATATCATCTTATTGCCAGTATTTTTGTAATAAATGCCATCTTGATCTGTCGAAGGAAACCATTTATCTATTTTGTAGCACATTGCATTTTACTGCATTAGCAGGTCTGATATTCTCACAGGAGAGTTCTCAACCAGTTGTTTGGTTTGATTAAAGATGATTGTTAGTCACGAAAGATGCTATTGATTATCTTTTGGCAAAAGCTAGGAATGTCAGCTTATATAGCTCATTTGTCCTCAGTGACCTGGATGGAGATTGAATCTTCTTTCTTTGCTGTGTTTTTCAATAGCATGACTGAGGTTTGCTGGGTTTATATTGTCATAACTTAATCTGTTAGAATCCTAGAAAAGAGTTGTTTTGTAAAGGAGGGGTAAGATATATTATTGGCTGCTCATACAAAAGAACATCACTATCAGTCATCTAGCTGCTGCATGACACACTACGTGAAAATGTTAGCACTTAAATGACATCCTTCCAGTTTGTCTCTTTGCCTGTTTCCTTTTAAATAGCCAAGGTACATTTTTTCTTTCATTCTGTAGGTAATGTTAAGGAGACAAAGTGCACAGGGTTTCTGAAGCATTCTTTGCAGCGAGCGGTAGGGTGGTTGGTTGCTTTGATGAAGCTTCAGCTCCTAGGATTGAGTGAGCATCAGCTTTCTTTGATGAAATGACATTTCTGATCCTCAGGAGTGTATAGTAAAGATGGAGGCAACCCACATTCAATCTTGTAGACTTCATCTCATTCTCGGGCTTTCAGAGACCTGAGTCATGATTTGTGGGCTGTCACTAATGAGATTATGTATGCATAACTAACGAATTTAGGCTATGAAAATTCTGTATTACTCTTGTTTTACTGAATGTGAAGTCAGCCATATCGTATCAAGCCTACACTATGAACCTTCAGAACTTGGGACAATGGAAGAAACTCTGAGGATTCCCAACCGAAAATAGTAACCGGATGAAAAGGAGTGAGTGTGTGGAACAAACATGTCTTCACTGGAGCTCCCAGGAAGAAGGAGTAAGTGACGTGAGCAATGGGATTGTAGACAGTGGCTCTGGAGCCAGACAGGAACCAAAATAGCAGCCCGGGTATGGAAGCCTAAGCTAGGAGCTAACGTATAAGTCACAGGTCAGGAGTTCTGCTTGGAGCCACAGCCACAGTTTTTCATTTTTGTCCCAGTGCTGCCTTAAACAGAATTACTACAACTGATCCAGTCACGTAAGGCAACTGTACTTGTAGTTACAGTTACCCACCTAGAAGTTATTTAGCTTATTTATTTAGCTTATTTAGTACTGCTCATACTAATTGTTAGAGAATTTACGTTTGCGCCTATTAATTTTGTCTGTGGGAGATAACATTCTGATAATGGAGAAATTGAATTGTTTTAGAAAGGAAGAGGAAGCTTTGTAATTCAGAGTAAGTACAGTAGGGTAACTTGTTGGAGTCTTGGACAACTTATGAAGAACTTGATTGAAGCCCAACAAATTCTCATCTAAATGGAAGTTGGAGTCTATTAGTTATATCTAACACACAGACTTCTGATGGTGGAGAATGGAAAATCAAGTAGCAATGTATCACTTATTTCACTGATTTTATATTGAAGCACACATCCAGTGGAGCATGCAGAATGCTAAGCATAAAAGACCAAGCTCAACCAGATGTTCAACATGATTATGCTTTAGACTTTAGTTTACATCTGAGTTTTATGTCAAGTTGTTACATTTATTTGTTTGCTTTCCTTGAATAGGAAAAAAATGTCGACAACAAATCAAAGGGAATAAAATGACAGTACATTTCAGATGACCAGGTTTGAATCATAAGAAGTCTAGTGGTATAAAACCTGTACAAGTGCATGATAGCTTCCTATTATTTTTATTTTTAATAATGGTGAATCTACAGTGCTACATAAATGTAAATGAAAGGTGTTGATGAAAGCATTTGGTCTCATTTTGTAGCAGATACAGTTGTTGTCGACTAGGTACAATTTGTTGAAATGCTTTTTAAGGGCTACTTCATAAAGTACAAGTGTGTGTGTGTCAAGTACAATCAATATCGTAGTGAAAAAATCATGGGGACATCCATGTGGGTTTTTAGTCTCGTAACAGTCCTTAAATTGCAAAAGATAACGGAGGCAGAAGTTTCAATTGAGTAATACTTCTGATAATGAATGAATAAATTGCTGCTTATCTTGTCCCAGATTAGATTAAAAGCCCTATTCTGAAATCTAGTGAAAAGAATTTATGGGAACCACTGTTTCCATACTAATATTTTTTAGGTATAAGAGAGGAAATATGCCTGATGATATTAATTTGCTGTTAACTAATATAGTACAACATCAGTAACTGGCAGTTAATCTATCAAACTCATGCCACGACATCTGACTTGTTATTTTAATATGTTATAAGCATGAAATGTGTTTTTCAGGTATGTTTTACATTTGCGCCAGGTAATGGAAAGTACAATATATTATGTGCTTGTGCCCCAGAGGAAACTTTTAAACAAAAATAATTGAATGCAATAAATCTTCCCCTGCCTTCCTTCTGGTATGCCTTCTGCATTGTATCTTAGAGTTCATACTTATAGTAAGCCTTGTTGGTAGTGACATGGTAACAGTACTGATGCAAAGGGCACTGCCCTCACCCACCATCTGTTAGGTTTATATTACAAGATTTGTTGAATTTTCTCTCTTTTTATTCCTCGTTTCTTCTCTAAATGACTTTTTTCTTTTTTTTTTCTATGAGATTTAGCATCTTATTACAGATCGCCATTACTATTGGGAGTAAAACTACAGTTTTTCAAATAATTAGGAACATCCACAAGCTAATAAATCTGTCCTGAAATTTTCATTTGATTGTGTACATTGTATAAAGTTGATATTTAATGGTGTCTCTGCGTGAATGATTTATCAGGCGTTTATTTTCACAAGTTTTCATCATATACAGTGGTGAGATGATTTGATGCATGGTAAGTTTAATATCTTCAGTGCTTAGATTATTATTGCTGTTTGGTATACGGTTTATTTACTCCCTTATCGGACAGTAATCTTAAAAAGACTTCCTTGTTCTGTGAATACACAACAACTTGTTTTAGCTGATGCTTAGTAAATACAACAGTGTCATAAATCTTTCATAGCATCTTGTGTACCTCTTGGTTTGTTGTTTCAGAAAGTGTAGAGGTCCATAATATACCATGAAGTGGACATAAGCTTAAATGTGATAAATATAACCCTCTTAAAAAAAAAATATATATATATATTTATATATATAACATTTGATTGTACAGTGGCTGCTGCCTTTGTTTTTTCTTTGTTATTTTTTAAAGCAGCTTTGCTGTGTTTAAAAGTAGTGATACTTTGTCTTAAAAGTTTCTAAGAATAAATAAAATGGAACACTTCTAGGAAGAAACAGTCACATGGATTATAATACATCAATAAAAATGGATGTAGCCCAGGCTTGCAGTCCTTGTTCAACCAGCTCCGTTCCCCACCCAGGTGTTTGTTTAGCAGGAGATCTTCTTGAGATGTGATGAGAGGGAAATTTCACTCCAAGCTGGTTGAACAGGTCCAGTGTCGTGGAGTTTCAGTGTCAGAAGCAGTCACGTTTTGTTGTAATCTATTTCCTCTAAATACTTTAAATCAAAGCTTTGGAAAAGTATTGATCTCGACACAAGAGTACACTTGCAGGTATATAATATTTATATTAAAAACGTTTGTGGATGGGTTTTAGTCTTCCCCTATGCATTCATCTTTAGAACTTCAGATACTATACAGATTCAGATTGTAGTAGAGAAAAAAACAGCTTCAAAACTGTCTTTGAAAATGTCACTACTGAGTTAAAGATGTTTAGGAATTTCCTCCTTTGTAGAGGACTATTTAAAAAAAAAAGTCCTGGTTTTAGTATGCAAAATATTACCAACCGTCTAAAATATAGTAGCTGAAACCAATTGCAAACAGATGGGCTTTCTTATTCTGATTGGCCATATGTTACCATAGTAAAAATTGAAAAATCCGGTCAAAACATAATTCTTCTAGAGGAAATGACCTTGATAGTTCCTGACTACTATATGATTTATTTATTTTTTTGCCAACAGATAGAACGTATCAAGAATTGTGTATGAATTGCAAATATTTGTAACATAAAGGGCGTAGTGTTTGTTTAGGTATTTCAGAGGGAAAATATGGCTTTTGGAGAGGAAAAAAACCACCAAAGCACCACAGAACTGCCATGTACACAGGTATAAACAAAGTGCAACAATGGCACAAGCTTCAGATGAATCATGCAAAGCCGTTCTCCTGGGCATTGCTTCACGGAAATGAGTAGTAACTGCAAGTGTCTGAACAATGTAAATCACACTTGCACTTGGAAAACCTCTTAAAATACAAACGTGCTTTATTTCTAATAGACTGGGAAGTTTATGGCGTTAAAATGCTCAGTTTTATGTGACTCACTTTAAGAGTAGCTCATATTCGCCTACAGTTTAAACCTTAGATCCCCACATATGCATCCCCTCTGATTATTTATAATAAAGAGCGACAAAGTACTGTTGCAAAGTAGAAATATGCATCAAATATTCTGCATTGTTACGTCCAATTCTGATACTGCGCCTTCGTGCAGTGCCTGTGCCGTTTGGTGCTTTATCTGTGTAGGGTCTGTGTATCCATCCATACAGATGGGACTTGTCTGTCTGGATGGCAAATCCTTGAAGCCCGTTGCACGTTATGCCTCGACAACACGCAGTGTGATGGGTCTACACCCTCTGTGACTTTTGGGAGTTCGCTGCTTTGAATGAAACAGTATTTTCAGTAACGCATTATATCATTTCTATAATGCGTACAGCTACAAATTTAACGTGCACATAGGTATGAATCACACAGATGCATGATGTTCTCATGTTCAGCATACCACAGAACCCTGTCTTTAAAGCTGATACTGCAGATTGTTCTCGGTTGCGTTAAACATTTTAAACTTGTCGTAGGACAAAATCCATACCTTGGCAAATCCATTTAGCCTCGATTTTATACACTCTTCACAGTATTTGGGAACTGATTGTGCCTCGGGGACCACCTCAATGGACTTTGTATGGATTAATAACAGAACATGCAAAGTAAGTTGACAGTAAAACTTTCACTTGTGTTTGGCTGAGCTCATGTAAATATAATGCTGATGAAGTGAGACTAAATCCCTGGTTAAAATCTTAAACTCCTTTTGTATGTAAGTTCAGTATTATTATGTAGTGTCATTACACACGTAGAAAATAATTGAGTACTTCTCCCAGTGGAGGTTTACATATACTATGCAGTTTCTTGTTTGGTTGAAATTCTATTAAGAGTACATTAAACCAACGTTGGCCGCGTTGCCGAAGCCATCCACAAAATCCATATTTCAGTTTATCTTAAATTGCCCCGTTCTCTTATATGATGTAATAATTAAATGTCTGAAAGTACATGTAAATGTGTGCATTTTGATTATGGTTAGGTTTGTCTTTTTTAGTAAACTTAAAAAATCCCAGCTGTAAACTGGTTATTCAGATTTAACTGAACATAAAGTTTCATTCTTCCATAGCAGGTTATTGTGTTTTAGAGTAGGCTTTCGTCTATAAATAATAAATAATGAAGTGATTCTTCCAGATTATCTGCTTTGAGTCAAACATTTTCAAATGATTTGCACTGGAATGGTTTATGCCATGTTGCAGGCCACACTCGTTTAATCAAACTTCATTTAGTAGAATAAGTGAGCCCTATAAATGCCATTGTTTCTGTAACTGTATTTTAACAACTTATGTCTTTCCAGTTTCCTGGACCGTATTGGTCTCTGCATCAGTGGCAGGTCTCCGAGGAGCATATATAGGCCACATTTAAAGGGATACAGGACAAAGTTCTAGTGGCTTACTTTATTTCTCTTTAAAAGGATTAAAATGCCCTGAGATCTAGTGCATAAAACTTCAGTTGCGTTTAAGAGTTTGAATGGCATGTGCTGTCTGTTGCTTAGGCATTGTGAATGTGGAGTCTGAATGAGTGAGTGATTGGAGTGGTTTGAAATAAGCAAGAATTTAAAAAAAATGTTATTTGCACAGTGTGCAGAGGTTGGAACTTGAAAGGAGTCCATCAGTCATAAAAACTGGTGAACGATACGAGTAGAAAGAAATTCTGGATTGGCCCCTTAAGCAGAGACAAGATCAAATGCAATTGGACCATCTTTGACAGGTATTTGTCATCTTAAAGTTCTACAGTGAAAGAGATTCCCTGAGCTCCTTGGGCAGCCTGTTCCAGTGTTGCACTCCCTTTAGAGTTAGAAAGGTTTCCTGTATGCAATGTTAATCTGTGCAGATTAGGCTAGTTTCTTCTTGTGTGTTTAGCAGCAGAGAAGAACAGTTCTCCAGTGACAGGGAATCAAAAACACGTTGAAAGATTTGGGAGGAGTCTAACTCGGTAACAATATGAGGTTAAATTTAGTAAGAATGTTCAGAAGAGGAATATCTGAGGGCTGTTGAAAGACGAGGGCAGCCCTTCATTGTCCTTAGCCTCTCTTCTTTGTCCTAACGAGAAAAAATATATTCAAAATGAGAAATTGCATACAGCACTAAATCCTGAATAACTGTGCACTCATGCACGAGCTTCTGTGCCCTGATCCTGCCCAAACCAGGGCAGTGGGGATTGCCCTCCAAAGTGCTCCCCGCGAGCTGGGTGAATTCTGATGACTTTCTTTGTACACGAGAAGGCGGCAAAGAAGGGCTTTAATGAGGAAAAAGAGGAGTTCAGCAATGCATGAGGAGTGTTTCAAGTGCGTGGGACTGTGATACGTATCCTGCATTGCTGAATTATACTGTGAGACTTCTTCAAACAGGTTGTTACACGTGTCTTGTGTGTCAAAGGATTCCATTAGCAATACTCATGGAAGAAAGCTCAGCAACAAGAGCTGATTTAATTGTTTCAATAACTGAAATCAAGATGGCAGTAAAGGAGGATGCTGCAGCACCTCTTGTGATCTGGAATATGAGTCAGGGTCATCGTAGTTGTCCCAGTGTTACTTTTTGCGTTTGCTTCTGGCGACTCTCAGATCTGAGAGTGGTGCAGTGTACTCAGATGGGTGCCTACCTTGGCCCAGAACAGCCAATGTCACAGATTTGCTCTGGTTGTTTGGACTGCAGATCCAAACAGACTCTCAGAGTTTGTCTCCCATGCAGAGCGTGGCTGAACTCAGCCCATGCTGCTTTTAGGCCTTTGTTCTGTGCTGAACACTTTCAAGGAATGGTGGACATTGAACTCCTTTTTAGTTTTACCTGCTTGGGATTTTGTGCGTACCTGAACTCTCATATTGCTTGTCATCTTAAGGCACTTCCCATGGGCTGATATGTACACTCATAAAGATACACCCACACTTTCTAAAATGCATTTAATATGAATGGATTTTCAGAACTTGGCTGCTTGCAATGAATTTCTCCAGCCAGTTTCTAATCTCTCCAATCCAACTTAAATGTAAAAGCTCTATATAGAAGAAAGAAAACAAAACCTTCAGAGTTGGGCAATAAGGAAATAAATATACTGCAGATTGTAAAATTTTGTTAGCATTCCTGCGCTGTCTGCAATTTTTTTTTTTTACTTTTATTCTACCAGATATTCCAATTAAATTAACTAGAGTTTTTGTGTGTGTGTGTGCGTGGTAGTCAGCATAAAGTGTGTATTAATTTGTCTCTTGTGTTTGGAAAAAGAATGTAGTTAATATACTGACGGTACTGTAAAGTCTGTCTATAAAATATTAATCTCTGGAATGGATATTATTGTAGGGACACTGTGCCTTGATGTTCATTGTATTCTGCATATATTGTTTTTAAGGGTTTCTTTAAATCAATGGAATCTTAGTTGGTGGCTTTAGTAAGATAAAACAGACAAAATGAACAAAATGCTGTAGAACCAGACTTTGTAAGGATGCAAGTACATAAAGTCTCTGTGTTACAAGGGGCAGGCTTCTTGCTCTAATGAGTTTCTCGGGCTGCGAGCATTCATGGTATATCACAGCAATGAAAATAATTGTATGGAATGAGACTAAGGGGAAGGGGAACAGCCTGGCTCTGCGATTTCAGCCTCTAGCATCTCTTCTGCACACATTCAATACCATTGTTAGACATATTTCATCACCTATTTTCCCCTGTACTTAACCCGGGGTCACTGTAATATTTCATAATTTTAATGCTTCCAGATTTATCAAAGGGTTGCCGATAAATTCTTTTAATCTGTGTGTATACAATGTGAGATATTGATTCACATATTTGAAAGATCATAATATCCTCTTTGTACGTTTGATTCGTCTGGTGCTGTAAAAAGGCAGGCATTGTAATTGTTGGTAACGAGGTCTCTGGCCCTTGGAGCTGTGTGTCATGCATCGAAGGAGGATTAGGAGAGGTAGGAGCTCACAGACCAGGAAAGAGTTCTGCATAAAACCACAAATATCATTAGGGGTAGTGCACACAATGGGTGGTTTAAGCATGTCTGCTGTGACAACAGGCATTGGGAAATCATCTGTGCCACCCTGGGAGAGCACAGTTATCTTTAAAAGAGCCCCTGGGTTCAAAGCAGAGGAAAGCCGTGATCAAATGCCTCCTCAACTGCAGGTGCTTACATTCATCATTTTATTTGGTGAGGGTCACAATGGAAGAATGGTGTGCTGAAGTGAAAAAACATTTTGTGTGGAGAAGAAAAACTTGCTGCTACTGGATAGCCAGTTAATTCTTATGCAAACCAAAGCTATGCGTCTCTCTTTCATAAACTGAGTCACTGCTGAATTGCTGTAAAGCTAATAAAAGAATAAAGGTATTATATATTCAAAAGCAAAACCTGTCCAGGCACATAGCACTTAAAACTTCTATAGACTTAAAAATGATGAGCTAATTACTTCGTTAAGTGACCATCTAGGTAATGCAAGGCAGAGTGGATGGGGCAGAGCAAGGCTACATGGATGTGGCCCACTTCCTAGCCTTTTTCCTACCTCTTTTTTCCCTTTAATTTTTTTCCCCCTGTCAAAAAGGGTTCAAGTCATTACTGTACTGCTGGATAACTCATTTGGCCGTATGGTTGGATGCGTCCCCAGGGAGACATGGAAAATCTGACAGTTATCCACCTTGTAGTGAATGGTCCGAGCAGGGCTGCGTAGCGTGAGTGCACTTTACACACTGAGGCTGAGACTGAATGTCGCACACTCGGCTTATCTGGAAGAGCTGGCTCCAGCAGCACGCTGGAGCAGCTCGCTCATTGGAAGAGGTTCTGCGAGAAGAAATAGGAAGAACTTAGCAAAACAAAAATTAGGACTTTCACAGACATTCAGCAGCCTTGAGGAGGTTTCTTGGTATATTTGTTTTGAATCAGAGTATCAGTGTGAAAGAGTGCTCAGATGTGACCCGTCCGTGTGCAGGCAGGGTAAAGAACACGAAGCTCGCTTACGGGGAGTAAAGCCTCGTTGCTCTGCAGTGCACTTGGGTAAATTTGCAGCCTCCTCAGCCACAAGAAAGAAGGGTCAAGGCACTTTTTATCACTGGGTGCGCTGAATTGCGTTACAGGATGGTATTGTGCCCAGCTGTGATTACTACCAGACATGCATTTTTATGCATTCAAGAATTCGCAATAAAAACAGCATGAGTTCATGTGAGTTTTTGTGGCACTCATCCAACACGGTTTCCCAGCGAGCACCGTGCCAGGTATTTAAAGCAAGAAGGATATCTGCCTGATAACTTATTTTTCTCCCTGGAATCCAGCACTCAGATCCTTCTGTCAGGCTGATTGTTCTCCAGTTGCATTCCAAATTTGGCTAACGATCTTGCAATGCTTCAGACAGAAAGTGGAAGTGAGGGCCTGAAGTGCCAAAAGAAACCCTGAAAGAAGTCTCGATGCAGCCCCGCAGTAACTCACGGCTGATGACATTACCAGAGGTGATGAGTTTCACACACGCACACGTTTGGAGGAGATGTATGATTTCATAAAACGGAGAGCTGCAAAATCAATAGGAACAGCTATGAGGCAGTGCCAGGAGTGGGCACGGCGCCCTCGTTGAATTTGATAAGCAAACACTGCCTGGTGTTTTTGTTGTTAAAGCATTGTGTTCTCAGGCCTCCTTTAGCATTAATGTGCATTAACTCAGCTGCTGAGAACTTTAAACGAATCTATTGTAGTGCACGTGCTTGGGAGCATGGAACGAGGGTCTCATTTCGTTTCTGTCAGAGCTCTGCTAAGATACTGCTATCAGATGACTTATGATCATTGTAAACAGATGCCATATGGGTTCGTACTGATTGACATGCAAATCTTTGACAGCACAAATCCAGGCCATGTCAATCACTGCCTGTCAGCATGACATGTCACTCTTCTTTTTGCTGTGATTGAATTGTAATGCCATTAGGAGCTCACCGCATTTTATGCAGATTGACAAGAGAGCTGAGAAGCTGTGTTGTGCTCAGGGCTCTGACAATGGGAAGAAGGGAGGCTGCAGTGGGGCTGCTGGTGGCAGCCACGGTTCTGGTGTGCCCAATGAGGTGGGCTGCTTGGACGTGGAGCAGTCCTGCTCGTTCTCTGGGGACTTGCATAGGCTGCTCATCTTCCATGCCCTGGTGCGACCTGTTGCACTGTGTGATGTCTGGGCACATTTTATATACTGTTTTTCAGACGTGATGGTATTGCTACTTATTTTTTCAGTCACACTGGTGCAGTATTTCTGGGCTCTTCAACACTCCTCTGATTTAATGTTGATATACCTCTACAGCTTCTTAAAGTGTCACATATATAGCCATGTGCATGTATACACGAATGTGGTCATACATATATACATGCACACGTGCATTAAGGGCATGGGTGTTTATGTAGATGGCTTTTCTCATACGAGAATCAAAATTGAAATAGATTAAAAGCTGAGTGGTGAGCAGCTAACTCTTCTTATTTTTTGTTTTACAAGACAAGATGCTTACTTTTTTGTTAATCGATTGTTCTGGATAAACAATTCCCTTCACATGGTCGTTGCACGTGGAGATCAGCAACAGACTCTTAACTTTAATTGTAATTATTTCTAGTTTGTTTGGGATGCATAGGATATTACAGTGACCTGCAGTAATGTCTGCCTTGCTGGCAGCTGTGATATCAGAGGTAGTGCCCAATGGGCAAACACAGGTGGTACAGCAGCTTTGTGCCTGGTGCTGAGGAATTTGATAGTGGGGATTTTAATACCCATTTTAATGTGGTGTTCTGCACGAGTGTGAATATTCACATTGTTTTTGAAAAGTGGAACTGGGGAGAGAGATGTTTGAGACAAGCCGGAGTCCTGTAATGGATTTCAGTGACCACTGAGCGTCAGTACAGCAGGATGTCCATCAGTCATAATTTTACCCTTCAGATCTTGGAGTATTTGAGCTTCTCCAAGACATCCAGGGCATTGTTAAGGCACTCGATGCAGAACATTGAGGCTGGAGCAGAATTTGTGATCCCCCTGTTGGTGCAGAGCAGCATTCATCTCAGTTGCCTGCTGTCCGCTATCAGCAAACCTGAACATGAACATGCACACTTGTTATACTTGCCTTTCCTTGGCAGAGTGATAATAAAGCTTCCGAAGGAGTCTGGCAGAGGGAGATGGCTCTGACAGCTGAACGTGGGCTGTGACTTCATGCAGCATCTCGCTGGGCTGCAGGTGGCAGCAGCGCACCAGGGTTGCTCCCCCGGTCCCAGGCAGCTGGGGGATTTGGACACCCCCGCGCACGATGCTGTTGGAAGGTTTGGTTTGGTTGGTTATGGGCCACGGGAATGACTTCCAGCAAATATTTTGCAAAGCATTTTTTTTCCCCCTTTTCACTGGAGAAATGTTTATAAAATGACTGCAACTTGTTTCACGTGTCCTGTGTGCAGACGGACGATGCTGTGGTGTGAGTGTAGCCACGAATCAAACCTTTTCGTGGCAATGTGGAGGGAAAATCCTCCTTAATGTTTGAGTTCTTCTTAATGCAAAGGTAGAAATGTAGGTATTTGGGTAATGGAGCTGACAGGGAATGAATTATTTGCTCTCTCCCTTATTTTTTCATATTGTTCTTTCGCAGCAGAGGGAAGTTCAAAGCAAACCAATATATTGTTTAGAATCAGTGAGCAATTCACAGACTTCATGGAACGTTTCTGATGTTGGTTTTGACCTGTCTTAGTCATATGCTGCATTGTACTGTTATTGTCCACACTGCATTGAACATAAATAGCTCAGTTTTATACAGGGGCTTTTTCATGTGTGATCAAGGTTTCATATATAATTTAGTTACAGTATCAGCATGCTGAAGTATCAACACATAACACAACAGTCATCCAAAGGTAGGTCACACCCATGGCCACAAAAGTGACCGTACTCTCTGAGATGCTTTCATTTGCTCGTTGTTGCACCAGGCTTTTCACAGGTTTTATGAATAACAAGCCTAACAGCAAAGGCTTTGCATAGCACACTGGAACAACAGAGAAAAGCACGGAACAAATCAACTGTCAGGTGTGGCTCTCTGAAAAGGTACTCATGAAATAACCTTTCCAAATTGCATTTTCACTGGTGTCATACCAAGAAACTCTGAAAACCAAACTCTTATTCCCCAAGTAAACGTTAACTGCAGAATAACGTTCCAGCAGGTGTGCTTATATTGCTGCTCACTGAAAAGCACTCAGCACAAAGCTCAGCCCTTGGAACAGTTCAGGAAAACATTTTCTTTCCCAGATTTCTGCTGGAATATGATTTTGGGGAGGAATGTAAAACAAGCGTATTAACCCGTAGTAGTAACCTTGAATATGATAATCTTTGATTTTCATTTGAATGTGATGAACAATGAGCTCGTGGCTATTATAAACATGCATTGGTTTGACAGAGAAATGTATTGGTTACGCAGTCACCTGCGTTCCAAAACCTTTTCAAGTTTCTCTTCTGAGCTTCTGGTTTTCCTCCTAGTCCTTTCCTTCTCCTTTATTTCAGCCTCAGCTGACTTGCTTACATAGCAAGGTGATTATCGTCTGCCCATCAAACCTGTAAAAAAATGCCCATTTAATTTACAGAACTTTCTTTTTAAGAGAGAAGAATAGTTTTGCAAGGAAATAGTTCTCTTTGACACTCTAATTAGGAATGATTGTTAGGATCAAAATCGAATTAAATCAAACAGAAGTGTAGTTTGTGTATTCCTGTAGCTGTTTTACTTAAATGTTTATATTTTAAGCCAATTTTTTGCAAACAAGAGAGATACTGCAAAGACTAGTATGCTGATACATGGGATAATGGCATCTTGGGAAGGCAGCTGCTACCTCCCTCAGCTGTCATCACAGCTTCTCATCAGAACCCAAATTTATCAGCAGCTCATCTCTAACTGTGGGGTTAGTGTGTACTTTTTACTGCATTTCTGGAGGACATTCTGAAATGAATGTTTTGTTACTGGAATGCTGTTATAATCTGTGCAGTTCTCTAATACTGTGCTGTTGCTTTCATCTCATATTTACTGTCTGTATCATAGGAATTTTGTTCCATTAGGCTTGAAATGAAGCCCAGGTCTGTGCTGTCGCAAGCCACCTGTGCCTTTGGTCACAATCAGGTGCTGGTTGTTTTGGGTTTGCCTATGCCAGCAGTGTTTTGGTGTCAGCCTTTTCCAGCCCTGAAGGAGAGGAGCAGAGCTGGTACTGCTCCACCTATGGGAAAGGCAAGCAGCATCCTTCAAAAGCTTTGTGCAAATAAACCTGTAGTTTAATTTGATTACACAGGCTCCATTCCCTTTCTCACCTCATCGTTTACAAGCTCTGAAGTTATTACCTGTTAAATATTTACTTTAAGTTCTAAGTAGAATATAGCGTTGCCTTCACAAATGTCTTACAGCTTCAGTAATGTCACTGCTTGTTCTCTTTTGTTGTCTGGATGCTTTGATGTCTTGATTACCTGACGGTAATTCAAGAAGAATGGGTATTTAGCTTCATCACAACAAAAGCAACCTCAGTTTTCTACTAATTTCTATTCATATTTGTATTGCAATACAGAGATCACGCTACTCTTTTTTTTTTTCCTCATGATAATAACTTATATTTTTTCTGCTTATCTGACATTTTGTATACCTCTTTCAAAAAGCATTTCAAGTATCAAATACAAACTGTAAGCATAACCTTTCAGACAAGAGTTTTCAGTAGAAGTCTAACTATTTTCTTCCTGACAGAAGCTTGGACAAGCCTACAAACCTTTTGGAACTTAATGAATGTTTCACACCAGATGCTGGTTTCTTAGGTAAGCAAATCCACAGTTAGCAGGACGCAATCTTCTCTCGTGATTTAAGTTTGTTGAAATCAGATTGAGACTTTCCAGACTTGAGAGCGGTCACATTTTTCATAGCTTAACTGTAAATCATCTTTCACTTAGAAGATTTAGAGACAGACTGAGGAGCTAAATCTTTTAGTTTGCCTTCCCAACTAATAGAAGCCATTAGATGAGCCTCATTATGGTATTTCCTAAAGGATTAGATAAAACAGTTTGGTAATGTTCAAAGTAGGACAAATACCATTACAAGTATAACAGCTTTATCCTTGTAATGATCTACATGTAGAATTAGGTGTGATTACAAGACACTTGGAAATTGCTCGAATCCACAGAACCGATAATCAAAAGCTTTGCCCATGAAATTAATGGTAAATAATGCTGCCAGGAAGAAATAAATTTCAAAAATTGGAATTAAAGCACTTTTAATTCTGATGCCCCTGAACAACCAAAAAGTGCCATTCTGGGTGTCAGTGCTGGACCCTACATTGCTGGTGAGCCTCGCTGCGTGGTGAAGGCTGAGTAAAATGGCCTTTACTTTGGAAATTCATTTTATAAGCACTGATGGCTTAAATAAATGCTATATAGGATATACGGATATATAAGACTGAGACCTCTCAGTGCAAAACAGGGGTTCAGTTGCTGTTAGGCTGCCATGCTAACAACAGTAACAAGATATGGATAATTCTGAATGTCTGCTTTTCTTCTGCATTTTATTTTTCTGTACTTCTGCTGAGATCTTTTCCTCTGTTACTTTTGAAGCTCTGGTATCAGTGTGGTGTTACTTAGGCACTGCTATTGCTTGTTTAAGGTTGAGGTTTTGTTTTTATTCTTATTTTTCATTTCAGCAGTGGAGTACCTCCTCACTGCTTTTTATTTGGCCTTATTTTGGTTGTCTGCTTGTAATGCTCCAATCTGTATTTACAGCAGCATTAAGAGCTGTTGGTTGAAAAAATGCAAATTAAAAAAAAAAACACAAATTTTTAACATAATAAAAGTTAGTGACACAAATGTAGATGTTACATTAACCCTAGGCAGAAACAGGGATAGTTCTATTTTGCCTCTCTCAGATTTCCCCTTTGGAAGTAAAGAGAAATTAAAATGACTCATGAAAGCTATTTGCTTTTTTATCTTTCTCATATAAAACAACAAGCCTGAAAACAAGGTGTAGAGGGACAGTGATCGCTGACCTTCTTCAAAAATAAAGCT
This sequence comes from Cyrtonyx montezumae, assembly GCF_038088225.1. Classification (NCBI taxonomy): domain Eukaryota; kingdom Metazoa; phylum Chordata; class Aves; order Galliformes; family Odontophoridae; genus Cyrtonyx; species Cyrtonyx montezumae. The sequence continues at coordinate 7,964,792 of NW_027071881.1, forward strand.
TTGTATGTTAACTGTAAGTGTAGCATCACACTACATTTGAATTGCTTTCTCCATTTCTTGTAGTGACACAAAGACAAAGCAGTGCCCCTATAACTCCGGTGTTGTGTCTACGCACCGAAGTGGCATTAATGCTTCAATCCTGATAGTCTGGTATCTGATTTGGAGGGACATTATATTTCTATGTGTGAGGTAACAAACTAAACTAACAAGATGGGTCTTGCTATCTAGTAACTTTCTGCCTGGGTGTAGTGTTTAAAATAGTGCTGCTTTATGTGTACTGCACAGTGAAATCTGGCTGCAATAAGCTCCAAACCCAGCACACTAAGGAAAGAAAGACTCCTTAGGAATATGATTTAGTGTTCCTGTTACAAGTGCTGGAAAATAGCAACCCAAAGATAATGCTCAGTGCATGCATATGGATTTCCCTTCTGTAAAATGGTAGTGTTATTTATTTAAAGCTGCTTTTGTTTTATTTTTGATAGTATAGAGAAGCTCTTGGTATTATGAGCTTTGTCTGATTAAGTGCGCAAAATGACAAACAAGGTTGTCCTGTGCTCATCTTCTTCCTTCTTTAGGCAGATAATCACCTTTAGAAGCCTGGATCCTATTCAGCTACTCTGTCAGTCAGCAATACCAAGACCCCAGTAAGCCGCATTTATCAAACTAAACACTTGATCTGTATCGGCACATCAGCTGGTGGCGAGCTCTAAGACACAAGATGAAAGTTGCAATTAGGATTTAGGTGGACATTTTATTATCTGAGATTTGGAATAGGTTTTCTTAGCTAATCCAAACGTCTTTCCACTCAGATATGTTGACAGAGCCCTTCTGTACATGTACTTACTTCAGCTTAAGTGGGAACTGTGCTGGATGTTGCCAAGGTTTAATACCTCTAAAAGGAGAATACTTGTTGAGGGCAGGACACAGTGGCTGGAGCCAGCACAGTGCCTGCACTTCAGGCTGGGCTTCCTCCAGCTGCTGGTCAGAAGGCAGCCAGTGCTTCTGGGGCACCATCACTGCCCAGCTTTACAGAAAAATCAACAAACCTATTCCTTAATAAAGGCTAATTAGCAGCTTAATATTGCAATATATCTCAGCAGCTTTTGTATTCATGTAGCGTGTGGAAGTCAGTGGATTCTGTTAGAGCTCTACGCATGCAATGCTCAGATGTACAAAACCTAGGGGACAGAATGAAATGCTTGCCTTTTTCATGCTCCCTAAAAGTGCCTCTATAGTGACAATGGATTCTTTTTCTCACTGGCATTTGTAACCCTAACTCCAGCATTCCTCCCTTGTACACAGGAGGTTGCAGTCAGCGCTCTTATTCCAACCTGTCACCTGTCTACTCTGAGTTGTTCTTGTCGCAAGCTTTTGAGCGTTACATGTTTTGATGTTCTGCTGTCCTTGAAGATGTAGAATATTCCTCTATAGAAGGAACTCTGTAACAAAAATTTCACCTTCAGTTTGCTTTCTCAGGGTAGACCACATCAGATTGTATGTTCTCTATCTTTGGTGCTTTGAACTCTCTGTTGTTATTCGTGAGTTTCCTCTTATTCCACACTATCTGAAATGGTGGAAGGAAAATACTCCATTTTCATTGTCTGTGTACATATGTGGGCATGTGGATTGAAATAGTAGTTATTTAAATGTTTGTTTTAGCTTCTGACTTTATAAATGGTGGATTTGGTGAGAGATCCTCTCACCAATGTGCCACGGTTATCACGCCAGGTAAGAGATTGTTCACATTTCAGTGTGAGGGTAATATGCACAGCTAGAGTCCTTCCCTTTTACTACTGAGTACGGATGGTGATCTGAACATGGTTGTACAGTGCACAGTCTGAACAGCAGAGGTCCTCAAGACCCAGCTCTTCATGTTCAAGTGGGAATTTTGCAGTGATTATGTTTCATTACTTATTATATAGGGAAAAAAATTTACTTGAGGATTTTGTCATGAAGTTAAACCAAATAATCATCTTGGTTCTCCTCAAAATAATTAATTAATTATTTTTTTGTGTGAAATATTAACTTAGGTCTTTTGTAGTGGTGCAGTTACATTTTGGGAAAACACTTGACTCCTCCATAAAGCCTTTAGAAGAAACACACAGCAATATTTTAACAGAGCAGTTCCTGTGTCTGCTTTGTCACTAAAGGGCAGTGCTGCTCTCTACAAACGTTACAGTTTTAAAAATTAATAGCAGAAAGCATACAAGTATCCAAAACATTATCCTAATATCTAACTCTTCTGTCCAGAAATGATCAGTTCACGTTCAGTTAACACTGCAGCTTATTTATACTTCTCTGTAGAGTTACTAATGCAATTTTTTTTGTGAGTGTGCAGCAAGAAAAGAGTTTGCATAGTCTGTTGAATTTATGAGCTTGGACAAAACTTAAATATTTATCTACTTGTATAGGTAACTCTATTACCAGAGTCTTACTCATACCAAAGAGAAGAGCATGGACAAGAAATTATAAATATTGAGGGAACATTTTCTTCTACCTACTCTACTGGCTGAGCACCTTAACCAGCTCTGTCTAGCCTGAAATCTCTTTCAACTTTGTTACTGTTAACTTCCCCGTAACCTGGACAACTAAGCTCTGAGTAAAAAGCTTCATAGGAAGAATATAAGTTAAAGTAGCTGCAGTTTACTTTAGAAAATTTTCCACGATTAAACACACTTTTAATGGAAGGAAATGCTGAGATTTTGGCTTCATCATTAAACATGTGGGAGAATAGGTTTTGTCCCATAGTAGCTGCTAGCTTTATGTCTCCTAATTATTTCTGCTCAGAATTATTTCTCAATTGTGTACTGTTTGTGTACCTGAGCTACTCGTATCAGCTTAGTTGGTGATTCCCAGAGTTCCAAAAGGGGGAGAAAAACCCAGCATTGCAAGTTAAAGACAGTGGTGAACTCACGTGTCGTGTTTTCTGGACAATCTCATGATAGTGCCCTTTGGTAAAAGCCCTCTGAGTGATGGATTAAGATCTGTCTTGGATTTTACATGGATTAAGCTTTAAATTAACATAAAAGAATAACAATGTGAATCAATTTGATCAAAGAAAAAGTGTCACTAATTATTTAAACAGGACACTTACTACAGAGCTTTAAAGGCAAAGAAGCGGATTTCCCTTGCATGTGGATCAAATCAGAAGTATCCCATAATTGACTCTTTACAAGACCTTGCTGCAGCGTAATGGACTAGATATTAAAGCCTTAAGTATTTAAAGCTAGTTTCCGTCTTTCTCTAAATGGAGGTCTACCACTAAGAGCTATTTTACAAGTCTGACACATTAGCTACATCACTCTGAAATACACTGGGCTCTGGCTGCTCTGGTCCGGAATTTCAAGAGCTTTCAATAGTTAAATGGTGTGAAACGGGTAGCGTTGAACCTGTGAGAAGGAATGAGCATCCTAAAAATACATTCCAGATGGGGATGTCTGTTGGAAAGGAGTGGAGATAGTGGATGTTACTTTTTGTATGCGTTTAATCAAGCTCTGTCTTTGCCACCTATTTTTAATTTTGTTGGTGCCTCCTGCAAAAACTCACTCTCTGGTAACGAAAGTGCTCAGGAACGTGAGCCATTTTTCTTTCTGGGTTCTGAAGATAGAGTCTTCTGCATTTGCTTATTTTCAAACTGCCCTGGATGAGTTAAAATATACTGTATATGAAGGTGTGTTGTGTTTTACCATCTAGAGAACGCATGCCCCTTTTCTTTTGGGGAGCATGCATTAAAGCTGCTCTGCACAAAGGTGCTGCCACTCTTGTCCAGTCCTTCTTCGCACAAGCAGTACTGCATGACTAATTCTGTCAAAATATTAGAGATGTTATTTCTAAGGCAACTGAAGGTTGTACAGTTCATCCAATTTTATATAAACAATTGCAAATAGACAACAGAGTTTGTACGTGCTCCCACTAAAGAGCTGGCAGGTTTGAGTCTTTGCATTTTAAGTATTACAAATACAAAACTGTGCGCTACATTAGGTAAGATTTCTGTCGATATAAGCTTTTATTTGCGTTGATCTGTGTTTTTACTGTTGTGCTTTGCACTGGAGTCAATGAACGTCTTCCATTCTCTTTGTTTTCCATTACTCTGTGCTCCAATAGTCTCTCCTGTGGTGTACCCCAGTCTTTATCTCAAGCTTTGCCATTTCAGACAGCCCTGTACACGTGGCTCAGCAGTGTTACATTGGTATAAGAAGGTTGCGTGCTGTATTTCTTGATCATTTTCTTCTTGTATGGAAATAACTCATATAAATATTCCTTTACTACAGTGGTTTATACTATATATACTTATAGGATAGTATTACTTGGAAAGAAAAATAGTTCTTAATAAGATCCAGAATTTACTTTCAGACAATTTCTGTCTTCTAATGTGAGGTAGAAATCATATCATCCTGAAATCGACTGGAGTTCAGTCTGGGAACACCGGAACCTTGTGAAGAAAGAAATTTTGTCCCATAGGTACAACTAAAATTCCAAAAGATGTGGAAAATTTGAATATCTTATCTTCAGTTTGTAACATCTGCGACTTCAAACCGTACCGAATGAATTATATTTCTCACATTTCCTCAAAATGACATTGTAAATATTGAAGCCACAAATTACACCTTGAAATAACACTGGACATAGACTGCGATTACTCTGAAAGTTGAACTATTTTGTACACAAAGATCGAAGTATGCTCCTAACTGGTTCAAAGGAGGAATACTTCTTAAAAGTAACTCAAAAACTCTGGCTTATGGATTTAGCTGTTCCTTTCTGTGTAGGTGAAGAGAGAGAGCCAAGGTTTCAAGTATTTATTTAAACAATTATTCCTAGGCTTGTCATCTTCTCAGAGGAAAGGACCTCCCATATTCTGGTTAAGCCATGTGTTCGTCGTGGGAACACTGGGCTTTCTTCATTCAGCTGCAGTCAAGGTTTGGGCAGCTCATAACAAGTAGCTTAACAAAACCTCATTTTTTGTATTTGGCAGGTTGACGTTGTCTGCCCAGCAAGGGTTAGAGTAATATGTTCAGCAAACACTGGTTCTGCAAAACGATCTCAGTTTAGTGCATTCCAACCACACACATGACCAGACGTACCAGCTGACCACATCCCCTCCAACCCTGGCAGTGCAGGACAGAACCCATCTTCTCACAGTCTAGACAGGGCCGAAGAATCAGATTTATCTTTGCCTGATTGATTTTAGGATTTCTGCTGTTCCCTCCAGACTGTCAGATTTATGCTGGACCAGTTCTCTGCATCTGTGCAACGCCCGCGTACGTGGGTTTTGTGCAGTGGTGTAGGGTGGCCATTCTGGGGAACACTCAAAATTCCCACTGTGGACCAGGAGAGGCAGCAGCATTTCTGTAACAGCAGCACCCCCCTGCTTGGGGTTGCGTTCACACTCATGGCTTGTATCCCTCAATTTTTCCCTATTGACTTCAAAACAGAGTTCCTATGGCAAGTATTTTTTCCAGTGACCTTCCAACTTTCCACATCCTGCTCCTATACCATTGTGGAAATACTCTAGCTCTTCTGCTGCTCTGGCCAGTAGAGGTCCAGTAAGTCGTTAAGATTTTTACATCTCATTGGTGAAAGTTGTATGCTTTTCTTTGGATCTAATAATTAATACGTTTTAACAAAAACTTGTTAACTTAAGTTGTGTCAGAAGGAGACACTTTGGCCCACAAGGTTCCTGAGCATCATTGTAACCAATAAATGGGCCTCTCAGTTTCTATTTCTTCCAAAGAAAGTAAAACTGAGAAAACATTTTAAATTCTTTCGGTTGTAAGAGATCTGCCTGAAGTACTTTTCCCAGGTTATCTTTGTTTTATACCAAAACCAAATATTTTAATCAACTTTCCATTGATTTTCTTACCCAGAAAAGCAGAAAAGAGCTAATAAAAGGAGGAAGGCTTGTCCAAAGGAAGCACTGTGGATGATGTGGATTTGCAGAGCAGGTCTGGAAAGCAACAAGAGCTGCTGTCCATCTCCTTCCTTGTCCTCAGTTGCATGGCACAGTTGGGCGTGTACCCACACTGAGGCTCCATTCCCATGGCCTCCAAACAGAGACATTAAGCTAATACAAACATTAATTTGCATTAAAAAAATTAACCTGAGTAACCAGTAAGAAACATATGAGACTAATCATAAAGAAAATTCTGATCTTCACGGCAAGAAAAATAAGCTGTCTTGCCAAAGGCTCTTTCCCCACACATTGATATTTTCCTTCAGCTCATCAAGTTGCATCAGAGCTGATTTTTTATTGCACAAAAGGATGTTAACATTTAACTGTGTGTGTGTGTGTGTATACTTGGAGCACCCAAGAAGCTTACTGAAGTAAAAAGCCCAAAATGCGACAGGTACCACCAGTCACTAAGAGATCTGAAGGCAGGAGTCAGGACCATTTTGTGCTGTTGGATGACAGAAGTTTGCCTGAGCATAACCTCCATTACTAGATCATTAAAAATACAGTAGTACCTTATCTATCTATCTACCAACATAAAACGTGCCACTAAAGTAATAAACTTGAAAGATATGTAGAGTAGATGTGTAAATATACAGACTTGAAAGACAGGCTAGCTAAACTGAATAGATCAGCAGCGGTAGAGCTCTATACCACATTTTAAAACAGTATTAGCTGTACCTGGTGCAAGATGTGTGTCTTTATGAATGATCTCCTAATTCAGATTGAAGCCAGTGTTTCTCATACCAGACATAATTCCAAAGGGAATTAGAGCACATAACCACCAAGGTATTTCTTCTTTTGTCATGGGTTGCAGGCAGTTCAGCTAACTACCAATTTGTCCAGGATGAAAAAGCACAAGGTTGTGTAAGTGATGACTTACTTTATTCTGAATTTGTAGCCCTTTAAAAACTCTAATTGCATAATTATTGATGTGTCCAGTCGCACCCATAAGATTTGTTCATCTTCTGTCTTGCTAGCAGCTTGCATCCAAATCTGACCTTGTATGCAATTTTGTGTTTTGATCTGTAGTATCCCAGTCCTGTCTTAAGTCATTATGCAGAATTTTGTTTTTACAGGAAGTTCTGTGGAGTACCACAGAGGTTTTCAAACCTGATGAGCAGCCGCCCTGTGATTTGAAACAAAACAATGCTCTTGTTTAAGGCTTTGATTTTTAGGCCTTCTATAAACGCCCTTAAAATTTACCAAACTAAGCTAATGTAAATTTATGAATGATATCCTCAAGATGCAAGTAAAATTTACTTGTGTCTTTAAGCTGTTAGTATCCTTCAAAGACTGCAGCCAGTTAGTATGCCCCAGGCTCTGCTTCCCTCCATCCAGCATACCCTTTAGAACATTAAATTAATTGTGTTAAATTTCCTAGGGGCGTTAGTGGGAGACGTTGGAAGTAAGGGTATGAATCTTGGTTCATAGGCACAAATGTTTTATTTCATCTCCAGTCAGATTATTTTTGAGTAATGTGTAGTTTGGTTTTCATTTCCTCTCTATTTTTCTTCAAAAGAAACAGTTTTCTGCATTATTATTTGCTGCTGCAGTTAATCTATGCATTAAGAGTAGAAAAACTTACTTTTATGACAGAGAGGCTTGAATGCTACTTGAAAAGTTTAATCCATCATTGTTTGTTTGTCAGCTATTTAGATTTCATTCACTTTGAGTCGCAATTTTTTCTCTCCAACTTGTGTATAAAGTATGAAATAAGTTCAATATGTGTACATAAGTTTGTGGGTGTGTGTCTCAAACTCTGTTCTGACAGTCAGGGGTTGAGTCATTTGTTTTCTTGGTTTTCCCAAAGACTGTTTCTGCAAATCAAGAAGTGTGGGATAGGAAAGCTATCTGTATTTGGATATCTCAGGTTTAACACATGCAGTACAGACAGATCGGATGCAGAGCTGCAGTGCGCTGTTTGGGGAGGAGAAGTTTTGAACTTCTCATCTTAGATTCTGTTTATTTGTGTGGCATTTCAACTGGTAGATTATCCTCAATATTATTTGAGGTGGCTCTGTTCTTCCACTGTGTGGGTTGGTCCATAGCTCTAATACCAACAAGCATCCCAAGAAGGTTTCTGCCTGCGAGTTTCAAGTTGAAAGCGATGCTCTTGTGCTCAACCTTCTTCCCAGCCACAGTAACCTGTCACCGTGTGCCAAGTGCCACTCCAAAGGAGTGATGTTGGAGGAAACCTCCTATCTCTCATCTGAAGAAAGCCACTCAGTCAGTGCCATGAGCTTCAGGATGCAGCAGACATCAGTACCCCTTGAATCCCAGCTGTTGCTTTTCACTGTAATCACCAGAAAGTACTGAGAGGCTCCAGAGTGAATGTAGCTAAACCCATCTGCCCCACAACCATGTGGCTGGAACACAATGAGATAAAGGAGGAATCCCACCATCAAACGAGACCTGCTAAGGCAGAACAGCTGACAAGGGAGTACCACAGCTGTCAAGTACTTATTTGCCACAACCAGTATAATTCTGTTCTTAATATTAAAAATGTGTCAGAATTTCCATTATAAAGCACTTATTTTGTGGGTTTATAGCTTTGCCATAAAAATACACCTTGGGTTGAGTCTTGGCATGCAGCCATTTGGCGGCTTCTAACACCATATTAATTCAGAACATCCAGACAACGTTTTTAAACACTGGTATCTGAAACGTTGGTGCTTCTCTTTTCTTTTTTTCCCCTTCCCAAGTACCTTGTTTTAGGAAGGACTTGCAGAAATTAAAGATGGGCGGATACATTTACAACAAGGATCTGAAATGTCTGGAAGTCCTCTTTGGAAGTGAGGGCCATCAACGAAATTCTCTGGCCAGATGGTAAGAATGCATAGAGACTTCCAAAAATGAATCACCATGATCCCTGTCTTGTCCAGCAATCTGGCTGCCATCGCTCAGAAATTTTACTGGAAGAATTTTGGCCGGCCTGGAGCTTGCTCCCCAGTACATATGAAGATATAAGCTAAAATATCAATTTTGGAATGAAATCAAAGAATCTTGGGTCACATTTGAAATCCATGGCTTAAGAAAAAGATTTTCAGTTGATGATCTCTGTGAGATGAGAAATTAGGAGGAAAATATTCTTGTGATTTAAAATTTACCAATAAATAAGCTCAAAAAAAAAAATAAATAATAAAATCACCCTCTACTTTTGAGCTATGGGCATTGTAAGAAGCACATATGGTCTGTTCAAATCCCAGCCCCGATGAATGACTGGAAAGATGGACAGAAACTGGGGTTCCTTGCAGCCAAATCCTGTAACTCAAGTACTCTTTATAAAATGAATGATGAAAAGGGGCGATCCTAATCTGATCCCCGGCCTTACCGTACAATTAGGAAAAGTGATAATCTTGGTTTGTAAAACAAGGAAAATTGGCAGCTGTGGAAAAATTAAAGGAAGTAGTTCAGTTAAATATTAGACTTATGAAAAAATTGGCCATAAAGTGAGGCTGGCCAGGACAGAGGCTCAGAAATGTCTAGGGAAGGTTCTTCAATCAGTTCAGGAAATGTGAAGACATGAAGCTGAAAGTGCTGAGCTCCAAAGGAATGAGGATAAAGCTCATAGCTTTTCTCTAGATTTGGTCAGTTTGCTTTTTGAATGTATATGAGGATCTGTGAAATGAATGGAATAAAGTACCCTTTCTCAAACTGGAGTTATTGGACTAGGCAGACTGAAAAAGGATAAACTGGTTGCAAGCAGAGACAGCGACTGCTGGGAGACATGACACATCCCAAAAGTGCTTAAATTGGTTTTGAAAATTAGACCTCTACTTCAGAGCAAGAAATGTGGCTAAAATGATGGATAAGCTAAGAAAGGATTTGGATTTCATTATGCTTAGTAACAGAGTTAAATCTGCTGGAAATGCTGCCTTACAAATTAAATCTCCGGAAATTTTTTTTAATTACGTGGCCCAGGTGAAGCACAGTGCCTGCAGACTGCACGGATTTTCCTGGTACAGCAGTTCCTTGTGGCAGAGCGATGGAAATCTCATTTTAGGGGCCTTTGCAGAAGTGTTAGCTGCTCGTGCCCTTGCAGGTCTGAGGAAGAACTTAATTGTCTCCCATGCTAATACACTGAAATGATGAACTGACTGCAAGTTACAGTGGTCTGTGCCAGACCTTCCTGCCCTGCTGGGACCACTGAGAACGGAGTCACTGCTGCCATTAGTGCTGCTGTTAGCAGGGATAAAAACATGGCTGTGCCACGGTCATGGCTTTGGCGTACTGTTTAGATTCCCTGAAAGTTTTTTTTCCAGCTAAAAATCAGTTCTCTGAATCCAATAAATACACAGCCTGCACACAGTGGTCTACCACAGATTGATGCTGAGGGAAAGCAGCCCATTACCCCGCACCTTGCTGTTCAGCGAAAGCGGAGCGGTAAGAACTGCTACTGGGCATCAAGGAAATGAACAGGGATGGGATAAGTGAGCTTTCAACAATCTTTGGACCTCACTTGAGTTCTGATTGAAGTCAAATGGTGGCCTGACCAGAGCCTGCAGAGCCAATAACAGCAGCAGGGGAGGGAGCAGCCTCCAGAGCAGGACTGGGCCTACTGCAGTTTGAAAAGATGTCTTTTGGCACCACACCTGTGAGCCATAGAGGATGGGGAGCAGGTAGCATGCAGCGTGTCTGTTCCACATTATCTCTAGATGATATCTCAGTACGAAGGAAAACACTCAAGCAGGACCTGATGTAGTGGCAAATGGTCTGTAATGCGCTGAAAGTCATCAACCTGAAATCAAATCCAAAGACAAGTGAATCATTGCAGGCAGAAGTAACTTATTATGAGTCTGCAGTCAGCCAGGGAATGGTTTGCACAGACAAAAAGCAAATGGAGGCGGGACAGCCCTGACCAGCTCCCCAGACAGTGGCAGCCAGGTAAAGGCTTGAGGTTTTCTTACAGATTACTGCTACTGCTATTTCAGACAGCTTATTTGTGGCTTTGTTAACGCTGTAAAACCACTGTATGCATTTGGTGAGAAGGAAACCATTTCAGCGGTCAGCATGGTGTGATTTAACATCTTCAGACTTTGAAAAAATCCATGTTCCTGCTCCCATTCCTGCCTCCCATGTTTCAGACACCTTCCAGGCTGGACACAGATGCTGGGCTGGGGGCAACTCTGACAGAGTGAATCAAAGGGCTTGAGAGGATGGTGGCTTATTACAACAAAACGTTTATGTTCTCAGGAGAGAAATTAATATTCCACTCAAAGAACATCTGACAATGGTTAAACCTGTAGAACGTTTTCACTGCCGTCTCTTTGGAAAAGGATATATAGCTTGGGCAGAGCCTCAGCAGGCAGCTGACAGACGCTGCCCTGGTGGACGTCTGCCTTCTCTGGGACAGGCACTGGGCTGGGGGCAAAGCTGTAGGCATTTTGGTAAATAAGCATAACTGTGTTGAAGGAACATAAGGATTTATTATTCATGACTTTCTCCTAACAGAAGTTTGCTGAGTATTTTGGGTTTGATCAATTTGTTAGCGTTCAACAAGGGATGTTGCCATTAAATTCTCCTTCTCTCTGGTTATAGAGAAGCAAAGATCTGTGCCTTAGTAAAAAATAGATACTGGCTGACACACATGTATTTTTATGTCTCCCCATCTGTGAAATACTGTGATGGTTTCTTGGGTCTCTGTGTATGAACTGTGAATTGTAAGGGTTGAAAGGGACCCACCAAAGCAGGCTCCCTAGGCCAGGTTGCCCAGGTCATCTCCTTGCTACACGCATCAAAATTTGAAGGATTTTTTGTGCTGTAGCTAACGGGTTCAGTTTTGAAGTTACTGTATCTAAAGCAAAACTTTCCAAAACATGTCACGTTTGTCATACTTGGGCCATCGTGGAGCTGTCACGTTGTGTTCCTCTCAGTTCCTTGACGTGAAGCAGCAGAGCGTGATAGCAGAGATCTAGAAGGCAAATAAGGTCATGGTTTTAAGAGCATTTCTTTTAAAAACAGCTAGCTGAAGTGCTGGGCATCATAGGGAGCTGAGAACCGAGAGGACAAAAGCAAAAAGAGTACTTCTGAATAATCTGATTTTAATGCGGTTGTTTCATTGGAAAGCTATTTAAAGCTTTCTTCACGCAGCAGGAGGGATCACACACTGGAAAATCTGTTCTGTAAAGATTTTCATCACTTTGTTAGACCTCAGCTGAATGAGCTTGAATCTAAATCAGTAGCGTTGCAAAGTTACTATGGGCTGTCCAACAACACTGACCTGTATCAGAAGAGAAAACACTTCGTGACACATGAAGCAGTTCTGTTCCATGTGTAAGCAGTTGATATACGCTTTGTGTACAGTGTAAGTGCCAGGTCCATTTTAGAACCGAGAGTGGGAAGGACAAGCAAACTGACGGGACGTGGGAAGGCCTCCTGCAGAAGCAAGGCTGCTCTTACACAGCAGGCTCAGCTGTTACTGCACGGCCTTGGGGGTCTCTGGTCTGGCTGTGCTTGGAAGTACATGGATTCTGCTTCCCGAACTCAAAGCAATCCGTGCTTTGAAAATGGACCCGGTGGGATCTGTGGGGTTTCAGGTTTTTGTGCCTCCATGTCCGTTCTCGTTTCAGCTTTACTGTGCCCACTTAGCTCTTCAGTGTAACAGTGCTCTCGGTGGCTTCGATGCCGGGCACTGCGGTGTGGGCCATGCTGGGCACCAGGTACAGGTGATTCCTTCTGGATCCCTATAAACTCCACACAACTTTGCAGAGCTGGGACTGCAATCATTGCTTCATTCCAGCAGAGTGCTGAGCTCCTGCACCTCGCAGAATGAGGCCGAAGACCATGAGTGAGGAAGAGGTGTGAGGAGAGCTTTATTAGCGTGGCACATATTTAAACCATAGGAAAGCCCACAAATGTTACTCATTTTAAGTGTATTTCACGCTTTTTGACTATTTGAAATAACCACATTTGTAAAAACTTTTTTTAATGAATAGAGCTCTTTATGTACAAAGGCAAACCTTTTTTTTCCCTTAAGTACAGTACTCTTAAAATACTATTTCTTTTGTAGGTCTGGCTGCTCCCATCGTCTGTTCATTCTTGCTTACTGCTGCAGAACCCTCAAAAATGGAAAACAGGCAATTCAGATTATACTTTATCTTAAAAGATTTTGCCGATCTCTACCGCAAACTCATCGGGACTAATGAGACAGATAAGTAAAGGATTTTGTTATTACATGCTAACTCCATAAAGATACTCTGGGGTAAGCAGAGAGGTGGTACAATCTTTGTGTTTGAGTGATGGGAAAGATCTACCTGGTTACAAACTCTGGCCCCACAGAAGTCAGCGGGGGCTCTGCCATTCGCCTTCAACAAAGCAAAGCATTTCACCACGTGTTTAACAGGAACATTTTGCTGGAAGTGTTGTCAGCATTAGTAAATATATCATTTTAAAATGTACCTTCTTTTTCACATTTGAATGTTTGTTCACCTCACGTGTGCTTGGTGGTAATTTGATACAAAACTGTCTCTTCAGTTTCGTTTTATTTCAGGTAGGTTTTGAATTGGTTCATTTTTTACTTCTCGTGCATTTAGAGACCCCACGTGGCAACGTCTGGGCTAAAAGCACAGTAGGGGAATGTTCACTTATTTTGTATTGCTGGGATTTAAACTGAATTAAAGAAAAACAGAAATGAAAACATTTGCATTTGTTTATGTAATTAAAAAAAATCACATAAAGCTGGGCCTGAGCTAGACGAGAATATCCCTGTAATGAGCACAAGCCTTCACCTTTTTGCAAGCACTCCGTAATTGGAGAGGTGCACATGTCATATCTACCATATCAATGACATTTTAGAGTATGTAAAAAAAAAAAACCCACTCTATTTGTCTTAGGAAATATCGAAAACTTTTATAGGGAATTTGGAAAATATTTTTTGGCCAGCATGAAAGGTGAAATCCTGCAGCACAAAGTACAGACATGGGCACAGAGGTCTGAACAGACGGGCTGCTGTAAAACAACCATTTAATAAGGCATTAAAATGCCATCGACTTGGACACATAAAAAAAAAAAGCTATGAAAACAAATGCCTTTCAAATAATTAGGATCTTATGCTTGAGACCAGTGTTGATCTCTATGCAGAGATTTTCCTGCTGAAATCAGACCAGCCTTAAGTCTGATCGTCTAAGGAAGGAATTAGCAGCGTATAAATCGGCTGCTGCTCGAGATTTTTCTGTTTCTGCCATACAAAACCATTCATTTAAATGGCCACTTCAGACTTTCTATCTCCTTCTTTCTGTTTCCTAGAGCAGTTTGAGACACACTTGACTTAGTATGCCAGAATAATTTTTTAATTGAATCTCAAATTTTTATCATGAGTATGTGAAAGGGTTGAATTACCAGCTCCTGCCTGCACTGTGTAAATGAATCTGAGCCAGATGCAGCCAGAAATAGCAACAGAACCCAGTTCTGTTCCCCAAAACGTGGTGTGACTTTGCTTTCACTTGGAGCAATGTGCCTGTGTAAGGAACGACAATAGTCAATAGTGATAGCTGGAGCATGTACTGGATCCAAATGACATCAATCCATCCTTCAGTGTGATTAAAAAGAACTCCTTGAACACAATTTTATTACCCGGATACAAAAACAAGAAGTAGGGTTGACCATTTGTGTGTGTGTATTTACTCCTGGATCACTGCTGTCGCAGTAGTCCTCATCTGGATACCTCAAAAAAGGCACAACAGTTACAGAGTGGTTGTTGCAAACAACCACATCTGAGATAATGTAGTTCATATTATATATAAAAAAATAAAGTCAAAGCGATGTTGTCTGAGAGATGAGCATCACGTTCTCAACTTCAAGCTGGAAAGCAATAGATTCCACAAAAGAAATGTTTAATGAATATTGCTTTTCTTGTACAATAAAGTTACTGTTGTGATCTGTTTTACTGTGCATTCACATCGATAATGTTGGATAAATGAATGTATGGTCCTTCTGTATTTTGTCACGTTTCCTGTTCTGTCATTAGCCAACCATTAGCCCCCAAGGCACACATTTTTAAACTTCCAATCTTTCTTTCAGATCTGTAATTTCAAATACTCTTAGATTTTGTGTTTTTAACACAGAATTCGATGCGGATGAGAGCTTTGTGTGTAGCTCCCATATCCAGGCAGAATAGGAGATCTTTCTCTTGATACTATGATTTCTTCTATTAATCAGTTTTATATGACTTTCTGCTAGCCTAGCTTTTAAAGGTGTGAAAACTTGCACTGCAGAGGTATTTTATAGATTGCAACCATAATTTCTGAATAAGATTCTAAATAACTGGTCTGGTTATAAAGCTTTGGGCACAGTTTTTCAGTCCCTGGGAACTGCTGTTAAACCTCTGTTGCCATTTGGCTAGAAGTACATCCCAATTAGTGACCCTTCTATCTAGCAGAAGCAGTATGTGTGTGATTTTTTTTTCTCTTTTTCTTCTTTTTTTTTAAGTCAGTCGTAAATGATTAGTCCAAAAGAGTAGCATAAAACTTCGAGCTAGTCCCCTGCAGGAGTCGGCTGGAGGAAA
This sequence comes from Cyrtonyx montezumae, assembly GCF_038088225.1. Classification (NCBI taxonomy): domain Eukaryota; kingdom Metazoa; phylum Chordata; class Aves; order Galliformes; family Odontophoridae; genus Cyrtonyx; species Cyrtonyx montezumae. The sequence continues at coordinate 7,980,244 of NW_027071881.1, forward strand.
TTAAAGGATCAACAACACAAGGGAAGCACTGAGGTAGGATTGTTCCAGGCTGCAGCCACAGGCTTTCACATGCACTCAGGAAATTGACTTCATCAAAAGCTGGGGATGCAGGCGTGAGGATGAGGAGGATAACACAGGTGATGATTCTAAATCATGGCTCAATATCACAGCATTTTCCAAAGGGAGAGGTTCTGTCCCCACCCCGAAGAAAGCAGGTTTTCTATATAAAAATAGTCTTCTCCTTAAGAATTAATAAAAATTCAGCACAAATCTGAGCTATAAATCTAATATAACTTAATAAATAACGGAGACTCAGTTTCCCCAAAACAATATCAGTTGGAGGTTTTGGGTTTGGTTTTTTTTTTGCACAAGGAAAACATGACTCCTTATAAGCTCCATTGCTCACTTCAGAGCATTATTGCCCTGTGCACATTTGTGTGTTTGTGAGAGCTGTAAAACAAAGGACTCCAGAGTGCTTGGGACTTACAGGCAGGCAAGGCGTTTTCTTTAATGCTTCTAAGTAAATTCTTGATGCAGAAATTTGGATATTCTGGGTCTGTGATGAAGCTGAAACCTTTCTAGTGGAGTTGGAAAGAGTCGCAAGAGGGGAAATGCATAAATCTACATCTGGAGCCAAGTATGCTGGGAAGGCGTAAAGAGATGGGGGAGCAGGAGTGCCAGAACAGGGCTGAGAGCATGAAATTCTGCAGGGAAAAGTGGGAGAAAGAAAGAGGAATGTCCCAGGAATGGAGCTCTTATAATATTCAAATCTTTCCTCAGAAGTAAAACTGTGGAAGGCTATAATCCAAATAAGGAAATTAGAACAAAAATTAACAATATTCAGCTATTCAGATGTCAAAAGAAACAGCAGAGTTATTGGTGTTAGAGGTTATTGCCAGGAGGGAAAAACTCAGCATGCTTCGGGTAATTAAGCTTCATTGGAGAGCATGGATCCCTTCTCCAGGTAAGAAATGCTTTTATAACATGGCATCTTTTGCTATTGTAATTAAACACCATGGACTATTCTGCATATGAAGTCTTAAACACTTTAGTCCTTTATCATGGGATTTTACTGGCCAGGCATGTGTGTTCTTATGGCAAAAAGCATTGACTGCTATAAAAAAAAAAGAAACCCAAACATTTCTTTTTATGACTTGACTTGCTGTATTTTTATATATATTGAGCCAAATCCATCCCTTGTGGAGCTCAGTTGAAGCCAATAAGGATAGATTTGGCCCATGTCTATATGAGAAAGGTGGTGACAATTAAAATATATTGTTTAATAATGAGAGCTATGGTAGTGAAGTGTCTTTGTGTCTATGAAATTATACACCACGACACCACATTGCCAGTAGAGAGTAGGGCTAGCAAAACATATAAGAGCAGTTTCTGATGGAAAGGCAAAAGCACTCTAACTTTTATTATTGTGATTAAATATCACGAAGGCAAGACTAATTTAGGTAACATCTCCAGAAGTCTCATTTATAGTGTAGTATTTTGCCGTAGTGCATTTTAAAATATTTCTTGAATGTCATTATATGTGGCTATCAAGGGTAGCATGACTGGCTGCCATGAGCAGTAAGTGAAAGAACGGTTCTGATTTCATTTGTATTTTAGTGATTTTCAGTAATACTGCAAAAAGGAATGCACCCTATTAAATGAAATGTGCGGACAGCCATTATTATCACTTTATACTGGTGGTTCCCAGCGGTCCCTCTGTGTGAGGCATTGCACCAACACATGAAAGCTGCTGCTGATACCCTGAAGATCTTCAGATCTTGCCTATTTAGGCAGTGAGATATGCAAAGCTTTTTGCACAGACAACCAGGTCGCCTGTGCAAAACCAGAACAAATGAGTTTTGTTTGGCTCCCTGACATGGTGGGTTGCACAAAGCAACTCTTCTCTTGTATCCCTCTTGGTAAGTTATAACAACTTTTATATGCCAGAGCCTTACTGAACTGTCTACTGACTTGTATCCCTTTACTGAAGGTATTTGGGTAATGGATACTCACAGCCAGTAACCACAGCCTTAGACCCAAGCTCATCAAGAGGGTTGCCAGAAAGCCAGGCTCAGCCACGCTGCTCTGCAAAGCAGCTGAGAGCTTAGAGAACACTGGCCAGTAGCAGTGGAGCCCAGGAGCAATGGCTGAAGGCAACCCATTGCCCTGCTGAGCTAATGGGCTCCAGCTGAAAAGGTACCTCTTAAAGGCGGATAATAATTAGGGAAGTCTCTGACCCTCAAAAACAGAGGAAAAGAAAATGCACAACAAAGATCCCTTTGACTGTAATTATTGCTCATTCTGAATCACTATTGTAGAAATCTGGGCTTTGGCATTGGGCTGAGACAATATTTTATTAGAAGAAATCATGATTCATTGAATTGATGCACCGCAGTATCTGTGGAAAAGAAAACTGGGAAAGACACAAAAGAAGCTGGGCTATGGAAAACCATTGCCAAACACAGAATCTCAATCTGCACTAAGAAACAACAAAAAAGAAGAAAATATTTCCCAAGAAACATCTGAGCGTGGCATTGGAGCCAAGTGAATAATTATTACTATGTTAGGCTTTCAGAAATGGAGCATGCAGTGTATGTGGTAGGAGAATACCCTGTCATTTTGAAATTAAAGGGAAGTGCATGTGTTCCACATCAAAACTCAGATCCTCAGAAAGCTCGTTTGCATGCTGCCAGTTGCTTTTGCTCTCTGTCAAGAAGAATATTTTTATTTTCTAGATACCATTTTCTCCCTCTCTCTCCTTGTTTTCATTTTCAAGTTCACGGTTTCCTTGTGTTCAGCTCCTTGCTGTTGACTTCCTGCTTCCATTCTTTTGCTGTCTGTAGTATGAATATTGATTTTCAGGCGATTTAATTAACTGCTTTGCAGAGGTGAGTAAAGATTATTTTCACATTGTGCATGACAGAAACAAAGCGAAAATTAAGTAGTTCACTAATGGCTGTAGGCTGAACCATTGCTGAGTATATTAGCACTGGAAATCTTGAATGTCACTCGAGTTCTTAGACAAGCATTTAAAGCTGTTTTCGAAATTGTTTGAGATAATTGTGCAGCTTGCAGGACCAGCTCCTCCTTGTGCACCATCGTGGGAAGCACAGCACAGTCTGAGCGTCGTTGTTCATCGGTGCCATCCCATGGCCACCCCTGCTGCTCCCCACCTGTGTCACACTGGGGGGCAAGTGGTCAGGGTATCCACAGAGGCATCGTTATCTCAGCACTCACTTGCCTCTCTCTAAAAGTGCAGTATTTGTTGAAGGCTGAGATTTGCCCTTTTGCTTTTCCACGCACATCGTGCATCTGCCTGCATTAACACCTCCCAGCCTTGGAGTGCGCAGGCAACATTTATCCAAAGAGTTAAACCCCCTCTCTCCTTGCATGTCCCATATGAAGAAACGCAGAAATACTGCAGATCATCCATTCAAAAATTTGTGTGACAGGCATGTGCTCACTTTTAGCACTAAGTTTAAATGCAGTCTTTCTCTGTGACACTGGACAGAAATCCCAGTGGAAGTTTTTCCTGCCTCTAACCTGTCTACTCTCTTTCATAATGATAAATGATGGGAAAGTTTGAGGGAGGGGGAAACTATCTAAGCTTTGAACCGATTATGTCTGTAGAAGGATGGGAAGGAAGAATGTCAATTCATGTAAAACAGTACTTTTTTTTATGGCTAAAATCTTTGATATTTTTCTCTTTTTGATCACCTTTTCCATTATCATAAGTAAGTTTAAGACTAAATCGTTACCCAAAAATGTCTCATCAGGTAAGATAATGTGGCTACTTTTATTTTTTACTTTAATTGATTACCTTTCCCACTTCCATTTTGTCCTGCACGTAGTTGCTTGGTAGCAGTCACCTTTGCTTTCAGTCAAGGTATCCATTGCGTGCTGACTGTTTCCCATTACCTCTGAAGCACAAAGCAAGTTCATCACCTTTCCAGGATGTCTTGTGATTGATTCCTCATGTCTGGGGAAATCTGCTCTTAAGTTTCAGACTAAAATGAGTGCTTGGATTTAGTGTGAATAATCAGAGGTTTAAGACTTATTCTTCTCATAAGCTATTCATCTATTTATTAGATGCATAACCAATATTAAATACAATATAATGTGTTAAATTTAAAATGTTATTATTCTCTCATATCTGCACAGGCATACTGGGCATGACTAAACCGTAATATGCACTGTGTGTCTGCATCATCCATCAAACATAACTACTCTCTGCCTCAGACCTAACCTGCACGCAGCAAAGCCAAGGCTGAAAACCTTGAAAAGAAGATCAGAGGCCTGGTCTTTCCATGCTGAAATCTATAAAAGTTTTCCTACCTACTTCAACAGAAACAGGACGAAGCCTTATGGTTCTGACAGGAAAATCTGAGAATATTCCTTTACAACTCTCTGCTGAATGCTGAACTCCAGAGTGCATTGTTGTCAGCCTTACGTAAGACTGAGACTGTTAAGGAAAGATAGTAGTTTCGCACATACTGTTCTCTGCACATGTTGTTCTTTAGTAAATATTTATTGAAGGATGCGTCCATTCCTGCTGGCAGTGTCCGAGGCATTGGACAAATTTGGCCTGATTTCCTGCTGTCAGTGCAAACCTCCCAACTAGAGGCTGCATTTATCAAATTTTGTCTTTCAAAATTGTTAAAATCACTCTTATCCAAGTAGATAGTGCTGACAAAAACGGTCATTTGATGAAATACTCTTTAAAAAAAGACATCCTCCAGCTTGTAAGTACAACCCCACTGCAAATATTCATCAAAACTCTAACAATGCACGGCTAAAGGCCAAAGATTTGTATTTGCTGAAAAATAAGGAAAACGGCAACAAAAGGAAAACCAGATGAAAGCTTGTTGGCACTTGCAGGACACTTGTTCAGACTTCTTTCTGTCTACTATCTGTCTGTGGAACTAGACCTGTTCTAGCTATTTCTCCAGTTTTCATTTCACTGTTTTATTTTTCTTTCGCTTGAACAAGTTTATAATTAGCATCAATCAAAATAAGCCTGATTTTAATTGAGCTAGAGCTATCAGCACTTTGCACTAATTTATATGTCCTTTTATTTCCTCTTTTAGGCTCTGAGGTCAGACTCAGGCTTGGGGCTGCGCTTTGGTGCACACTGTCAGAGGGATATGGTAGCTGAGCAGAAAAGGCTTGGGTCCCAAAGCCTCAGGGCTTACTACCACCAGATGCCTGAGCTGAAAGCCCTCTCCTGGAGTGCAGTTCCTCTGAAAGAAGAGCTGCATCTGTGCCTTCTCTACCTATGCCTGGTGCTTACAGCACCCCACGGCTAAAGGGAGACCCGTGGCCAACTCCTCAACTCCTGATGGACGCACAGCCCGCGGTGCACCATGGGCTGGGAGAGTTAATGGTTTGGTGGAGGCTGTTCCACTCGCATGGGAATAATTAGCATTGCAAGGACTGCGAGGCCCCAGGCCACTGCCCAGGTCGTGCAGATGGAAAGAAGAAATGTGTGCCTAAGCCCCGTGCTGGCTGCTAATGGCATACCTCTGGGATGCTGGGAGTGGCAGCAGGCGGGGAGTTGTCACTACCCAGCCCTCCTGGCACTGAGAAAATGGCTTTGTGAATGACCCTGGGGGGGGGGGGAGGGAGGGGTTTCATCTTTCTGGGGCTGCATGAAGGTCTGTGCTATCTTTTAATTACTGAAGGCTTGTTACTTTAAACACACCATGGCTGCTGAAGCTCAGTCCCAGAAGCTGTCCATCAGGGGTGCTTTCTGGCTGCCATTAGAGGGAAGGGCTCCATCACTGACAGGTGCCTGGCCTCAGTAGGCCTCACTCAGCCTCACTTGGCTTAGCTAGGTTTGCTAGGCCTCACTAGGCCTCACTAGGCCTCACTAGGCCTGGCTAGGTTGTATCATTGCCCAGGCAGTTCTCGACCAGGCCATGCAGCCTGACCTGAGTTTAATGTTATGTACTGCACCTCAGTTTAAGTACAACACAGGTTGCTCTGTACCACCCAGCATTGGTGCAAGAAGTGGCAGAGCATCTGCCATGACAGTGCTGCCTGAAGGCCCTTCCTTAGGGGCTCTGCGATGGGCACCACCTGGCTGGCAGTTTCATACATGACACTGGTTTGGTTTTCAGTTCGTGTTGGACAAGGCTTTTTGCTTTTGTTGTACCGCTCCCAACATTTTCTGCTCTTTCATTTTTAATATTGAACCAGTACTCTGTAGAAAGGAAATCGGACGAAACTTTATTCTCCCCACCAGCAAGTTGTTGGCTCATGACTTCTGTTACATCCAACTATCAAAGCACTGAAAGCCCTCACATGACATTGAATTTGGGCTGCCTCTTGTCACAGGCAAGTGCGTGGCACCTCCTTGGAGCAGGACCCTAAATTAAAATATTATAACTTTTTTTGCTGCTCCAGCAGTACTGCAGAAATGCAAGTGGCCAAGGGGGGAGGAGATTTTTTCCTCCTGCTGGAATTTTTCACTATAACCATCCTCAGGGGAGTTCTCATCTTCAAAAGAAACATTCCTTCTATACAAGCTGCAAAAAGAATTATTTAATGACATCATAAATTAATACAGAGAGGCACAAATTTTCCAAAATGTGGAGAGAGAGAAAAAAAAATTATTGTTTGCCAAAAACACCCCAGCTCTTCCAGACTTAGGCCTCTCCTGAGCCTGGGAGCTGCCAACGATACCAAACTGCACGGTGGGGTTCCTGGCATGACTTAAGTTTAGCTTGTTTAAATTTTGGCAAATATTCGTATTACTCACATACTCAGCAAACTGATACAAATATTTGTTCTATTTAGAGTGAAGTCCAAACTCACTGCTGGCACCAGTGCTGCTGGACTCGGTGGAACTAGTCTTGCTCGTGCCAATATTAAATTTGGACATCTACCTTAAAGAAAAACAGCCTTTGAGGTAGAGATTAGAATACATCAATGGAAAACAGAACTCGTGTGTAGCCAAGTTTTCCTCACTTGCTAATTTTCACTTTAATCTGATTTGAGCTGGACCAAGTTTTTCTATACTTGGGCTGCTACTCGCTGTTATGATGCAGCCACCAGGTCAGAGCTGGAGCTGGAAAAGCCTTCATGCACGTGAAGTTCTCTGCATTCTTGAGAAGTGAAATCTGTAGTAAATAGAGCGTGGGCACAGTGAGCATACTTGATTGATTTTCGTGCTGTACAGGTTGTTTTTTTAATGATGCCTGCAGTTTACTGTTTCTGGATCGTAAAGCAAATAGACAAACAACCAACCAGATGGGAAATGCAGACCTGCCTTGGGGCTTGGGGTCCTCGTCTGGTCGCACCTGCGCTTTGCCCATGAGCTCTCTCTGGGTTCAGATTCAGAAAACAGGTTAGACATTTTTTACAATGGGAGGAACAAGACAAAAACCACCACCCTTCCATTCTTTAATGCAGCCAAAGCATGCCCCAAGGGCGTGCTGGCTGAGGATCTGTGTTCAGTTCAGCTGTGGTTTGTAAGCTGGATGCTGTTTAATGCTATCTAAATGTTTTTATAAAGGTCAAGTAGGAGTGGGATCCTCCTAACTTAACTTTAGCTGTTTAGAAATGGGAAATCTAGTCTGACTGAGCTAGATTCCTCTGTGAGTGGAAAATATCAGCGCTGCAGAATGATTCATTCCCTTTTAATCCGCCTGATCTCCCTCCATTGACTATAAAAGGGGCCCGGATGACCAGATTAGCATATACCCAAATTTCAGGGACGCATGTGCTCACTCAGCCTTTTACAATCAGCCCTGCAGTGGCCATAGCAGGTACTATTTTTATAGCTCCCAGAGCTCACAGTGTGCCACAGGGCAACAACGTCAGCAGCAAGCATTGTGGAAATGCTGTTAGCACGGCCTGCTGTGTGTGTCCTCAGCCTCTGCCTTCAAACCTGGATGGCTTACAGGTTCAGGGTTCCTCTATACTCCCTTGACAGAAAAGGGATGATTCTGCTGGGATGATTCTTGTAGGAGCCACTTTCAGAACTTATTTATTATAAATAAATACTGTATCAATCGAAATAAAGTAGAAAAAAAAAAGATTAAAAAAAGATTAAAAAAAAAAGCAGTGTTTACTCCTTGAAAAGGACATTATTATTGTTAGCCATACCTGTAAAACAGGCAAAATATCCCAAAAAGAGTCAAGTGTGCATCTGCAGAAAGTGTGTGATCTGTGTAATTGGACAGGAGGCAGAAGGTAGAGCAGGCATCCTGTAATGAACCACGGAACAGATTTATGCCAGTTATTGAAACGCAGCCAGAGACAGTTAATAGTAGTAAAATGACTTTATGTTCTGATATGTAAAATAAAATGTCCATGCTATGTAACAAACAGTTGAAAATTCCACACCACCAGTATCTAATGTGGTTTCTAATAAAAATTTATCTGTAGTATATATGTATTTAATCTAACTGATTCGTAGTTTTTACATCGAAGGTGTGTAATAATAAAAAAAAAAATCTTAAATAGATGTCTTTCAAAAAAAAAAAAAACCCCTCGCGACATTCATTTTTATTAAGTATTTCATTCATAAAAAGCGAAGCTGAATTGGACACGTGGCCTGCATTTGTGATAGATATATATATATTTTATATATATATATATAATATATATGTATATAAATAGCTATTCAGCATGCAAAGATTGTAGTGATTTTGAAGATCTGATTACAGGATGCACACCGGTCTCACGCCGTCGGCTGAAGGAGCGTGCAGGGCTGTCCCGGTGGGAACACGACCTCTCTCTGCGAGCAGCTGCCCTCGTTCATCGGCCTCTCCTCAGATTCATCCAAGATTCATTCTCCTGAATGGATTCATCCAAACGCAGAAGTTCCTCCCGACTTCCAAGTTGGTACTTCAACCTTTTGCCTTTGCCCGGTTGGGAAGCACAGACCCAACCCCCTGTTCACGACCAAAGCTTCAGTACTGTGCACTTCGGTGGAAAAAGCTCCCGGCACCAGCGCTGTGCACCTCAGCAGCACGGAGGAGGACGCAGTCTCTGCTCTGGGGCTTTTCGGGTGAAATCAGAGGGAGTTTTGGTCCATAAGGAGCACAGCTTCCTCCCACGTGAGTCAGCCCTGTAATTCTCAGTGCCTCCTAGGGGCACTCTATAGGCAAAGTCAGCGTAGACGGAGTCAGGTCCAGATACTTCCACAGTATGCAGTGGTAGCAACCTATACACTGGTTACAGATTTTTACCTGTTCTGCAAACAGCTGTGTGCTGTGAAGCCTGACAGGCAACGGGAACCCCTCCCGCTCCCACCCCACGACTACAGACCTCTATGCCTCCTGTATGCTGAAAACAATTCTTCCCGAGTTAGCTGCAAAAGAGAAACAAAAAAAAAAACCAAAAAACACATAGCAGAAAGGCGCGTTTCAGCTGAATGCGAAAGAAATGAAGGACCAGCAAATACAGAAACCCTTTCTGGAAAGTATTAGCGACTTTTAAGCTTAAACTTCATAAATATATTGCAATAAGCAAGTGTGATTTGATCAACAGAGTCTGAAGACACTGGGTCTGTTCCTAATACTGCAATTCATTTGCTGTTTGGCCTGGGGCGTAATGCTTCACTTCTCGGTCTCCCACAGCCACGATGGATGGGGGAAGAAGGGACATTTGTGCACTGGCACTTCTCCTCTCTGCGCTGTGCCAGGGGACAGCATCGCAGGAAAGGGAATTTCTGCAGGTGGACAGAGCCTCACACATGCTGCTATGGCAGTCCTGGAGCTACACAGCCCAACAGATTGCTTTTTCCTTTGGTTTGGGGGATTCTATGACTTCGCAAACCGAGTACCATACACGTGAAGCTCGTGTTTTTCCCAGAGAACCAAAATTTGCTCATGGATGTTTACTGTTATGGGCAAAAAGCGAATGGCAGGTGACTTCACTCATTAGTCTAGAAGACGGGTTCTACCAGATCACTAACGAAGACGTGAGAATTAATTCATTTGGAAGTCAGTCAGAGGCTGATGGATCCAGGAGTCGGTTCTCGGCGTGCCCGGAATTGAGCGCTCCCGCACGCACGCACCCCTGGGAAATGCATGCTCGTCTCACCCAAGTGCAAGTTACCCACAGGTATAACGCTGCCTTAGCACCGTCCCGGAGCGGCAACGCGAGCTGCGGCACCGCTGGGCCCACCGAGTCACCCGTCCGTCCAGTTCTCCACTGTCCCCATTCCCGAATGGTACTGCAGCGAGGACTCCCGCGACAAGGAGAAGCTCTGGGAGTAGAGGAACTCGTTGGCGGCGTTGAGGTGCGGGGAAGGCGGTTTCCTCTCGCACACGGATGGGTGCACCCTTTCCCTTGGGAAAGAAGATGGGGGGACACGCTCCCGAACCTGAGACTGGGCCAGCTGGTTGTAGACACTGAAGTGGCTGTTCCCCGGGGGCTGCGAGCCCTGCCCCGCGATGGACGGGAGCCGTGGCATCATGGTGGTGGCTGTGAAATGGGCTGGGAAGGGCTGGTAGGGCACAGTTTCCATTGTCTGAACACTGTAGCTGGTGTAAGGTGCGACTGAAGTCCACATATTGCAGCTCAGCGGGGGAGGTGGAGGCGGCAAGTCGTCCACCGCCGGCACGCCCGCGATCTCAGCCCCTGACCCAGAGTACATGCAGGCTTCCCGCGGGGCCACCTCGCTGCAGTAGGACGGGCTCAGCATCTGCTGCTCGTAGGGCGGCGGGGAGCGGAAGTAGTGATCGTCGCCCACCGATGAGGAGGCCTCCAGGTAGGAGCGCTTGCAGGGCAGGTCCAGGTGCCGTGCGCTTTCTGAGGGAGAAGAAAGAGAGCTCAGGAATGGGGTGGGGATGGGACTTCTGAATGCAGGATTGATCCTTTACACCCCCGGCGCTCTTTTTCAGAGCATTTCGGTTCAGAAAGACAACGTGCAATATCAACAAGGCGTCGTGTTGCAAGTACTGGAGTGATCCCATCACCCTCCCAAGAACCCCGGTGACATTTATCAGGGTAAGTGAGTGACTGTTCTCACATCAGGGATTACTTCACCTTCATCCAGATAACGGAGGTCCGTGGCACTCCTGCAGCGCTACTCCTGACAAACTCAAGAAGTCTCTGAAAGGGTCTTATCGCTGCCTTCCTTCCTGTCAGTACCAAGATCACTATACATTTCCCAGATATTCACGTCAAAAGCTGCAGAAGTATCTCAAGATAAAGGAGACCTTTCCCAGCTGCCCATCCTTCTCCTCAGCCTCACATGCGGGAGCTCGTTAGCTGGTCGGTATTTATGCTGCATTTATGAAACCATCTGCAAATTAAACATCTGCTAGAAGGACACATTTCACAGTCCTTTCTCCTGGTGGTATTGGATTCCTCATTTGCCCACGATCAGAGGATTCTCACAGCTTAAATAAATTAGCGGCCAATGAGACATGCGAATAGAAGGATTTGGCTGCGTGAATAATTTTCCATCCAACTTGAAACATGCCATGATCTCATCTGATCTGGGCCAAAAGGAAGAGAACGCAGTTGCAGCTCGCCTCAGGTTAGGACTGGCTGATAAGGAGAAGGACGCGTGGCCACCGCCGTCCCACTGCTCTGCACTGAGATATCTACAATGGCTCCTTCTGAAAAGTGCTCATCTGGTACAGCTTCCTTAATGCTAATGACCATGTCAGGACATTTCAGGGCAGATAAGGCCTCCTCCAAACAAATATTATTAATTCAGATGATTTAACGAGCGATTAATTTTCGGTGTGGCTTCATTCCATTTGAATTATGTGCACTGATTGTGGGGTTTTTTTTAACTCAGAGCCTGAATTTGCCTTCTATGGGACAAAACCACTAACGACTGCCCAAAAATCCAGCTTGTGAGCCCTGACCCTGCAAAACACTTTGATCATTTTGCAGATTAAGGCCTAAGAGACACATCCAAAACAAACTGGGATTATGGGTAAGCTTTCGGTGCTCTTCGGTCTATCCGCTGCAATACTTTGTAGCTGTAAACTCAAGTTACCTCTTCTCTTCAGGCAGTGATAGAAGAGCCCTGAATCTCTCTGTGCTGTGAAGGTGTTGAGTGACAGATCTTGAGTATCTGAGGCTGCAAACTGCATGTGAGCACCGTTCTCATACTGATAGTGTTGGAGGGTCTGGTGACTGCCATGGAGCGGGTTAACATCTGGCTTGGTCGAGAGCTGGCCGTGGCTGGACACCAACCTCTGCCTCATGATGCTTTTGGAAATCACTGGGTATTCTTTGCTAAAGGAGGCGAGAAAAATTAATGCCAGTCATTCAGCATCAGCATGAACAGGAGGATGAAATATGAGTTTGGCTGCCCCAGCGCATCCCCATCCAACGGCTCCATGGCTTTGCCAAGCACGATGAGCTAACCCTCAGAATGCTTCGGGCGTGGGCAAGCATTGCGACAGCAGCCAGAGTGTGTCACTTGGATACAGGAACAGCTTTTCGGAGGTAGGGAGGGCACGAAACGCCCTGATGCCCCCAAATACAAGAAAATCGAGGGGCAAAATCGAGGGGCAAATCACTGTGGTATTTGATAATTTTCTTCAGAGAGGTGCAGCACATTGACAGTAAGACAAGGGCAGAGGGGCCGAGCAGTGCGTGCTGGGCAGCACGTGGCCATGTGCAGCAGCCAAATTCAGCCCGCTGGTGCAGAGCCCACCCATCCTCCAACCGTACCTCTGCAGCCGTGCCACGCGCAGGTCACTGTCATCGCTTCCCCTGAATCCCTTCGCAAATGGGTTGTTCTCAATTTTCAGCTGTGTTATCTATAAGAGAAGGAAAGCAAGTGGAAAGTGTGTGAAGGCATCGGGTGCCGATGACGGGCAGCAGCACTGAGCCCTCTGGTGCCCGGTGGGTTCCTTTCAAAGGGGACATCACCATCACCTGCACTGCCACTCCACCACCAGCCCCTGCCCACGCACAGCAGTGACAGTGGAAGTATTAAGTTTATGGAGCACTTCGGGGACCTCAGGGATGAAAGGCTCCATTGACCTCGACATTTTAAGGAGGTATTAAATAAGCGCTTTCGAGCCTTTCTGGTTAACCATGTTTGGGCAATTGGTCATTTTATACCAATGACTACAACTTTTCAAACAGGATTCACTTTGGTGCCTGAATACAGACCTTTTTTTTCCCCTGTCTTACCATACCACACACATTCAGGCTGCTACTCTGAGCCTTTTAACTGCATGCTAATTGCAAAATCTCGCAAGGACTGTGTGCCTCAAAGGACACACGGACATCTGCTCAGGTTACAGGACAGGAAGAAGTTCACCTACTTTCTGGAAGATTTTCCTGTGAAGATGCAGAAATGGAGATGGTGCTGGGACACACCGTGCCCTGTTCCCCACTGGGAACCAAAGCACCAGCACCACCTTGCTGCAGGGCTGTGCTATGGGGATGTGCCTATGGCAATGGGTCAGTGGTTGGACCAGATGGTCTCAGTGATCTTTCCAACCCATCCTCAGCTGGATCGCCCCAGGATGGCCACAGAGGAGGAGGAGGAGGGAAAGAGGCACTCGGGGATCACAGCAAGTGGGAGTGCGACCCAGCGCATGGAAATGATATGGAAAATCCCAACCCTGCAGTCGGTGTGCCCCTGTGCCACTCACCCAACACACAGCCCCCAGCCCTTGGTGTTCTGTGCCCACCCCCCATACAAAGCACAAACACCCGGAGCCCCCTTCTGCCTTCACCTCCTGACCACAGTGCAGACTCCTAGCTCAGTTTTATGGTCACTTGTGTGTCTTGCTAAACAGGCATGCCATGATTACTTTTTGCTGTAGGTGTATGAGCGAGCTTTACCAGCCATTATTAGATTTGCTCACTGTTTTGAATGATATCTTAGAGTTTATTACTCTCCAATTCATTAGTTCCTGGATGATCAGGGTGCGCCAGGCTGCAGCTACCCAGCACTTGGTGTGCTTTCCCTTAGCTGCATCCTCTGGCCCACCAGTTGTTCTTTAAGATTAAAGAGCTGCGGAGGAAACTCAGCTTTTTTGCGCAGTTCTGCGCCCTCCCCAAGCAAAGCTATAAGAGCACACAGCCCAGAATGAGCCTCTTCAGACCCCAAAGTGCCATACCTTGTGGTTCTGGTAGGAGGTCACCGAGATAAAGGATGTCTCTGGAAACACATGGGTGCAGAAGGCCGTGTTCTTTGAGCCGAAAGCGTTGTTCTCATCCGCCTTCACAATGTGCAGCCGCGGCTGGTATTTGTGCATTGAATTGAGGATGATCTGGAAAACAATTGGTGCTCAAGTGAACAATCCAATTTAGTAAAAACGACACGTCTTGGCCACTTGACAGCTTCGCTAGTGGGACACCAAAGCCCACTGGAGCTACACTTCAGCTCTGCTTTCGAACTGTGGGGGAAAACAACATTGCATAACATACGACCCGCGGCAGAGAGGGTCTCTGCTGCTCTGGCAAGCGCTGCCGTGCTGAACTTGGAGCTTTTCTGCTAAATGCTCCTTTTCTTATTGCTATTGGACAGAGCCGGCCTGGGTGGAAAAAAAAAAAAAAGCCATAAATTTTTTTCCCAGCTCACGTTGAAGCTGCAGAATAATTCACCAGCAGACTGGTCCATAAAGCTTCCTCATAAAATTCTTTACTGAGCTGAAAAATAGCAAAAGCAAAAAAATGCGTATATCACAGAAACCACAGAGGGGGAAAAAAAATAAAAATAAAAATGCATGTGTTTTTCTTTTATCTGCCGCTAAGGGAAAGCTTCCAGCAGCAGGTTTTCCCCAGGCCGTGCAGCAGACCCCCATGGGTACCCCCACAGGTGGGATGTGGCCAGGGAATGGTGAGGAGGGGCTGCAGGAGGCAGTGGGTGCTCAGCCCCAGCCCCGCTGCGGCCGGGACACGCAGGGCACAGCTCTGGGCTCTGCCAAGGCACGAAGAGATCGGTGCCGCATTGTTCTGCCACAAGAATGGCTGTGCCCACATGTGACAGAGAAAAAATGGTTTTAAGAAATGGATTTTCTTCTAAGGAGTGGGATGGGTTTGAAGAAAAGCCTCAATTCCTCCCTCTGAATGAAGAAAAATTTCTTTGCTTCTGGTTTCCTCAACGAACCACTCTTCAATCTCTTCTTCCCACTCCCAAACTGTCTTCTGGAGCTGCCCCCATCCTAGCTGTTCCTGGGGCTGGGTTGTCCCCAGCCTGGCCACCACCCTGAGAGGACACATTCAGCCCCATGGGGATATGGGATGGGAAGGAAATGCTGCACAGGTTGTGTCTGCAAGGGGTGGTGGAGAGATGGGTGGGTGGGTGGGTGGGTGGATGGAAGAAGGATAGATGGAAGAATTGGAAGACAGATGGATGGGCAGACAAACGGATGGATGGATGGATGGACTGGCAAAACCACAATTCATATTAGTTCATGTGAAGTGTGGATTTAGCCCATTTTAAATGAAGATTGCTAAGAAAGAAGTTTATTCCAAGATCAGCTGAACATGCCCAGCCTGACAGCGCTGCAGTCCTGCTGGACAGGAGGCGCTGCTCAGGCCTCATGCTCCCCATGTCCCTCCATCCAGCCACACAGCTCTGCCCACAGTAGCCGACTGCATTATATACCACTTAAACACAATTTTTATTGTTGACATTTTCCAGACAACCCTCCTTTCTCCCCAAGAGAGAGAATGAGGAATTTTTGGCATTTTATCAGCTTTGCATCACGTCTCCGAAGCACTTTGTGGCTGTTGATACGCAGGCTGTAATGCTGAGAGGGTCGGCTCAGGTTTTGGGTTGCAGCTTTTGCTGTGCTTTCATGTAGCGGCCTCTCGTAAAACAGCCGAGATGAGCAACGCCAGAAGGCTCAGGCTCATAAGAAAGGGCACGTCCATTTTCAATAATTAAGGGTTGATAAATAAGGGTTGTCTGGAGCAGAAGCTGAGGGAAGCTGAGCTCTGCTCACCTCCTGTCCCCAGCCACACAGGTCTGGCAAGGCAACGTGTGGCTCCAAAGCAGAGCAGGTCAATGGCGGAACAAGAAACCCATTTAACATCAGATTTCCAGCGGGTGGATGAGCAGCCTGTTTCCTTCCTTCTCTCCAAAGCAGTACCCTCCAGGCCATAAGGATCCCTTTGAAAGCCCCCTTATTTGATTTTATTTTTTTTTGTCCTGAGCCATTTCCAGCACCAAAACGGCTCTGCAGAGCCTGGAAGAAGCCTTCAGGATTACAGATGCTCATGGTTACCTCCGTGCCTACAAATCCTCCCAGAGGTTCACTTTGAGCTGCTTGATATTTGTAGGGGAAAAACACCCGAACAGTTTAATCTAACCCAGTGCAAAGTGCTTCCATCCCTCACCCCAGGGTGAAATATTCACCATGTCCAGCTGCAGGATGCAAGCATTGGGTTGACCTGTCCACTGTCTGCATTCCCACCTCCATCTTACTGGAAACTAAGAAGTGTGCACACATCCTGCTTGATCGCCATTGCTTTAAGCACCGTGCACTCAAAGCCCCTGAAAATCATTCAAAAAATCCTCCCAGGCCTCAGCTGTAAACGTCCGCGCCTGCGCCAGCGGTTCGGGATAAATACTTCTAAAGGCTGCTGTGGAAAACGGGTCGCTGGCTAAAAATACACAAAACAAATGTAAATTCCACTGCAGTGACGAACATCAGTGGAAAGATTAACTTAGAGAATCGTGTCAAAAAATGAGAGGCATTTTAATTGACGGGACAGAGCTCGGCCACGAGGAACTCGGACTTTTGGGATTGACATTGCCCCGTGCCCCACTGTTGGCCATGGACGGCCCCAAGTCCCTCAGGTTTGAGATTTTCCACCCCCTGCCTCACTCCTTTGCAGTGATGACACCGTTGGCAGCTGGAACTTTAAGTGTAATATAGTTCATTTCTTTTTTTTTTTTTTTTTTATTCTTTCTCATATTTTTCCCCCTTTTTTTTTTTTGGCATTTCCCACTCAAGAGCAAATGTCAAATAATGGTGTCATTTGCTCCTTGCATTTAATGTCAGCTCGGAAAACGCTGCGTGAGCATCTCAGGGTCTCACCCTGCGGGGTCCAAGTTTGTCACTTTGCAGGATGGGGCACAAAAGGGCCGGAGCTGGGCACGGCCCCGTCACCATCCCCAAAATCTGCAGTAAAGTCTATCTACTTCCATCTGAAATTTGGGGAGTTGATTTAAGAGCACTCCCTGTTTCTCCAAGGTATCAAATATCATATGATGCAGTGGTTGCCATGGCGACTGCCTTTTTTATATTGAATAGTAAATGGCTACGAAAAAGCCACATAATTTTATGGCTGCTCCCAGGGGAATCACATCATAGCTAATAGAAAATCTCTCATTTTCGTGCATTTTTCTGCTTCTTTCTTCCTTCCTTCTATTCTTTTCAGACTGAAGTGCCCAGCCCCGTGCCTGGGGGTCGCATCCTGCCCACGACAATGCAAATATCCCCAACCAAACACTGTGCTCAACCTCCACAGCTCCATCACCACCTGCCCCAACCCTCTGCGTTCCCATCTGGCCCCAGGACGCTGCTGTAGGAGCAGAACCCAGAGCAGAACCGGAGGAACCGCCCCACGCCGAGCGCATCCTGGCAGTCTGCACCACAGGGAGAGGAGGGGAAGGCTGGAAAATCCTGGGAAAAGATTCAACATGAGCTCAGACAAATTGTTCCCTGCGTGAGGGCCAACGCTGTGATATTTTTTGCTTGCTTGCTTTCTCGGTCCTTCGTTGCCTAATGTCAAATGAAATGGGCAGTGGAGTTTCCTGAGTTCTTGGCACAGGGATGCTGGGGAGGGGGACACATACCCATGATCATGGGGACGTGTGCCATGGCCTCAGCACAGCACAGCTGCATTGGTGCAGAAACAAAGCCACCAGCACAAAGCTCTCTGCTGGACATCACCACTCAACCATAACACTACTAGAAGACATCACCTAAAACTGATGGGTTATAAGAAAGGCGATACTTTTTCTTTGGTATTCTCACCGAGATCTTCTTCATGAGTTCCCCTGAAACCTGATTTCAAACTTAGACAAAATGGTTGTTGGTTTTTTTTTCACATTCTAAGTAGATGGGGGCACCGGGTGCCACCAGTGTCACCGCAGCCGTGCCGCTGGGTGGACACCCTGTGGCACAGACCTGGCCTGGCTACAAGGCACGAAGCAAGAGAGTGGCAAATCCTAAATTGAATTTGGGGTTTTGTAATTGATCTAATTGGCCTGGATGCTCCTGGCAAGCAGAGGGAAAGATGATGAAACTGAATGAAAAAAAATGAGAAGGAAACACCAAGCAATAACCAAATAAAACCAAGGGTAAAAAATACACATATAGAAAGAAGTAACAAAAACTCATCAGCATTTAGGAGTAAAGTCAGAAAACAGAGGTTTTGGGCCAAGAAAAATCAGAAATATCACTTGAAATGTCAGCAGAAGTGATGGATCAGCCCCAGCCCCCGCAGCCTTAAGCTCCAGGAGGTTGCACCTCCAAAACCAAACCAGTGCTGTGGTCGGGAGCAGGAACAGAGCCCTGCGCTGACTCAGAGGTCCCAGGGAGTGGGGCAGGTGCAGCAGCAGCGTGCTGGGGGGTGAAATTAAACCTCAGCTGCCACTTGTGCCAATCTCCACTTCTAATCTCTGTTTCCTCGCCTGTTTTTCCGCAGGAATATTTTTATGTATTCTGTAAAAAGAGTGTAATTTCCAACTGATGCGGGCCCAGCAGCAGCCTGCCAGAAACAGCGCTGCGATGTGCTCACCATCCCTGAGCTGGCCCAGGGGGTGGGCTGAGCCCAGGGCAGGGGCTGCACTCAGCAGGCTCACCACCACCAAAGAGGACCGAACTCCAACACCCTGCGCTTGCACCGATGCTGCACAACTCAGCGTTGCACGCCAAACCAAAAGAAGCGACTTCTCCACCAGAGAGCTGCCGCTGCGAGCAGCTCCACCAGCACCTCACAGCAAGAGGCGAAGGGAAACCCAACCAGAAAGACAGCAGCTAAGGAACCCAGGATCCCTGCAGCGAGCACCCCGCGGCCATAAGGGCCGTCTCACGGGCACCCTCCACCCCGTTGTTTACATACTTGAAACCTCTGGAGAAAGTGCAATTCCATTCCTCGGCATTTATCACCGTGGAAGCATTTGTCAGGACTCGCTCAGTTTTTCCCCACGTGCCCTGAGCTCACCCCTGACAGACACACCAGCATCCCACATCCCTTCCAAGCGAGCGGTTGTTTTTGTGATGGCTCACACAGCCGAGGGCTCCAATAGCACGTGGCAGGGCACAGCCTGCTTCCCCAGGGAGGAGGGATGCGTGTCCTGCGCCCGGGAGCACAGCGAGCAGGAGCTGCCACCATGTCCCCGTGTCCTCATCACACGTTCCCATCCCCATATCCTCATGTTTCCAAGTCCTCATCCCATGTTCTGATGTCCATGTCCCCATCTCCATGTCCTCATGTTCCCACCTCCCTATCCCATGTCCCCGTGTGCCCATTGCTGCCAGAGAGTCACACTGACAGTCACCCAAGGCTCTATCCATGCACACACTGGTTTGTCTCTAGCATCAGACCAAGCCCCCTGAAGCCAAGCATCCCACTGACTGCTGATTTCTTAATCCATTCTCAACTCGGCCGCTCAACCCAACGTGAAAGGAACCTTTCATGGTTGGAAAATCCCCCATGAGCAGCATGGAGCCCACACCCCACAGGCACTGTGAGTGGGCACAAGTTCCCTCTGCTCCCGCAGCTCACCCGTGGGGGTTTGCAGGCAGATCACTGAGCTCTGCACTTCATTTCTTCTTGAAAATTCCATTTCTGTTCTATTCCTTCTTGACCAACTGCACGGAGCTGTGCCATGACGCAGCACCCGGGCAGGGCATGGCTCACAGAACAAGGGCTGCTGCCCATGCCCTGCAGCACTGCCCCGGCCCAGCCCAGAGATGTGGGTTTTGAGGTTTGGAGGAGATCACTGACAAAAGGAAAGAGCCGTCCAGTGGCACTGGAGCACGAGAAGCAAACAAACCGCGTGGCTTTCCACGCTTGTCTGCCTTAGGCGGCTTCAAGATAGGGTTAGCGATGGCTGGGATGGATTCCTAGAAAGGAGAGAAGCTGTGATTCAGCATAAAGCAGTGCCCTGCGCAGGGATGGGGATGGGGGCAGCAGCACTGCAGTTTGCAGCGTTTCCTGCCCTGAGCGGGTGCTGAACCCAGGCTGTCCAAAAGCAGATCGCTGATGCAGAGACCTCGAGGGGAACTGTTGGAGAATTGGATGAACCCCACGCAAAGTGAGCTCCCTCCGTGTCACGGCACGGCTTCGTGGGAGGACAGAGGGCCTCCAGAAGGCGGAGAAAGGCTCTTCCCCACTGAACGCAGTGTTAAAATTGCAGCTGAGTAACGACACAGCCGGGAGAAGCGAGCATTTAGCGCTGCAAAAGCAACACCGCACATCCTGTTTGTTTTACGGCCACGCCGAACATCCTGTGCGTTTTATGGTTTACGTTTTACAACATAAACAGCAATATATACGAAGCTGCACTGCTAAGCAAGGGGAAAATGCAACGGGAGTGCAGGAGGGACGTGCGCACGGTGAGGGGCACTGGGCAGCTGTGCACACCTCAGCTCTGCCACGAGGAGCTGCTTTCCCCTGCACAGACCCTGTAGGGCCGTTCCCATTTCACCACCGTGCTGCTTCCACCCCTAAAGATGAGCGAGGGTTGGGGAGTGGCTGTGATTGATAACGTGGAGCCGCGGGGTCAGCAGCTGGGGCAGGGGTAGGGCTGGCATGGCTGCTCTGCCGTGCAGCACCAGGACATGTGCACATGGCTTTGGGAGTGGGAAATTCGAAGAAGATGGTGAGCACAGAGAAAATTCTGCGCCCTATTTCCCTTTCTCCAGCCACTGAGGTTGGTTTGTTTCTACGTGACTTTCAGCTGGGACAGTGGAAGACATCTGGGTATATTGTTAAACACACTGGGGTAGATCACTGTCCATTTCCCACTTCTGCATTCACTGTACGCATGAATGAATATTTCCCAAGTGAAATACTCCATCTTTCAGAGGGCCACCGAAGCTGGTTTGAAGAAAAACACCTTCATGCAACTTGTTTCTGCAAGCAGCAGGGGCAATGGCCGGGCTGAAAACCCCACAGCACCCCTGCAACCACCCAACATCCTATTCAGCACCCCTGCATCCCACCCAGCATGCTCATGACGGGCCCAACCCAAAGGATTGCCCTCACAGAACTTCTCTCTTACATGCCCGAAGGGATCCAGGTGGTTGTTGGTGAGCTTCAGCTTCTGGAAGGACACGAGCTGCCGCATCCAGTGCGCTCCGGTGGCGGGCGAGTCGGGGTGCACATACAGCCGTCCCGGCATGGCTGGCTCTGCCTTCCCGGCCACCATCCTGCAAGCACAGCATGCAAACACATTGCAGCACTGCCGGCCTCACAGAAAGCACTGCTAGTGACCCCTCCTTGCAAACCCCAGAGCAGACACGTCCTGGGGGATGCAGTGGGTCTCTGAGAAGCTCCCACTGCCCATGGGATCTCCATGTCCCGATGTCACAGCTCATGGAGCTGCACCGTCACCGACTCCTTGTGTTGTGTTGACATTAGCCAAGGAGGACACCTTGCTTGGGTCTTTGGAGAACACGAAGCCTTCCGAGGGCAGCCAGCAGAAGGCACTTCTGCAGAAGGTGCTCAGCACAGGAGTGGGTGCTGCCCCTCTGCGCCCACATCCCTCCACACCCACACACCCAACCCACCGCCAGCATTCAGACATGAAACCTCACCGCGGCGCATCGCTTCGTGGCAGCTCCCCCATTACTGTGTATTGTTCTCTTCTCATAAAACACCAATAAAAGCATTATGACCAAAAACAACAGAGACTTTCCAGCAGCAATAAAATGAAAAGGGGAAACAGCTCTAGGGCTGGCAAAAGCTAAATTAAACAAAGTTAACAACTATCCATCATCCAGGGCTTAATGGTTAAAGCACAAAGCGGGCTCCGTGCTCCATCTACTCCTCTCACCCAACAGCACTGCAGGACAAAAGGGGGTAAGAAAGGAATTTTTAAAATCTAGAGCAGCCCTAATATGCAAATGAATTATTGCAGTTTTATAGGATGTCGCAGCTCCCATTGAAATGAGTACGAAGTTTTCCATCTCTTGTCTTTTCACCATGAGGAGCAGGCAGAAAGTCGGGGCGAGCACAGCCCATTCTCAGTGAGGGAGGCTGCTGGGAATGGTTTTGGGGGGGGGGAAACAAAAGGGAAAAAAAACCACACTCCCTTTGTCAGAAAGCAAAAATCTGCCCCTGGGTTAAGCAACTTTACTATCAAAGACACAGCGAAGGGAGGGAATTATGAAAGAGGGAGAAACTCTGGAGGAAGAATGCTGAATGAAAAGGAAAAAGGCAGTGGGTGGGGGAGCTGCTCTCCCACTTTTTGTCGTTCATCCCCAAGTGTAAAATATTGCTGCTGGAAAAAGGAATGTACCAATTCTCCCATTTCCCATAGATTCATAATTTTAAGGCCAAAATGTACCCTTGGGTCACCCCCTCCAGCCCCTGGCACACGCAGGCTGTGGGCGCACCCTTGGATGCCTGCACTAGGCCAAGCAAACTGTGGCATCTCCTCTAAGACCTTCAGTCCTTTGGAGATGGAAGCTCCACATCTACCAGCAGGCAACACCTGGCTTGTCCAGGATACTCAGTCAAACGTTTTCTAGTTTTAACTTTCAGCCACTGATGATCATTGAATCTATGGCTGCTCTGTACCAGAGCTCTAGGACGTTGGCATCACACACCAAGCCATTCATCCTACTACAATTCTTAATGAAAGGAAAGCGAATGCAGAAATGTCCTCTTACCATTTGTTGTCACAGAATTTGTACCGGTGGTCATCGGCCGGGACGATGTCGATCAACAGAATGTACTTGGTCTTGGGGTTCATTCCTGTCACCTTGACCTTGTAGCTCGGAAACATCCTCCTTAGGAAAAGCGAAGGGTTAACACATGAGGGAGCAGCCCAAAGTGGGTGGAAACACAGAGCAGTGCCCCAGAGGGGACCTCCACCACCAGCATGTGGTGAATCCACGCTGGGACAAAGGAGCTATAAAGCAGACTGCTGCCTGCACGGTGCTGGAGCAAACGTTGCCCCTTCCAGAGCGTGGGCTGTGCGTGGGAATGGAGAGCTTCACTACAGTCATCTATTGTTAAAGATGTTATTGCTTATGCATATCTCACGTATCTAAGAAATTGTTGCAATATTAAATAGTACTTTTGATATTTCATCAGTATATATGATCTAATGGATCACATTTCTGACCCTTCAGAGAGCACCAGCACTGGCATTTGCACGGCTGGACACTTCATGTCCTCTGCACCGTGGTTCTCTTGGCTTCATCTTCCCAACCTCCTCCTCACCAGGTTAAAAACAAAACACACCAACCAAGTCAACAGAGCAAACCGTTGTGCACTTCCATCGATGGGCCAGGACAGCCTCTCAGCAGGCTCAGACATCTCCTTGCCATCAGCACAAGGGGATGGATGATGGAAATGTCTCCATGCTGCGGTCACTGATTGCTCTAATTGAGCCCTAATGTCACTGCTCCACCAGAGGCCCTCCTGCCACCCCCTTGGTCCAGGAGCACCATTTTGTGGCAGCGTGGGGAGAAGGTAACAAAATGGGCCCTGTTCAAAATCATCTCAATCGACTCTTTTACATGCCCTGCATAAATTCCAGATGTTTACCATGTAATTAGCCAGGACTAAAAAGGGGTGGTTTACCAATGTCCGTATTTGATTTTCATTCATAAACTCTGCGCTCCTCTTAACCTTGCCCTCATACAGGTAAGCACCTGTATAAATACAGTAGGACATTTCAATTTGCGAATACACAGCCCAATTCACACATCGAAAAAAATTGCGTAAGGAATCCAATCTGAATGCCAAGCTTTTTTTTTTTTTTTTTTAAATAAATGAAAAAATTGGGCCTTAAAATTACATTTCAAAAAATGAAACCAAAAACGAGGAGAAATCAATTAAAAACCAGCAGAGGGATCGATGCGATTCGACGGTCGCTGCGTCGCACCCGAATTTTATAACATGGAGCTTCTGATTTTTTCTTCTCAGTCATCTCATTTACCATCATACATCCGTGCTGCTAAAGTAGCCGTGCTGATCTACTGTAAATGTTAAGTGCTTTTTTAATGGCATTTTAAAATTAAGCTCCGGCATATGGACTTCATACAGCATGGACATGCCTGGGTTTATAATGTTCCTTCGTATAGCCCTCTAAAATAAATACAAAGAGCCAAAGTACTACCATAATATACACAGCCTGAATTCTTTACGGATAACAAATGGGGACCCGCATCTGATGGGAGGTGTTGCTTAACTTTTGCTCCGCTCGCTATCTCGCGGTGGTAGCGTTGGGTTCGGCCGTCAGCGGCCGCCGCCACCTTTGCCAACTCCCCACATTCTTTTCCAGGAAAACACGGGGTAGGTTTTAGTCATTTGGCTGCTCACGACCATTTCATCATTATTATTAGCTGCTGCGTTTTGGCCTTAAAAAAAAAAAAAAGAAAATATATATGTATATAGGCAACTAATGTGCCGTCCAGGGATTTGTCGGTTTAATTTTCTTAATGAAAACATATTTCTCAACCCCTTGGCAGGGGCTGGTTTAGTAAATATCTCCTTGCAACAGGATACAAACACGGGCTGTGCGTTTCTGGTGGGGAAGCATGGCAAAGCGGAGCGCCGCGTCCGACTCAAAGCCGTCACACAGCTTCGTTTCGGAATAAAAAGGGCACGGAGCACCCAACCCGTGTGACTCCGTGCAGCTCCCAGCACACGCTGGGACACAGCCAGCATCGGCCTGCCCAGCTCATGGATCCGGGCAGGAGCTCCCCTGTGGATGGGTGTTCTCGCAGAGGTTGGGGCACGTTGGCCAACTTTCCCCATCAATAGTTGGTTTGATCATCGAGAGTGGCTGGGAGCTCCACCGGGTGCTTTGCTGCTCTCCATCCTGCCAAGATTGGTTATGAAAAAAGGTAAAGTTGTTTTTTTGGGGGGCAGCTTGGTGGGGTTCTGCACTGGGCATGCAGCAAACCGTGAACCCAGCACTGAGTAGAGCTTCAGCCATTGCCTCCCCAACTTCATTTTGAGTCCAAAGCCCTGGGATGTTGTGTCCCAGCATGCACAAATGCCACCACTATCCCCACACTGAGCTTTTCCCCGTTATGCCCTTTGTTTTGGAAGGCCTAACACAGGCATGGCCCTGCACAAACACCCAATGAGAGCTGGGTTGGCAGACCCCAATTTCAGATGTGTCCATGTGCCTCTTCTCCTCCTCCCCATCCCTTTGCAGACCACACCTTGAGGGGCTCCTGAACCCCTCTATTGGACATCAGGACAGGGATGGGGACATTTCCGTGTCCCACAGCAGGGCTCTGGCACAGCCCTGGTGCAGATGATATGTACCAAAACCAGTCAAAGCCAGGAAAATAAACAAGGAGCATGAATCCAGAGCCCTCCCAAGCTTCAAAGATGATGTGCTGGTGAATTATTTGTTCTGATAATGAAGCAGTCACTGCTTAGCTAAGTTTATGCTAGGCACATTTTATCTCTATGTGATATTCACAAATTGTTTTAAAATGAACTGTTAGAATAAGCATCTCTTGTTTATTTATTTATTCTACTGGTATCCATTCCCCTCAATCGTGGAGCAGTTATTGACATGAAGCCAAGGCTCCTATTATGTTCAAACAAAATTTAATTAATATGTAATTGGTTGGTTGGATTTGGATCAGAGCAATAAGAAAAAAGCTTCGCTTTCGTTATCTGGGGCAGCAGTTCCCTTTGGGCTCATGGGCATCTGACCCATATCTCTGTCCAGGTCAGTGTAGGAGCACTGGGACTTGGGGATAGGGAACAGGGGATGGCAGCCCTGCAAAGCCCAAACCCCATCCTGCCAAGGGCTGAGTCAGTGCCCTCTGAAGCACGTGGGAACACAGGGACTGGAGCTTTCCTTGTGTCCTGTGCACTGGCACTGCCAAGAGCTTCCTTCTGTCCCTCTGGGGTAAAAATGTCCCAAAGCCCTTCAGCTGTTCAGAAGGTGGAGTCTTGTTTTCGACAGCACTTCCAGCACGGCAAAGATTTCCAAGGACAGACGGTGATTTTGCAGTCCTTCGTGTTGGGGTGGGCAAGAAAAGTGCGTGGATTGGGCACTCAGATGCTTCAGCACAGCTCTGTCTGTGATGGGATCCTTATGGCACATCGGGGCATGAAACAACCCAAAAAACAAAGACATCACTCCACCCCTTGGCCAACGTGCTGGAGGCTGCCTCCTCAGAAGCAGGCAGAGATGCATCCAGCAATGCTCCCACAGCACCGGTGCTGACTGCACACCTACAGCCCCAAGAACGAAGGAAACACGGCCCCATATTCCCCTTCAGAATTGGTCGTGCCTGCCTACACATGCCACCTCTCTTCTTCGTGGTTAGGAGGGAAAGGAATGGTGCGTGGAGACCCCAGGAACCACGTTCTCATTCTGATGAACTTTCCTCTTTTTCCTCATTTCCCTTCTTTTGACAAATATTTCTTCCATTGACTTCACGCGTCTTCAAAAATAAAATTCTCCAGGGCAGATTAAAACAAATTTGGGGATGTCAGCTGTTTCTTTTAGGCTTTTAAATGGCATTTCCTTTTTGATAGATTCTTGCTTTCAGAAAATACTTTAAAGAGATCAAAGAGTTTTCCAACAGGGTCCCATTTTCCCAGTGTCTCCTAACCTCAGTCCCTTATTTCTCTTATCACCCACGCCACTCCGCTATGACGCTCTGTATACAAAGTAAGAGCAGTTAACTTTGAAGTGCTGGATTAGCCCATGCCAGATCCTTGCTTCAGAATAACAAACAATACAGGTTCAACAGGAGTTCTCATCAGTAGTTCATTTTTCAGCCCCAAATTCACTGTCACTAACACAAGCAACATTGAACTCTCAGTCTATGGGCAGATAGGAGAGATTTATCTGGTGGCAGGACCATGACCTAGTGATGAGAAGGTCAGACAGTTAAGGGATTTTTATATTTTGGGATGGAGAGGCTCTATTTTATTCTTTTTTTTGTTTTGTTTTTCTGGCATCCAGTTTTTAAATAAAACATTGTTTCTCACGTACTTGAGGACTCCGTTAATTGCAGGGCTGCCTCCATGGCTGAGGAACATGTCCTCCCCTGAGTGGGCATCGAAGTGCTGCCGGGACCTCCATCCTCTGCTCCAGGGATGGCCGAACCCCACAGCCCAGCTCCAACCCGGGGAAGGCTTTGGGAACAGGCATAGCTCTGAGCATCCCAAGTCTTCAGAAGCCCAACAGCAAGGATAGAAGCATGAAAAATAAAATCCCATCCCTGCCCGGCGTGCCAGAGCTCCTTCTTTTTGCCAAAGCTGTCGACATCGTTAGCAGAGCAGCCAAGAGCACAGCAGGACGCTCCTTTCCCCCCCTGCAGGACTTTGCCCTGAGAGGGTAATTCCGGGGCCCTGAATGTAGGGTTGAGCAGCTCAAGCATTCCTGAAATATCCGCTTTATTTCCAAGTTTTAAGTTGATGGCGCACATTCCAGCGCTGAGCTCGGATATTAAGGTTTGCTTTTGGATCAAAAACGCTCAGGAGAGATTCTTGTAGCTGCCTCAGAAGGTTCTGGACAAAAGTTTCCCTTTAATTGTAATGAGAACTGGGCATCTACATGCCCTACGGAGCCATGGAAAATATAACTTTTAGGGGATTATTCAGAGGAAAGCTGCACCGGCGCAGCCAAAGCAGTTACACTTCTTCAAACCATCATGTCCTAAAAACTACTTTTATTTTGGTTTACTAAAGTTGATTGGGAACAGATTTTTTTCTTTCTAAAACTGAAATAAGCCACTTTTAAAATGAAACCTGAACATCTAAAGGGGGGGTGGGGAGGGGGGGTCATTTCCACACATGCAAGCCACTTTATTGAGTCCTTTTTCTTCTCTCTTTTTTTTTCCTGCACAATATTTTCCTACATATGCTCCTCAGAACCTGCTACCATAGGATCGAGGCTGTCCCTGTAACCTCCCCAGAGCTCAGGGTCAGCATCTCTGTCCCTGTTTGTTGTGGAGGAGTTGGACCAGGTGACCTTTTAGGGCTCCTTCCAACTCCGACGATCCTATGCTCTCCTGCTCCCATCCCTGAGCAGGTGGTGCTGCTGTATAGGAACATCCTATTTTTCTTCGTGGTAAACATGAGCAGACATCCCATGAGCTGCTGTCTCACAGAGATCTGCCATAGGCTGCATCAAACTCTTTGTCCCTGGCAACATCTGGATAGAAACTGCAGAGCTACAGAGATTGGCACCTGGAAACCCCGGTGAACGGCCAAAGCTAATTGAAGGCTGGCAGAAAGGAGAGCCCCGAGTGAGGACGGGAACGTTCACTTCCTGCAGAAACAGCGCTTGGAAGGCGAGACAGAGCACAGCATTTGGAGACACAGTGGGTTTTGCCGCGAGGTTGAAGAAAAATAATAATAAAACCAACACCAACAGCAGCAATTGTTCAGTTAAATGAAGTCACATTGGGAAAGAGGAGTCAGAGTGAAGTACCCCAAGTGCTCCCTGCCCTGAACAGCCATACCCACACACCCAGAGCAGCCCCCGCTCTGCCGAGCCCCTGCAAAGCCCCGCACGGAGCGTGGGGCTGCTGCGAGGACACCCCGGAGTGCTGCTCCACTCCACGCTGCAACCCCGCGTGTCCCCTTTAGCCCCTTCAGGATCGATTTCGTTAATTTGCCTGAGCAGAACAGCCTGGAAAACTCTTTTCGGGAGGATTTGGGGATAATCGTATCCTGTAGGAACAAAGGGAACGGCCGGTGAGTGCTCGCAGCAGCCGGGACAGCGGCCGCCCCGTCGGGGTTGAGGCTGGAGCTGGGGATCCGACACTGCCGTTCCCGTTCCCCTCCCGTCCCCACGCAGCCCCTCGCCCCGCGGGTGCCCACGGAGCGATGCGAGCAGCACGTTCATCCCCCAAAAAGCGGCACGAGAAAATTCTCCCCGGAGCAAATAGGTAATTAGGGCGAAGCTCCTGGAGGAGGACGGGGACGGAGCGCTGATGGACGGAGCGTGGAGCCCCACGGCCGCGGCCCGCGAGGTGCGGGGTTTTACGGCCGAAGGAGGCGCGGTTTGACGCAGAGTTCAGGGAACTTTGCTAACATAAACTTTTTATCTTTTGACGATCCTTTTAATATAAAATAATCTCTCCCCATTTATTTTTTTTTTCCTCCCTCCCACAATGAAGCAGCCGAACATTAAAAAGATAGCGAGCGCATTTTAAAGATGTTTCCACTTTATAAATCACGCTTTCTTGGCAACAACGCGATTCCTATTGCAGCGCTGAGCTCGCTGCTCTCTCCTAATGTCTCCTACAGATCAGCCCTGAGAGGGAGTAATAATCCCCCAAAGTAATTCTCAGCCCTAAATTCCCCATAATTTATAGTGGCCGCGTTTCTGCGGAGCGCCGCAAAGAACGAAACCGACGACTGCCCCGCTCCCCACCCCCACCCCACCCCCCAAAAATAAACGTTATCGATATTTGCCTCGTTGAGACAGAGAGCCCATTTTACACCGCGGCCGCGGAATTAACGCTTCCGCTGAGCTTCGCCTTTCCTCCCCACGGAGCGAACATGTCACGAAAGTCGCTTTATTTTTGGTCGGTTGGATTTTTGTTTGGCTTTGTTTTGTGTGGGGTTTTTTTTGTTTTGTTTTGGGTGGTTTTTTTTTTTTTTGTTTTTTTGGTTTTTTTTGAGGGGCTGAAATGCAAAAATCGGGATTTGATCTGTCCTCGTCGGTGCCCTTCGGGGTGAGCAGCCCCGCGAGGCGGGGTCCCATCCGCGGAGCATCCCCGTGTCTGCCGGGAGGGGACGCGGGCCCCGTCGGTGCCTGCCATCCTCAGCTTTCCCTCCCCCCCTTCTCTCCCCCCTCCTCACCTCGGTGCTAAATACAAGTACGCACGATTCTCCATCCACCGGCGGTTTGTTTAATTGGGTCGCGGGGAGGCTTGCTATTGGCACTTTTGGTTTTTAAACGGTTTACACGGAGGGGGGGGGAATGAAACCTGCCGTAAGTCACGGTTTGCGTTTCGCCATTCTCATCGCGGGGCCGCTCTGCTCACGGTACCGGCACCGGGGGGGAGAGGGGGGGGTCTGCAGAGCACTGCGGGACCGGACGGGACGGGATGGGATGGAAGAGGAAAGGATGGGGCTGGGGGACATGAGCTGCCCGGCCCCGGCCTCGCTGCCCGCGCCGACAAAACCTCGCTCTGCATTTTGAGACTGCTCTCAATCGGACGCAGTGAGAAGAAATGAAATTCTTGTTTTGTTTCAGGGGAATTTGGGGAATTTCAGCACGAGGGTTTTGTTCTGTTTTGCTTTGCTTTGCTTTTTTAAAATACATATATATCGTCAATTTACTGATAATACTGCATCTATTTATCTATTTATTTTACGGATCCGAATTTAAAAGGCTGCACTGGTCGCGCCGGTTGTCACCCAGCAGCGCCGTGTCCCGCTGTGCAGATGCCAGCTGCCGTGCCCCCCCTCCCCCCCCCAGCCGCCCCATCTCGGGACAAAGGTGCGTGTGCACCGCCAGCTCCTCCGGACAAAGAATGTGGGGCTGAGCCCTATCCATATGGATTTGTTTAAACAATCCACGTTAAGACTTACAAAGAGATAACATGCACATTTGGGATGCTTAGGGTCTAGAATTGGGTAAAGATATTACATGTCCCGCGCAGACATGCTCAGATACTATAAATTAAGGGTAAAATATTTGAGGTCTTGATCCCCCCTCCTCGGCTGCTTCAAGTAGCGGCCCTAGCAGAACGGATCCGGCTCTTCCCATCAGCAGGAGCCGCAGTACGAGCCCTTAGATTTCATACGCCGAAACGCAACGTGATAAGAGCAGAGATACCTGAGCGATCGCTTCGTATACAGAACAAAGAGCAACTGAAGGGAGCAGCACCTCCTCCCGGGGGGGCGGATGGGGCAGAATCCGGCTCCAAACGTGGGCCGTGGGCTTTCCCCCCCCCCCCAAATCCCGACCCCCCGTCTCTGCGCCCACTGAAGTTTCGATGAGTTGAAATGAATTAAACTTATTTTAACACCCAAGTTGGGCAATTTTGGTTTTCTGCAGCAGCGCGCAGCTTTGTTGGAAGGAAACGCGTTTCAGCGCCGAGTGCTCACGGTGGTTATGTTCTGCTCGGTGGGGTTGGGGGGATGGGGGGGGGGACGGAGTCGCTCAGAGCTTTGTGTCCCACTCCGCCATCCCCGCAGCGCTCCGAGCACGGACGGGCCCTGTGCACACCCCCACCCCCCACACGGGAGTGAAAGCGCTGCGATTCGGACCCGATTCAGACCCAATTCGCTTCTAAGGAAACGCAGAACTTGGTCACGGCGGATTGAGAAGCGGTACCTCCCAATCTCCCCGCTCCGGATCCTAAAAGCACGCCCTAAACCTTTCACACCGTTGCCGTTTTGGTGCCGAATGTCCCGCAGAGCAGGGGGGGGGGGGGAGGGGGAATATATATCTAAAAGCGGAGCCACAATCACGGTAAAGTCATAAAAATCTATTAAGTGATAAGAAAATTAATTAAATAAAGCAGCACCGGCGCTAAACGCATCCCCGCAGCCGCACCTCGCTGCCGCCCCGCTCCGACACACGCACACTTCGCCCCGAAATCCGCCGTCACGGTGACAGTGCGGGGCTCTGCTCCCGGCTCCGGATCGGGAACGTTTCATACGGATCAGAAAGAAAAAAGAGCCCGGGGATGCGCACTGACCTGCCTGCTTTGGTTATGATCATTTCGGTGCCCGCTTCATGGAACTTCTTCCATAGCTCCT
The DNA here is from genome assembly GCF_038088225.1 of Cyrtonyx montezumae. NCBI lineage: Eukaryota > Metazoa > Chordata > Aves > Galliformes > Odontophoridae > Cyrtonyx > Cyrtonyx montezumae. The sequence goes on from NW_027071881.1 coordinate 8,012,089, forward strand.
TCTCGTGGAGATAGACTTTGATATTTTCGATCGTCTGCAAAATAAAATGAAATAAAAGAAGGAGAATGAGAATGGCAACGGTCCTCCGACGGCACCGGGGCTGAGGGGTGAGCTGCAGCGCGGAGCGGGTCCCGAATATTCCACCTCCATTGGTCAAAAATAAAAGCAACAAAGGGTGCTCGCTTTTAATTGCGGAGCTTCACATCCAGGCCGAGCACCGCGGCCAAAGGGACTTTTTAAAGGCTTTGTTATTGTTATTATTTTCCTATAGGGGTTTCCACACCCCGACGGCACAGGAGATCCCCGACGGCCCTGAAAAGAGGGGCCGGGAACGGCCGTAGGGACACGGCGGGCGCTGAGCGCTGCGCGGACGCGTTACCTTCCGCGGGACTGGGGTAACGTGGCTCGGGGGTCCGGGTTTCATTTAACCCCTTCCCCCACAAAAATAAAATAAAACAAATCCCACAATAAGCAGCAACCTCAAAAACAGAGCCGAAAGGCACCGCCGGGCCGGATCCTGCCCGGGAGTTGTCCGTGCAGAATGAGCGCACCGAGCGGCCTGTTTGTGCTGGGAAAAATAAATAAGCAGAGGGGAAAAGATATCTAATAATCAAAAAGAGCGATTTCCTTGCGATCCCTCGAACCACAGCCCCGAAAGATGCGCGGCCGAGGGAAGCTCCGGCGCCTCAGCAAGAGCAGAAGCGGCTTGCTCGGCCCGTCAGGACGCGGTGGGCAGCAGTGCCCGTTTGCTCGACGGCGCGGTCCGTGCGTACCTGCTCGGGGTCGGGGAGCTGCGGGCTGCTGAGCGGCGTGCTGCTGCCCCCGGCTACGCCGAGGACGGGGGAGCCCGCGGAGGAGTCCGCATGGCCGGGTGCGGGGGCTGTTGGAAACCCTTCCTCGGTTTCAGACAGGCTTTTCTCCTGGAGCATTTCCTTAGGGAGGGGAGAGAGGGGCACCGTTAGCTCGCAGCACCGGGGGCTACGTGCGGCTCGAGCCCCCCGTCCCGGACACAGCCACTGGCGGGGTCGGGCCCGGAGGTGTTTGTTGAAGCGGCCGTCCCGCTGCCGGCGCTCGGCAGACTGGGACGTGACACCCCGGGCCCCGGGGGAAGCCGCTGTGCCCGGTAGAGCCTGGCCGGGCCGGGCCGGGCCCGCCTGCCCTCCCGAGGGGGCCGCCCACGCGTGGCCGTGCTCCAGCCCGAGGCCCGGACAGTTCAGTTTCGTTGTGGCCGCAGACTCCCCGCTCCGACCCTTCCTCTCTTCTCCTGCCCTCCCCGCTTTTTGCCACCGTACGAGGCCGGTACCCGCGGGGGAGAGCGTCTCGGCCCGGCCGCTCCTCTGTCCCCCGTCCCGTCGGGGCTCAGCGACGGCGCTCGGGGCTGCGGGCAAAGCGCTGCGGCGGAGCCGGGCAGCATAAACATGCGGAGTGCAGGGCTTGAGATAAAAGGGCCCCTCTTAAACTTGGAAGGAGACTGGGAAAAGCCAATAAAGATAAGGCCTGACAGCTCCGCCGGGGCTGCCGCGCATCAAACCCGACTTTTACTGCGCGGAGGGACGGACGGACGCGGGGAGATGCGGGTTCCCAGCCCCGGCCGTGCTCGCCCCGACACCCGCCGACGTCCCCCGGAGCTGTAGCCCCGACGGAGCGCTCCGTTGCCGGCCCCACGCCTCCGTCCGAAGGGCTGAGTACCACGGAGCTCCAGCTCCAGCCTCAGCGGTGCTTCACAGGGCCGTGCAGGGGACAGGCATCCCGCCCGGCTCCGCGCGAGCGGTACCGCACCCAGCGGCTGCACCGCACCCTCGGCCCGAGCTCCGCACCGCTTCCCCCGGACGGGGCGGCAGGATCAGAAGCAGCAACCGGGGACAGAGCCCGCGCAGGCCGCGGGGACAGGAGCCGGGGCCCGGCGTGCTGCGGGACTGCCAGCCGTGCGGGGCTGAACCGCACCGCGCTCCCTCCCTCCGTTCCCTGCCTCCCTCCCTCCGCCGAGCCCCGGACTCACACTGCCGGCCGAGGGGCAGCGGGTGCAGCGAGGGGCTCCTGGCGTCGCCTCGGGGCGGCTGCGGCATGAAGGGAGCGCGGGGCAGCGCGGGGCTGCGCGGGGCGCTCAGGACGGGCGCGGCGCGGCGGCCCCCGATGGCAGCGGCGTGCGGGGCATCCCCCACTGCGCGGATTCACTTTCCCTTGATCTTCGCGAAAAATGTTCCATAAAGATCCAGTTTGGGGCCTTTCGACTCCCTCCCTCTTTGTCTCCCCCCTCCCTTTTCCCTTCCCCTCCTGTTGCTGACGTTGCCGCTGTCAATCACGTCCCCACAGAGCTGCTCCGGCCCGCTCCGCCGGGCCCGTTCCGCTCGCCCCGGCCCCGCTCCCGCTCGACGGCCCCGACCCAGAGCTGGGCACCGGTCCTGGGTACCGAGCACCGGTTCACGGAGCACCGGGCTCGGTCCGAGGCCTCCCCTTAGCTCCGCACGGGGCCTGCGGCGAGCGGGGCCGCCCGGGTTGCGTCGTGCTGCGGGGAAGCCCCGGGGAAGGAGGGGGCACCCCCGGCCCCGCAGACCCCTCCGGACCCCGGCGGGCCCGGTGCTCCCCGGCTGCGGGGAAGGGCGAACCGGGGTCTGCAGAACAGAGGCCACGGGCTGGGGGTCGGGGGTCGGGTGTGAGACCTCGGGCCCTGCTGCACCGCAAACCGTCCCTGCCGCTCCAAGCGGGGGAATCGGGACGGATTTGGGGTGCGGGTCTCCCCAGCAGACCGTCCGCGATGGAGGGGACGCGCTGCACCCCCGCACACGGCGCGGAGCTCCGAGCACTGCACAACGCGGCGGATGTAGGGCCCGGGCCGCCCCTCCGGGGCCGCCCCGAGGTGAGAGCGGCGGCCGCGGGGATGCTCTCCCCGTCCCGCACCCTCCGACCGCGTCCTTCTCGGGGCTCCCACCGCCGGGAGAAACACAGCGAGCAGAGAGAGTCACGGAGTCACGAGTCAGTGGATCACATCTCTCTGCTGTCGCAGTTACCAAAAGCAAAAGCAGCCCCAGATCTTTCGCAGCCACCCGCAGCCGAAACGCATACCCACAGGGATGTGCTGCCCCATGTTGCGACAGCCAGCAGTGCTCTCCAGCTCCCTATATCGCGACAGCCAGAGGGGCTGCCAGGCTGCAGCCGGGGCCGCTAACCCGAACCGGGCTCAGTGGACCGCAGCCATGGGTCGCCAGGCCTCAAAGGGGCAGGAGTTTTTTTTTTTTTTGTATGTTTTTTTTTTCTTTCTTAATATCTTTTTTTTTTTTTTTTCTAAAAGCGAATTTCAACTCAGACTCACTCCCACCGTCACGTGGTGCTGAAATTGGGAACAGGAGCGAAATAAAAAGTAAACTGGGGTCAACCTCTTAATGAACCTTTTCTCCGCTCGTACTGAAAAAGGAAAAAAAAAAAAAAAAAGCAGAAAGAAAGAAAAAGGAAAAAAAAATAGAAAGAAAGAGAGACCAAAGGCTGGGCAGAGAGGGCCGTGCGGGCGGGGGAGCGGCGCGGAGCTTGCGGCAGGTGAGAGCGGGCCCCGACGTGAGCAAGGGGGGCTGGGGAGAGGGGTACCGGACTGCGGAGCCGGGCTCATGACTCTGCCCGGGGCCAGCGGCTGCGAGGTGAAGTGATTTCGGTGTCGGCTGTGTGCCGGTGCTCGGCTTTGTTTGGGTTTTGCCTCCCTCCACCCCTTCCTCCCTCAGCTGCAATCACGGGCGTTTCCTGCTCTTTCCTACGTCCAGCGCAGTTTTTGTCTCTCAAGCAAAAACGGCTTTGGGGGGCGATCCCGAGTGGGGAGTTTTTTGATTAAAACAAAGCCGATTTTTTCCTCCCCCTCCCCCCCGCCAGCCCCGGCCCTCCCCGTCTATAGAAGCGGGGCCGCTTCGGGCCCTTCCCGGGCCGGGGCTGTCCGTGCCCGGAACGCCGTCCACCTGCACCCAGCGGTTCTCTGACCGCACGTCGGGGCCGGGGCCGTCGGGGCTGGGGGAGGCAGCGGCCGTTCCCACCACCTCAGCGTCCCCGTAGCCGCGGTGCTTCCAAGAGGCTCCGGCAATTCACGGCGAGGCTCCGACCCACCCCGACTGTCATCACCCGGCAGATAAACGGCCGGATCCCCGACGGCAGGGTGGCTCCTATTCGTGGCTCATCATCGCCGAGTCCAGGGAGCAGGCAAAGGGGGAGGATAAGCCCTGCTTCCAGGGACCGGCTCTCCACACCACTCATCACTGTCACCGAGCTCATGCCTTGGCCCCGAACATCGGCGATTAATAAAAGCTCACTGTCGCTTTTCTCTAATAATTACACTCGAGGGCCGGAGGAAAAAAAAATACAAGGAAAAAAAAAAGAATATGCAACAAAACCCGAAAGGGCTGCGGCTGCGCGATACCTGCGGGGATGCGGCTCTCTTTCATTGTTTCCCCCCCCCCCCCCCTCCTCCGCTCCCCAAATCCGATGAACCTCGCGGAGCTGCCAGCCCCGACGGCCGCCCCGACGGGGGGGTGGGGAGCCGCGGCCGTGGGCTTTGGCACGGAGCTGTCGGCTGCAGCGGGTACGCACCGCTGCTGTGGGTTTGAATGGCCGAGGGCTGAGAAAAAGTGGCAGCGTTTGGCCCGTGAAAACGCTGTGAGCACGGAGAGCAATTGCTGATTTCTGTTCTCGGGAAGAATTACAGAGCACCAGAGCCGGCTTTCTCGACAGGGCCAGCGCCAAATTTCCCGTCACGGTGTAACACGTTTATTTCTGCCATACAAGGACTCCCAGACCTCGCTGCGAGCAGCTGCCTCACGTTGCTTTCCCCCTCCGTCCGTCGGCACCGCGCTCCGGGCCGAGAGGGAAACCCGAAATCGGAACGCACAGAACCGAAGGCAGAAAGCGGGGTGAGCTGCGGCCCTTCCACCTCCGGCATCCGCCTGAAAGAGGTGCGATGAGACGGGACCTTACGCGACGTGAGCGCCCGCGGCTCCAGCTCTTTGTTGCGGACCGTGAATGTTTTAACGAACGTTGGATGACACCGTGAAGCGTTGCGGTCCTCCGTCCGGAGTGGGGCACAGAGAGGAGCAGCCACGTGCGGCCGGTTTGAAATCTTCCGGGGATATTTGATAACGACATCGCGCTCTCAGCCCCCCTCGGAACCTTCAGTTCGTTGTGCGATTCAACGGCGAACGAATCCTCATCTGCCCGGAATAATTACCGAGAGTTTAATGATGGTGCAAACGAAAAACAGTCGCAGAATCCTTTTAGTTTTACACCCGAATACGGATTTTGTCGCGGCGCTCCGGATTTACGCTGTCGGACTGGGACTCTTTCAGGCGGCGTTTAGAAAAATAACACTTCCAATCCGTTGTGCATTCACTTCTTTTTTGTTTTCTTATTTTCTTTCTTTTTTTTTTTTTTTTTAAGAAAAAAAAAAAAAGAGTCTTTGCCGGGGATGTGGGGACTGTGTAGGAAGGATCAGCGCGGGGATCAGTGCCTGCAGAGCATCACAGGGACACTGCCCCGCTGGTTCCCAGCCCGAGCTGTGATTTCAGTGCCCCCAGATCGGTCCCTTCTGCTTTGCAATCACTTTTTCCTTTTATTATTATTATTTTTTCATGAAAACCAACCAACCAAACAAACAAAAATTCCTCCAAGTGCGGCGTGCTGCAGCGTGGGAGTGGGCCAGCAGGGCACAATGCGAATCTGGGATTAGGAAACGAAAGCAGCACGGAGCCCGGAGCTCCGAGCCCGGTGCTGGAGGAATTTGAGGCATTGTGTTTTTGTTGTGGCTCTGCACAGCGCAGCGCGGGGCTGAGTGGGCCCGGAGCTGCGGGTTAGCATTGCAAAGGCACTGCTCCCTGAGCAGGAGGAGGAGAGGGGACCTTCATCCCAAAGCTCTGTACCAGAGTGTGGAACTGCATCACGATGCTGCGGAGCTGGGATGAAGGGCTCAGGGCAGGACTGCCCGTAGAGATTTGTTGTATTTTTGCTATGGGCAATTGCTGTCCTGCAGAGTGAGCAGAGGCTGGCCGGTGTGAGCCATGCCCAGAGCTATGCACATACCCTGGCACTGAGTAAGGATGCATGGCAAGCCTTGCACTGCCCTGCAGCACCGCCCCGGGCCCTGGGGGTCAATGGCCGCGTTCACATGCTGCACTCAGCATGGCTGGAGCAGGGCAGCACCTGAGCAGCACCTCCACACTCCAGCTTGCACTGTTTACCTTCACATCCCACTGCTCTTTAGGCAGAATCATCCTCAGCTGCCCTCACAGCAAGGTCCTGCTCTCCAGCAGAGCTCTTTTTTACCTCATTGCATCACGGTGCTGCCCAACGGGGAAACCTCCTCCTCCACCTCCTCCTCCTCCCTGGAGCAGGACCAGGTGCTGCCAACAGCCATGGGTATGGGAGGGACATCCCAACCATAGGGCTCACACTGAGGCTATGGAGAGGGGTCAGTGCTGCCCTTGTTCCCCTCTATATCACCCTAAGGCAGATCTAAATCAGGGATAGGGAAGGGAGAAGAGGAGAGGGGAAAGCAGAGCCCAGAATGGAATTAGAGGCACCAGAGAGGAGGATGGACGCACTGGAAGAAGGAGAGGTGAGAGGTGGAAGAGTGGGGAGGAAGGCAGCAGGGTGGGGGCTGTGAGGAGAGGTTTGAGGGCAGCACGGTGGCTTTGGGTTTCTGCCCCATGGCATCAGGATGGGATTTTCTCCCAGTCTTCTTGCACCAGGTTCAATCCTGCTCCCCACGTGGCTGTGACCCTGCGCTGTGCTCCTCAGCTGCAGCAGCACCAGATCAGTGCCCTTCTCCATGCTGGGCACTTTGCTCCTCACCCATTGGGCACATTCACTGGGAGAGGGCACTGCCTTGGGGTGCTTCTGCCCCACAGCAAGCAGGGAGAGCTGCAAAAAGCATTGTCCCGTTCCTGAGGGGAGGTTTAGTAGGAAAAGGAAATGAAAGCAAACCAGAGCTGGGGCCGGAAGCAGAGGGTTTGCTGCTGGCAGGATGGAGGGCAAAGGATCATCAAAAACGCAGCCTTACCTCTGTGCCTGTGGCTCCGGGTACGGATGTGGCTGAGGCAGCCCAGCCAGGCAGGGATTCTGTGTGCCTGCATCAGTGGGTGCTCTGTGTCACGCAGCAGGAACACCAAGATGGATGGGGAAGGGGCTTCTTGGTCACACTGCACCTGAAATAAATACACAGGATGGAATTCTGGAGCTTACAGCCCACAGGGGCAGCAGGAGGTACTGTTCTCACCCACTGTGTCCCCAGTGCTCAGTGCAGTGGGAAACCAGCAGCTCAGACCTCAGTGAGAGACATCAGAGAGTGCTCTGCACACGAGCACCCTTCCCTCACCACGGGGTTATGGTAAAGGTTGGGAAAAGAAGGAAGTGCTGTGCTGGCATGTTGGCAGCAAATCAAAGAAAATGACATTAATTAAAGCATATGTTAGGAATAGGAAATTAAGCTAAAGTAACATTTCATCCACAGCATCTTCTCCGGGCACTTTAGAAAGGGAATAAGTTTATGGTAGGGAAAGAGAAATGAGGAGGCTGGTGCAAAGGATGGATGTGTGTGGGGGGGGGGGGGGGTGAAAAGAATTAGAGCAGGGTTTTAAAAGCTTTAAGCTATACACTCGAGGTCACGTGCACTCCCTGTGTTTGGAGCTGTGAGCACAGGGGAGGGCTGTGGGTGCACCCCGGGCCCCAAATCACAGTGCACACTGCAGCAGGCTCAGGTGGACCTCAGCACCCCGTTGTGCAAAAGATTTACTCTTCTGCTTTTGCTTTTCTCAATCAGAACATACCGAAACTCAGCGTGTAGCCGTTGGCAGCCAGCAGCAGTGGGGAAACTGAGGCACAGCGCGGCTGACAGCTCCGTTACCAGTGCTGAGCATGCAGCACGGATGGGTGCACCAATGGGGCTGAACTGCAACCAGTCCCAGTCCACGTCCCATCAGCATGACGGGGCTGGGTTATTTCTGGCTCCTGATGGCCTCAGAGCCCTCTCAGTGCTGGGATGTGCACGTGGCTGAAGCCAAAGGGCAGCACACACCCACATGGCCTGGGACTGGGACTCACAGCCCAAGGGTGCTGGGACCCAGCTGGTGCTGGGACATGCAGCGGGATGGGGTCAGGGCTAACTTTCTGCCCTGGAGCCCCCAGCCATGCCCCACTGCATCCACCTTGCAATGAGCAGGGTGAACGCTGAGCTCCGGATGGAGGAAGACAGCAGCAGCTGTCTCGAGTGCACTCAGAGAGCAGCTATGATTTCCCCCCCCCAGCTGTAAATCGTGGGCTGGGGCTGGCGGCATCCCTCGCGCGGTCGCCCCGGGATGAGTTACGAGGAGCGAGCTCCGCAGCCAGGGCTTCGCTCCAGGGCCCTCCCAAGAGCCATTCTCCTCCTTTTTCCACCCAAAAACCACACCGCTGCCCCACTGGGGTATCCCCAGCCCCACTGCAGGACCCCATGCTCCCAGCACTCCTCCTCTCCCTGTCCTCCCGCGGCCGCGGCGAGCGGGCAGATGTCTTGCTGACAGCTTCAGGAACACCTTGTAGCAGTTGCGGTGATTCCCGAGATCCATTGCTTCCCATTTCAATTCACACATCATGATTTCTAAACCTCAGCCTGCACCTTCCCGCCGCCGCTCTCCACCTCCATCCCGACAGCGATGGGGATGGGGACGCAGGGAAAGGGACCTGCCCCATCCCAACCCAACCGTCACCTCCTGCCGTGCCACGCCTCACAGAGAGCCCCTCACCCTGCCAAAAAACGGGCACAGTCAGCAAAACGTGGTCTGGAAATCACCTGGAGGGCAGGGAGGGGACAGCGGTCCTTTTTGGGGACCCAGCGTTGAGCGGCTGCGTTCCCCTGCGCTGTGTGGCTGTGGTAGAGGCTTGGCCTCGGGGTGATAAAAGCAGCGTGTTTTTCCAATTAGAAGAGCCAAATGTCTTTTCCTGCCAACATTCAGCCCAGCGTAACATGCGATGTCTACATCTTAACCTTGAAGAAGCCTCCAGAGACGCTGCGAAATAAATCAGCGCGGGTCCACGTGCTGGAAAACAGAACCAATAAATAACTTCAGAACAGCTTTTCTGTTTACTGTATGAAATCCCCACTCTTGGCCGCCCCTGTTCCAAAACAGCTCCGCAAAATAAAGGCAAAAAGCAACAGCAGCGGCACTGCAGGGCTGCAGCCATCAGCACGGGGTTGGCTGCAGGTGTGGGGCCCAGTCCCCACTGACACCCTGGGATTGGGGGCAGAGAGTGTCTGCTCAGTGTTTGGAAAGTATTAACGAAGATAATAACGATAATAAAAATCACACCCTGCCGAACAGCCTCCTGGTGCTGTTCTCCTGTGGCAAGGAGGATGCTGGGGTGAAACATGAAGGGGATTCCCACAGAGCCCTGTTTGGGTCTGTGGGCTGCATCGGGGTGCTGTGCCCCCACATGTGCCAGGTGGGGAAGGACAACCCCAGGTTACTAAAAGGGGACGTATAAAGGCATCTTCCTGCATCTTGGGGCAGGGGGGTCTCAGGTGGGCAGCAGGTGTGGCTGTGGCTCATAGCACTGGGACAGAGTGCCTATGGCACTGGCAGCCCACGTTGGTGGCTCCGGAGCTGACGTGGGCTTTGGAGTGGAAGAGGTGACCTGAAACAGAGGGTCTTACTTGCAAAAGAAAGACCTTGCTTATACCCACGGGGACCCACCTGGGAGCTGGTCCCTGAGGAAATGACATTTTCAAGTGGAGGTTCCCAGCCCTTCCCAGCCCAAATCCCAGCCCAGAGCAGAGCTGGGGCTCCATCCCACCCACACCTGCACAGTGCTGGGCCCAGTGGGGGCCCACTCACCTCGAGGGGCTGCTGCTTGGGGCACACATGGCCGTGGACACACAGAGCTGTGCACTGCCCATTGCTGGGTTTCCCTCATGTTCAGTGTGGATGGATGCTTGGGATGTCCCTCTGCCATCTCAGCACAGGGAACAGCAGAACAGAGCCTGCTGGAGAGGAGCAGAACTCAGCCACGTAAGAAAAGCCCCGCAATCCCACACAGCAGGCAGAGCCAGCTCCGTTCTCACTGGAAGTCCCAGACCCAAAGCAATCTGCTGAGTGAGGGCTGAGCTCCACAGTGCCCTGGGCCAGGGGTTGGAACCTCATCCTCAAACCACGGTGATGGAGAGCACAACCTCTCCAGCAGCCCTTCCCACGGCCACTGATGGGGATCATTTATCGGTCGGTTTATTTTACATGGGATCACCTTCCCCGGACACCAAGAGAGCGAGGAGGGCATGGTGGGACAGGGTCACAATCCTGCAACACACAGGTGAAAATGGGGTGGGCACCACAACTCCCACACACCCATCACTGCCCCACTCAGTGTCACTGACACCGCTGTGCCCCCACTGTGGCACGGGGACGAGGGCAGCCCCACAGTGCCACGGGATTTGTCACACGCAGCAAGTAGAAACGGGACAGGTTTAGCAACTGTGGGGCCTTCTGTTCTTCCTTACATCTCCGAGCCATTTCCCCACCCCTTAAATGCTTTACATTATTTATTATGTTTCATTTAACCCCAGCCACGTCCTCCAAATAAAATTTATTTTGCAGCTGTCATTCAGGTTTACTCCAGCCTTAACCTCATAATCCTATTGATTCCCTCATTATTCTCCGGGCGCTGGATTGATTTCATGCCTTCTGTGTTATGGAGAAGACTTTGCTCATTAATCTCATGCCTGTTTACGAACGGCCGGTCCCAGTAATTCATTATTTTCTCATTCCCTACACAAACTCTGTTACCTTGTCCACTTCAGGGCCATGGGATATGGGATGGCAGCGATTTCTCTCCTCTCTGGCTGCTCGATGGGCGCCCACCCTCATGCCCCACATCACCATTGGGTTTGGCCATGGGGGCTGTGCCCTGGTGGCAGTCACACACCTCCAACCCAACACGGATGGCTCAGGGGGTGGTGTCCCATACAGCCCCATCGGTGCCGGGTGTGGAGGAAGACATGACCCCTGTCGTGGAGGCTTAGAGTAAAAAACAGGCAGACACCGCGGGGCAGACACATCATAAATCCAAGTGGAGGGCCAATCTCAAGTATTTCAGCTGTTTCCCTCCTCCCCCCTATAATATATAATTGTCTTTGTTGGATCAATACAGAGGGGCTTTGTGGAAGGAGAGCGCTTTAAGGGAAGATTAATGTCGTGCATTATGCATGCAGCTAGGAGGAATTCCAATATCCAGCTTCCAGGAGGAGAGGCAAGGCCGGAGCGATGGGATCCTCCTTCCAGGATGGGAGCACAGCACAGCCCACACTTCAGCGAGGGGTGCTGGTATGGGACACTCTTGTAGGTTTGGGCCCCTCTCACCCACTCATGCATGGCAGCATCCCTCCCTCAAGGGGCAGAACGAGCATGGTTTATCCACAGGAGCAGCCCATCAGCACTGCCCTGGGTACACACACATCAGCATCATCAGCAAAAGGACACCTGGGTTGAAGACCACAGCCCAGGGCTGAGCCCTCCCCTCCGCTCAACAGCAAAGCCAATGGTGGCTTCGTCGAGCTGAGCATCCCACTCAGCCATCATATGGAATACATTTAACCAAACTGAGTTTTGATTAAACGCCATAAATATGATTGATTTGGTTACATACCCTCTGCATGACAGTCTGTTTAATTTATTTTTTCATTCCGAGTAGGGATGTTGCATTGATCCGAAACATTGGCTTTGACTACCACCGTAAATTCCCATTCTTGGAGACCCGCTGCAGCATTATTAATATTTTTACACTTACCAGCAGTGGTCAGGGTCAATCCCTGTGCCCTGGGCTGGCACCAGAGGGTGAAGTCCCATTCTTTGTCCCCATACCCACGCAGCAGCACCCCAGCCCCACTCCCCATGCTGTATCCGTGTGCTTGGCGTGCCCCACTCAGCCTGTTTGCTATCTGCAATCCCACAGACGCCCCACCAAAATTCAGAGCAGCGCTACTACGGGTTTCCCTACATCAGCTTCTCTATCTTTCTTCTTAGCAAGGGCAGAAAAATACCCAAATATTTTTTTACATTACCAATAAATTGAAAGAAAAAAAAAGCTTTCTGTTTTCAGTATATTCCCAGTTTACCACTGTGGTCATTATCTCGATTGCTGCATATATTTTATAAGAGACTTCAATGACAACCAGATTGAGCAGTGGGTTCCTCTGTAAATACCCCATTATCCACCAGAATTGATCTCTGCCAACTCAGCACCATTAAACACAATGCTGAAAAGCACCAGGAAAGCACCTGCCCTCATTAAAACACTGCTCTGCATAGGAGTGTTCAAAGGGAAGAACCCAAATTACTCAGCACTGGACCAGCACAGCCTGAACCATCCCATCATACTCCCCCAGCCCGGGGCACAGCGATGCTCCACCACCAGTAACCCACAAAATAAAGCTGGGGAAAGCCACGAGTGACCCTCAGACCCGACCTGGGGGGGAATAAACCACAGCAGCACCGACCTCTGAGTACAGAGGTGGGTGTAGATGTGTGGTACCACGCACCCAGAGCATCCCTAGGTAATAAATCCCACAGCAGCCCCAAGTCAAGCGTTTCCCCACGGCACGCTGACTTGAAACGATGCATGTAAAGCTTTCCCAGCCCCTTTTCATCTGATATTTAATGTGTGAGAGTTTCTGTGTGCCCAGGTTAGGTAAACACCGGGGAAGATTGTTTATAGAAATTATACACAGAGCGGTGCTGGTTTAATTTATCAAAAAAGGTTTTGTTGGAATGAATTTATTTTACGGCGAAACCCACTCAAATCTGTTTGAGGGATGGCTGCGTTTAACCGGCCCTGTTTGTCACCCAAAAGGACAGCACAGACACACCACCTGCCAGGGGAAATATCACAGCCATCCCCAGAGCTGGGATACTGGGAGCTAGGCCAAGAGAGGGGCACTGGGGAAGGGTCCCATTGAGACCCAAACTGGTGGGTGTTGGGCCCTACTGGGGGCTCCCAGCCCTGAGGAAATGGCAGTGCCCCGTGGCACGGGGAGGGCAGGGATGCTCTGTGCTCTGGGATGGTGCAGATGGACAGATGTGCTCTGGGATGGGCTCCCAGTTGGGGGACAACAGCCGGACCCCCTGCGCTACCATCGCTCACGTTGAGCTGATCAGACCACCGCTATTTAGGATAAATTGTGGCAACAGGAGTCACCCAGTGGCCACTCCTGAGGCTCGCGATGGAGATGCATACGCGCTCTCGCATTCCCTCTGCTGGCTCCGTCCTGCTGCAGCACCCAGAGCAACCCACACCGGGAGCGCTCCGAGCACAGTGGGAGCACCGCATTTCTCCCTTAATGCGGCTCGGATGAACACACTCACATGAACTTCCCCTCATTCAACGGGGAGAAAACGCTTTAGGAACGAGCAGACACGTGGATTTGAAGCGTGCGTCTGTGAGAGTCGATCTCAGCAAGATGCCGGGCTGGGAGGGGGCTTCATTCCTTCCTTCCTTCCATCATTCATTCATTCGTTTGCCCCTTCCCAGCCCAGGGGAGCAGGCACAGGGCTCTGCAGGGTTCCCAGGTTCTGCCTGGAACGTACTGATAGGTGGGGGCTGAAAAATGAATAAGGGATGGGATAAGGAAAGCTGTGCTTTGGAAGCAACCAACGCAAAATCCACCGAGGAAGAATGGATATTGTCTCGTTAGCAGGGGGAGCGATTTGAAATTCGATGGGAAAGGTGGCTAAAACCTGGAAAGCATAAGGGCCAGCTCTGATTTCAAAGTCCGTGGTAGCATTCCAAGGCAGGGCTTTAAAATTAGAAACAGTGCAGTAAGTTACTTTCCCATCGAAATGTCATGTTTTCCTCGAGAAGAGCTTTTTCCATCTCAGGAACGCGTTCTGTCACCGGGCAGCGAGCGCTCCCCGAGCAGATCTGCTGCAGCAAGAGCCCTCGGAAAGGGGAGCACCGGCGGCGAGGGCTCTGCGGACCCTGAGCTGGAAGGGAGCAGCGTGGGCAGCATGTCCCAGCCTGAGGTTTGCTGCTCATCCCTGAGCGCCGTGTCCTTTTTTAGCAGGAAACAAGAGGGATCCGGAGCAGGAGCAGCACCAGCTCTGCCCGCTGCCACCCCCAAGGCCAAAGGCAGAGGACAGCCCCCTGCCCCCCCATGGGATCCCGGTGCACAGGAAGGTACGGGGGCCCATCCCTGCCAGCACCCAGCCCGAGGGGACTGAAACCCCCGTCCTGCCGGCGCCGTACCCCCCCCCCGCCCCCCGGCCGCCCCACACAGCCCCGCTTTGAAGCTGTGCCGGGGCTGGCGGCAGCGCTGGGGCTGGAAGGGATGGACGGCTTTGAAACTCGGAGCGAGATGAAAAGCAGCCGGAAGCGCATCCAACGGGTGACTGCGGGGCCAAGGCTGCTGCTCTCAGTCTGCTGAGCCCGGGCTGCTCTGCCAGAGCCTCTCTCCCCTGGGATCCGCTCTCTCGAGCTCCGCTGCCTGCTCCGCTCCTTTCCCCCAGAGGTGAGGCTGCAGCGGGCTTCCAGCTGAGGATGCTCGGGTGCTCCCTGCCCAACCCAATGCTCATCCTAAAGAGACGTGCAGGATGCCAGGGCTGCTTGCTGTTGCAGAAAGAAAAACATTCCCTTTCCACAGAGCTCGGGGGTGAGGAGCAGGAGCACCCACGGGCAGCATTATCCAGTTCCCCACTAGAAGAGTGAGCAAAGCTGCAAACCAGGTTCCAAATAGCCAAGGACCTCAGATGGCTTTTTACCTCTTGGCTTCCTCCTCCTGCTCCAGGTAAGCTCAATGGATGTGGCTCTGGTAACTGAAACCCCAAATACTGCAGCCCTGCAGGGGTGGCAGCCCCAGGGCCCTGTGCTCCTGGCACAGGGGATGCCCGGGGCATTAGGAACGCAGGAGAGGGGGATTAATGAGATCTGCACTAATGCACGTGATTGTTTATAGGAACAGCCCCTCCCTAAGCCCGTTAAGCCATTAGGGCTCATCAGGGCTCCACAGCAGCAGGCTGCCCAGCAAAGCTGCTGCTCATCTGCACCCACCAGAGACCGGGTTGGGTTTGGAGCAGCGGGCACACATTTTGCCCAGGAGAACCCAATGAGCAGAGCCACAGCTTTGCTATTTCTCTCTGGGTGCACCCCATGAAAAACCATCCCGATGTGATAAACCATCCCTGCACAGCACCAGACCACAGAGTGCTGGGCACCCACAGAGCTGCCCTTCTGCACCCAGCTCCTGCACGGGGCACAAATCCCACATCTGTGGGCTTCTCCCTGACTGAGGATTTGCAGCACCCGTGGTCAGACCCACCAGTGCCTCCTTGCCTGCCCACGGGGCACAGCTGGTGCGCTGCCTGACTTTCCTTCCAGCTCTGATGGTGCGTTCCCTTTTTTCTCTCTCTCTTTCGTTTTTATTTTCCTCCTTAATTGCAAATCTGAGTGCTCCTCAAGGAGATCCCAGAAAAGGAAAAGTTTACCCTGGTCCCTGCCCCGTGGTGCCAAACAGTCTGCTCAGCCTCAGCCCGGGTTCTGGGGGAAGCAAACAACCACAGGGCTCTAATCTCCCCAGTGCTGCCTGATAATCTGCTCTGCAATTTGCAGATAGGGCAGTGGAGGCTCCAGGGACGGGGGGTGAGGTCCCCTTTGTGTGTCTCTCCTACAAAGCTCCCAGAGCTCCTGCAGCCACAGAATGCAGAGTTTGGGCTGTGGGTCTGGCAGCAGATATTTGGGGGCAGACATCACCATCCCTTCACCTTTCTGGGGATGTCAGAGGATCCCCAAAATAAAGGAGTCCAGTCCAGTAAGAGACTCCTTCCCCCACTGGAACAATAGGGCCTAAAGGAGGATCATGTCCTCAAGGTGGGACGCAGGAACAGGATCACCCTACAAAGGAGCAGGGTTTCCCAGTGTGTCACCAACGTGACAGGACAGCAATTCGCTGTGGAAAACTGAGATTTCTGCTCAGTTCCTCCCCCCACCAGAAGGAAACGGGCTCAGAGGGCTGCAGGCAGGGATGAGTCTGCCTGAAAACGACCGGGAAAAGAAATAAGAATAGATATGAGAGAAAGAATGCACATCTGGGATGGAAATCCCCGCAAACGCTCCCTCTCGTGGAGGCTCGCCCCATTGCCCAGCCCCACTACTTCGAGGCTTTAATGGCCAAACCACCCTCATTTCCGACTGAGGTGTGAGGAAGGTGCAGGGTTGGGAAGTGAGAGACACCTGCTGCTATTTACCCCCAGCCCATCCCTGCTGAGTGCCATGTCTCTTTTAAAGCCATTCTGGGGGGGAGGTGTCCCCAAGCACTGACATCACCTGGGCCGGGGGCAGCAGGAGGAGAGCTGAGCAGTGCTGCAGCTCGTTACTTCCCAGCCCGGGGAATTTATTTCCTGAAAGTCTTTAACTGATTCCCCCAGCTGTAGGGGATTTTGCACCGACAACACCTTTCTGCTGGGAATGAAGCCAGCATCCCCACAAGGTCATTTTGCAAAGACAATTAGGTGCTCCCCTGACAGCGCTGTCTCATTTTAATTAGATCTCATTTCCTAAGAATTACAGAGCATGCCAGGCCCTGGACTGGAGGCAACGACCATTTTACCAAAACGAAGGCGAAGGACAGCTGTACCTGTGCTTATGTCACTGCTCACAGCGATGCCAATTCGATGGGGGTGAGGGGGGGGGGGAACAAAACAACACCCCTTCTGCGTGACTTCATCCCTTAATACTCCAGGAGATATAAAACCCAGAGTGCAGAAGGCAGAGCAGCCCCACCTCTGCCTGCTCACTCACGCTTAGCTACCTCGGAGCGAGCACCACCGCAGCGCGGTGGGCACAGCCAAAGCAAAAGGGCAGCGCGGCCGCACGCGGTCCGTCCGTCCGCCCCGTCGGGGAAGCCACACCCGGACCACCCTCTCCCCCCCCCCCCTCGGGTCTGCCCGCGGCGCGGAGCGACGGCACCACCTTGCGGCAGCGTGGGGCGGCCGGAATCTATGGGAAAAAGCCTTTTTCAACGGCCCCCCCCCCCCCCTTTTTTTTTTTTTCCTCCTCCCCTCCCCTTTTTTTCCCGTGTTTTATTTATTAGGTTTTTTTTTTTCCCTGCGGCCCCGCAGCAAAGCGCTGCTGTGCTCCCGCCCCGCTGCTCCTTCGCGGTGCCCGCGGCCGCGCAGAGAGGAGCGGAGCGGCCTTTGTGCTTTGCCCGACCCGCCCCGTCGGGTGAGCGGCTCCGGGCCGTCCTGGGAAAGGGTCGGGTGGGCGCAGGGCCCGACTTTCCCTCGGCATCACCCGCTGCTGGAAGCGACAGGAATAAACCGAGAGCCTCCCCTTTCCCCTTTCCCACCCTATCCTTACTGCGGAGCCGGAGCAGCCCGTGCCTTCGGATCAGTGGCAGCTCTACGTCCAAATAAACAGCTCTCTTTTCTTGCTAGCGTTTCCACCCCCCCACACCCCCCGCCACTCCCGGCACCCTCACAGATCAAAGCAATGCTGGAAACGGAAGGGGGGGGGAGGGAGCAGCCCGGACGGCAGCTCCAGCACCCCCATCTCACGGCCGAGCATCCCGCCACAAAGTCAGGCTGCCCCCCCCCTACACACACAACGTGGGGACACAGCTCCGCAACCCCAGCGCTGGGGCGGAGAGGAGGAAAATGAAGCGGCAGAGGAGGAAAACAGGGCCTGAGCAGCCAGTACTGACCTTCCCCGGACAAACAGCGGCAGCACGGAGCGAGCCGGGGCCGGGCGCTGCCCCATACCCCGCGCACGGCCGCAGGTGCGCGGCCGAGGACTGCCGTCGGGGCACGGTGCTCCCCGAGCACGGGTCCGGGTGCGCAAAGCCCCTCGCGGGTGGGACCCCACGGAGGCTCCGGCGCTGCCCTTTGTGCATCTCCCCGCGATCGGGGCCGGCAGACAGAGCGGCGACCCCGCGGGTAATTGGGGCTGCGGGGCTGTGCGCGCAGCGGAGCGAGTGGAGCCTAATTGGGAGCTGGGGGGTGGGGGGGAGGACACTGCGCTTTGTGGCGGCCGCGGGGCTGCGCGCCCGGCTGGCGGGCGCCGGGATGGCACAAAGAGACCCCCCCTCCTCCGCATAGGGACGGAGAGATCCCCTCGGTGCCAAGGATGGGGCTGCCGTGGAAGTGGTGACATCCTACAGACTCCACAGAGAAGCGACCCAAAGAAGCGTTTCCCCTTTTCCTCCCAACCTGGCAGCATTGGGTGCTGACACCGTGTCCCTTCCAGCCACGCACCGGGCACCCGACGTGTAGGGAGCGTGGCGGTGCTGGGATAACACACAGGGGGCAGCAGCACCTTGCTAGGGTTTGTCTCCCGTTCCCAAATCCCTGCCCGCGTTTGGCCACTGGGCCTAAAGAACAGAGCAGGGACGTGCAGGGTCAGCCAAGGAATCCCTCTGTGTCACAGCACGACCCCATCGCAGTGTGAGAGATGTGGGTTCCTCGCATCTGGGTTTGGCCATGGTGGGGGCCCTGAGCAGCTCAGCTCTGGCACACCCTGCTCCCATCTGCGTGCAGAACTGTCACCACCATTGCAAGAGGCATTTCCCCCCCACCCCAACCAGTGAAATGGCATTTGCTCCATTTAAACCCCTGTGTCCCCCAGCCCAGGCTGCCCCCAGGACATTGAGACCCCAGTGTGCACCCCCACTAAAACCAGAGCCCGTTAAATGCCCCCCCCCCAGCCCTCTCTTAAGACCTCCACTTCCCTCCCCTTGTTGAAGCAGTTCCCGTTCTGTCATCCCCCACCCCTTTCGCTGCAGAAATAACCGCGGTGTTCAGCCGGGGGCAGCGCTCCTCTCCCGCCGTCGGGGAGCCCGGACCCAGACCTCCCCCCATCCCCGCGGTGCCGTCCGTGGCCGGGGCAGCGCTGGGGGGAGCGCCCCGTCGGGGCCGCGCACGGAGGAGCGCGGCGGTACCGCCAGAGGGAGCCCCGCGCACGGCGCTGCGCAGCTCCGGTCCCTCCGCGGGCCGTAAATCTTCCCCGGCCCCGCAGAAGGGTAATTGGTGAGGAAAAGGGCCGCCGGGAGCGGGGACGACCCGCGGAACCGAACCATCCCCGACGGCGCGGCGGTGCCGGTGCCTGCCCGCAGCCTTTCCGCGGATCGGCAGCTCCGCACCTGCGAAGCCCCGAGCCGCCTCCCAGCGCTGCGTGCGCACGTCGGGGGTTTCCGTCGGTCACAGCGGCGGCCGTCGGGGCGGGCAGGGACCGCGGATCCGCGCTGGGGACGGGGGAGGTGCGGGGAGAGCGCGGCCCTTCCGCGGCTGCGCACCTGCGGAAGGGGCGGCCCCGACGGGGCGGTCCGGCCCTGGGCGTGCTCCCTCACAGCGTCGGGAATGAATCAGGGGAGAACCGACAGCGCTTCTCCGAGCATCGTTTCTTATTGCAAGACGCGAGGGGAGACATCGGAACGGAACAGACGGACGCCCGAACAAGCAGCACGTTTCAAATCATGGTATCTTTTTATTTTAAAACAAATATAGAGCACAGTCCTGTGATATTTAAATTTATTATACTTCTCCTTTTACTGCTGTTGTTTTGTTTTGTTCTGGAGTGAAAAATAAAAACCTGAGGTTTGTTCCTGCATTCTGCATACCCCGCTCTGGAGAGACATTTTCATACATTTTGGATTCGATTTGTCATTATTATAATTAATAATTCCTTGCAAAAGTCCGTTAAAGGATGGAAATCTCGGATCCAATGACTCCAAACACTGCAGTACTGGTGGCACTGATTGTCCTGGAGAGCAGGCGGGATAAACAATATTTTAAACACAGTTAAAGAAACCGATATCTCCTTCGATCACAAAGAGCTAAATAGTTTTCATTTACAATATATATGTTCATGTAAAATGGAAAAAAAATAAAACAAAATAAAACAAACAAAACAAAAAAAAACAACGAAAAACTTAAATGCGATGAGTTAAACTCTAAATATTATGTACACACCAATGTACAACTCTGAATAAATTAATACCAATTTGCATATTCTGGGATCCTTATAGCTTATTTACACAAATTACCATTTATTTCATAAATATCTGCCCTGCTGCCCGCTCCCAGCTCTGCGTGGCAGTGGCAGCGCAGCTCCGAGACGGCTCCGTTCCGTGCTTTGCTTCTCCTTTTCCTTTGTGTTTCGTTTTTCCTCCCCCCCCCCCTCCCCTCCCCACCCCCACCGCCGCCCTTTGCTCGGAGGTCTCAGCCCCACGGCCGCTCCGCCCGCCCCGTCCAACAACGCACGTAGGGGCGGCCCCGTGCCGGGGAGCAGGCTGGGGGTGGGGGGGGTGGCACTCGGGGTGGGGGGGGTGGGGGGTGCGGCTACTTGGGAGAGCCCTCTCCCCATCCGCCCCCACTTTTAATAAATATTTATACTGTGCTGTACAAAAGACCAGTGCTTCTCAGCCCCGGGGCGGGGGGGAGGGGGGGGAGTTGGGCGTGCTGAGCGCCCCGACGGTCACTTGGGGGACTCTCTGCCGGGCGACAGCTCCCGCTGGCTCTCCAGCCCGCTCACCAGTCTCTGGATGTTCTGCAGTTCGTTGAGGGATTCCTTCAGGGAACCTTTAGGGGGGGAGGCGGAGGGGCGCTGGGTTTTGTGCACGTCGGGGAGGGGGCTGGGCTCGCGGCTGCTGCCCGCCTTGGAGCCCTCGGAGCCGGGGTTGAGGTTGGAGGGGAGGCCGGTGGTGAGCAGGTTGGTGCTGGGGGGGATGCTGACCGGGAGCTGATAGGGGCTGAAGCGCAGGCGAGGGCGGCTGCTGCTCAGGAAGGGATTGCGGGACAGCGGCCCCGCAGCGGCGGCTGCGCTGGTGGCCGGCATGGCCGAGGCGGCTGCTGCTGCTGCTGCCATGTAGGTGTAGGGGTAGGGGAAGAGGCCGCCGAAAGTGGGCATCGGGATTCCCTGCGGAGAGAGGAGAGAGGGGAGAGGTGAGAGCTGCACGGCGTCTGCCCCGTGGGGAAGTGAAATTAATGAGAACGCGGCGTGGGGTGTCCCTGCGGCTGGGTGGGTACGGCTGGGGATGCCCAGCTGCCAGCTGAGCACCTGGTGTCGGGCATGGAGTGCTCCCTGCGACCTGCTAGGGGCACAGTGCTATAGGGCAGCAGTGGGGCTGGGTCTCTGAGTGCTCGGTGTGCCCGGCCGCTCATTATCACTGAGCCCAGAACGCATTAAAACTCATTGTTGGGTCACATCAAGAAACGAGAGGAGTCTGAGGTATCTTTGTGCATTGCAGCACGGGGACACGACAGAGGTGTTGGTGTCACAGGGCTGGTGGGGACAGCAGGAGCTTTTTTCTGTGAAACCACAGAAAAATCAGAATCCCTCCTTAAATCAGCTCTGGGACCTCCATTCTGAGCGCCCCTCCGTGTCCTGCCCTTGTCACACCACAAGTGGGGTGGCTGCCTGTCCCCATGGGCTGGGGAAGGCCCCATGAGAGCCACGCTGGGGCCACTCCCTTGTGTCTGCAGCCCAGGGGTGACACCAGGTCTGTGCCCCGATGTGTTTTAGGATTTTCAGGAAGAATGTTTCTTTCTGAAGAGGGCCCCAGTGCAGTGGGGATGGGGACAGGGCCGCGGGTGGGTGCTTACCTGAGAGGCCAGCATGTGCTGGGAGAGGTGGAATGGGAAGGGGGTGGCTGTCCCCGCTGCTCCTGGGGCGGATGAGAGCGCCCCATTCTCCAGGCTGCCACCTCCGGTCACCGAGGCCAGCAAATGTCCCATGCCCATCGCAGAGAAAGCCCCAGGGGCCATGGCAAACTGTCCCGGGTGGATGAAGAGGGGCTGCCCAGCACCCAAAGGGCTGAAGAACTGCTGCCCATGGAGCCCAGAGAGCGCCAGGCTCTGCAGGTGCCCAGCACTCAGGTGTGGGGGGCTGTCCGTGTGCACCATCAGTGGGGCGAAGGCCTCCTTGCCCAGCCCGACCCCCTCTGTGTCCTTCTTGCCCTGCTCCGGCTCTTTCCTCCTCCCTTCCACTTTGTCCTTCTCCATGCCCCGTGTGCCAAACAGACCCTCACCGGGGCCGTCCCCTGGGGATGCTCCATCCTTGGCTTTCTCCGGGCTGTGTCTCTCCTTGCCCCGCTCGTCGGGGCACCGTGGGCTGCCACGGGGTGATGTGTCCTCTCCACCCGGGCTGCCGCCCGCTGGCCGCTCCTCGGGCATCTTCTCCACCTCTGCATCGCTGTCAGCCCCGGGCTTCTCCTCTGCAAAGGGATGGAGAGGTCAGAGGGAGGCAACGAGAGGGCCGAGTGACCTCGCCACGGGGAAAAGCGGCAGAGGTGAAGCCCCGTCACAATTAATGGGAGAGCTCGGTTAAAAATGGGAAGGCAGAAAGCGTACACTCCTGGAATCAGAGTCCAATATGGCAGAGGTAAAGCCCCCTCACAATCAACGGGACAACTTGGTAAAATGGGAAGGTGGAAATCGAGGAATAACGGAATGGTTGTGGTTGGAAGGGACCGAATGGGCCCTCGTGCCACGGTCACCGTGGGGGCTCACGGGGATGAAGAGCAGCAGCCCCAGTGCTCTGCCAAACAGGAAAAACACGTTTGCTGGAGGCTCGAGCTGCTTGCTCTCATCAGCTGTGAACCCAAAGCGGGTGGTGGGGTGGAGGATGGAGGGTGAGGGATGGAGGGCGAGGGATGGAGGGCAGACGGTGCTGGGCTTTGGTTCTGTGCAGATTTAATTACGCCGGGCTGATCAATAGCGCTCCGCAGATGCACTCTGGACACACAGATTGGGTCGGGTGAAGGAGGTGCTTTAGGGGAAAGGTTCACCGCCGTCTTCGCTGCAGGGGATTTTGATTTAATTTAAATGTAAAAAGGAGCATCGAGCCCTCGGAGGAAGGGGAAACTGAGGTGAGGGGATGGCGGCGGGCACGGGATGGTGGGAGCCCTGCCGTGCCGCTCCGGCACCGCCGCTCCCCACGCCCTGCAGAAGCCCCCGGTGAGGCTGAGACCCTCTGAGAGCCCTCTGAAAGAAGAGAGGGTTTCATAAACCCTCCCAGCAGCTCAGCCCGGGGGGGAAGGGGGGGCTGCAGTTTTGATGAAGGTTTGCAGGGGATCGAGCTGGTGGGAAATTGAAAGAACGACGGATGGACGGCGTGGTGCGACACGGTCCAGCATCTAAAAACCGCAACGTGGGAACTGCTGGGTTATTTTCATTGCCCGGCTCTGAGCCCCGGTGTTACAGCTTTTTTTTTCCCCTTTTAAAATGACTATTATTACTATTTTTTTTTCCGGGAGCACTGAGCTGGCCATGAAAGGCAGAGCGACGCCGGACACCCTCTCAGCACGGGGCCTGCCCGCCTCTGCTCCCTGTTTACACCGCTGTATAAACAGGAAAATGTTGCACACCGTGAATGCCATTCGCATCTGCTGGGGCCGCTCCCGTCCTCCCAACCGTGCCCATACTCCGCGCTTCCCTGCGAGCGCCGCAACCCCAACGGTGGAGGGATTTTGGTGACCCCTCCTCTATCAGCAGCCCCCGAGGACTCCCTGAACCAGGCGATAATTTGGGAGCCGTGCCCCCCTCCCACCCAATCCTCCGCACCGTCGGGGCTGGGAGCGGGGCCGCGTTACCTCTGCCGCTGCCCTTCAGGCGCAGGGGGCTGGGGAGGGGGCCCACGGGGGAGTGCAGAGCGTCGCGCACCGCCGACGGTTCGCAGGAGGACGCGTCCGATTCGCCGCCGTCTCGGTCGGGTTTGCAGGGCTCCTCGTACATCCGCAGCGACGGCAGCGAGAGCTGCTTCCTGCGCACGGGGAGAGGCGGCTCAGCTCCGCGCGGGGTCCTCCGCACAGCGCGCAGCCTTTACCCGCCCTTACCTCTTCTCCCGACGGCCGTTGCCCGTGTCCCGAAAGCCTTTGGCGAAGGGGTTGTTATCGATTTTCAGCTGCGTGATCTGCGGGGACACGGAGAGAAGCGACTGACGCCTTGCCCGCCCCCCACCCCTTACCCAACACCCCCCCCCCCGGCGCCCCCTGCCCGCCCCCGCGGCGCCCTCGGATCTGTCCGTCCCCTCGGGGCCGTCGGGGGGTCGCGGCCGGGCGGGGGTGCACCGCGCACGTTGCGAAACGCGCCGTGTCCCCGCTTTAACACAGCACATGCTTTATTAAAAATGATGCTGAGGTTTCGCCTGAATTATTAATAGCGTCTTAATGATAGGAAGTTATTTTTCACGGCCCCCCGGAGGGAAGATGGCGACTGAGCCGCGCTGCGCTGGTTAAAAGCTATTCTTATCCCTCCCCGCGACGGGCTGCTGGGGCCGGCGACATTAGGGCGCTCAATAATGCATGGCTCTGAAACACGGCCCCGAGAGGGACGCTTTAAAAATGCATGGCCCGGCCCGACGGGGCCCCCGCCCGCCCGACGGAGCCCACCGGCAGGCAGCGTGCGGCGGGCGGGCAGACAGAGTGCTCGTTAATCGATTGTGACTCTTCGTCATAAACTTTACGAGGGAAACAAGCCCACCAGGACCCTCAGACAGAGCTGTCAATTAGCATCAGCAGCCGAGGGGGGGGGGAGGTGGGGGTCAGCTTTTGGGTTAAGGCACACACGCGCGCACGGAGCCCTCGGAGGGGCCGCTCCCCCCCCCCCCCCCCCCCGACACAAAGGGTGACAATCGCTAAATCACAGAAAGTGACTGAAATGGGCTTCTCCAGCTCTGATTTTTTGGCTTTTCCGTGGCACCTTCTGCATGAGGGCCACCCAGGCCACACTGCCCGCGGTGTAGGGAAGGTGCTACTGAGCCCGGAGGGAAATTAATAATAGGAATCTTTGCTACAGAGCTAATAATAATGGTAATAATAATAATAATAACATGGAGAGTGCCTCCTTTTAGGGTTTGGGCTCCAACCATTCTCCCGTCGTCGCCTTTTTGCTGCTCTGCCCAGAATATTCCATCGCAGCAGCCTCTGGGGTTGGGCAACGTCACGAGAACAGAGCCCCAAAAAGGGGCAGGGGACGGGGTGCAGGAGCTGGGGCCGCTCTGTGGGGCTGGGGGTCGGTGCAGGGGTGGGGTCGGGTGCTGCCGGCCCTACCTTGTCGTTCTGGTAGGCGGTGACGGCGATGAAGTCGGTCTCGGGGAACACGTAGGTGCGGAAGGTGCTGTAGGGCAGCTTGAGGATGTCGTTGGCCCGCACGATGTGGAAGCGGGGCTGGTATTTGTGCATGGAGTTCAGGATGGTCTGGTGGGGGGAGAGAGAGAGAGAAGAGCCCGCAGTCAGCCCCACCAGTCTGCCTCCCCGCGAAACCCTTTCTTTCTCCCCAGAAAATAAATAATAAAATAAAATAAATAGTAAAAAGAAACGTCCAAATCCATCGTGAGGAGAGAACAGCAGCTGCTGCCAGAGAGGGAGAAGTCTTTTTTTTTTTTCTGTTGGTGCCGTGGCCCGATCTGCCCCCAGAGAAGGAGGTCAGGGGGAAGGCACAGCAAGAAAGCAGCGAGCGGGATCCCTCGATTCATCACCGCCCTGACAACGCCAGGTGAATTCACAACGCATTTCCAGCCGCTTTTAATATTCCCGTCCTTATTTTATTTTATTTTTTCTTGAATGATAAAGAAATCCCTTTTACCCCATCACTAAAATAACCCCAAACGAAGCGCGGAGCTCCGCGCATCGCAACGCGCGGCTCAGAGCAGCGCCGGGAGCGGACGGACGATTTTCCCGTCCAGGTGTCCGAGCCCCTCTCCCACCCCCACGCAGCCTTTCCCTATTTTTAATAAAATCAACGCGATTTTCAGCCCCCGGGGCCCCGTTCCCCGCCGTTTCCCTCCGAGAAGCGCCGATCATTCCCGACGTGAGGAGCTCGGGCCGCAGCGCGGCTCTCCCCGCTCCGATTCGGTCTGGGCACGGCCAAAAGCTGCAGTGATTTTTGTCCGAAACCGCCGAATAATTATCACTTCATTTCGTTTTAGAAGGCAATAAAAAAAGAAATCCCCCTTTTTTAACCCCGGCAATAATCACCTGCTGATGGGCTGTCGGGTCGCGGGGACACTGATATCATCTAAGCGGTATTTCTCGTGAAAATGGTGCAAAAAACGCCTCGTTCGGGAGCTCAGAGCAGCGGTCCTTAACCCAAATCCTCCTCCCTCCCTGAGCAGATGGGCACTGCCTAAACCCGCAGCTCGGACGGAGCCGAAAGCTTTGGCGTGCGGGACTCGGTCCGAGCGCTGAACCGAACCGATTTTTTTCCCCCACGATCCAAAAATAAAATAAAATAAAATAAAATGCTTTTTGCGAGCCTCTCTCCATCGATTCCCCTCGCTGCCTCTAAATAGCCGCGAGGTGTTTTATTTATCCAACGCACCGTTTCCTCTCTAAATCGTACAAAAAGGTCAGAAAGAGAGAAAAGTTTCCTGGGGCCGCAGTTCCCGACGGTCCCTTCTGGGTGTTCGGTGCCGCCGACCCCGTCTGAGCTCAGGGCTCGGCCCCGTTGCCCCCCAGCTCTCCCCGACACCCGCTGGCATTTTTCCCCTCAGGACCGCGTTGTGTCCCCCTCTTTCTGAGCTCCTCCGAGGACGGCTAGCTTCGACCGTTTCATTTCTTTCCTTTATCCCTCTCTCTATTTTTTTTTTTTAATGTTATTATGATTATTATTTTGCTTTGGTTGCTTTATTTTTATTTTTTCTTTCTTCCTTTCTTTTCTCCCTCCGGAAGGCGATGCAGATATGATCAATACGGAAATAGACAGAGGTGTTCGGGAGCCTTCCAGGCTCAGCCGGTGCGGAGCGGCCGCTGCCAACCGCTTTGGCTCAGCTCCCACCGCGCAAACCCCGCGCAGGTGCCGCCCCCGACCCCGCACCGCACGGCCCGGCCCGAGGGGACGTCCCGGGCCGTACCTGCCCGGTCACACTGCCACAAGCCCGGCCGCACCGTCGGGGCCGTCCCCGCCGCCTCCCCAGCCCGGCCTCCCCCGATCTCGGCCCCGTTTTCCCCCGGGGAGGTGCGGGGGACCACGACGCGGCGCGACCCCGGGAGGGGACCGCTAAAACCTTTCCGCTGCCCCCGGGGCGGACCCGGCTCGCTCTGCCCCGCGGTCACACTTACAAAGCCGTGTTTGTCCGAGATGTTGTTGGTGAGTTTGAGTTTGTGAAAGGCAACGGGTTTGGCCATCCACTGCTCGCCGGTGGCAGGGCTGTCGGGGTGGATGTACATGCGTTTGGGCATCTCCGGGTCGGCCTTCCCGGCCACCATCCAGCGGGAGTTGTGGAACTTGTACCGGCAGTCGTCGGCCGCAACTATATCCATGAGCAAAATGTATTTGGCCTTCTTGTCCAGGCCGCTCACCCGCACCTTGAACGGGGGGAACATCCTCCTGCGGAGAGACGCGCAGCGCTGCAGGGAGCGACCCTCGACGGCCTCAGCCAACCCCCCACCCCACCCCGGCCCAGCCCCGGCCCCGAGGGGTGCCCAGCTCTTAGGAAAAAAGCTCCGAGTCCCATTGCAGGAAGGAAGGGGCAGAGAGGAAAACGCGAATCCTTTTTCGCTGCGCTTCTTTAGGGTCCCCCTCCCCGAACCGGGACCGGGGGTGGGGAAAATTTGGCAGAGAGGAACCGCGGAGAGCGACGTAAATAAATACGACGGCGCTCAAATGAGCGCGCACAGATTTAATTTGAGATCGCGCTTAATTACGGAGAACGGGGGCGGGTGGGGGGGGGGTCCGGGGGGGGGGGGGGAGGGTGGGAAATACATAAAAAGAAAAATTCCCGGTTCTTACCTCCCGGATTTGGTGATCACCATCTCGGTGCCCAGCTTGTGGAATTGGTCCCAAAGCTCTTTGGCTTCCAGCGTCACTTTGGGGTCGTCCTCCACCTCCTCCTCGGGCTCCAGGCTCTTGAGGGAGCGCAGATGGGCTGCCTGGTGGTGGTGGCCCAGCGCCGAGACGTGCAGCCCGGCCTCGGCCGCCCCGGCCAGCCCCGGGTCCGGCATGGGCTTGGCCAGAGCAGCCGGAGGCAGAGCCAGAGCGGGGAAAAAAGAGGGCTGCGCGGCGGCGAGGAAAGCAGACATGGGGAAGTCGGCCGGCCGGGGAGCGTGGAAGGGGTGGTAAGCCATGGCAGTCCCTGGGAAGGCTGGATCTCTCATCGGTGCATCCACAAATCCAGGAGAAAAAGAGGGATTCCCTTTTGTTAAAAAAAAAAAAAGCAAAAAAACAAAAAAACGATAATAATAGCGATAATGATAAAAATATAGGTGTGCGGTTTGGCTTTCTTATTTTTATTATTATTATTATTTTCTCCTCTCTCCTGTCCAGCGAATTCGCTCTGGAAGAGGAAGGAAAACGGACAGCAAAATTTAAAAACAATAATAATAATAAAAAGAACCAACAACAAACGCGACGACGCACACACGGAGGAGAAAAAAAAAACAAAAAGGTGAAAAACGGCGGAACTGAATCTGGGGGGGGGAAAAAATAAGAAAAAAAATTAAAAAGAATGAAAAAAAAAAAAAACCAACCAAAAAAAAAAGAAACCAACAAGGCAGTTCCCGGCTCCTGGGACTCCCGTTCTGCGGAGGGCACAGAGTAGGTCCTTTTTTGTTGTTGTTGTTGCGGCGAAGGGAGAAGAGAGCGGGGGCGAAGCCCTCCCGGAGAAGTCCTTCCCGGCACCGGAGCGGAGCGGCGGTCGGAGCGGGGAGGGCCGCGCCGCTCACACCCCCGAGGGCTCCGGTTCAGCCCCGCAGAGCTCCGCACCGCTGCGCGCTCCGCGGTTCGGCCGAGCGCTGCTCATGGCTCGAGGAGCCGGAGTGGGGAACGGTCGGATCTTGTCGTGATCTCTGTAAAACTGTGACTATCTCACATGTCCTTCCTGCTCTGATCCGCCCGCTAATGAGCCAAGCCCCCTTGATTGCTGATTTTACGCGTTTCAGACCAATTGTGGATCTGCATAGGCGTGGTTTTGACAGCTCCGGCCAAGCTCCGGGCGCGGGGAGGGGGGGAGGAGGAGGAGGAGGGGGAATGGGGGGGGAGGTTGGGAGGGAGGGAGGACGGGAAGAAGGGAAAAAAAAAAAGAGAGAGAAAAAAAAAAAAAAAGAAGAAGGTGTCGGAAGCATCGGCAGTAAGAAAACATGTCAACAGAATAAAATATTAACCAATGACAGAGAAAAGTGCTCGAAATCCCACCCCCGGCTCCTTTCCGCATACCGGGTCAGCCCTGGCTGCGTCGCGGCCGGGGAGCGGCCACCGCCGGCGCGGGGACAGCGCGGAGCCGGGGCCGGAGCGGGGGGTGCGGGGAACGCGGGGCCGCTCGGAGCCGGGGGGCATCGGGGGGTGGGGGGTGGGGGGGGAGAGGCGGGGGCCGTCCCGTCGGTTTCCGCGGGCGGAGGCGTAGGGCCTGGGGGGGGAGCGGCCGGGGGAGCTCGGCGGCCGCCGTCTTACGACAGATCCTGGAAAGAGGATCAAGGTGGGGCCCGCCCCGCCGCGCACCGCCGGCAACCGACGGGGCGGCCCGGGCTCGGCCGCCGGGAGCACGGCGGAGAGCTGCAGGCGGAGAGGCCCAGAGCGGTGAGCTCCATCCAGCGCGGGTGAGTGGAGGAGACCCGCGCCCTGCACTCGCTCCCGGCCCCTGCACGGCCGCTCCGATGGGGGGGTGGGGGGTGGCACGCTGGGAGCTCCGCGCGGATCCCGCCGTCGGGGCGCCCCGCGAGGTGCCCTCCCGTTGGGGCCGCGCTGCGCTGCCCGGCCCGAGGGGCTGTTTACCCGGGCGGGGGGAGGCAGATAAGGCGGAGGGGAAATGCCGGGGCTGTTTGCTGAGGGATTAGGGCCGGTCCCGCCGCGCCGGGGCCCGGGGTGGGGGTCGGGGGGGGGCGGCGGGCGCGGTGGGTGTCCCCGCGGAGAGGTCCGTTTGGAGATCTGCGCTGATTAACTGAGGGCTGCGGTGGCTGAAGAGGGCCCTGGCGCCAGGCGGCTGAGCCCTCACAATAAAGACCCGTCTCTTGTCACTTCATATTTACCCCCAAATCTTCAAAAAGCGCCCTGCGATCCTTACAAGGCTCCTGCCCCTGCCGCCTGCGCTGCGGCCAGACGGGACGGGGAGAGAGGGGGGCGGAGGGGGGCCCCCTCCTCTGCCCATGGCTCCGCGGGTGCGCAGCGAAGCGCTGCTGTCCTGGGGACCGCGGTGGGCCACTCTCCGCGCAGGGTGGGACGCGGGAACCCCCGGCAGCCCCCTCCCCACCGCCACATCTCCTCTGTTTTTCCCCACACCGTGGCCCATCGTGGTGACAGCAAACCCCGGTGCTGCGAAGGGCCCGAGGAGAAGCCCCAGAGGCGGCCGCATCCCGTCCCGTCCCGCGGCAGGTTCACCTCCAGCCGCCGCCTCCCGACGGGGCGGACGCAGCGCGGCCACGGCGGGGCTGCCCGCACCGGTCCCGGCCGCCGCGGGAGGGTGGGGGGCGGGGGGGGGGGGTATCGGTCCCGCTGACCATTGAACGGGGAGAGGTGGCGAGCGGGGATTGAAATTTAGACCTCCTTTGGACTTTGCTTCCTCGCCACCGCGGAAATCTGCTGACGGCAGCTTTGGCAAAAAATGGGGCTTGCTCGGGCTTTTTTTTTTTTTCCTCTTTTTTTTTTTTTTTTCCTCCAAGCACACCCGGACCCTCACGTCGCCCCACTCCAGGGCACTGCTCAGACCCGCGGACACCGCGCCCGCAGCTCCGAGGGGCACCGCGGGGCCCCGCAAAGAAACGTCGCCTCTCCCCGGGTCCTGGGACCCCCGCGTCTACCGCCCCGGCGCAGCTGTAACGTCGCGGACACCCACGCCTGCAGAATAAAAATCGATCCAGAGCCGCTTCGTCTCCCCGAGCCTCTGTGGCCGCGCCCGTCGGTGGGACAGCCGAGGTGGGGCACACGGGGACGCCGCGCACCCATTCCCCGGGGCAGCTCCGCTCGCGAAACCGCCTTCGGGCGCCCGTGTCCGTGGACGGTGCGGTACAGTGGATCTCCGAGACACGCTCCTCGGCCACAGCCGGGCCCTGGGCAGGGGGAGCTGCCGCCTCGCACCCTGCCCGAGCCCGTGGGCCTTTTCCCAGGCGAGGGGGAGCAAAGGGTCCCCGCACCATCCCGCCCCTAGTGCCGCCGGTCCCTGGGCGCTGCTTCCTTCGGAGCTCCGTGTGCGGCCCCGACGGCGCTCCCCGGGCCGGGCGGCATCAGCCGGGCTCCACCGAGGGACCGCTCCGGGGGATCAGCCCCGAGGAATGGGCCCGGCCCGGCCGCCCCCGCGCCGCGGCCCCGCTCCCTCTTCCCTTTCATCTCTGCCCATCTCCACTCATCATCTCTTTTCTATTTTTAGCCGGTAGACTTAGGCCTTGGCGCCAGGCCGTTTAAGACCTGTCAAAGTCCTTCATATTTCCCTCATGTCACATGGACCTTTCGCTCCCTTCCCCGCGCCATGCGAGGGCCGTAATTTGGATCTGTGAGCTGGTGAGCAAATGCAATTTGCTCTTCTCCATCGCTGCGTTGTCTCCGTGACCCCAGCCAGCAGGACGGCTGGTGTCCTGTCCGGGGCACTTACACAAATTGCGGCTGATTGATGAAAAATAACAATTCTCCCAAGCAGCCGGGCCTCCTCCTTCCCCTCCTCCCGGCTCCTCCGGGCTGAGACGGCTCCGCACCCCGGGCCGCTCCCCCCGATGGTGCTCCCCCCGACGGTGCGGGGCCGCCCCACGAACCGCCGCCGGCCGCCTCGGGAGGGGCTCTCGGGCAGAACCAAAAAGGGGTTTTCTCGTTCCGGGAGCGAGCCGTCGGGGGTCGCTTCCCGGCACAGATGAGGAGCTCTGTACCCCCGCGCCCCGAGGGGGCCGAGCAGCAGCGGCCGCTGTGCACCTTTCAGAGGTGAGAAAGGGCCCGGCCGGGAGAGGGCCGGGCACACTGCGGGGGATTCCTCATCCCGGGGGGGGGGGACCGTCGGGGGCCGGGCTGAGCGGCTGTCCCTTACCAGACGTGGGGCACCAGATCCTTCCACCTGAGCAGAGCGGAGCAATCCCGCAGGTGCGGGCTGAGAGCTCGTGGCAAGAGCCCTTCTCCCTCGGAGGAGCGGCCCCGATGCTCTCTGCAACGCTTCTCCCTCTCTGCCTGGAGAAGAGATGCTGGGGAAGCCCCCTCCCCGCGCTCAGGTGCCCGTCGAGGGGCGGCAGCGGCCCCGCAGGTGCGGTGGGGAGGGACAAAGCGCTCGCCCCGTCCCGGGCTCCGTGGGATGCGCCT
Organism: Cyrtonyx montezumae; assembly: GCF_038088225.1. Lineage (NCBI taxonomy): Eukaryota > Metazoa > Chordata > Aves > Galliformes > Odontophoridae > Cyrtonyx > Cyrtonyx montezumae. The sequence continues at coordinate 8,044,266 of NW_027071881.1, forward strand.
TTACGGACAGTGACGTCTGGTCCCAGCCCCACCGCCTCCTCCCTCTGCGCTGCCCCGTCCGTGCAGGGGGAGCCCCGGCACCCCGTGAGCTCCCCCCACCCTCGGCCTGTTTAGATTTCTCTCCAAATATTTCCCGTAATCCAGATTTCTGGAAAATAACCACACGCGGGCAGACGCAGCCGAGAACGCCGCTGAAGTTTATCCGGAGTTTGACCAACGCATAAACACATCTCGGCGCGGTTCGGCGGGGCGGGCGGTGGGTGACCCCTGCCCGGCACCGGGGCTGCACCGCGCTCCGCCCTCGTTACCTCCGCGCTGCTTTGATCCGGAGCCCTCCGAGCTCCGCCGCTTGATTGAGTTTTTGCAATTAAGGAGCGCGGGGGGCGGGTGGGGTGGGGGGTGAGTGGAGGGGGGGGGCGGCCGTAACCCCGCGCACGTCGGGGCCGCGCACGTCGGGGCCCGGCGCCTCGCCCGCTCCGAGCCCGTTCCCTTAAAAGGCGACGGGAGCCCCGCGCAGCGCGGCGTGGGGGGGTTGGGGGGGGGGAAACGCGGCGTGAAACCCGAGAGTCACTGCGGGGGGCGGGCGGCGGTGCGGGGCGGGGCGGGGGGAGGTGGGGAGGATCATGCAAATCCCTCCGTTTAAAAAACTTCCATTTGAGAAAGTGTGTCACATCCCGGCGCGGGCGTGTAATCCCCGGGTTAATGGTATTACCGCCGCCTCATCGCCGTAATGGGATGGGGCCGGGGGCGAGCATCCCCCGGACCCTCCGCCACGCGTGACCGCAGCCCCACAGCGCCCGCCCCGTCGGGGCCCCGCGGCCCTTAACAAACCCCCTCCCCCCTGCCGCCCTCTTTCCCAGGCCCCGCGATGTCTATAGGTGAGCGGAGCCCCGGCTTTTATCGGTGATTTCCCGTGCAAAACCGACCCCGGGAGGGGGCAGAGGGAGCTGCGCTTCGAGGCCCGTTCATCTCTTAAATAAAAGAGATTAGCGAGCACCGTTATTTGATAAAATAATGCTGTTATGGCCGCCACCCCCTTCCCCTGCGGGATTAAAAGTGAGGATTTGAGGCCGTCCAACAGTCTGACCTGGATCGCTGCGGGAACAGCGGGGACGGGGCAGCCCCCGGGGTGGGCTGAGAAGGAACCGAAAAAGCCTCAGAACTGAGGGATGTGGGCCAAGGGGCAGTGCTCTCTGTCGCTGGGACCTGGCACTGTGTGGACCCACCGTCCCTCATTGCTCCGATTCATGTTTCCAAAGATCAGCACTGCCCTGAGCTGCTCTGCATTTCCCCTCCACGCTGAAACCCTTTGCTCCATCCGCCTGTCCTCCCCACTTGCCATCTGTCTCCCATCCTTCAAATCTCACCTCAAAAACAGTCCCTCTGGAGCCATTGCTCCCTGTGGTGCTGCATCTCACCCAGCACAGCCCTGACACCACGACAAAGTGGAGTGGGATTGGAGCTCACGGTGGAGTTAAGGGCTGGGGCTGCACTGCGGGACCCACAGCGGTGCCCCAGGGCCGGGCCCTGCGGTCCCATCCCACCCCCATGGCCGTGGGGAGGGGACACGGATGCTGCCCTCTTGTTTTTCCACTTGAACCCTCCGAGCCCATCACGGTGATCCTCTGCCGAAGTCCTTCCTGCAGCTGCTCTCCACGTGCCCCCCCAGCACAGGGTGACAGGGTGAGGGACACGGGGACACACGCAGTGCCTCCATCCCCACGTCGGGGTCCCACAGTCACTTACTGTGCCCTCCCACACAGGGGCTGTGTGTGCTGGCATCCTCCTGGCACCGGGACGTGGTTGGCACCGGCCCCATCTTACGGCCCTATAATAATATTGTAAATCCTCACCGGGAGGTAATTACATCCCATAAAAAGGAGCAGCAGCCTGTGTTCGGAGCCAGGGCCGCTCCGTGACACCCATTTTAAAGAGATGTTTCATCCCTTGTTTATGGATTAGGTTTTAACCTGACAACCTTTTAACATTGTGTTAAATTAGAAATTAACTTCGTCTGACTGCTCACCGCGTAATTGACCCACGGAGGGGCTGAGTGCGAGGCAATACTGAAGACACCTTTCAAAGTCCCCAGAAGCACAGAGCCTTCTCCCTGGAGGAGGGCAGGGCTTTGATATTCATCAGTATGTGTGGTCAGGTGGCAGAATGGGCACAGAGGTTGGGGCTGCGGGGATGTGGTGGCAGGAGGAGATGGGGACAGGGGCAGATCCCACGGGCACAGCGCGGGCTCCTACAGGACACTGTGCCCCATAAAGGGAAACCGAAATCCAGAGCAGGAGGTTCAGAGCTGGGACCACGCCCCGGCAGCAGCGGTGACCCAGTGCCACAGGGACAGGCAGGAACCAGCTGCGGTGACTCTGAACCCTCTGAATCGCATCCTCTGCGGTAATGGCACTCCTGGTGTGAGCGAAACGAGGATGGGGCAGTGCGGTGACAATGGGGCCGAGCTGCCCTCCTCCACCCTCAGTGATCCCCTTCGCCCCTCACCCCACACTGTCCCAGTTGGTGCCTGGAGAGGCGGGCAGAGCCCGGGCAGGGCTGGCTGGGTTATTTGATTTTTTTTTCCTCTATTTAAATTGGGAAAGAAATACATATCTCTAAAGTTTCGTTCCCTGCTTTGTGCGATCCCGCGGAGCCGCTAATTGCGAGCGCCCAAACGCTCGGGTTTAAAGTTTCGCTTCGCAGCTGTGAAACATTAGGGCGAAGTGATTACAACCTACTGCAGGATACCAAACATTTTTACAATATCTCAGGAGCAGAAGAGAAAGACAACAGGAAATGGTGCAAAACGTTCCTACCCCGAGCAGCAAAGGGCCAAGGAGAGCGGCGGGGAGAGGAACGGAGGAGAGACGGAGGCGAAGCCGCGCTCGCTGCGGACAGCGGGAGGAGAAAGCAATAATTCACCTCGATTCCCGAAACCCGAAGTCGACTTTTAATGGAAGAGCTCCACTTTATGCTCGGAGTGAAATACAGTCCGCCCCGCTCCGAATGAGACGTCCTGCCTTTTGAAGTCGGCAGGAGGCCGCCGCTCACACCGCTGCACGCAGCTCGAGGCCCCGCGGGTCTTGGCCAGGCCGTGTTTCCTACTGGGGAGCTGCAGACCCCCACCCGCACCACTGCCAGGCTCAGCTGAAGCCCCGTGTGATTCTCGTTGGGCATCGTGTCTGCGAGCTGCAAACCTCCATCAGTAGGAACCCGTGGGTCCCTCAGACCGCAGCCTCACCCGGAGCTGACTGCTCCCAGGGAAGGGCACCGTGCAGGCCCTGCTCGGAGTGCAGTGTTGGGAGCACGCTGAAGCAGAGTGTGCTTATTGCCACTACGAGCCAGCTGGGCTCAGTTCTTTGCTGTGTCACCTGTGGCAGCATCGCACCGGAGTGGAACAGCCACGTCACTGCGGTGCCGAGCGAGCTCCTGTTCTTTCTAAGCTCTCTTCACCCTTTGGCCATGGGCAGCAGGGAATGTAGGACATTCTTTTCAACGAACCAGACTGAAAATATTTTGCTACAGCCCCGGTTTGTAGTTCTTTTCTTTCTTTTTTTCCCCCCTTTAAACAAAACATCCCGATTCAAAGGAGCTTCTCGTGGGCTGGGAATTTCCACATGGCCTTATTGCAGCACTTATAAAAAGTGATTTAATGCCTGCCAACAACAAATACATTTCCAGTGACACCACTCGGCCGCCCGTGTGCTCACAAAGGACATGGCAGTGGGAGGATGAGCAGTGGCTGCTGCCTGGGAGGAACATTGTCCCTTAGCTTCTCGCTTTGCGAAGGCTGAAAGGAAGGATCGCAGTGACAGTGCAATCCCTTCTGAATGTGTTAATCTGGATTTTCTTTGAACTTTTGGAGCTGACCTTGGCTTGAACCACGTTAAAAACCCCAACTGGTGTGGACTGACTTGACCCCGTGTTTCCATTTGCTCACAATGGCAGCCCTGCCCCAGCGTGCTCGCTTCCATCCATTACGTTATGGACATAAAAGAAAGACAGCATTACAGCAGAGCAGATACAGCACATAGCCACTGGGCCGGAGCTGTGTGCTGCACCGACGGGCAAACTCTCCTCCGATCCCATCCCAAAGAAGTTCTCTTTTCTTTTTTCTTTCTTTGCCTGAGAAAGGACAGACTGAAAACCAGGCAGCCACCGCAGACTGCGGACCCGCAGCTTTTATGATCGGTTTCCAAACCTGGAGAGAGAGGGGAAAAAAAAAAAGCTTTGGAGATCTGAGGAATGGCATCACAGCTCCAAAAAAAAAAAAAATAATAATAATCCAGCCCAAGAGTGGATTTGGTTTGGGGATGGAGGAGGAGGAGGTGGTCAGCTCTGCAGCACTCACTGCCCCCGGGGGCAGCTTCAGGAGCGCACAAAGATTTGTGGCTATCGATGGTTTCCTCTCATTTCCATGACTGCTGAAAACAAGCGGTGGGAAGGAAATGTCACAAGCTGACAGTCCCAGCTCACCCTCCGCTTCCCAACAGGAGGCAGACGTAGGAATTAGTGAGGCTACAGCGTGTGAGCCCGTGCTGCCACTGCGTGGGGTCTGCAGCCACAGCACACGGGGTGGGAGCGGGGCACCCCGCAGCGATGCGGCCGCTGGGGCCTGGACGTGCCTGGCGTGTGATGCCCCAACACAGACAGTTCTGCTTCAACTTCGATTTATTCAATGACACATGCATTTCTGGACAGATATCCGAGTTCCAGTGAACAACGTTTATAACCGAGGATGAGAAATTTGTGACTGCAGTTAGTCAATTAAGTACATTTCTAGGATACATGACTAGAATAAAACTGGAGCGAGAGAGATCATTCTTCCAAAGAACAAAAAGGAACATTTCCCATTTGTAATACTCCCAGCATCGGTACGGGGAGGGGGGGGAGGAGGGAAGGAGGGCAGCAAGGAGCACAGCTGGGGAGAGAAAACACCATCAGCCCTGTTCACAAGTGGCCCTGAACTGCCCACTCTCTGGAGCTGACTCGTTACTGCTCAGCACTCTGCAGAGCACCGCAGCTCCCGGTGGTGCAGAGATCCCCTTCATCTCTGAACACCGAAAGCAGAGAGCGGCTGTGCCACCACGTGCTTGGCCAAGGCCGGCTCGGGCAGATTGGGAGTTTCTTCATATTGCACAGAAAACAAAGTCAAGATTTTATGAGTACGTTCCAGGAAGGTTTACGTGGAAGAGTCGCCAGTATTCCTCAGGGTAACGAGAACCATCCAGCGCGCAGCGGACGCGTCGGACTGTTGGGGCGGGCAGGCGGCTCGTTACCCTGTCCCCATCTCTCCTCGTGGGTTTGATGAACTCAGGGGAAGCCCGTGGGGAAGAGGCTGAGGGGCTGGTTCTCGTTAGTGGGGAGGGGCGATCTGTAGCCGTCGAAATTGCGAGGAATACTTCCGCTGGTGGAGCCCGAGCTGTTACTGAGCGTCTCTATGCTTCCCTCTCGCTGAAGCTCTGCAATGGGAAGAGAGAAGAGGCCCTGGTTAGCGTGTGAGATGAAAGAGCCCTGAGCTGGCAGGGTGGTTAGGAGGGCATTAGTGCAGCCAACCACTTGGGGCTCCCAGCGTCCAGGTGTGGGTGTGCTCACGGCTGAACTGAGCAGGGTGCAAAGGGCAGGAAGGCAGATGAGGGAACGTCTTTCCTCCCCTGCAGGGACTTTTTACAAGCTGCAAAATTGGCAATCGCTGACTGCTTTATCTGAGGAAGAAGAAAACGTCCCCATTGCTACGCACCCTACAGCAAAAGACAACTCCTCGCTGCGGCTCTCCCTCTCCCAGTTGCACTCACCGTGCCACCTCCTGCCCTCGCTGCCCTCCTGAAGCCCTTCCTGCTCCCTAATCTCGCAGTGCAGGGATTTCTGTGTGCACAGAGCAGTGGTGCCCTCTCTGCGAGCCACTTGAACCCCGCAGTTGACTCAGAGGCAGCGTGCAGTGGTGTGGCTGAGCAGCATCACCCTGCCCGGCACTCAGCAGCCATGAGATTACGCAGAGCTGCAGAGACACGGCAGGAATCCTCCCCTGGATGCATGGTGACAGCCCACGAGAAACACCCCAGCACACCCTGTGACGTGCGGCCCTGAGTGAGGCTTCCCAGCCCCACACCTGCACAGCACACCATGGGGACAGGGCACGGGACTGTGAGATAATGCATCCATAGGGAAAGTGCATGGCAAAAGCAGAAAGCCAGATCTTCACCCAAATAAAAAGCATCCCCTGGGACACCACCAGGGCTGGGAGACACAGCCCTGGGTCCCAGAGGTCTGGGGCAGTGGGATGAGTGCCCTGCAGTGAGGACAGCGTGCCCAGGGTGGGTGGAAAACAAACCTGCAGGAAATGGGTCACTCTCCAAGCAGCACTGATAATGACCTCAGCTGTATTAATCACTGCTCCTAGCCAGTGTTTGGTTAAGGAATGTGCATGCATAAACCGCTTCGTTTTCCTCACATCCTCGCTCTCCCATGAGTTCAGGAAGTAAAAACAGTAATTTAAATCAGAAATGAACGGCGTATCCCACACTGATGTTGTGCTTATCCCGTCTGATTTGGTGCTTTTATCTCCCCTGCTCACAGCTGGCTCTGGTTACCGTCCCACGTCACCGCCCGCGCCGGGCAGCCACGGGCAGAGCCACCAGCTCACTGCATCCTGACCCAACACTGTGGGGCTGCTCCCAGCGTCCCCCAGCTCTATATTCTTTTTTTTTTTTTTTTGGCTATAATTGATTTTCAGGCTCCTGTTGTTTTTGCAGTAACCGGAGCAAAAGGCGTTGGGGCCGCGTTTCTTCCGCTCTGTCCCACCCCACGCGCAGCTGTGGCCTCCCCGTTGGCCATGGGATGGGATCTGGGGATGCTGTGCATGGGGCTGTGGCAGCACTGTCACCTCCGCGGGGCCTGCCAGGGGGTGGCACTGCGGAGGCTGATGAGAGCCGGGGAAACAGGGTGAGAGGCACGGGATGGGCACAGGGCTTTGCTGGGAGGTGGTGAGCTCTCCTGGATGCTGCCAGGCAAGTTTTCCAGCCCTAGAGCCCGCCCTGTGTTCGGAAGGGGGCAGCCCCCACACCTGAGCTGCAGCCCAACAGCGTGACCCTGCACACACTGCCCTGGACATGGGGTCTGAGTGCTCCCAAAGAGCCCCTGTGCACGCCCTGGGTGCAATCACAGAGCACTGTGCATTTGGACATGGAAGGAGCTGCTGCACAAGGCTGCAGCAACAGTCAGCACTGCTGGGCAGGGATGGGTCACACCACAGCACCTGGCTGTGCAGGATGGGCAACTGGATGTTAGCAGTCACCAGGGGCACCCTGCCCTGCCAACGTGACCCCTCTGTGTGCTGTTCTACGTTCCCCAAACCAGTCCTGGTTTAAAAAAAAATAAAATGAAGTCCAGCACCCATCACACTCCTCAGCCCAGACCTGCCACAACCACAGCAAGGTGCACACAGGGTCAGCCCCGTTCCTGCCCCGTGCTCTGCTGCTGCCCATCATCAGAAGGAGCAGATCCCAACCGTGCGGTGCTGGGAAGGAGCAGCTGAGCCCCACGGCCCAGCCCCACACCTCTGGAAGGAGCTGACACAGCTCCAGACTGCACACACCGACCCCAGCAGCCCTGAGCACCAGGATAACACCCACTGGGAAGGAATGCACCCAGGAGAGCTGAGGATGCAGTGTAGGGTGAGGGCTGTGCAGCTGCGGCCGAGCTCCACCGTGGACAGCCTCGGCCCCAGCATGTCTGAGGGTTATTGTGTCTGTGCTCCCCCGTGCACACACTGTCGAGATGCATTAACTTCCTTAAATGTACCAGTAAAACAACTGCTTATGATGCACTATAATGAACTTGTACGGTAGCCAACAAATTGTGCATCATATCAAACCCATTCTGCCTTATAGACTCTCTGGCTATTTTGTAATAACTGCAATTTGCTTCTGCTGAAGCAAGATAACCAGGGTTGAGAAGTCAGGCTTTGCAGAAACCTAAATATTTGATTTGGGGGGAGAGTGGGTGGGAGAAGGAAGAAAGGGGCCCCTGGGAGCTATTTATGGGGTCAAAATAACATGAGACCTGCTCTTCTCCTTGCGTTTCCACCATCAAGGAAATGAAATACTGTGAGAAGACCAGCACTTGCAAGATTTTGGCCCCAGAAATGGCTCCCTGAGGCATTTGAAAGCCCGTGAAAAACAAACACAAATACAAATAGATGCTAATAGTGGAAACGTAAATACTAAAACCTGCCCGTGTCCCTGGAGGAAACGGCCCGCAGAGTTCTGCCTGGCCTTAAAAAAAAAAAAAGGAGAGAGAGAAAAAAGCCACAGACAGGAAAAAAAAAAAAAAAAAGATGAAGGAGCAGCAGCAGCAACATCTGCTGAAGCCATGAGGAGAGTCACGGTGGGGCAGAGCTGTGTCTGTGCTGGGGGGACCGCTGCCATCACCCCACGGCCCACAACGAGTGGGACACCAGCACAGCAGCATCAGCAGCGTCACCCCTTGTGATCCTGTCCCCTATCCTGGCTGCTGAGCCACTGTGCCTCCCCAGAGCCCAGAGCTGATGTGGGGATGAGGAGCAGCAGCCCGGGATGCTCAGGCTGTGGGGGCACGACGACCCTACCCCAAATCCCACGGAGAGTGCCGTCCGCTTCCAGAAAGCTCTAGGAACTGTCAACGGATTAGAAAGGGAGAAAGTCCTGCCAAGCCTAAATGTGAAATCATTTTATATGGCGCACTAATTCAATGCCTGAAGAAAATCTATACAGCCCTCTTTTGCCCGGAACACTCATAAATTATGCTGCCTTTCTGATTTGCGCTCTCGCCGCAGCGGCCCACTCCGAGCCGTGGTATCTCCTTGATGCCTACTCGAAAATCTCCTCTCCAGTGCATTATTTCTTCTAATGGTTTTCCCTCTCTCCCCGGCCCCCTCCGCTACGCCGGGCGGTCACACACCATTTCAGACCCCCCCATGCTGGCAGAGCCGCCCTTCCCCTCTCGTCCCCAGCGCTGTGCGGCCCGGCCGGGATGAGTGATCCAACGACAGCAGCCTGATGTGTCGGGGCAGCGGGGAAGCGGCAGCAACTCTGAATACAAGAATTATTCTTCATCATCTCAAACTGTCACAACACATTACCCTCAGAGCCGCGGCTCGCTGGAGGAGTGACCCTGCGCTGAATGGGAGAGCGCTCGGGGAAAGAACTAATTGTAGCCTCTTTTCACACGTCAGTCACTTTTCACAGCACCAAGCCTTTCAAGCTCAACTAATGTCAAGTTCTCTTTTCCTTTCTCTGGGCTGAGTATTTCTGATTTTTAAGGATGGCGTTTTTAAAGGAACGAGGTCTCTGGCGAGGGAGGGGAGGGGAGGAAGCGTCGGAGCGAGCGCGTATTGGAAAGTCCGTCGGACGCATCAAGGCTCGTTAGGAATTGTACAATTAACAAGTAGGAATGCAGGAAGCGGGGTAATGGCCGGCAGGGCTCGCATCTCCTCGATTTTGGTGCTGTCATTCATCCCAATTGTTCCAGGGAAGTTTTTGGGCTCCCCCATGTGCAGGGGCTGCTGGGCGGCAGCTTCACGGCCCCTCTGCCTGGGTATGGGGTGGGTATGGGGCGTGGGGTGGGCACAGAGTGCAAAGCAAAGTGGGCATTTCCCACGGGGTGTGTACGGGGAAGCAGGGGCTGGCAGCAGCACGCTCCCCAGCCACGTTTTGCAGCAGCAGCTGTAAGGCCAAAGCAAGAGCCCTGCTTTACAACCACAGGGAATTTCTTCCTCCCTTCCTTCCCTGGCAGAGCACTCCCCACAGATGTGTCCCAAGCCACATTCCTCGCTCCCAGATGAACACTCAGGTTCCTCTCACCTCCTTCTCTGGAGCTGAAATTGTAAAGCACTCCACGGCATGAGCTAATTGTTGCTTGTATATTTGCACAGTGCCCATCAGCGGGGACTTGCCGAGCTGACTGGGGCTCCCGAGTGTTACTTATTAACCGTAATGAATAATAATTACGTAGCTTCTGCCACCTGGATTCTCATTCAAAAGGATCCTATATAAAGCCAGCACTGAAGGTATTTTATATTAACACAATGGAAGTCCTGAGGATCTCTTAAAGTGTTTGTAATTCACACAGCACTCCCCAGTGAACGGGGACCGTTCCCTGCAATGCTCCACGTGGCTGCAGCAGATCTGCTCCGAAGAACTCATTTTTCCAAACCAGCAGATGTTTCACCCTCTTCACGAGAGGAAACGTAACGCTGTGGCACTTGAACCCTGAAGATCAATCCCTGTATTAAAAGCATTTCATCCTGCTGCATCTTTCAAAACGCTGAGACACCACAGGAGCGCCCACATTCAATCTGCAACGTCAAGAAGACTTGCAAACACTGCTCCTCTGCAGCTCCGTGGCCCTTGTAAAATTATAGCTGCCGTCAGACTGCCTCATGGGAACTCTAATGCTGAATCCACATAGAGTTCGTTAACATGATGCGCTTGGAGATGGAAGCTGGCACCTCGGAAAGCAGGTGCAGGATGCAGCAGTAGGGCAGGGGTATGGAAGGCAGGGGATCATCAGGGGGATGGAGACTGAGACTTGTGCACATCAGAGCCCCTCGGAGACTGCACACTTCATTTCAAGTGCTGTACTTCAACGCTGCGATGCCAAACATCCAACACGTTCAGAACTGGGAGGACACGTGGACTTACAGAAAAATCTGGCCCTGCTTCAAGCACGGAGACATTGTTGGGGTATGGACACGAGATTCGAATGTGTGAACTTCTACAGACCTCTGGAAATTAATAAAGAAGCTTGTTTTTTCTTTTTTGGCTTAAAAAGAGAAACCCCAAAGCTGCACAGCACTGCATCCCGTGCAGCTGAGACCCGAAGCTCTGACATCCTGCCAGACCTGATGCCAAACGTTTCGTGGAAGGTGAAGAGTGCACTCCGTGAAGGATGAGCATCGAGAGGGGCAACATCCTCCGTGGGAGGCACTTCCACTGCGACTGCAGAGCTTTTACAAAATAATCTCAAGTTCCTTAGAGCTGCATGTATTTTTGGAAGGGGCTTAGGGTATTTTCCTACCTAAACGGCACTTGAGAAGGATGAGTCACCCACTGCAGCCAGTATGTGACAGAACTGGACACTCAAATGGTTATGGAGAACAGATTTCTGTGGCCTGTGCTCATGGTGTAAGCCCACAGCTCCTCATGCAACATTTCCAGTCGGGCTGGAAACATGGGGATGCTGATACTCGTTTGTTTTGGTGTAAAGGTGCTCCCTCCTGTCCCACCCTGAAAGCTGCAGCATGTTGCTGGTGTCAGGCCCACCACGTGCCTTACACGCAACGCACACTTTCCAGTGCACACATTTGTGAACGTATTTAGGCAGAACAGTCTGTATCTTCAGTTACGCAAGCAGCACATCTGTGCAGATCAGACCAAAAGCATTCGCTGAGAAAACACTGTGCTAAAATTCCTGGGTTTGGGCTCTCATTCCCAGGGTTATGGGTTGCTCAATAGTGACCCCTCTGTCAGCCTCTGCCTCCATAAAAAGGAGCAGGAACAAAACACAACCTAGCAGCCCCACAGCACACGCTGTGCCATGCCTGGAGTCCACGGCACCCGCATCCTTCAGGTCTCACTCAGGAGTTCTGGAGGAGAGAAACCTCTTTGGATCCACGCAGAGTTCATTTGCTCTATTCGGTCAATTATTTTAAAGACGATGTTCCTTTGAGCAAACTTGTTTTCCACAAGTCCAGGTTTCAGGTTAAGGAACTGTCCCTGCACAGTTCATCTGCCCACTGCTGCCTCCAGATTAGGGAGGAAGGCTGCTGGGCTCATCTGCCTTCGGATTATCACCACCACACCTCATTTCCAGCTGGCAGCCTGGCCTCAGAGATGGAGAAGCCCAGGGGAAGAGCTGCTCAGGGAGGCATGGAATGGGAGCATGGGAATGCTGTGCTCTGGGACAGGAGAAAATCAGAAGAGTCTCAGAGGGAATCTCAAGCATCCCTCCAGAGCACGCTGCTTGGGACTGCTTTGGTGGCAGCTGCACCTGGCTGGGAAACCACCACTGCTTCCATCCCGCTCACCTGGGGCTGGTCCTGGCTGCCAGCACTGCCACGTCCCTCCCAGAAAAACATCTCTGGAAATGGTCAGAGAAGTGACACTGACCTTCTGTCTTTCACAACGCCATCAGCTTTTGTAGTCAATACAGAGTTCATGTGTTGGGCAGATACTAAGAAAGTCCCTGACCAAGGAAATAACAAATAAATACAAACCCCCCCCCCCAAAATACGGTATCCCAGCTGCGAGGGTGATCGTGAAACATGAGCTAGGACATGTCACAGCAGAAGGCAGCAGGCAGTGCATGGTCTGCAGACAGGAGCTCAGCAGTGGCTCCGTGCTGCCGGGCAGGGCTGCCAGCACCAGCAGGATGTGCTTCCCTGCAGCCAACGGCCACAGGAGTTCATCCACTCACCACCTATCCCTGCCTGCATGGAAAACAAACTCCTTTTTCGCGCCGATGTGGGACGGATTTCCATGCTGGGAAACGCCTGGCAGAAATCACAGAGACTCCTGCTGACATCTGAGAAACACGAAGCAAAGCCAACGAGCACCAAAGGCACAGGCACCCTGCCTGAAGTGGCGGGAGAGCAACGCAGAATGCAAACAGCAGGAGTGGGGAAAAAGCTATTTACATTTTTTAGAGGTTTAAATCTTTCTCTGGAGCAGCTCAGGCACTACCAGGACTGCAGCTGCCAACGGTGGAGCTCACAGCACTAACACAGGAACAAGCAGCCAGGACGGGATCTTTTGGTTTGTACATTCTGCCCCACCATCATCTTCATTCCTTGTGAAAGAAAACACAGATTTGGACCGAAAGAACGTGCTTCTGGAGGGCTCCTTCTAAAGCCACTCGAGTGGAGCTCCACAGGAGTCCTGAACACGCTCCACTTCTGCCAGGCAGCAGCAGAGGTGCTCCCTCCGTTTGCAGAACACTGCCAACCCATCTGCACTTGTTCTCACTGTGAGGTTTTTTTTTTTTGCTCAACTGATCGTGCACGAAACATTCAGCAAGAGGGGAGCGGGGTGAAAACCACTGCAGCTCGAGACGTGAGCTGAGGATGTGATCCCTCCTCACCGGATGCCTGGAAGATGTCATGGAGATCCTCTCTCTCTCATTGCAACCCGCGTGGAGCCAATATGAACTCCCAGCAAAGTGCTTAAAAACCCATTATTTATAATAACTGTTAAATGATGAGACATTGTTTACCCAGATCGCAAGATAAATTCTCACTTGCAGAATGCTTGCCTGACCGTCCTGAACGTCATCTGGTTTTTATTTAAATGCAAAATGTAATTAGGCTCCCAATAACACAGCAGAAGAATTCAATAAGATAGGGCTTTTCACTTACAGTTTAATATTAACATTTTCCCATAAATGTTAATGAATAAAAGTCTACCGTTTTATGTATTACCCACGGTGGGGAGACAGCTGGCTAGGAATGGAAGGAAAGATAATATTTTTGTACTGCAAATTACGATAGATACCTCAAGGAGAGCTAAGTGTTCCCAGCACTGCCATGGGCTGGCACAGCACTGCTTGATCCTGGGGCTGCCACCAAACCCGCCCCCGTGGGAGTCATGTGGGAGATGCTGCCCCACCAAAAATCCTCTTTTTTTTCCTGTCTTCTCCTTGCTGCCTCTCCCTGCTCCTCGCTTTCTGTCTGAACAGCACCAGACGAGCATCAGATAGCCAACAACATAGCTGTTAAGCAAGGACACGGCCCCCAGCCCTGATACTCTGAGACTCCAACGCGGATAGCGAGGTTAGATTATCAGAGCAATCAGGCTACTATTTGTCTGATACTCTGCTAGGGAAACGCAGGGGGGGTGATGAGAGGCGATGGCAGGAACGTGGTATGATGATAGGAAATGATACAAAGGGATGGAAGAAGGCCTCAGAGTCACCCAGGTGGCACTCCAGGAGCCCACGGAGTGATTGCTGCCTCCTGGAGCCGAGCAGCAGATGTGGCAATGGATCTCTGCACTGCCAAAGGGATGGAACACACTGGAACATTTTAATTGCTTCAGCTTTTGACCTGGACTTCACCGATGGGAGTTTTGCTGTGTTAATGCATATTTTGCTGTTTGGTGACTCATCCTTTGTTGCATCTCTCTAATAAGAAGCACTCATTGCGCAGCTCGACTACTTAACAATTCATTGCAGAAACGGGTTTCCAGGCTCCAGCCTCCTCTCCTGTTTCCCCCGATGAAGGCAAAGCACAGTTTCTGAGAGCTCTGCCATGACTTTGGCCATCTTTCTTCCCAAACCAAGGGAACAGGATATGCCCTAGGCGTGAGTGTGATGTCAATGCCCTCTGTGGGCAGGATGGGGAGTGGGCAGGATGGGGAGTGGGCAGACTGCCCATGTGCTGCTTTGAGATAATGGAAGGCTCAAACTTTCAAAGAGTTAACACTGGATGCATGGCAGATCTGCACCTCACAGCAAGCAGAAATGTGTGCCCGACCATCCCCAGCCAGAGAAACACTTCCAGCCTCTGACCCAGAGCTGCTCCAGGGCTGCTGCCTTCGGGAGGACAGAGAGGAACTGTCTCGTCCTCGTTCTGCCACCACGTCAGCAGCTGCAACAAGCTTTGGCTCACAAACAGCTGTAAAAATACCCGCTTCACATGGTGGGAGATGGGGGATCTCACACTCACTGTGAAATACATGCTCGCCTTAAGTCGTATCCTACATAAAAATATGACGTGAAGGCTCTAAAAGGAACAGCAGGGTAATGAAGGAAATTAGAGAAGGAAAAATCCCACGTGGCCGTCTCGCCTCCCGCACCCTGCTCAGTGCAGGACTCCTCGGTGTGGAGCATGCTCCAGAACTCTGGCTTTTCAAGGGAACATTTAACAAACACTGAGAAATGTTTCTTAACGTTTAGAAAAGCCCAGATAACAGATTCCCAAACCAAGCTGTACAAACAGAAAATCAATTGAAGAAAAAAACCTGTTAAAAATCCAGTTTTTTGCATGCACCAAAACCACATCTCTCTGAACAGCAAGCATCAAAGCATCACCTCATGGTCAGAACACTGCAAACAGTGCTGTTAGGATGCACAGCCCTCTGCAGAATCAGCCCTAAATGAATACCTACCGTGCTTTGCTCCTGCTGGAATCAATAGCAGAAGCCTCAGTGATGCAAAAAGCTTAATGCTTTACAAGGTGCTCAGCAAAACACTCATACGTGAGCAAAACCAAGCTAGACAGAAGGGAGCTGCACATTTTTCTGTGAAGTGCTGGAGTGTTGCAGAAGGAAAATTAATTTGCTTAATCATTAGTAAGAAAAACCACAACCCAAACCAAACCAAACCCCAACACAATAACAAATCTCTATGGAGAAAGGGAATTGTTTCTCTGTTAACTACTTGGAGACAAAGCACTGGAAGAAAAATGTCCAGTTCCAATAATGTCATAACCTGATTACAGCCTGCACAGAAGAGCTAAAACACTTGCAGAACAATGAGTAAGAAATTAAGTTTTAAATTGAGTGCTGGCCCTATCTGGTGTCACCTCTTTATATTCCAGCAGAAAGGACACTGCTGAGCTCATTTCACATACAGCAGCCCGAGATGCCTGGATACAGACATCATTTAGTCATCTCGTGCATGTTTCTCCCCATTACTTTCTCCGGGAGGAATGACAAATCTAGAAATGTGGCTGCACTTTGTTTTATTATGATATTGATTTTCCCGCAAAGGGAAAGTGCATTTATCCCCCAGGTCTGTGTGCTGGCAAGAAAGGGTTAACAAAATGTTTATCACAAAGCTGGCTTCAGAGTTGAAAGTAATGTGATCAGTAATGAATTTTGTGTTACATTAGGTTGTATAAATGGACAGACAAGCGCAGACAACAAGTGGCCAGGAGTCGGGGCTAATCTAATGATGTAAAAATAGAGACAGCACCAATTATACTTGGGGCCAGCTCAGAGCTCCTGCAGGGACTGCAAATGAATAGGTACAAATCAAATTACTGACTAATAGACGCACTACAAGAGAGGGCAGTCAATGCTAAATACATTAGGGCCTTGTGACCTCTCTGCTCTGAACAGCAGAATCCTAAATTTGACTTAAAAAAAAAAAAAAAAGAAAATATCAAAGGAACTCTTGTTCATTTAAGGAGAGAAACAGAACAATGTTATTTGTGAAATGATTTGAAACACTTAGATATTTTTTTGTTTTGTTCCCCTACAACCACGCTATGTGCGTAACCCTTGGAAACCTGACAGAGGGTTTGCTTTTGTAGCGAGGAGAAATAGCCTTTGTGCAGAAGTTAAGACCTGAGAACAATACAGTTATGTTACATACCAAAACATTTCAAAGCCATGTGCCTCTTTGCGGTGATGTTTTTTACTGCTACTTCACCGGCTGTTTCTGTATCAAAAATAAAATATTTCTTAAAAAGTGCCTTGATTTAAGAAGAAGAAAGATACAAGGAATCTCCCCAAACCACGACCGAGAAGAAATAAAGGCAGCTGACCAACTGGTTACCAAACAGCAGAAAGTCAGTCGTCTCTCAGCACCCATGTGCCCCTCAGAAACACCAGTGGGCTTTTTCTACGAGCAGCAGTGAACCTAAAGTCACACCAGAGACATCTGAGGTATCAGCATTCCCTCCCCCTCCCCCTAAAGGGATGTATGACCCAAAGGGAATCCCGCTCCAAGCCCTGAGCTGGGTCTGAATGCACCCACGGCCCCCGAGGGCCCTTCAGTGGGGCTGGAGCTGTGTGAGCATGAGAAGCCTGGGGTGAAGCACTCGGTGCCATGAGTGGGATGGCTGCAGAGCTGTGCTGCTGCACCTTGCACGTGGGAAACAAGTGACAAAAGCAGACGGAGATGTGTGCAGCACTAATGCTGCTCCTCTTATCCGGCGCTTCAAAGATGGCGGCTCCTTGAGAGCCCTGAAGTTTCATTTTATTTTATTTTTTTTAAAGAGTCTCATCCAAATAAACCTTTTGTAGGAAGAACATTGAGCTCTTAGACTTAATTGAGGGGGTAATTTAATCTCTGACCCTGGGATGAATATTCTGAAAGTTCAAAGGCTGCTTTTAGCATCAGTGTTATTTGATATGCCACTGTGTTTGCTGCCCGAGCTGATATTGCATTGAACCTATGCAGAATTCTCTCTGCAGAAATGCTTTTCAAAGGGAAAACCAATTGATCTGCGCTCTCGTACTCCCCGTGTCTGAGTTAGGACTGAGACCAACTGAAGGGAGAGAGGCGAAAAACACCTGAGAAAAATTAGAAGGAAAAGGGAAGGAGGAAGGAAGAAAGGAAAGGCACCAAGCAAAGCTTCTCCTTGCCTAGCTCAGAGGTGTTGAGAGCTGTGTTTGGGCAGTGGCAACCATCTGAGGGATGGCTGCAGCTCGGCCCTGTGAGGCAGCCCGGAGCAGCGCGGCCTGAACGCAGCTCCCAGAGCTCGGACGGGCATTCCCTACCAGCAACTCTAATTAGCTCCACTTACTTACACCCCATTAATCAGGTTAAAGAGTTTGCTTCAACATATGAGCCTCCTTCATTGCATTAGGAGTTTGCTGATGACATCTGGAAGGAATCCAGAAGGTTCCTACGCGGGGCTCTGCTGCGCTCACACTGCTGCTGCCACTGAAGAGCCACTGTTGGTAGCTGACGTTGTTTTCAGGAGTTTCAAAAGTGAAAAGAAAGTCTTCAAAGGAGACTTTATAGCGGGTTTGAAGGTCTTTGCTTTGCATGTTGTAGCAAGTCTCTGGCTCTTGGGGGTTTTACTGACCACAGTGGTGCCACGGTTACATCTTTCTCCGTTCACAACTATCAGCATGGGTTGTGAGATGCAAAACTCGAGACCCAGACTTCAGGCAGAGCAAGGCTGACCCAGCTCGAAGGAGCACCTCTCCTTAGGGCCACAGCCACAAGGTTTCATGCTCCCTTCTGCTGCTCTGCAGCCAGGTTGTTCAGATCCACTGGTTTTCTGCAAGGCCAACCTACACACCAGGTGGACGTGGTCAAAGATCTAATGAGTTCCTGGGATGTACACGGACCCTCTATGGGAAGAAGCCACACCAGCAGCATAGTGCAAGAGGAATCTTTCTCGTCAGGTTCAGTACATACACTCCTATGGCACAGAAATGGGGCCACAGAAATAGTCCTCCATGAGTGTGTATTTCAGAAAACACCCTCTCCATCAGTCTGCAAAGGCCTGTGTTACAGCTGAGTTTCAGTACTAGCCCTAGAGATGACCACCATGCATTTGTAAGTGTAAGAAACATACTTGTTGAAGGACTACATGAGTCAGAGGATTTACTGATCATGGCACTGTTGGAGGCAAAGAGCTCCAGCCTGGCCTGGCGTGTCCAGTTTGAGGGAGTCAAAGAGATTTGTCCCCTGGAAATACATCACAATACTAGCTTTGGTTTTGTTATTGAAAATGCAATGTGAAACTGCAGCACATACTCAGAAACTCTACTGCAAATGTAAACACTGTAGCTGCTTGAAAACAAAGCTCTGCAAGCAAGAGGTCGCCGACCACTAACATTCTGTGAGCAGACTTTCAAATTATTATTATTATTTTTTTTTTCAGTTAAGAGTTTGGCAGAAAGTGAAACAGCAAAAACATCTTTTTGCATCTTTGCCAATTTATACCTCCTTTGGAATTAAATGTGTATCTGGGCTGACAGCTTATATACAGCAGACTCCACTTAAGATAGACATGGGTTGTCTGGATAATTGCATAACAAGGAGCAAAGCTGGTTTCCCAATCAAGTCAACTAGCTGGATGACTGGAGCTATCATTTAGGTCAGAAGGAAAGGAGACTTCTGGGAGGTCATTTTCCAGACCTGATTCTTCTCCTGCCCACTGTCCGACGTCCCCTGGCAACTGGATGGAGTCAGGGATGGAAAGGACCCATAGGGACATCTCATTCCCCTTCCCTGCAAAGGCTGCATTACGACTCATGCTTTTCGTGTCCTCCAGCTTGATGCTTCCTATACAACCAACTTCCGTGTGATTTCTGCCACAGCCAGCAGCTTGTAGCACTGAACCAGTGAGCTGCTGCTGATCCAGCTTTGCAAAGCAATGGGGTAGGTAAGGAACAAAGACACCATTAATATCTGCTTCCCAAAGTGGTCTGGGTACTATGAGCATGTGCTTCCTCTGCACTACTGCTGCGTATCAGCCCTGATTACTATATAAATCTACGTGTCAGCTATGTCCTAACAGTTAAGGCATTAAAAGAATCTATTTATCTCCTGCCATTAAGTGCATGTCAGGCTCAGCTGAGCACTTGATAAAGTCTCACTGTCCATCCAATTGCCCATTTTCTCTTTGTCCACACTGTGGACCTAAGCACTATGCAAGCACACATGCAGGGTTAGATATTTAATTACGTTTCAGTTCAAAAAAGCCTTTGTAAATTCCACTGATGTGTTTAAGGGCTAAAGAGAGTTAAAGGAGCACAAGCAAGGGTTAAAGGAAAGTGTAGCTTTGAGCTACACTAAGTCATTTCAGGATTATTAGAGTGAGGTTCATAAATTACGTGGTTTTGAGTCCAATGTAGAAATGTAATTACTGTCTTTGGAAACAGTACCAACACAGAAATCAACTACCAGCAAGCAAATTTATGGCATCTTCTGTGCTGAGCTCCTCGCTATCACTGAGGTGAGTGGGTGGAAGGGAATCCCAGGAAGAGCTAGGCTAGAAAACAGAATGTTTTCCAAAGATAAATTCAGTTCAGCCTGGGCTTGTTAACATGTAAGTGGTTTGGGGGAAGTTAAAACTATCCTACTTGTTAGGAGCCAACAAAGACACCTCTTCTTTGAAGCAGGGCTAATGCACCTCCGAACTTATCTTTTCCCATTTATTAAGCAGCAGACAGATGCTAGAGCTTTAATGTGATCCCCAGTTTGACAAACGGCCGCTGGCAGCCTGCCGGGAGTGCAGTCACGCACGCTGCACGAGCACCAGCAGACTCCCTGGGCAAGTGCAGCTCTCCAGGTATCAGTGGAGCAGGCGAGTACTTTTTATGGGCATCTGGTTAAGAAGAACAGTTCAAGAGCTGCTAGGGGATGGAAGTGGAAAGGGCATGGGAGTTCACAGCCTTATCACTTGGTTTTCTCTGCTGCATTGAGTCACTGCATGCCCATATCCTAAGAATAATGGACGTTCGTGATAGAGAGAATCCCACAACAGGCAGAAGAACACGGAGCGTAACGACAGCGTGAGGAGGGCAGTGGGATGGGGTGAGCCAGGTCAGTGCTCATGTTACTCACTACTGTGCGATGGTGATTACATTTGCTGCTTTGAGATGGCATCTATCTTACACTCGTGATGAAGATTTATGTGTCTAGAGGAATAGCAGGGGGAAATCTTAGCTGATGGATGGCATCCCTGTGAACAGACCCCTTCTGTCTTTTCACCTGCAGTATTCTGAGTCTCATCCTATGGCAAAGAAGTTGGCACTCACTGGTGTCAGTTGGTTTGCACTGGTGAAAATGGAAGGAAAATACAGGAAGGATAATACCCTGACAAAGACCTTGATTTACAGTGTAATATAAAGTCTCTGGGGCAGTCAGTAACCTCAACTTGTCACGTCTAGATAGCCTCAGCTTCCAATGAAATTATTTCCTTCACCTTTCCCCTAACGTACCCAACCTGAGGAGAGCTGATCCATCTGAGGAAGTTCATTCTGCTCACAGTATGGGTCAATAAGTGATGAAATAAGTGCACTTTCTCATTTTCACAGCCTGCTTTGCCATCTTCACAGCCCTTTGCAAACAGGAGCCTCTTAAACTCCACACCTGCAATGTGAGGCATCTCTATTCCCACTGCACTGCTGGAGCAACCATGGGCATGTTAAGTGCCTTGTCCAAGGCAGCAAGCTACTGAGAACGTGCACCAGGTCTGAAACTGAGACCCATTCTTAGTGTTCAGCCAACCCTTCTGTTAATGCTGAATCTTAAACTATCCCATGGCTGCATCCTTTTCAGCAGCAGCAACTCAGAGGAAAGAGTTTGAGAGATGACAAGCTGGGGTACGAAGGGTGCCCTGCACCATGTGGCAGCTTGCTTATTGCCACTTGCACCTACGTGCAGGGGCTTCAACTGCTGATTTTCAACCTCCAGTCGGTGGGAGGTGGTAGCAGCGTGGTCACGCAGTTCTGTGAGCTGCCAAGTGAAAAAGAAGCCCTGATGGGAAATCCCTTGAGTCTCTTCCAGCTGGAGCAGTGCAGAGCTAGGAGTGCTCAGAGCAGGGCAAGGAAGAGCAGCTCCTGCTCCACGCCGCCCTTCTGTGATGTCAGGAGGTTGGCATACCCCTACGTTACTGCTTCAGTTCCTCCTTTTCTCCTTCCCAGGCAGCTTGCCAGAAGAGTGACAAGTGAGCTGGCAGCTGATGTTAGAAGCCACCATCGCTGTTAGCTGCTGGTCACAGCACAAATGGTGCACGCATCAAAGATGGGCCTAGACCTTTTACCAGAGGGTATTTTTAACACAAGTCAAAATGAATGGAGACAATAAAACCACAATAACTGAGCTCTAACATTTCTGAACATCTCCTACGGCTGGGCCCCTTCTGAGCAGCATCATCTCTGACGTGCCATTCCATTTACTTAAACAGATGATACAATTTATCAATATAATGGACACTGATGAAGATGGATTAATTTGGATTACAGAACCAGAGTTTCACAACGGCTCTACTCAGGACACAAAATGAGGATGTGTGCGATTATGACATTGTTTGGATCAGCGTGGGCAAGGGCAGCAATGCACACAGTGCCTGGGGATGCTCCTGTGTTGGCTGGGGAGGCAGGAGAGTCCTCATCACCGCAGTAGGGCCAGGGAGCTTAAAGCCAGAGTTTTTCTCCAGGTCCCTTTAGTCCTCCCTGACTACGTGTATGCGACCTACCAGCCGTTTCTGACTTTTCTCACACCGAGACCCCCTGAAAGTCAGAGGTAGAGCGCAGAGGAAAAGAGAAGCAAAGCTTAAAATAAAAATAAAAATCACCATTGGGTGAGATGTACGTGATCTCTGATCACACCTCTTCTTTGTACCTGTTCCTGATCCCACTATGTCCCTGCTGGGGGATTCGCACATCGCATCGGCCAGGCGCTCCCGGAGGCCCTCGTCAGTGTGCTCCATGGAAGACATGTGACGGAGACCGAAGTTCTCGGGCCAGCTCCCGCACACCTCCAGCAGGGTCACGCTCCGGTCAAAGGCACCTTCAACAAACAAATGGGAGATGTTCGGGAGACCCTGGGACCACAGCACGTCCACGTTATCATATTTATGGCATTTGAAAGAAAGAAGGGCTCGCGTTTGGAGTTCCTGAAAAGCTAATTTTAGCACGTTAGTTAAAATGTTGGTGTTAACAGCACGGGAGGAGCAAGCTGAGATCCAGGAACTTGGCAGCTTTAAGCAAAAAGGTTAAAACACAAACACAGACCCAATTCTGGTCTCAAGCTAGTAAGAGCTGGGAGAGGCTCCCCTGCAATCAGCGTAATGACCCCGATGCAAATGGCAAGAAATCAGGAATTGTGAAAAAAAAAAAAGCCTGTACAGCTTATTGAGTACGCTAGACAAGTAGAAATCAGTTTGAAAGTTGATTCGTCTTTTACTGCTTTGCTGTCGAGCACGTTCCCCTTCTCATCTTGGCCAATGGAAACAGTCAAGTTGCTCTGTCCTCGCTGCAGGCCACAAACTGCAGCTCCCGTCCCATTGTGGCTCTCGTGCAGAGATGTGCTGGAGATGGAAGGGCACAGAGCTTGCTTGCTTTGTTTGGTGTTCGTGGTACAGCTATGGAATGAGAACAGCGAGCCCTGCTTTCAGCCCAGCTGTGTGGATCTTCTGTCCCTGCACTGGGAAATGTTACCTGAAACTGGAGCTAACAGAGACCCTTTCATCAGCAGAGCTTTACCAGGATGCTGGCTACGACAGAGCACATGCACCTACAAAAGCACTGAAAGTAACCCCTTGGCTTACAGTTATTACCTCATTCACAACAGTATAAGATGCTCTGCTGAAGGCAAAGATTAGATTCCGAATTCAAGATCACTTCAAAGTATAAATTAAAATGGTTCCGCTTTATTATACAGCAAGTCTTCTGCGGGGGCTTACTGAAATCATTCCCACCCGGAGCAAGGCTGCAGTCAGGCTTTGTTGCTTCAAGCACATACCATTTACCCCACTATTAGGTAACTGAATATGCAGCATTTATTGTGCCTGGTTTCTGCCAGCCTGCAGAGGGGAAAAAAAAATGCAAATGCCAATGTTTCTCAAAGTTAAAAGTACATGAAACACGTCCTTGTTATCAGGCCTTTGGTTTTCCCCTTTGATCAGCCGTCAGAAACTATCTACACTTGTGCTCTGTGACTGTACAGCTTCACAGCACACTCTCTGCCACTGACAGGTGGTAATAGAAAGGGTGAGAGACCGAGCCCTGCGGCAGGCGTCCCTTCCTCTGATAACGTCCGAAGTACCGGGTGATAACCGTTAGTAAACACTCGGGCAGCCGGTTAATCCATACATCAGCAAAGAGGGCCAGATAATTCTGAACTCTAATGGCAGGGACAAAAGCACAAGGGCTGGCATCCAGGGATTTATATGGGCTGCAATGGTGACTTCTGGCTCCTGAATTTCATCAGCGCGCACAGCTTTGATTTATCTCCCTGCCTGGCTGCAGAGTAGATTCCTGGCACTAGAAAACCATCAACACTGAAATGGACCTCTACAAAATGGGACCGCGGCTCTCGTGCGATACACGCACTTGAACTCTGGATGAATCCCAGTTTGAACCGGGAGGAGGAATGACCAAATATTTCAACTTTTAATGGGTCTTTGGATTTATAAGGTTACTTCAGTCTCCTAATTTGTTTAAAGGCAAGCGTTCTTGAAGCTCGTTTGAGAAAATGCAGCGAGGACGCTAAGTCATTTCTATTGTGTCTGAGTCTCTGCAACACTTCCACGCTGTCAGCTATCCTTGCTGCAGCATGAAAAGCAAAACTTGGCCTTTCCTGAAGCCTCCTTTTTCAAGTCATCCTTCGTGGGGATTTGTGAGACCCCACGACCCCTCAGCAGCCTGCTGGTTTCGGGTATTTTCCATAGGGCTGTTCACGTGCCCACCCTACTGTCGGGGGCTTCTAACCCTGCTGCCCACACCCAGCAGGGCGGTAGAGAGCTCACGCTGCTGTGCCAGAAACACTGATGAGAAATCTCTTCTCTGCTGGGGGCTGCTCTTATTTTGAAAGTGAGAAATGGGGGCATTTCTGCTCCTATAAGCAGACATATGAATAATAAGGCAAATGGCTTTTGAAGCTCTGCCAAGCTGGCTGCACACGTGTACAAGGAGAAACTTCGTAGAGTGCCTGGTCTCTGGTTCCAGAGATACTTGAGTGAGAGCAAAGGAGACAAGTGTAGCGTTACCTCTGCAATCAGGGCCAGGAGCTGCCAAAACTTCTTAGCAGCAACGTGTGAGGTGCAAGTGTTAATGTAGATGCAGGTTGGAGGGATTAACTGCACAGAAAGCTTTCTTGTAAAAACCGAAGGGCTGCTGACGCTTGGGTTTTTATCTTCTCTCCCTTCGCACTCCCTCTCCACGTTACAAGCACATCTCCGGCAGCACAATTCCCATCTGGGTGTCCCGTGATGATTCCCCAACTGCTGCGGGGAGAAGGGGACCTTGCTCAGAGCAGAAGGGTCCCACACAGTGCAGAGTGCTGCCCCAGTGCCCCTCCTACATAAAAAATCAGATCAAATCAAATCTGTTTCGGGAAAAATGAGACTGATGGCAGTGGCTCCTCCTGTTCCTCTTGCCACAGTACCAACAGTCGGCAAATGGGTCAGAGGGAAATTGTTTTTATCGTTTTGATTTGTCCTGGGTATTTTTACACCTTGGGAAATTCTCCTGCCAAGTGCCTGAAACCGCAGACGGGCCGGTTCCTCCCCGGAGCCTCTGGGTGCTTTGTCCTACATACATCACTACCACCGGCGCAAGGGCTAATGGTATTAAACTTAAACTGATAGAGGCTAACCCTATCTTTGCTATTTATTAAATTGTAATCTCTCTCTGGCTGCCTCGCTCTGCCTTTGTCAGTCCCAGCATCTCAGCTGATAACCTATCAAATTTCTCATCGTCGGCCAGAGAGAAGTGTACAAATCAATCTCGGGGCAGTGTCCCGCTGCCCGGATCCCACTGCCTGCTGTGGGAGAGGTCCAAACCCTACAGACAACCACGGGTGTACGGCCCCATAGTGCGACACCCGGCCTGTCTGCCATCCCCAGAGCCAGCACACAGCAGCGGAGCAAGATCCTCCTACAGGGAGCAATCTGTGTAGAAACAACTTGAGAAAGGCACATCAGGTGCTATGTAATCCAAGCAGCTGCTCATGAAACCCTGCTGAAACCTCACTGAAAATAAATGGCACCGACGAAACTTGTGTCAGTGCTTCACCCCACAGTGCAGTGCTTTCAGGCCAGTGGGTTTCCTTCTCCCCTCAGTCACTGAAGGTGAAATTGGGTGGAAATGAGGACCGTGGGCTGCTCCGTGCCAGGCCCCCGCCGTCTCCCAGACCCACTGCACTACCAACACAAAACAACGTCAAACCAAACCGAAGGCAACGAGCAGAAACCTCAGCTTGAACATTTCGGTCGAACTGTGTTGCAATCCCAGCATGTTTAGCCTTCCCTTGCCCCAAACACTCCCAGCTGATTCTGCTCCATACATGGAACTTTCCCATTAAAACCCATTTTCTCCCAGTACAGATCCCCCACTCGTGTCCTCCCCGACTCCTTCAGCGTGCGATCGGGCCCTGCATCCTTCTGCTGAATGCACCTCGTGTTCTCCTAATGGCAGAGCCTCTGCCATCACTCACACTGTATTACCTTGCTTAGCAGCAGAGGATTTGTCTTTCACACTGCAATTGTTTCAAGGCTTTTAATAGAAAAGGAAAATAAATTCTACAGAAGGAAAGAAAAACAGCCCAGCCTTGGAAGCGTCCTTTTGTTTCACAGCTAGCCCTACCGGTGAAGGCCGACAAAACCGCCTTCATTTCTCCTCCAAAAAACCCAGCACTAAAAAGTATTTTTACAAAATATTTTAACGCTTCCAGTATGTTATTTTTCTCAGTCAAAATAGCCAAGCTCAGTCTTCCACCGTAGCGCTTTAATTCGAAAGCCAGGGGAAATTTTTTTCATTAAACCTCTGGATGGCTCTGTTTAAAGTATGAAATCAAGTAGCTCCATTTCCTGTCTTCTGAGGAACAGTAAATCAAAAAGAGTGCGTTCTCCAAAAGTCAAGTAATGGTTCTATTAAAGAGCTTGACAGTTTTGAGCCTCACCTTGCATATTGCAACATACGTGTGAGCAAAAATAACTGAGTAAACAGCAAAGGAAACGACCTGCCCATTTTAAGCACTGGGAGATGCATCCTCCTCTGGAAGGAGGTGTGGGCTGGTGCTGCTGTGCCGGACACAGCAGAGGAGAGGGGATGCACCGAGCTGCCCAGCACCACGAGAACCCTACAGGGTGTTAGAAACCATGCATGGAAATTCCTTGCCCAGAGCTGTGAGCCAAATTACAGCACAGCCCTTTTAAATATGAGCGGCTGAACTTTCCTATGGGGTTTGCCAATTTGCTTCCATGCCATCACTTTGTTACTGCGGGGGGGAAAGCTGTGGAGAGCTGTGCAGATCCTCTCCCTGACTGCGGTGGGAAGGGATGCTCCGACCTGCGGTGCCCTGTGCTGCTGCCTGTGCCCCGTGCTGATCTCTGCTGGGCAGGGCATGTCCTGGCAGGCAAACTGCAACAACTCACCCGTGCCTGGCTGTGAACTGAGGTGTGTGTGCTGCCCGCTGCCCATGGACACGATGGCAGAAACAAGAGCCTTTGCAAGGAGCTCTACATCCCGGCCACTGTCCCTCCCATGGTGTTTTTTTCCAGAACTGCTCCCTTGTGCCATGAACAGGGTGTTACTCACCAGCTCTGCATCCTACAAACGCATTTAACAGAGCCTTCTGCTGGGTGCCCGACCTCACGGGCACTGAACACTCAAATCCCTTTGGACTTTGGGATGAGTGATGCTGTGAGGCTCCCGCGTGCCTCCTGGGTGCACAGCAGCCTGAAAATGAGACCACTGCTTTATGTCTGTGCCATTGGTTGTAAGTGAGCTACGAGCAAAGATGCAGCAGTGGGACAAGGGAGCTGGCAGTGCACTGCAGTGCCCAGGCCTGCACGGTGTGAGCTTGGGGCTGCCTTGCCTTCCTCCTCCTCCTTTTTCTCCTCCTCCTCCCACCCAGCTCCTTTCCCCCGCACAAAGAGTTAACCATGGGCTCAGGGTGAGTGTTTTGGGCCCAGGAACAGGGCCATGATCACAGCCACGGTGAAGGCTTTCAAACAGAGGGAAGAGGCTGTGATTTTCAGAGCTGGAACAGTGAGATATTTTTATAAATACATAAATCTTTTCAAGGAAAAACAAATAGAGGGGAAGGAATGTAAACATTATTGTAAAATGCATAATAAAACGTCTGCTGTTTGTTAATTTTGCTCCTTATTATCCAGTCTATCTCTGCCTCCGATGTTGAAACATTTGCCTTATTTTATTTTTTTTTATACTCCCTTATTCATTTAAAAATAGTTTCCTGCATGTTATATGAATAAGCAAAACCTAAGGTCCTAAATCCAGGAGAACTTTGAAGTATGAAACCCACGGTCTATGGGAACTATGTTTTCATTAATCAAAGTAGATGTTTCTAAAGCCATCAGATTTATCATGACTGGATTTCATATGTGAAACCCAATATACACACAGACATACACTGCTTGTCCTTTCGGATTAGCTCTGACCTTTTACTCTCCTTTCTGAAGGATCTGCCTTTCCTCAGAGCAAGGCTGCCCCGCGTTACCATCAGCCAGAGGAGCCTTGTCGGAGGACGCGTCCAACTTCCAGCTCTGTGTCTGGGCTAAGGTCAGAACACAAATGATTAAGTGCATTTGTTACAGCCTCCTTTGCCTCGGACGCTCCCCATGATTCGCTCCGTGTCAGCCCACCAGGACCGAGGCACCTGTATGGCATCACCACGCTGACCCCAAGCACCCACTGGGAACCGCTGCACCGACCCCAAGTGCCATAGCCAACCAAGCTCAGAGTTCCCACAGGTGGCAGAAGGACAAGGCAAAGAGCTGGGGCAGGACGTGATGCCCCACCAAAGCACAAAAAAAGCCAAGGAATGGGGGTTGGGGGCTGTTTGTGCTGCAGCTTCGTGGTACAGAGGTTGGCTTTGCCACCTCATGGAGGGTGGGGTGAGCGCTGGCTCTGCCATGGGGACAGCGCGACTACAGGAGAAGTGGATACCATTTTAAGAACAAAATATCCCTTTCATAATAAAATACATTATCAGGGAAAACTTTTTGTTTTTTCCCCTGGAATAGCAAGATTCTTGCCTATTTTAACTCTTCACAGCTTTGCAACACCAGAATGCCTGGAGAATATCCAAAATGCTGCAAGCAGTGCCAAGCTGTGCCCAGAGCCGAGCGCGTTTCTGACCCAATGCCCACAGAGCATCCCATGGCCGTGGGGCCGTGGGGCCGTGGGGCCGTGGGGCCGTGGGGCCGTGGGCCGTACCCAGCACACCAGGCACTCCACCTGGTGCTCCTGCAACCTCCAGCTCTGGAAATTTCATTAAAAAAGGATTCACAAGAGATCTTCGGCACTTTTTAGTTTCAGTGGAGTTGGAAGTGTTTTCTTGTGGTATTCGCATACTTGTAATTCTCAGTCCCGGTTAAAATTAGAAAATCCAGCGGATTTTTTCCTCTTGGTGAAATTTCTAGCTCTCACAGACCCGGGACTTAGTTAAGATTACAGCAAGCTGATGGCTCAGATTTGCAACACTGCCTCAGAAACTCACGTGCACAATGAACTCCATTTAATCCCAGTGGCTTTTTTAGCCTCTGTTTCGTTTTGCTTCTCTCTCACCTGAAGAAAACCTGCACTTTTATGACACTCCACTCTCTCTATTGGCTCCACTGGGAAAAGCTGTGTAAAACACAGGGAGGATGCACCTGGCATTTCTTGTTGGCCTCCCGTCCATAGGAAAAGACACTTCCCAACCCCACACTGCAGCCTGCATCCCTGCCTTCGTGCCCTCACCTCACAAGGCAGAAATGGCCTGATTCCACCAGAGAGATTTGGGTTATCTGCTCTTACCTCCCTTAAGAAAACAGTATGACTTAAAGTGCTTATAATCAGCCCGTGGCACATGCGAACACACACATGTACGCACGTACACATGACACAGACTACAGAGGGCTCATGTCGGCCCATGTGTGAGGAAAGGCCCGACGACTCCTTGAGGTTTTTCGGATAACCAAGATCTTATGTTACACTTCGAGAGACAAGTGTGGATTTGTCATATTGCTCGAGAATTAGTGGTAACTATCTGAGCCAGGGAATTTAATTCCGATTGTTTCGTTTGAATTAAAAAAATCTTAGCGCTGAAAAAACATTGGAACTGTGCTGTCTACCAATGTATCACTCACTCTGCAATGGGAGGGTCTTTTTTTTTTTGTGCGTGTAACAGGAACAGAGAATGTAATGCTTGGAAAGGCCAACTCCATCTGGGCTGTGGTGGTGCCCTGGGCTGGCTGCTGCCCAGGAGCACAGCACAGAGCACCCAGCCCCGCACCCCGTGTTAGCAAGCACTGAGCACTTGTGGTTTCCAACTGCTGGAGACCGAGGCACAGCCCCCAGGGCAGCAGGCAGGGCTGTGCCCCACGCAGGCTGTGCTGGATGGTGTTGGAAGGGGCCGTGCAGTGCCGAGCAGACACCCCCACCCAGCGATCTGGAAATGGCCCAACCCAAGTGTGTAGGTTCCTCCAAGAACGTCAAGAAAATGTGTTTCTTTAAGGACTAGAAGGAAATGTGAAATTTTATGTTTAGAAAATAATAAGAATTCAGAAAACATTCGACTTGTTTCCACGTAAACCTTCCACATCAGGATAGATAAATTCCTTTGGCCTGATTCTGACCTCATTAAAAGCGTGTGCCAAGCTGCACGAGCTATCCGAGCTCCCACAAGGACCGGACCCACGAAGCACTGACATCTCCGGTCGCGAGCCAGCTTAAGGATATACCTCATTTTCAGCATGCAAACGGCCACAGTGACTTGAACGGCCGTATATATACACGGAAGGTTATGGGTGTGCTCAAATGTGCTCTGGAGCGGGGCCAGAGCGCGCGGCAGCTCTCAGCAGCGCGGCTGCATCCCCACTGATGGCTGCAGGATGGAGGGACCCATCCACACGGCCCGGCGGCCGCTCCGAACACGCTCCGAAGGTTCTGCCCTTGTCACTTGCGTTATCCATCAGAGCTCCGCGGGCTGCGTAAGGCAGAGTGACACTGCAAGGTGAGATGATGGAGTGAAAAAATGATTGCGGTTGGCGTGTCCTAGCCTACAGCTTTCGGTCACTTAACTCATCGCGCTCTCATCCTCAGACACGGCGGTGCGCAAAGGGCAGGAGGTTTACCCTTCCACATGGCTCCTGTTTGCGCTCGGCGATTTGCAGCAACAACTCCAAGCCAAGCAGGACTTCAACAACTCCAAGCCAAGAAGATGGCTTGCTGCCCATGGAAGGAGAGAAAGTGGGAACATCAATCCCAACAGAAGAATCAAGCCTCAGAGGAAGGTCTGGTAGTTCACATCATGCTGTTAAGGCACAAAAAGCGGTGCACTCTAAGTCTGAAGCGTGACAAATGGGTTTTTACAGTCGATGTTCTTATTCCTTCCGTCAGGAAAAGCCATTTTGGAGCACTGACAGCAAGGGCATGCTTTGCTGTGATTTATGGAGCAGTGTAACCTAGAATGTAATTCGGGATCGACCATTCAACCAGAAGCCACCAAAAGCCTGAAGGAATCAGGGATATAGCGGGAGACAAAGGAGGAACCTCAGCATCTGCCCGGCCAAACCTTGGTGCCCCGGACCCCTCCCTGATCCCACAGGACCCATCCCTGCACTGTGCTGGGAAGAACCACCCAAACCTTCCCCTCCCAGCTCCTCTGCGATCAGCCAGGCTTCCCCAGGAGGGCTGATGCACCCACCCAGCTACACAAACCTTCAGAGCCTTTAAACCCAGAGATAAAGCTGTCCTCTGACTCACAAAGTCCCTTTGCTGGGAAGGAAAGCCGTCCAACCTCGCAGGAACCCCACAGCTCCATCAGGTACCTTAAGCCCTGATGCAATCCCTAAATCCCCCTGCACACTCTCCTTGCCTGCTGGAAATAACTCAAGATGATCATCACCACGCTGCTGGACACAGCAAGATGGAGTCAGAGCGCTGCAGCCTGCCATGCTGGTGGGCAATAAATATTCTACTGAAATCATAACTGGAGCATATTTTAAAGGATAAACCTGCTAGTAATAACTAGGAATCAAAAGAGAAGATTCCAATTTTTATGCCAGAAAGCTAACAAAAATCTTCAGTGTGTTATAAACAAGCATCTATCATTATAAACTAAGTTCTGCATGAAAAAATCCAAAGATGGAGTTTATTGTCTTTAATGGCTGAGAAATGACAAGTGTGTTTGGTTGAAAAGGAATTTAGAGAGAAGTAGTTCTGTACAAGAACCAAAATCCGTCTTAAAAAAAATAGCAAGTCAACTGCTGACAGCTTTACAGTAGAATTAAGCCTCTCTGAACTCTCAGAAGTGGGGCTAATCATGACGTTCTGGGGAACTTAACACAGAACTGAGGTCTGACTACTAGGGGAATCCTCCTGCTCAGGTGGGAGCTGCTCACATGCCCTCATGGAAAGGAAACTCACTCCTGAGATGGTCTGGCAATGGCTGATGGAGCCCTGAGAGCAACACAGTGCTTCTGGCATGGGGCTGCCTGCGTCCAGGCATGGTGCTTCCTGCAGTGGGCAAGCTGAATGGTGGAAGCTGTCCAAGGGGAATCTCTCAGAAACCCTGGACAGCAGCAAAAAAATGTGACAAAAAAACTTGCCAAATGTTTTAGTGCGCTGCTGAAAGATCAAGGTGGAAAAAGCCTCTGCTCTGGAAGCCCTGGAACAAAGACAGACTTTCCTGGAACGGAGCATGTAGCTGTTCAAACATAAACCAGCCATCAAGTAGTGAAGCAAAGACACAACAACCATCATTTCACAGACTGAAAGAAAAAGGAAAGCGGGGAAATGAAGTAAAATCTTTGCCAGTGCCAGGTACAATCATCTCTCTGTGTGCAGACTGATTTAAATCATGAGAAAGAGAGAAAAAAAAATGGGATGCGGAATGAAAAAAGACATTTAAGTGCAACAAGTGAACACACTGGATACCCATCCTGGGAGAAGCAGCTTTTCCTAAGCGTACCAGCATGACTGGGTGCCTCTGATCATGAAGGAAGGCAGCAGAGGCATGAGCAGTTTCCTGCATGCTGAAAAGATGCAGAGGCGATGCTGGGGCATGCTCATGCTTGGGGCAATGGCACGGCTCTGCTGCCTGTCTGCTGTGTTTATGGATGTTCCTGCATGGTTTGGGAACATGGATCATAACACCACTTTTATACCCTATAAAAGCACACTGTGAAGTGATGAGAAATGTGGGTCGCTGAGTTGGGCCAGGAGAGTCCGTTATGAAGCAGGAGCATACTTTTCCGTGAGGCATTTTACAATGTGGAGAGTAATTCTTTTCTTGCAGTGAAGAAAAAAAAAAAAAAGAAAATTGGGACCCCTCCAGAGCATGTGTTTCACAAATCTCCAAAAAGTGGAAAACAAGATTCCAAGAGGAGAAGGGCAGGAGGTGCAGCGAGAGCAGTGGGGCCGGCCGACTGGGGCCAGCCTCCAGCACCCAGGGCAGATGGGGACCCATGGAAAAACATCTGTGCTCTGCTTCCTTGAGCTGTTCTCCCCCTGTCTGGGCCTGGGTTGGGACCGGGGCACGCGCTGGAAGCTGGTTACCTCCCTGTGATCCCAGCACACTTTGTTCTGATGCAACCCAAACAGGAGGTGAGATTAGGGATGTTTCAGACCATCTGCATTTTCTGCTTCCTCGAGCTGAGAGCTGCCTTCTCATTCCAAGGTGGGGAATTTGCATCTCAGCACCTCCAACCCTGACCTCTGCATCTCTACGAAGTCAAACACTGGCTAGTTTTCATCCAGTTGGACACCACTTGAAAACAACAGAGGAAGTGGGATCCAGCCTAAGTCTTTGTGCAATCCTCATGCTGCGGAGCTGCCACTGCGCTGGAAGCAGCTTCCCAGGACCCCACGACCACACAGCCCACCGGGTGCACACCTCCACGTTCCTCATGCCAATTCTGAAAGCAGCACTGCATCTGCACTCGTATTTATACAGGTGTTTGTCAGGTGGGACAGCAGAGAGCTCCATCTGAAGAGGTTGCACCGGTTCCTCCTCCTGCCCTCGTTTCTCCATCTGCACAATGGGCGTAGGACGGTACAGATCTTTTGCCTTTGCTCTTCCTGAAGAAGTTGCTGGGAACGCTCTGAGGTCTCAGTAGCAAGGCAGCACACACCACTGCTCACAAAAGACCCCCTGCAGCTAACAATATGACTTCGGAACACCTTGAAAATCCAAACCAGATGAGTGCTGTGCCCATCGACATCAAAAAGCTGCTGCTTTTCCAGCCATCCTGTTGTTAGGTCACAAAGCCTTCTCTTCTGCAGGCATCAAAAGTTTGAGAGAGATTTAGAGAAACCATGCTAATACTCACAGCAGTGAAGATAAACAGCCTAAGCCGAACTGGAAATCTCACTGTTCATAAAGAATGAAATTCACCTCCGTGCTGAGAACAGGCACAAGGCCAATATACCATTTAAGATCCATTTTCAGGGCTTAGTATGACTTAAGTGGTGAGCAGAGCCTGGGCTAGCCTTGGGCACGGAAGGGGATTTCACCCATAATGAACGAGCCAGAGCCAAGAGCACAACTGCCTGCAGGACCTCTGACAGGCTGACGGCTGCAGGAGCCCCATAATCCAATCGACTCGTAACCGCCGAGTCCACCTACCCCTCTCCGAAAAATAATGGGTCCAAGACAAAGGAAGTGGAAATTAGATGCCTGTGGTGAGCTGCAGAGAGCCAAGGACCTTATAAGATACCCAGTACTTACATCTACACTTAATTAGGAGTGAAACTGCAGACATGAGACCTCAACATGTGGTATTCACATGTGGGCTCAAAAATACTGTCAAAGACAGTTTTCTTCTGGTTAAAACGCTGAGGATATGATGCAGAGAGAAGGCCTGGAGACGGCTGATGGACAGCCCCAGCTGTCTGCGGGGACACACTGCGCTCTGCCCGCCCCACCGCGGGCTGCTGCAGCTCCCAGGGCCGATGCCAGGCTCTGCCCGTGCACCCTGTGCGAGTCAGACGACTGCAGAGAGGTCCCAGGGCGTCTTTTGCATGCACTGATCAAGCAGTGAAACCTAAACAAGGAGAAATCTGAAATTCAGATGTTAGTGTCAAAACTAATAGGAAACAGGACGCAGTTACAGCACACATACAGTGGGCCAAATTGTACTCCGTTACAGCGCAGCGAGTCCAACATGAGCGCAGGGAAAATGCATTCTGTTGCACATTAATGAAGGATTTTGTCTCGTAGACTTAAAAATAAACTCATAACCTTTTTTGACCCTATGTAAAATCGCAGCAAGATTTTCTCCAGGTATGAGCCAAGGACGAAATTGCTTGTTATCCCAATACGATTCGACTTCAGAGGTGCCCACAACAGAGCAGGGGTCTCCTGCTGAAATCCCATTCCTCCAAAGCCAACGGGAGCTGTGCCAAGGTGCTCAGCAGGGGCAGGATTTTGCCCCACATCTGCGAAGGGGCACCGTTTGCTGAAGGGAAGCATACATTAAAATGCAAGTGGATGCTCTCCTGAAGCTATTGCAAACAGGTTTTAAAGAAGGTATGAAACTCGATTAATTAGGAGTGCAGAGACGTGGATTGTCACCCTTACACCGTTTACAGACAACTCACTCTATGCCACTGCAGCAGGTCGGAGTAGCTCTCTGCAAACAAAACCAGAGACATCTGCAAATCGGATTGAAAATCTTTTTTTTTTTAAACAGAAAAAAAAAAAAGTCCTGAAAAAAAAAAAACCGAAAAAAAAAATAACAACCAAATGATTAAAAGTTGAAGAAACACTTCCATATGGAAGAATCTTACCCCAACAGGTCACCACAAAGACACTTCAAACACAATAAAACAGGAAGCGCTAAAAAAAGCATAGCAGCTCACAAAAACCCCACAACCTTTTCCACAGAAAAAAAATATCTGTCACCCTGGGTAGCTCTGCACAGTTCAGAAAAACCATTTGGCAGTGTAATGTGTCTTTAATCTGCCCAATTTGCTTATTATAGTAAAGGGTTAGAGGAATTTTCAAGCAGTGGCCAAAAATACTACAATGATATCCTCCTCTCGAAAAGTAAACTTACTTAAAGTGAATTAATTTCTTCAACTTAAATATTTCAAAGCTGAAAGTGCCCCCAGCAAATAAAATGCAAGTTTGTCCCTTCCAGCCCAGTACCCCAATCTGAGCCCAACTGCACCCACGTGTGCCCCAAGCTGCTCAGCAGTTGGGTGTGGGAGCCCTGGAGACCATGATCACGGATATCAGCTAAGTGAAGTATCTCCCTTCTTCGCCTCCCCTCATCCCAGCGGGGTTCGACGCGATTTAGCTAACGTTATTACTGCTGTTGTCAACTCCCCTGACCCTGAGTCTTTGCCCATTTGAAGCCTGACCGTTTGCAAAAGCGCAGTGCCAAAATTTCAGGTTACCTATGATCAGAAATCAGAGCACGTGAGCAGCTTGTGAACGGCTCTGCTGCTGGGACAGCACCGAGCTGGGGCTCTCCTCCCGGGTGCTGGTGCTGCAGAGATGCCCAGCGGAGGCCAACAGAGATAAGAACAGGGAAACTGATGGAAATCAAGGCTGCTGCCTCCTGATATTTAATATCAATGACTTAAAAGACAGAAAGGTGCAAAAAGCTTAATAGCATTTGTAGCTGAAATTAAAACTTTGAAAAGAAACTTATACAGAGCAGTAATGTATGCAATGACATCTGGGACTGTAATCAGCAAACTGCTTTCAAGAGCTGCCAAAGCAAACAGCCAAATAACAAATCCACTTTACAGATCATCAATCTGGTCGGGCACTTGCCAAGGTAAATAGTACAAGGCTGAAGTTTGCTTTGCAAACCAGTGAGCTGGGAGTTCAGCACGGCCCGCTTCCAGGGCGGCAACGCTGGGGCAGGGTCCTCGTAGGTTTGAGTCCAGGAAAGTTCAACAATCCCATATCCAGCCAGCGACTGGGGTGCGCTGGGAGATGAAATATAACCAACGTTAGGGATTAAAAATAAAATAAAATACAGGAGGTTCAGGTTGTGTTCGTAACTCACTTAAAGGCGACAGCTGCTCGCGGTGGGACAAGTCGAACACAAGCTCTCAGACAATGCGGAGTTCATTGCAACGCTGCTCGGCAGATTGGGCAGCGTTTCATGGGAACTCCAAACCCAAGACTGAAAAAAATTAGTAGGAAATGAACCTCCTTTTATTTTCAAATGAGATAAAATCTGGCTCCAACCACCATATTTTACATTTTAGGGAAGAGGATATAAAACATCAAACAGTGATTTTTTTTTTTTTCATTATGAATGCAAGAAAGATAATTTATGGCGGCTGCGAAACATTTATTTAAGAAGTAAAGCCTTCATGTTCTGTATACAATTTATAGGGTTGTAAAAGAAAGAAGTGGAACAACTGCAGCCATAACATGTGCATTTATGAATAATAATTGTAAGCTCGTTTTGTTAAAAACAACTTCTGCTTCGGAGTTCCTTCTTCAGTCACAGAATCACTCAGGTTGGAACAGACCCCTAAGACCATCAAGTCCTCAAATGAGGCCTCGGATTTATTGAATATTACGCTCTGGGCTCAAAGAAAAGCAGAGTTTGGTACAAAATCTCCAGGCAGTGCATGTCAGGAGCTGAGCAGAGCGGCTGTAGGATGCATGTGTGATGTTTTTCATCCAGGGAGGGACAGCACACTCCCGCTGGACGCTGCTGCAGCTCTGACTTTGAGCACAAATATTGGATGCTGATGGCAGCTGTGCACTGTCGCAACACGGCCACGGGGCCTTCTCCAGCAGCACTGCCCATGCGGCCTCTCAGTGCCTCAGAGTCATGTTGTTAAACATAACCCACATGTGATGAAACTGGATTGATATTTACTGCGAGAAAGGTGACAATGAGCACAGCTGGAAGGTGGCATAGGGCTACCACACATGGCTGCGGGCAGTTACACGCACAGTCGTCTCCTTTTTCTTTCCTTTTTTGCTTCAGTTTGTCATTTATTCTGGAGGACATTCTGCTGGGACTGCACTGCTCAGCAGGCAGTACTGGGGCACGACACCCAGAGCAGCAGCAGTCCGCTCCGCACCCACCCTGATCAGCATCACCTGCTTTTCAGTTGTGCCAAGCTCCCCGAACAGTTACTCTTAACTTGTCACTAATCAAAGCACGACGAAGCATGGGAACGATTTAGGACTGCAGTTTGAAATACGTAAGTGGATCCCCCACAGGCACAAAGAAATCCTGATGACGAATCGCTCGTGCTAATCAAGAGATCCTGCCCTTGCAAGGCGTCGTGTCTCACGAACAGCAGAGCCAAGCTCCTGGCTGCTCTATATGGCACGGGAAGCTTTCAAGGACTCAGCTCTCCGTGTCAGATATGGCACTCACCCTGTTCACCCCGCACCCCGATCCCCACCACTTCCCTTGGTGAGGTGTTGGACTGTACTTATGGGGCTAACTGCTGTTTCTGGTGAGTTCCCTTCTACTTCTGTCCCAGGGAAAAGCAGCGGCGTCTGCTATCACAATGCAAACACACAGGGCTGCCCCAAACACGGAGCTTTCAGAGGCTTGGCAGGACTGCTGCTCCGCGCTGCGAGGAGCTGCCGGTGGCCAAATACACTGATAAAAAGGATGTGTAACTCCTCAACACTACCCATGATGGAAACAACTGCAGCTCTCACTGGAGGTCAGGACGCACACGAAAACAAGCCTACATGTGTAGCAGATTACAACAAACACATGGCCAAGATGGACTCGACAGATCAAATGTTGGAATCGTACGATGACACATGGAAAAGCAGAGTTCTGCAGGGGGAAAAAGCAACTGAGAGCCCATATGTTCAATTAGCAAGATACAAAGCTTTTGTTGTATACCAAAAATAGCGAATAAAAGTCTGTTGTCATTTTTGGATATCCAGATGTGTTTCATTTCTAGCTTCACATCTCAACGTGTGGACCTGCCTGAAGTTGAAAGAGAGGAAAGTGTGGCAATGGCTGAAGGGTGCAATTACATCAAAACTCTTCCTTGCAAAGAGGGGTGATTACGCTGCCCGCACTTTGTGCATGGAGGCTTTGTTGGGCTCTTATGGACAGCTCTGTAGCAGTGCTGTTATCCTAAAGCATCCTTCCCCGTCACACTGAGACCTGCCTGCTCCTGGTTACTTTGAAGTATCCTGTTTTGTACAGTGGATTGTAAGGGAAGCGGGATTTATCCCTCCTGAGCACACTCACAAAGGGCAGAAGCAGACGCCAAGTCACGAGCACTACACCAGCTACCTGGCCAGAGCCCATACAAAGAAAACACCCATCTATAACCAATAAACACGAGTTAGGTAGCACTCAAACAAAACCAGATACACTCATCTACTGCAGATTTCCCTTTTCTTCTATTTTTCTTTCATTGTTTTTGAACTTAAATTACGTTCAAACCAGGAACATTTGCTGGCGATGTGACTTCCCAGGGAAGCCTCAGGTGTGCTGCCCGGGCCTGGCAGGAGTTAGGCTCAGGAAGCAGAGGTGAAGCTGCCCAAGGCAGCAGGGCTCAGGGTGTGATCCAGCTTGGGCTGATGGCTTGCAGCACACACCTCACAGGCAGCAATGCGTTTTCCCTGAGTGTGGCTGTGGTATTATTATTCTCTCTCATTCCCAAATGGAAAAACTGAAGCAGGCAGAGATTAGGTTACGTGCCCAGGATCACCCAAGAAGTCTGTGGGGATCAAACCCTCAGCTGCCCAGCTCCCAACCACACCACCATCCTTCCTGAACGCTTTTATGTAGTTATATTTATCTTTATGTAGGGTCATCTTGGCTCCCATCATGAAAAGCACATATGGTTTACAGTCCTCAAATTGCCTGCGTAAGGGTTAAATATTCAAATATAATATTATTCCTGGCATTTATGGAAAAGTTTCTCGGTGCCGATTCCAAAATCCCATGGCTTCTCTGATGCTGCTGCTCTGTATCACAGATAGTTATAAACGGACTTGTCACTTCCCTATCTGTGAACTGATAAAACTGAAGCACTTTATCCAAAGGTTTAAAATTAGTCTCAATGATGAGAACGTGGCCGCATGTTTGCATTTGTTAATGCTCTCATTTGAATTTTCTGATCATGTAACTGTTATCAGAGTTACAGGAAGAAGGAAAACCAGCAAATGCTCCTGCAGTGACCTATGCATGTCCAGCATAATCCTATGAGCTCAAGTTCCCCGTGTTAGAGTGCCTTTGTCATAAATTCTCAAATCATAAAACCCCTGCGGGACTGCAGCGAGCAGTCGAAGCACACAAAAGGTTAATCAAAAAATAAATGACACTAACAACCACCAAATGTAAACAAGCACCTCTTAGCACGATAATCTCGTTGGCACTGCTGCCAAAATTATTACTACAAGAGCCGCAAACGGCACAGCCACCAGCGCGGATCTGTACTTAGCCATCTATTCTAGGCATGGCCTCCACCTGGGCGTGTGGTTGCACGTTTTATTCCCGATTCAGCTAAAGCAGAACTGCTGTGCTTTGTCTCGCTGTCCCGTTGGGCCATCCGGACCACTTGAGAAACCTCGCTGTACCCCAAGCGAGCGGTGGCAGGCACAGCACCAAGGGATGGCTGCATCCACTGCTGATTCTACACTCTGCTGAGTGTGTGAGCAACTTAGTACTCCTCGTGCTGTATGGTGTGCTGTACTGCTAAGTATAACAAGTGCTAAGTGCTACAATGTGGGATCTGCCCAGCACGTGCCAGGGGCAGCGAGCTCCCTGCTCCCCGAGCAGCCCAGCAAAGCTCCTCATCCCTGCACTGCACACAGCACTGCCTCCCACCTGGAAACAAAGCACAGCCCCCGGGGAGGTTTCGTTACATGTCATCATGCTTTTCAATTCCCTTAAAAAAGATGTGTGAGGAAGTGTATCAGCAGGCATTGTTTGGAAGGCTACTGACAACCACACTGCATACGAAGAAAAGCTTGGCGTTTCCACCTAATCCGTACCACGTGCAGGTCCACGATACCATGTTGCTCAAGCAAATGTTCAATTAATTATTTTTTAATCGGTCGTCCACCAGATCCATCCAGCCAAAACAACGTGGAGAGAACACATTCCACAGACTGAAGGCACTCGGACAAAAAATATCGTGTCAGACGTTCACCAGGCACCGGGCTTTTTCAAGACCTGCCTGTTTACTCCATCATTACATTTAAAGTAAATAGGTTAGGAAAGCATTTGGTCTCACTGCTATGTCGTGCAGAACCCTGGTAGACTGTATTTCCTGGTACAGTGAACTATTCTTAGATTCCTTGAAATCCTGACTTGTTCCCAGCTGCTCCAGCGATAGCACAAGTGCTGCTCTGGCAAAACCAAATCGCTATCGTGAGCAACGAATCAGTGCAGTTTACTTAATAATCTCATCACGTCCATGGCCCCAATTCAGCAGAGGTTCGGGAGCTGATTAAGACCATGCTACACGCCTTGCTGAATTCACGAGCTAAAGCCTGAGCCAACGTCGCTCTTTGGGATGTGAGCTCCTGCCCACTGCCACAGGCTGCTGCCTGCCCAGCAGTGAGTGCCCGCTGAGCTGTTTGCATGGCTGGGTCTTTGAGTAAAAACCCTGCAAAGCCGCCGGGGTTTAGTGGTAGCAGCAGGAGCATCCGCTCTGGCACCAGAGCCAGTCTGAGATTCCCCACACCATGCGCTTCCCAGCCCTTCCCCTGACTGCCATCCCATTGCGACAGCTCACCACACGGTTCTGCTCATACATGTGTTAAGGAAACATGTTCCACTTGATCACTGAAACAATGCAAGAAAGGGGGAAAAAAACCCAAACCCACAAACACCAAAAGCTTCCAGCAGCAGAGGGGAAATGAACTGTGGGGTTGAAAGGAGAAGGCAGGGTCAGGGAAGGGCTGGGAGCCTCTTAAACGGGCTTTGCTGCAGGATAAGATGCTCATGTAACTACACCCTTATTAGTGTTATTTTTTTAAAGCTGGATCATTTCAGATCTGCTTTAAAAACATGTCATAAATGAGATCTGCTGCAATGGAACGGGAATATGGGACTGCAGCTGGAGTCAGAA
Source organism: Cyrtonyx montezumae (assembly GCF_038088225.1). Classification (NCBI taxonomy): domain Eukaryota; kingdom Metazoa; phylum Chordata; class Aves; order Galliformes; family Odontophoridae; genus Cyrtonyx; species Cyrtonyx montezumae. Next base: position 8,085,707 of record NW_027071881.1, read on the forward strand.
TGGAGCTGTGCTAATTTAGGCCAGCTGAAAACCTGAGCTTGTATTACCCCAAACTTAGTTCTCACCAGTCCGAAGGGGGACAAGTCCCTAACTGCCCCTGCACTACTGTTCCCACAAATGTAATACCTGTCCAGAAGATTAATTTTCTTGTTACTAAAGATTAAACAAAACAAACAGTCCTTCCCCCCCTCCCCCTCCCCAACAAAGCTACCGTTTTAATTTAGAGTTTTATTTCAAAACAGTTGGAAAACTCCCCAGATCTTCCAAGTTTTGCCCAAAAATAGAAAGTATGTTCTGCAACTGATTTTGAAGATCTGTTTATTTATTTTCTCATTCTACCATTGTCATGATGGCTCTTAAAATACCTGACGCTTCCAGGTGGCTTCCCCACCAAAACCAGGCAGGGCAATGGCACAGCGGTCCTGCTGCTCGGCACGGACACACAGCCTGAGCTCTGCTGCTGTGGTCCTTTGCTATACATTGACACCTACTGCTTGTCTGCAACCTACAGCCACGACTGAGGAGGAGGGGAGGAGGAATGACACACGCACACGCTGTGCTTTTCCTGTGGAAGAGGCACAACCGCAGCCCTGCCTCTGCTCCAGCCCCCGCCGTGCAGTCTTGGGCAGGTCACTTCATCTCCGAAGCTGTTCTACAGCTGTCTCAGCTGCACAGACAGTTAATACATCCTTGCACTGAACAGCATAACTCACTAATGCCTATAAAACAGTTGGTGCTTTCCACATGCAAGTGTTAGGAGGAGGCGGGGTGTTGCTGCTCTTTCAAGGAAATGTTCTGTGGCAATTACATTGTGAGAGACACCCTGGCTCTGCCAAATGACAATATTAGGAAAGTATGTAGACAAAAGCCAAACGAGAAAACCTTTTTAATTATAATTCTGGCACTTAAGCAACGACTCATATTTACAAACCTCAATGCGAGCTGCTCGCGCTCCCTCCGATGGATGCACACAGCCAGCCAGGAGGGGACATGGGCACAGGCCTGGCACCCTCCTCATCCATCTGAGTGCATATGTGAGGCATCCCTCCCATCTTACAGAAGGAGAAAAACACAATGGAGAGGGCAGAAGAGGTCTGGGCACTCATGGAGGATGATGTGGTCAGGGCCCAGCTGGGCTCCTCGTTGGGCTTCCTCCTCGTGCAGGCCTGTGTGTCTCACCCATCAATGCGACAGCTGGGACTGCAGGCATTATTAGACTCCTTGTCCTGTGGGGAACAGCACAGGAAAGGCAAAGATACAAATGCAGAGCAGAGCCTGAGCCATGCTACACCTCTGCCTGGCAGCCAGGCCTGCCCTGCTCCCCCCAGCATGGCGGTGAGGCCTACCCGCCTTCGCAGGAGCCTTCCTGCCTCACAACACGGTGCTGCTGACACGCTCTGCATAAATAATTTATTGTGGCAGCAGATTAAAGTTATAAGGCATTAAATCTCACACTTGCAGCTTCTTATTAAGTGTTCAGAGTTGCCAGGCCTAGGGCTTGTTCGAGTCACCCAGAGTGGAAAAACTCACAGTAACTCCCATGGTATGAGTTAAAGTAAGCTGCTTTTTATTCCAGTTTGGAAAAGGTTAAGTAAAGCAAGTCCTCAGACCTAAGCTATGGGACTGAAGGAACAGGTTGCAAGGAGAGGAGGAAACTCAACCATATCCACATGAAGGATGTTGATTCTGACATCGAAGATACCTCCATTTTCTTCTGGTGACCACATTAGATACAAACACACATCAGTCGTGGTGAAAAAAGACAACAGTCCCTACTTATGCCACCAGGAGCCATCCCCTCCACAGCATTCGGCAGAAACCTTCTCATGACATCCACACCACTGCACTGAGGAACCTTCCATGGGACACACAGCCCCACACCGTGGTTCACTATGACATCCCTGAGCATCCATGCATCAGTGTGCTACCATACAACTCTGCCCAGACACTTTCACAGCCACCAGCCACTTCTATTTTCTCTGGGCTCTCCCTCTGGAGCAGCTTGCTGCACCCAGAAGTCTCTGGGTATGGGCAGAGATATTCAGTCCAAGTTCAGACTCAGACGCAACAGTCTGACTGATATCAAATGCAAATCCTTGTCACCAAAGCCATCCCTTGGGAAGCTGTTTCAGCACTTCTCTTTTGCACTTAATAAGATCTTTTTCAGAATGACTGTGATCTGTGAGAAATCAGAAAACGGAGCTATGCTTCAAAGAGACATTTAAAAAAACAAAACTCAAGTGAGAAAACTGCAGTAGATCACAACATCAATAATACAAGTGTATGCACTAACAAAAATGCATCCTGAGAAACAATTACGGTGGGGAAGGGAGTTGATATTTTGCACATTCCTTTAATGAAACTCAAACCGAGACGCTCGGGGGCTCTGTTTCTCACGGGAGCAATTTCTGCTGAGCAGCATCACACAAACGAGATCAGCACCTCGAACACAGCCCACAGAGATGACAATGGAAAACTATCATCTTTTCGCAAGTTATGAAAAAGGAGCTGAAGTCTCAATTAACTTCTCAATGAAAGTGTCCAAAATACCAACCAACAAAACCCAACCAAACCACAGAACGGCCTTCGGCTTTCTGCTCCGTTTCACTGCTGTCATTAGGTGGCACTTCTGATTGTGATCTCAGCAGAGATATGAACGTGAAGCAATCTCACTGATTTTAAACGGAGTTCTCCCTTCTAAGAATGGTCTCTATGAGTTTGGGTGAGGGGCAAAGCAGACCCCTCTCCCTATCCCCCACACAAACAAAGCCATCCCGCGTGCAATGTTATCGATGCCGCACTCTTTCATGAACTCCAAATTCACTTATTTTAATGAAACATGCTACTCGAGCCATCTGACATTTATTATGCTTAAGAAACATAAAATGGAGAAGAAACATCTATGACCAGAAACAACCCCTAAACTCACTTTTATTGCCAAGGATCTGAAATCCTTTTTTTTTTTCTTCTTGCTAATAACAGTGCCTCCCTGCTCCACCTTGCCTTCTGCAATATTGCAGGAAATTCCCAGAAAGGAACTCTAATGTGGATTGCAGCTGTGCAGTTTAAAGCCAAACAAACTCTGATTTCAGAGGCTCAGGTTGGACTGGATGTTACTCTGACACGCTGCAAAGTTGCAAACAGTTTCCTGATCGTTCAGGGCACGCTTCTAAGTTAGCAGAGTGAGTAAGAGGGGAGAAACGCAGCTCCAGGTGATGCTCTGGGTGTGGATGTTAAGCTTTGCTCATCGTGGCAGCTCTGTTTTAAATTTGGGAGCCTGGTGGACGTGGGCCGGCGAGCAGAGGAGCTGTGTCTTTAAGATTGCAACCCTCTGCCTGTGCCCATATATCAACGCTCCATGCTGCGGTGGCTTTTCTGCCTGCTGCTCAAATTTGTCCAATTAGACACAGCCCCACAGGGTGGAATTCAGTGTGAAATGTGTCTACTGATGTCTGCAAATTAACCACCGTAGACACGCTGCTTTAAGGCCTGCAAGTGACAGGCAGGGAAATGCCTGCCTAGGACAAAAGCAGGAGGACTCGCAGCGTAAAAGCCCGGATCAGCCTGTTAAGGGATTCCCAGACTCAGCTAGGTAAAGTGTGTTAGCCGCCGCGGCACTTCGCACCTCAAGCTGTGCTGTCTCACACCACTGACCCCTCCATGGCGACATAATTCTCAAGAAGAAGCCAGGATTATCTGTCTAAGAGTCTTACGTGTGTCATGTAAGGTCAGGTGCCAACTGCAATGTAAATTAGTAGTTAAGAGTATTGGTAGCTAGACAGATGCTGGGAGCCTCAATTAGAAAGAAAAGTCAGATTATAAGTAATTAAGAGGTACAAAAAATGCTTCAGAGGCTAAATACCTAAACTGCTTCCATGTATTTTTTTTAATAAAGCACACATTCCTGAGCTCTTCCAGACTCTGCCTGAAACATCTCCGCAGCCTCCAAAGCTGGGCTCCATGCAGAAAAAATCCCCGGCACGCTGGTGTCAGGAGTACCAGAAGGAGAATTATGGGAGCAGGGGGCTTTTATTGGGCAGAGTGCAACACAAGTCATAATTTTTGCTTTGCTGCTGCTGGAAAAGGGTGAGCTTTTTAATCTTCTGCCATAAACAGGTCTAACTGCTTTTCAAATACTTGTATAATCTAATAATTTCTGTTTTAAATATTGCTAAGGAGGAAGGATAACAACTGTGTTTACTTTGAGAAGTGCTGCTTCTGCTGCTGTATCTCCAAGACACAATAATGCACACAGATACAATAAGCGTATGCACTTACTGTACGTGGTGAGAACCTGCTGACCTCAAAGCACTCTATAAATATGAATTCCTAAAATAACTGCAGTGCAGTATGAATATACAGCCATCGGTCCCACGTTAAGGATGGGCCAACCAGCAGAGTCTAAAATGATACACCCTGGGGTAGGGGTGAGTTTGTAGACAAGCTAAGAATCCTGCTTAGCAAACAGCTTAGGTGCCTGCTTGTGCAAGGGTCTGCTGCAAGGTGTGCAATATTGTATTTGCAATACAGGAACCCTTTCCTTTAAAGATTTGCCACCAGACACTTAGCCAGCTGAGAAGAACACTTTAAAGATATGCTTGATTTAGAGCCACCAAGATTTAAGAACCATGCTTAAATGCTCTCCTTAGCATGGAAGAAGTTAAGCATATGCTTAAGTATATTATCAAGCTGAGGGCAAGCGATTACCACGGTGAGAAACCGGCTGCAGGGCCTGCGGCCCAGCAACGTTTGTGGGCCTGGACTCTCAGAGCACTGAAACACGTGGAAAAGCATATCTGTAGATCACTTCTCAGGGTGCCCTGGCTCTGAAGAAGCCACTCAGTGTTTTTAAGTGTTTTTCTTTTCTTTTCTTTCTTTTTTTTTTGAGGCTGAAAGACTGTAATGGGTTCATAAGATCTCCATGAGACTACAGCAGCACCTGCAAAGGACTAAGGAACACTTATGTCAACAGGGAGCTCAGTGTAAAGGCAAACACTTAAAAATCCTGAGAAAATTCTTCCAAAATAGTTCTGTGTTTCAGTCTGTGGTGTTTTCAACACACCCCATTCAGGGGGATGCAGTTTAAGCCAGCTTCTTGTTATTCCACAAATCATTCTGTATTTTCACAGCCATAAATCATGGAAGCAATTGACAGTTTCCGGACATTGATTAAATGGCAGCTGATCCCTGAAATTATATTACTATTATTTGCACAACACCTACGGTTCTCAAATGCTCTTAGGTCCTGGACAGCCCTATGAAAATCCTTTGGCCACAAACTTCGCTCGCGTTTTATTGCCCAGCAAATGGTTATGAGTAAATAAGCACTAACAGAACAGGGCTGAACTGCAAACAGCATACGGACATAACTGGAGTGGGGTAAAAAGGGACTGTTTCAAACCTATCATCAGTGCCAAAGGGATAACGGGGTTATTGATTCTTTCAAGTAAGGCATCCTTGTGGTAAAAGTGCTGTAACACCACTCCGTGCCCTTCCCACCATGAGGAAGGGCTCTGAACTGTCCCATTTCACCACAGGGTGCCTACGGACAGAAGCATCACTCACTGAGATGAATGCATACTTTTCTAGACTTTTTTCTTTTTTTTCTTTCCCCTGTGCTAGAAAGGAAATTTCTCTCCCTGAAGTGAAGCTCTCCGATGTTTACCCATCAGCACAAACCCCTCAGAGCAAACCTGAAGAAGAACAACAGGAAAAGCTGTCCGGGGAGCGGGGGCCAGGAGGGAGGAGCAGCTGCTGCCACAGCCACGGAGCTCTGGCTGCAGGAACAAGAAGCTCTTGGTTATCAGCAGTAACAGAGCTGACTGCAGACCCTGCATTATGCTCACAAGTTTTGCCATAGGACACAGAGCACAACAAACTTCTTTGTAATTTCGATCACAAGTTGCAGATATATTATCCTATGACGACGAAACGCATCTTATGCAACGAGTAAGAACTGAATACAGGCAAAGGAAAGACTGGAAATGATTGTTAACACGGAGCTTTGGAAAGGTCTCCTGCATATTTCTGTCACCCTTTTGTCCTTTCAGAAGCTGTGTGGATCGTTATGGCAGGGCGGACTATGTTATCTTATGTACTAAATCCGCCTAGATCTGTAGATGATGTCTTAGGGGGTGAAAAAGATTAATAAGGAATCACTCCAATGGCTTTAGGACAGCTAAGAATCTTAACCCATTTAACCTCCCCTAAAACACACAATCAGATCAGAGGAAGTTGTAGGAAACTCATTTCAAAGACTCCAGGCGACACTTTTTAGGTCAGATTTACAAAGCTCATTAGAATGAAGGTCTGTTACTTTAGATTTTAATACTAAGACACACTAAGAAACCCTCTTGCCCCATTTAGGAAACACACAAAGCAAAGAATGCAAATTTTAAAAAGAAACTTAATCTTAATGCATGTGTTCTGCCACCAGATCTGAGTAAAACCTTCCTAGCTTATGTTCTTATAGAAAACGGGAGAAAATACATCAAAAAGGGACAACAAATGCCTATTCATTTACAGATTTTTATCCTTTGAAGTAGCACATGGGATGCAAAGAACACACAATTCTTTTCAGATTATATTTTGTCTGGAAGAAACCGCGTCATATAGATGTACAACGTACTGATTTTTCTTATCCCCATCAACATCCTAAAAATGTGTTTTACCCACAGATGTGAGCGCTGAGGAGCTGAGGCTCAGAAGGATATTCACATATCCATGTGCACTGATGGCATGCACCCGCACAGCTGAGCTGCGTTCATGTGCTGCTATCGAGAGAGGGAAATGAATGACAGTGGTTGAGACTCCTGCTCTGTTTTGTGCAGAAAGAACACAAAAACTGAGGGCAAGCACTAGCTGATCTTCTTTGTGATAAGACAGAGGACCTTAAGCAGAGAAATTAGGACAGAAAAATGGAAAAAATGCAATAGAAGTATGTCCTTTTGCAGCCAAATATGACTGTGCCCATCTAGCCAGATTTCGGTCCAAGGGAAATGTCATACTGAACCTGAAATAAGAAGCAAGAGATTATTTAATATCAGAATGACAAGCCATCAGAACTTTGCCATTAATTAGGAGGAAAAAGTCCTATGCAGAATGAGCTAGACGGCTTGACGAACTTTAATTTTAATCTTGTGATATCTCCTAATAACAAAAGGCCTCTATGATATATCAAACAAATTTATAAATGTATGATCAATACATTTGACATGTTATTTAATTATGATTCTTCATGACAGAGACAATATGAAAAACTAGTGTCAACATTCTGACAGTGGAATAAATAAATAGATGTAATTATTTCTTATACCGATCCCAGATGAATTGTAATGTATCAGGCCAGGCTGCAGAGCAGAGTTCTAAGGTTTCCTTAATATGATAGAGTTTGATGTAAGGGGTGTCATGTATCCAATATTTTGCTGTTTTATTAGAATAAAAAGCTCTCTGGGGATTTCAAGTTCAAATGGTCACAGGTCTCCCCCTCCAATTCCATTGTGCCTAATGCAAGGATAAGCACTGAAATATGTTTAGAAAAATGCTGGTGCAGCTGTTAGAAACAAAACATTAGTGCACCCAAATGAACCCCGAATTCTGGGCTGCTCACCATTTACCCCCAGATGTGATGTTTTTGCCACTGCCCTCGACCCTCAGCAAACACGAGGTCCCACTGTGTGGAGCTGGGAGCTCCCCGAGCCCAGCAGTCCTCCCGTAGCACAGAAACCAGTTGCAGTGGTGGGTCAGCCAGCACACTTGTGGCCATTATCACACAGACAGGAAAGAATGCACTATCTGTTTTTTTGGCCGAGAGAAATTATAGTTAACATTTAACATGAGGGAACCGACTTCAAAGGGAAGCCAGCTGGATTGGAATAATGGGAGATGAAAATGCTAACACCAGCACAAACTTGCAGGTGGTCATATTTGGCTGAAAATAATACATCTGCTGTAGATGAGCTGGCTGTGAGGCAATGCCTGAGACGATCCTGCTTCCCTCGTGTCTTCCCTCCTGATTTCGCACAGAGGAGACCGACTGCGTTTTGCACAAACACTCACATTCCCATAAATCACAGCAATGCAATTAATGCTGCCCGAGCGTAAAAATTCTCTCCACAACTCATTTCTGCTCCATTTTTAATTGCTTTTGAAGGCAGGTGACCACTCTGCATCTCTTACCGGAGAATTCACGAACAGCGCTCATCAAACTGGGACAAAAGTACATAACACCTCTGTACAGCACGAGGAAGACCAGCAAATTTCAGCACATACGTTTCTCCTCCGCGACTTCAACTTCAATACCACAGACAAATGGCAAATAAAGGGTGGCAGCACTCCCTGAGGGAACAGACTCGGGCTCTATTAAACCCAAATGGAAGCGATTTGGAAGGGCACAGCCCTGGGAACGCCTTTTCCCTGGTGGCCACAGATTTAAGGTTTGTTTGCAGGAGGACGGAGCTGCTCAAAGGTCTGAGACCTCACAGTCATTATTTTCACGATGTGATGTGCTGATTATTTCAGTGCAAATGCCAGAAATAAAATAAGCCATAGATCTGTTCTTCCTCAGGGTCTGGAACAACCACCTCCAGCAGGAGTTACTGTGAGACAAAGAAGGAACTATCCAAATTATCACTGCATTTCTGAACAGTTTTGTAATTCTGCAGCCTCTGCTTACTCCTCTCTGTTTTTTTTCTTTCTTTCTAAGACAGAAAACATATCATATTTGTCCGTTATCAAAAGCCACACATGGCTGCCAAAGGATCTTTCAGGAGTCCTTCACACTGGTAGGAATGTACCACGTTGTCAGTGAGTGCACCTGGTCAGTGCTCTGAGCTCAGCCCCTGCAAAGCCAACAGGATGCTGACAAATCCCACCAGCTCTGTGCTACAGGACTGGGCTGGAAAGATCTGTCACGTAAGGAAATGAAAGCTTCATGTGTCTACGTAGTGGGCATTTTAAAAGGAATATGGATAAGGGTTGACATGTAATAGTGAAATTCCTGTAAAGGGATTTTCAGGCAACCTTGCACAAAGCATTCAGATTTGTTGCGGTGCCTGTTTGTAAGTATAAAACACTGTACCCGTGGTCGTTAAGTAGATGATGCTAGTTTTAACAAACGAAGCTGGATTAATTTAAAGTATTTAAAGTGATCAGCAGCCCTTAGGTTAAAGAACATATGTCATTTTCTTCTAGGTTTCTTCTCTGATGAAAACACACTGCCAATCCGGGCTCCTCCGCGGCCGGCACGCACGGAGCTACCTGAGCCCTTGGCTACCTGCCTGCGGGCGGCCGTGCCAGCAGATTAACGAGCAGCAACCTTCAGTGAGATGGATTGAGGAGGTCAGCAAGACACCAGCAGCCCTGACACGTGTCATGCATCACTGTCTGCTCGCCGCCTCGGCCCCCGCCTGCTGCTCGGAAAATGGCCAAGCGTGTCCAAGCAAGCCCACTTAGGGGACTAATGGGTAAATGCATAAAACTATTAAATGCATGAGAATCCTCTTCACCAAATGGTAAAATGTAATGAAAGTTTAAACTGTTAATTGAATAAACCTCTTAGGGACAGAGTGAATCAACACAGGATGTTTAACAGCTCACCAGTTACCTATACCCAGAGCCCAGGTGTGTGGCTGGGCCTGTCCATGCGGAGCTCAGCCCGTGTTGATGGCCCCGTCTGCAGTGCTCAGCCTCAGTGCCTCAAGGTGCTCTCCTCCAAGGGATTTTTAAATGGGGAAAGCATTTTTACCTCCACATATTGGTAAAAGCAAGAGCTTCCCAGGCACTGCTGCTCTCAGCCATGGTGCCGCATCAGCCCCAGGGCAGATCCCCAGATCCTCCTCCTGTTGGCTGCTCTGATGGCACCAGAAACCTTCACGAGGTGCTGTGGCTGTGGGTCACCCTCAGTGATGTGATGCTTCACAACCAGGCTGAGGCCTTCAGTTTTCCAGCAGCAGGGATTCCTCAGATCCCACATTTCAGCTCCACGGAGCTGACTGTACCACCTATTTCCAACCCAAACTCTCGTCCTCACCTCTGACATTTCAGAGGGGTAAAGCCTGGCTGCTCTAAAGCTCTGGTGTTCCCTGTGCAGTGAGTAGCTCCTCGGGAGCTGCCTCAGGCCTTGTGCTTTATCCTCACAGGAACAGGATTACAGCCTCATAAAACAATTGCAAAGCTACAGTACTATTATCCTTTAAACAGTAAAAGAAGAGAAAAATGATTTATGAAAAATAACATGATCCTTCCTGAACAGAGCCTGAATAACAGCAATTTCAGAGACAGTAACTAATCTAATGTTGCATTATAACAGCACAAAGAAGTAGATTTGGCCACCAAACCGAAGTCATTAAAGATTAGAACGGCTGGTTTAACAGTTAGGAAATGTTTTTCCCTCTCTGAGCACAGGATACAGTGAAAGCCGTTTTATGATTGAACATCTCTGCGGTAAACAATATGACTTTTTGGATAAATCAATGGCTGACAATGACAGGGCAGAAAACTCACGGAGCTGAAGGCAGCACCGACATCCTGCTTGCAAAGCACAGCTAACCGAAGCAGTCGCCTCCATCCCCCAAGTCCATCTGCGTTAATGCTTAAGTGTTACACGATGGCGGTGCATAACGTTCTATTTTTAATTGGTGCAAAGGCTGGACTTGTACCAAGGAAGAGCCTTCCTGCTTGTCCTTCCCATCAAAGAAGAAAAGAAGGAAGAAAAGCTAAGAGCTATAAACTGGGAAAGGGTAATCAAGAACGGTTTTCTTTACAGATCCCTCAGTGTTAGGTGCTAAAATACAGCGAGGCATTCTGAGGCAGAGCGCCTTCAAGTCGGGATGCAGAGGTTAACTGCTGCCTTTATTGGTGTCTGATCCCCGCACCGCTCCTTCCCAGCACTTTATGGCGGGGTCGCCACCGGGTTGCCTTCAAGTGCAACCATTTTGACCGTGTCATCAAATCTTGTGCAGGGCATCCGAGCCCTCCTGCTGCTGACAGAGGAGCAAGGCACGGCGGCGTGCTCTGCGGTGTCGGAATGAACCGAAAGCAGCCAGCCCGCAGACATCGTGCTGCTTTGCAAGGGATTGCAGACACCCAAGTCTGTGCGTCCACAAAAACAAGAAGTAACCACACGGCATCTGAAGCCAGCCCTGGCCTTCCTTCAAAGCCTTGGCTGCCAAGCACACATGGAATTTGAACGTGTACGTCGGGGCAAGGCTCTGCTTCCTTTGCATTACTTCACTGAAGTATCAGCTGTGGGCTATCCAGGGATCCAGAATACCCAACACATGGAAAAACAAGCACACGATTCTGGTTGGCAGTGCCTAACTGAGAGCAGCATCCCCAAAACGAGACCTCCGCTGCACGCAGAGGAGTCACAGGAGAGCAGATAAAGAAGTTTCAGACATTGCCAGCTCTGTTGCTATTCCGGATGGACAATCTTAGCTCAGATCCAATGTAAGAGGTGCACTCTGCTTAGGAAAAATTGTAAAGAGGGTCAGGAAACTATTTAAATACCCCGAAAATAGAGCCTCTGGGATGGAAGATCATTAAATAATACCAACCGCTTTGTGGCACTTAAGCCTCCAAAAGGGAATTCAGGAAAACAGGACTGGACTCGGATCAAGATGCTACGCTGCCACGACTACACTGGGATATTGTTAATGGGACACAGGGAACTCAAACATAAATAGCGAGTGGGATTTTCCTTGCATTGGCTACAATACATATGTTTGTTCAAGAAAAAAATAGTTGGAGCAAGAAGACATGCACGTCTGGTGTCGAAGAAAAGCCCGTTTGTGTCACAGACAGTGGAGAAATTGTTCAAGAATAGTTCATCTTTAAATGAAGGTCACCCTAATGATGCTGCCAAGGTCCGTGGCAGCTTGACTTTTGGGCTGTGTAAGTGCCAGCAGCACCAGTGAAATCCGCTTTGGTTTGAGGCTCAAACACAGAGATCTGACATTTCACTGCGCTTTCAGCAATTGGTTCAGCTTCTTTATTTGTCACCAGTGGTGCCATTGATTCTTGTACTTCCTCAGTTCCCTATGGACAGGCTGTCAACCACGTAGAAAAGCAATCAGAGCACAGGGGAATGCCAGGTAAGAAAACACCAGTTCACTTGCAATTAAATAGAGAGCTCAGGAAGAGCTGCAATTGTCACAATCAGACGAAAACCCTCCGAATTTGACTCCGGTTAATAACAAACGAACACAGCCAGGAAGAGAGTGCTCCCTATCCTCTCCTTATGCTCAGCGTGCACCTATGCATGCACGCTGTGCTGCCTGCAGGCTCCCAGCTGCACACCGCATCGATGCCGTCCTGCAGCAGCCCCGTGCTCAGCCCAGGCCGTGCTCCTGTTCCCCAGCAGCATGTGCAATTAGAGGCAAAGACTCCCTCCAGAAAGGCCGAGTTTCTGCACAGACCTCGTGAACCCACGGACGCTTGTAATTCATTACCGACGTTTTTCACTCACGACCTCTTTAGTTAGAGTTCCCGATTTTCTAATTACACCTTTCTTATTTATCATCGTCTGAAGTGCCTCAAAAGCAGGGCAAATTCTGACTCAACTACGGGCAACATATCTGAGTGAATTATCTGCACTGATTCATATTCGTTCCCCTCTGACACCAGAGGTTTATGCAGTTCAGGAATAACAGAACTGCTAAAATTAATGGCCGAAGGGCAAGCCACCTTCTCTGTCACATTATATATAACGTTTCGGTTCAGCAAAAGAGTAGCTGGAGTATTTTGATTCTCTGCTCATAGTTAATTACAATTAAAAGTAAGACTGTAATTACTTTTCTTGTAAACTTTGGCCTTAACTGCTGAGCACAGCAGAACAGAATGAGGTTTGGTTAACCTCAGTGGAAAAAGCAAAGGTTTTCTTCTGAAATAGACAGAGCATGGGCGTTCGGGGGGAACGTGTCTGGAAGGGTGAGACAAAAGAAACCCAGAGCCATTATCACAGCGTCCACTCCCGGACCCGGCACTTGTAGGGCCAGCAATGCAGAACCGCAGTGCCCTCCCAGCACGGTGTGTCCAGCAGCCAGAGCCCTCCATCGGGAGAATTCAACACCAAACTTCCCCTCTTGCTGCGTCTCCCTTTTTATTTATTTTAACAGTTGGCTGCTATTGTTTGCACAGGGAATCCAGCCTTGTTTTGCTGATGGGGATTCAAAGTGGCACGCCGCGGTACGACTCCCAAGTCCCTTTTCCAACTGCGATCCTTTATTTCTGTCTCTGAAGCCAGCACAGCCCCTTCAAGGCATTCCTAACCGCAGAATGAGCTCCGTCTCGTGCACGCACAGGAGCATCAAGGAAAGCATTCCGGAAGAAAAGAGGTTTCCACGCCAGGTTGTTCTGTTCCTGAGCAGGGCCATTGAAAGAGGTTGCCCCGACCACTTTTGAAGCCACAGATGTGTCTGGCCAGGAAAGAACAATCCGTGGGATGGGGAATAGATGCTGGATTGATGGCTGGTGGTGCCAGGCCCAACCCCGCCGCGCTGCCGGGCCAAGAGCCGGCGCTGGAGCTGGGCACGGCTCAATGGCCCACGCTGCTTCCAGCCACAGCCCACAAACACCCCATTGTAGCGGCGTTGCCCTAAGACAGACGGACAGAAGGAAGGAAGGAGGAAAAAAAGGCAGGAACTCTCGAAGACAAAGTTGTTCTTTGGATGTTAATTACAGATATTTAGAGACTGGAATTGATGGCCATAGGAGGAACTTTGATTTCTCAGTGTGTAAACACTTCCTGATCTATGATTCAACAGAGAAGATCTTGGAGAACACAGCCAGGCTCAGAATAGGCTCTGCCATAAGCACGGCCACTTGGGGTTATTACTGAGGGAATATCTGAAATTAAGAACATCAAACATTCCACTTCTAGAGAATTAATTTGTTAAACATCTCATTTCTACAGAACTCTTTTGTGTGCGTTTTAAAAGAAACCTTTACAAGCGTTTGTATATGGATCCAGTCACAGTCAAAGTGTAGGAGGAAAGAAACATAAAATAACGCAAACCCCTGCCCAACAAATGCTGCAAGTACATAAACTTCATAAATACAATGTTGGCAGATTCCGATATATAAAAAGGTAGCTAAAAAAAAAGCGAGAGCCATAAATAATGCCAAGTAATAAAGGAGGTGAATGTTTTTGTTATTAGATTCTTTCATTGTATAAATCTGTTTAATAAGCTGGCTAGGAATCATTGATAGAAAACAGACTGCTTGTGGTGTTACGGATCAACCTGTTCTAAATGTTCTTTCCTAAGCTCTATGCCAAGCAATACTTCTCGCAAATACAATTTAAAAATTGAATGTTCTTTCATCATCCGAAGGGAGCAAATAGCATTAAAAGTCCGAACGCCCCTTCTGAGGCGTGCGTGACGTGTGTCTGTATCAGCAAGGCAGAAAACCTCTGCTTTCCAAACGTTGAGGATGGTTCGTTGAGCGCTCAGAGTAATTAATACCATACATCTGATTCGTCAGATGCGATTAGCGCATGTGTAAAACTCTTGATTTAACAGCCTTATTCCCCAGCATGTGTGTATTTTTGGAAAGCCCTATCGTATATTTTTCTTCAGAAGTTCATGTAAAAAGTATGCAGTAACATTTCACTGTAATGAAAACTAAATGTTGTGAAATGTTATTGAGGTCAGTGATGGGTTTGTGACGTTAATCTTTGTACACTATTGTTTCTCATTACTGTGCGGTATTTTTGGTTTTCATTATTCCTGGAGGAAAGGACAGAGAAAAATGAAATGCTGGAACCCAAATAAGGAAAAAGGAATAAATCCTAAGATGCAAAAACTGAGCTAATAAGAATAAAAATAAATAACCCATTAGGGCATAATTGGTGAGTGAGCTGCTGAAGTGAAAGGCACTGAAGTGTTAAAAGCAGGCTTTTTTTGTCTTATTGCTGAATAGATACTCTTATCTCTGCTTCGCTTTTTTTACCACTGCATTAGCCTCTAAAACAGGTGGTTTACGTGTGCAGCTCTCAAAAATCCCACGACCATCCCAGGTTCTGGCCCCTGTCCTGACCTCGTGGAGTACAACTCCAGCAGCTCCGGTTCTGAAGGGCGGCTCAGCCGCAGCACTGTGCTGGCTGCTCCCCCAGGGACCACGGCTGTGCAGGGGAGCGGCCGTCGTGGGAGCACAGCCCCTCCACCCCAGACAGCAGCGACTGGCACAGGACAGGACCACTGTCTTCATTTCAGGCACCCACATCTGCATCTAGCTGAAACAACAGCAGCTCTGCCCGTGCAGCCCAACTCAACTGTCCGGGAAATGCAGCTCCACCCAGAGCTCGCGGCAGCTCCCATTGCTTCCCTGCGAGGCAGCCACGCACACCGCAGCCAGGACCCATCACCTGGAGCCCAGATTGGGAAGATGCATAACTGGTTTCAACACCACGCAGGGGCTGAGCACGCAACAGGCTTTGACAATCAAAATAACCCCTTTGGCAATTAACAGCCTAATCTCAAATTAGATGGAGATTTATCAAAGGGAACTCTTGAGAAAGCGAAGCAAACAGAAAGGGCAAAAATGGTAAAATCAGAACTATCTCGCCCATCAAACTAATGAGGTGTGCGCTGAGTACTTGAGGGCTCATGGGAATAGGATGCAGTGACTTTCAGCTCTAAATCACTAGTTTAAATCCAGCCCAGTTCGTCGTGATTGAAAGTAGTTACCATCTGTCACTGCCGTGCCTCCGAGGAGAGCTGGTGGTCTCACTCCTGCGCCCATGGGAGAGCACGGACAATGTGACCCTCGTGTTGCAGGGGACAGCACTGAGCTGACTCAGAGCACATGGAGCAGCCTGAGCTCCCACTCCTCCAGGCAGGTGTGGGTCCTCCTGCTTTAGTCCCCAAATGTGGACAATGGAGGTTTTGGAGCATTCCCACCTCGCTGCTCTTACCTTATAGATGGGCGTTGTTTGTAACAGTTACAGGAATGGAAAGATTTCCTGAAGTGTTGTGCATAAACATCGTAATATAATCCTCAGAGCTCCAAAGCCAATCCCAACATCTAATCCCGCAGATAAACAAAGCTAAATCTCTATTTGCCTGCAAAAATAATGAGCAAACATTAGGGATATCAGTGTATTGGAGGGCCCCAATCTTCTTCGAAAAGACCTCGACTTTCACCTAGTTTATACTGTGAAGCCCTAATCTATGGTAAATTGCAAAACCTAATTAAAACAAGGCAAACTGAAGATTTATAGCTCAAATCCCCACACTTAGGGTACAAAGTTATATGTAAAGTTGTCTACAATACGTTATGGCTCCCTCTGTAAGAACAACATTAAGCATTGCTCTGTCCCAACAGACACTGAGATGGGTTGAGACTCCATTGCAAAGAGTCCCTCCACACCAACACCAGCCTATGTGTGTTCTGAGAGCTCTGGGGCAGCAACAACAGGACACAATGCCCACGTCACACTGGTTGGCCATTGAGAATGGGCATCCTTAGGGGAAAAAGGAATCCAGCAGCACAGGTGGCACCCCCACCCCAACAACTGGCAGCCACGTCTCAAATCAAATGCCAGAGCAGCAAGAGAATGAGAAAAGAAAGGAGAGCAAGCTATTTCGTATTTTAAGGTAGTTGCCAGAGGTCTAGTGAATAATTAAAAGGAAGGTATAACACTGAAAACTGAATGAGGGTTTCATTTCTTCCCAAGTACTTGCACTATGTCTAAACCCAAGCCCAAAGGCTGCAGCAGCCTCACCCATCCCATCAGATGTGTGGTGTGGGTGATGCTCCCAGTTGGGACACCACTGCTGATCCCACTGCGTGAGGCTGTCAGCCTGCTGCTCCTATCAGCACCATTTTTATCTCCCTTATTTTTCTTTTCCAACATCCTATTCCAACGACAACACTAACTATCCATCAAGTTGCAGTCTCAGGGCCAGAACGCCCTGGGCTGCAGTAGCCGTAAAACAACATCTCTGCGCCTCACCCTCTGCTCCAGCAAAGTTCACGCAGCACTCAGATGTCGGAGCGAGCAGTCCTGCCCTGCCAGCTCCAAGTGAGCACTGTTTGCTGGGAGCCACCAACCTCCAAGGAATGCTCCCTGGCAGCCCCGACTTCCCATGCAGCCGCAGCCCCGCTCGGTAGCAGTCCGTCTGTCCGTGTAGCGACAAGCACTTGGGGCGTAAGCAAACACTGGGAGCCGATGACGTGTCAGATATACGAGTGTTTTCTTTATCAGCAAATGTTTGCTGACTGGGACTCCCCTGAGCTGAGGTTTCCTCCTTTTTTTTTTTTTTTCTCCTTCAGATTTATCGATCTGAGCTGATAATGGAAACCCTACTTTTTTTCATCGCCAACAGACAGAATCAGAGAGAAAGTTCAGCGAACAAGTGAGAAAATTGGTGCTGGTGGAACACGGTTGGCCTGAAAACTGTAAGGGTGGAAAGTGTCAGTGCGTGCAGGAAATTACACGTCGAAACGAGTGAAAACACGCTGAAGTGGACATTAATGGATGCTTAAATCATCCTGGAATTCTGAAGAAATACAAATCTGTGTTACCATGGGAAAGTAAAGGCAGTCGCAGAATGAAGTGGCAAGGAAACCAGGCTATCAGATGAAGCCTGAACATTTGGCTGAGCGAGATCTGAGTTATTCTAAACGTGTGGAAATCGTGGAATAAAGAGCCTTTATTTTCACTTGAAATTGTACTAAATAATAATAATTAAGGATCTTTCTGCATACTCTAATTAATTAAAAGCAAACAAGCAACCCCCCCCCACCTGCTTTTAATGAATCCAACAGCAAAACAGCACGAAGACAAATTTCTTTTGGGACCGTAGGAACCTTCTGTTCCAACCACCCGGACTTTTGAGCCTCCAACTCCAGCAGAACTAAAGGATCAGACCAAAAAGGTGAGCAGTGCTTCCCAAAGACTGCACTGCTACAGAAGGACCAGAATGGGCCTTACGTGAAAGAATCCAGCACTTGTTTCTTCAAACTGTGTGCCAATCCAACTACCACTGGCTGAACTGAGAAGGACTGCTGGTAGGATGGGGGATGGCAGGATCCAGGCTGCTCTGCAGTTACGCGGTGCACCAAGTCAACCCACAGCTTAGTTGCAAGAAACGAAAAGATCTATCAGCATTCAGAGATGTCATCTGAAGCAATGTGTAGATCTGGCGATCGCAAACGTGTTGAGATCAAATGGGAGGAGTTTTGTTGCAGAGATTTGAGTTTGTGGCTGTTCTTCCTTTGCAGGGAGGCACAAGGCTCGAGCGGAGCGGGAGCAGAGCCGTGCGCGGCTCTTACGGCAGCGGCACAGCAGAAGGGGCGCACAAAGCAAACCCCGATCTGCTAATCTGGTCAATGTTATAAAAGGGTAAAAAAATAAAAACTCCTGATATGTGCCATGTTTGCCTGGTTTATCTCACTTCAGAGATCAAGGGGGAGGGGTAGGAATTTCGAAGACGCTGGGGAAGCTATTTTTAAAAGCAGTCATGGGACTGTGAAATAAGACGTACGTTTTGTGGAAAGAGTGTTTTGGCATTTCTGGCCGTCCCACACCTCAAAACCAGATTCCTTCTAGAAGTTACTACAGGGAATTAATGACGGGTGACTCTGAGACTGAAAAACAGCCGATTAAGAAATGAAGACAGAGAAGTTGGGCACACGATGGGCATTCACTGTCACAGCGTCAGGACGGACCGGTGTCCTCCGGGCTCTGTCACCTCGTGCCTTTGCACTCACATCTGACCACAGCCCAAAAAGCAGAAGGAAGCAGGAGAGGAGAATTAGGGAGAGCCCCAAGGTGGGATGAGAGGGGCAGCTGAGCGGCCCTCAGGGCTCTGCCCAGGCCCGGGAGGCTCGGAGCTTTCCTACTCTGTGCTGGAGCTGGGACTGCTGCATGGGAGCGCCCTGTCTGCCATGCTTTGCTTCCAACGCAGCCAGCGGGAAGCTCCCCGACTTCAAAGGGAACTGAGTGAGGCCAATGTCAAGAGCTTTCAGAAGTCCCACCCTTAAATCCTCAGCACTCGTAACTCTTCCTGAAGGGAAGCAGACATCCCCACGGACATTCCCAGGCACCAGAGACCTCAGTTCAAGGGGTTGCACCTGGATGAACCCGAACAGGCCAGTTTGCTGAGAGAACCAGTTGTCAAAACTGGGCAAGTCTGGGCACCAAAAGCACCTGGGGAGGTGACAGGGAGGGCAAAGCCAGTGGGTCAGGCTGCTGGGGGCCGAGCGAGCAGGCCTGGCTGCACAGCCCCACATCACAGCACCCTGACCCACACGCTGCCAACGCTCAGCTCCACACCCGGGGTTCCCTTCTGTGATTCCCCGGATCTGTGGTTAAGTCGCAGGTTCAACTTGAGAATGAGGGCATTTTTTTCCTTGTGTGATCAAGGTCAAAACTATTAAAATACCCTTAGGTTCTCAGTCCAGTGAAATGAACTGGTAATACATTTGGCAAGTTAATCTGTGGATTGCCTTCTCACATGAGACCAGCTGTTGTGTTTCTAAGTACAAGCAGTATTTACCTCTGATAATGAAATGACTGAATATAATATAAAAAGCAGCACAAAACAAAAACAAAAAAAGTGCTCCCTTGCCTACTGCACAGCACTGGGTTACATTTACAGTTCTAATAACTGATTTGTCAAAATGGTCACAATCGAGGATGATCATCTGGCTGCCAGATGAACTAAAATGCATGTAATTAGAAGTTGTCCATTTGTTCTCTTTTATTCTGTGCGTATCTCTCTTTTGCTCACAACTACGTGTGCATGTTTATGTGTAACTAACCATTTAACTGTGGGCCTAAAATCTAGGCTTTTTATTACTACTTTTACTATAGAATAACTCGAGAGTTCTCACTTCACAGTGCATGTGTGCAGAAGAGGCATCTAGACACGTTACTTCAGTGCTGCAACGTACAGCATGTGCCCACAGACACTGTGCATATATGAACAGATAAACACAGATGTACCATACACATATACACAGAGACACACCTGCAGCTCGATGTAACATGCTTTCAAAAACAAATACAGACTCAGTTCCTGCCATTAAATTTCCTAGTTGGCTTCATTTCCTAAGCCAGGTCCATCCATTGCCTCCGCCAGCAGGAGAGCCGGTGCTCAGCAGGCTGCTCTGCCTCCTGCTCCTCATCTTCTCTCTTCCGAAGGAGGATGTCACAGAGCCCTGGAGGTCTGCTGGCAGAGGTTTATAATGGCTTCATGTTCTCTTTCCCAAGATCTGAATACGAGCAATGTTTCATATCGTGATAGTTAAAGTATGTATGGTCCATGAACACTCCCTGTCCTGCAGAACCTCTGACAGAAAACAGGGAGAGCAGCACATAGGGAAAATGATAAAGGGGGATGTGGGAGAGATTACCAGTGACAGCCTGGGAGGAAGGACTTCCTGGAAGATGGGTGATTTAAGAAGGGATCCAAATGGAGGGACAGCACGATGGGAGGGCTCCTGCAAAGCTGCGGGAATGGGCACGTGTGAGTGGGTAAGGAAGGCCGAGGGGGAGAACACGAAAGAAGAAAGATGTTAAAGCAGTGAGCAGAAAGTGGCCTGGCACGATGCGGCACCAGAAGGCATCAAATGAGCTCAAGCTCTGCGGGACTCGACCCACTGCCTCTCTGCAAGAGCACTGTTACTTCCTTAAAAAAATCACAGCTCCTTCCGTATCAGATCTGTTTCAGACTGCTTCTAATAGTGCTGGATTGAGACAACTTCCTCAACGATTTCATGTTGGGCCGCACATCTTTATTTTATTTATTTATTTATTTTTTTACTGATAAGGAAGATGTCTCTATACAGCATCTGTGCAGAGTCATCTGGACTATCAGGTTGGTTTATAACATCCTGTTCAGATTAGCCATAAAGATTTCGGTGGCCACTGCGAAACACAGGGATGCTGTTGTAGTTCCTGAACTGTATGAACAGTCGGCTGTTCAGCACAAAAGTATTGGATGATGATGATAATTTCCAGAGCTGTATAGCAGCTTTTATCCATAGATCCCAAAGCTTGTATATAACAGTCACACCACGGCGATCTCATTTCATATAGAGGGAATGCTGTGCCCCAGAAAGCCACCTTCCATGAGGCAGCAGCTCCCATTTCAGACAGCTGTGTTTGAAATAGCAGCAGCACCAACTAAAGCTTTCTTTCTTTCACTGCTCTTCTATAATCACAAGTGTGTGCCAATCCACGTCAGTGTTTACCAGTGCAAGGCAGGCAATGTGTATGGCATTTCTTACAGATGGTGAATGCAGGCAGCTAGATAATGCTCCAACAGCAGGAAACGCAGTGCAAGCACCAAGGACGCTGGCACTGCTGGCACTGGGATCACACCATCACCAACTTATCCAAAGAAAACCCCTGCTAACAACAGGCAAGAAATCAAACAAAAGCTTTGTGCAAGTATTTTTAATCTTAAGATTCCAGAGCAGAGGCCCAAAATGGCCCTGTATCGTTTAATCAGACGATGGAGTTCTGTCTCCACCAAGCCAGAGACTGTTTTGCCAGGGACTTCAATGCATTCAGGGTTTCTCTGTCTGAAGTGCAATGGAGCAAACAAAACTCACACTTGTCACTGAAGATCTGGAGATTTTCCTCCAGCGAAACTCCCAGGACTCACGTAAAGGCCTTTTGATCTGGCTCTGAAGCCAGTTAGTGAAACTGTAACTCATCCCACCACAGCTTTGCTACCTGGAGAGAAGTAGCTGCTTTGAGGTTACGCACAGTAAGTCACCATTGTATATGATTTCACACTCCCGTGTCCCATGCCAAGCAAAACTCCGACTTCCCATGCATACAGCTCATCGGAGATTTGGGCTTTCAATCCCTCCTCACACCAGTGCCAGAACTTTCAGGCAGAGCACTGCAATGCTTCTGGGTCTGGTTGCCTCGTGGCAGATTCTGTGCACACAAATGTGTTGGATCGTGACAGTCACCAAATTGATCGTATGCAAGCTGATCTGCAGAGGGCAATAATGGTGAATTAAAGGAAAAATTTAATCACAGAGGGGAAGAGCTAAGGGCACTCAAAACACCTCTCAGGACGAAAAATCTGCAGTCCTGGCAAAAAAAGCCTTCTCTGAGAGATTATAAATCTTCCTTCAAATGGAATGATTTAGTGATGGTAATTGAGAAGAAAAGAAAGATCATTGGTACAAAGAATGTAAGGACAGGCCAGGAGCTTCAAAGCCGTCGCTCCACAGGGATGGAGAGGAACAAAACGCTTCAGAAATCCATCTGAGAAGAGAACAGATCTGTAACTGAAGGGAGAACAGTCCTTGGTGCTGTCTGGAATAACAATCCTGTAATCTTTTTCCCTATCTGTCAACTATGTGGAATCAAGAGAGCCAATAGATATCACCAGATGAAGGCTTCCTAAATCAAGCTGCAGAACAACTAAGCTGTGCCAGGAGAAAGCCCAGCATTAACGGCACGTGGAAACGTGGGATCACAGCATTTCAGTGAGAGCAAACACGAGGCTCACCTCACCCCACCCAGATCCGGGCACACACCTGTGCCGGCTGAGCCACAGACACAGCTCCCGAACGTGCCTGAAAAGGTCAGTGGAGAAGATGAGATCGTTTCCTGTGGTGCATAAGCCCACATGGGTTGGATGCCGGCCTTAGGGCATTCGTAAACACCTGTGATTTCCTTCCAGTTACAACTAATAGTTCACATTTACTGTCTCCCCCGTGGTCACTTCTGAACACTTCATGGAGCTAGCATTATTTCCCAGCTTATAAGAGGGGAAAGAGAATTCACTTATAAAGCAAAAGAATCATAAATAAAACTCTGTTCTTCTGCAACCCATTTCTGCCTTCTGCCCACTAGATCTCTTTTTATTTTTTGGTGAATTTTTCAGTTGCCTGTGTCAATAATAGACTAAAAATCAGATTTTATGCTCGCTCCCCCCCCCCCCAAGTATTGAAGAACACTGTGTTTATATACAAATCAGGACTGGAAAGGAAATCTTTTCTAAGTTAGAAGTGGTTCCCTCTCAGGCCGTGAGTGGGCAGGCAAGGGGATGCCAAGAGCAAAGCTGAGCAGGAAGGGCTCTGCACGCGGCGCCCACGAGCTGGCTTCAGCACGGCTACCCAAGGTTCTCTGAATAGAAAGATCTTTTCCATACACGAATCCCAAATCTCTTCCTACACCTTCATATATATTTAGCTCATTAGGAAGATCCTTTCCAGAGGTGCTAAAGCAGAAAAGCAGGAAGGAATACTTCAAGGTTTCCAGATAAACTGCAAGGCTGAGCTCCCCAAACTTCTCCGGACTTCAAAGCCTTTCAGATATTGTTTAATCAATGATAGAGCTGGAAGGCCAGCTGTGTTCTTCTGTTTGTTCTTAAATGCTAATCCAAGTTTACCAAAATTGAGGGATTTTGCATCTGGGGAATTTGGACTCAGGCCCACGTCTCTGGTAACCTGTCCTTGGCCTCTCCTTCTGTCTCCTTGTCACGTTCCACCCTTCTCTCTGCTGTCCCTGGTGCATTTTTAGCAGCACTTTCCCTTTAGGTTGGATCGATAATTGCTTTGTCATGCTTCATGACAAGACCTCTCTGCTTCTGGGCTGCCATGCAAGTCCGCTGTGCTTTTTGACACGGATGACACTTAGAAACTGCATTTGAAAACCTTTAGGCCAATCCTTAATAAATCTCACGACCCGTTCCAGTCCTCCGCAGCTTCCTGCACTGTCTTAGGTATGAAAATAATGAGCAGCTTACAAGCTGACTATATTCAAAGCTCAGATGGATTCCTGGAAAACTGAAGGTTTTCGGCTTTCAGAGGCCTTTGTACACCCTGCATTTTTCCCAAGGTTGAACCTGCACCAATCTTTGCTCTGCTTTGTCTCTTCTGTTCCTTTGCATTTTACCATTTCCTATTTCGCCTTTCGTGGGAGCCACGGCAGAGCTGTGCAGGCCGCACCACGCCTGGCGGGCGCTGCTCCGGCAGATGGCTCCTGCAGCCACCGCGGCCTGCTCTCAGGGTGCTCTATCTCAGAGGAAGGAAATTGAGATTCCACCTCAAATCCCAGCACATAGTTTTGAGGATTCCCACATCTTCCAAGGATTAAGTCACCACATGTACAGTCTGAAGTGCCCAGAGGCCTTACAGCCAGCTCCATTTTTAGAAGACTGTGTAGGAAGAGCTGCTAAGAGGCTAAAATCCTTTGTAGTCTGCCCCACAGACATGCTCAAGAAGGGATTTCAAGAGGAAGAATGGGATCCGGCTCTGATGACAGGGTGAAAAAAGGATGGCAAGGACCTGCCAAGAGCATGTCCCTTGGCCGACTGTGTCAATGCCAGACACAGCCTGCCCCAACCTACGGAGAAACCCTCGTGTGGATCGTCAGAACGACACAGCCTTGGTGCTACGCAGGGGATAAACCCTGATGGAAGTGTGGGGTCAAAGAATGATGATGAAGTCCTGTTCAAAAAAATGGGAATATCCTCAGTGAGAATGATGCCTAGCTCTGAAATAAATCTCAACGTGAAAGGAACTACCAAGAACAACATGAGCAGCATAAATGTGCATGTGCTGATGTAGGGGAGGCTCTGATTATCAGTTTGTTCCAAACTTTGCTGCTAGGTCTACTGCTCATAGAGAAAATACTCTCTTCTTACCCAGATCCACCAGCTCAGCAGGACTTCTGGTGATGGAAAGGGAAGGAGAACCCAGGGCTACTACACAGCTTGGCTCAAAGCCCTAGGAGCTTGCTAAAATACATTTTCTCCCATTTTCTGGTAGTTTTCAAACCTTGGGTATATCTAAATCATCTTCTAGAAAGCAGGAAGGCGAAAGCACAGAAGAACATGATATTATTTTAACGGGTGGAAGACAAGAAATCAAGATTCACCCCTATCTTAAAATCAAAGCTGCTGTTTTTAAACCAGGGATGAAGCATCCAGCATTTCTAGAGCATCCCGACGCACTTCTCCCACCACCCACCCACGAGGGCTACCCTGACATGCTGGCTGGGCCACCAGAGCTCCCCGAGCCACAGGCAGCCCACGTGCCCACTGCCAACCACGGCACAGGGCAGGTCTGCAGGAAGCAGCCGATGC
The DNA here is from genome assembly GCF_038088225.1 of Cyrtonyx montezumae. Classification (NCBI taxonomy): domain Eukaryota; kingdom Metazoa; phylum Chordata; class Aves; order Galliformes; family Odontophoridae; genus Cyrtonyx; species Cyrtonyx montezumae. The sequence goes on from NW_027071881.1 coordinate 8,110,771, forward strand.
TACCACAGCACGATCCCACTAGTAATCCCAACGAGATAATCACAGATGTTGTGACCCACTTAAAAATGAGTTCATTTTCCAGATATCCAATTTCAATGGCTCTTTAGCACATTATTCCCCTGAAGGTTTATGGGCAAATGAGTGTTCAGCTTATTCTCCAACATTTTCTGCACCAGTAATGCTGTGCTATAGTAAGTGCGAAATTAGTACATAATCTTTGAGCCATCTTATTTTCAGGATGATAGATACTTGCTTTACTAGGAACTCCGGCCTCCCTTAGTGCCAAAGCAGCAAGTCACATTTCACATCAGACAAAAATATGGGAGGGAGGCAATGACAACAAGCAGAACCCAACCATCTGTGCATGCAGAAGATAGGACAGTTCTTCAGTCACTCACTTCTGTTCACTTCTCTTTTGCATGGGATGCAGCACAACAGAGAGACTGAAGAATTTCAGGAGGAGGGAAGAACACTCAAAAAACTATGTGGCAAAAAAAAGCAAGAAGACAGATTATTATTTTTTTTTAATCAAGTCTTTTTATCCCTTTTCTTACTTAAATCCATGTAAACATAGGGGATATCCATGGTGCCAAAGCTGACAGCCCCTGGTAAGCCCAAAGCACGCAGAGTGCAGGAAGCACGGGGCGTGAGTAAAGGCTTTGTGCCCCTACAGCCTCTGCTCGGCCTGCACCACCCGGCCCACGGCCAAAGGAGAGCTTTGCTGCAGTCCTCTGCCATCTCAGGCAAAGTGCTGCAGGGCAACGCGTGGCTCTGCCACAATGGAGGCAAGAGGGATGGCTGGAAGGCTCATGGGGGAGCACTCGATTCCTGCAGCCTTCGCTGAACTGAGCGGGACAGAAGATAAAGCCACACCACTGAGATAAAACCAAACCAAAACCAAACCAACCAAAACCCCACTGCGTTCAAAAGGAGCAAACCATGCCACGTTACCATCGCAGGAGAAAGGAAGCTTCAGCAAAGACGGTCATACCTTCCCAACCTTCCCATGCACCGGGGCTGGCGGGTCACAGATCCGTGCCAGTGCCACCAGGTGCCCTTTCTGAAGTCAGTTCAGTGCAGTGCTGAGGCTGACAGTGGCAGCCTGGATTTCCTAATTCTACTACCCATTTTTTTTTCCCCAAAAATACAATTGGGATGGAATTTTTTAATAACAAAAGGAATTCCAAACACTTACTGTAACTATTTTGATTCTGCTTCCAGTACAGATAAATTAAAAATGGAGGATCTGCTTGTTTGGGGGGATTTTTACAGAACTAACTACTTCTTCCCCCTGTTGGGAACCAACGGGAACTCACGTGCTACTTCTGAAATGTTCTTCACGTGAGATTTCTGTTGTCCACTTACAAAACTTTCTTCTAATTACTCAGTAAAACCAATTCTATTTCTTCAAATCATTACCTCCCATGTACTGCACTTTTGGATGACAACATTACCCTCTGTGTGGAGACAGATGATCTTGTCTTCACGACTGACACGCTCCTTTGGGTCAGAATACAAGCTGCTGTTGGGTTTGATCACAAATGAGAATAAATGTTTTCTCTAAGTTGGGACATGGCCCTGGATGACACTGCTGCTCCTTGAAAGTCACTTCCAAATTGCAGCCCTGGCTACAGACGGCCAGATGCTTTCCTTACATGCTAGCAGGAGTAAAGTTTCTCCCAGATTTGTTTAAAGAATGCAAATTTAACAGTCTATCTCAACAAGAGAAGCAGCAAAGCTTTGCAAAATGCATTAGGAAGCTCTACACACTCCAGTACTCCCATTCCCAAATGATTCCAGCTCAGCGCTCCTTTGGGTTTGAGCAGACACAAACCAAGCCAGCTTTGGCACACCAAAGCTTGCCATTTAAAAATATTTTCCTCTTTGCCTCAGATGGATAAATGCCTTGCACCTCTCAGGCCTTGCTGCACAGTCACGGGCATAAAGGAGAGAGAAGAGCACGACATCCAAACACCGAGCTGCACCAAGCAAAGCCAACCGCTGCTTTGCTTAAAGAACAGCCACTGGTGAAACCACCACGTTCAGGATGGGAAAGAAAACAGGACTTTTTTTCCTTTAGAAGTGCATTTTGCTTCCTTACGTACAGTCATCATTTCCTAATGGGAGCCCTTTCCCAGCTCGATACGGCCTGCACAGAAGCATCTGCTTACACCAGCAGACACCCCCAGAAGTACGAGCTCCCGTGCTTCACAGCTAACGCTTTATTCCCTCCCTTCCCAATCCAAAGCACGGCACTGGGCGTCCGTTCCTGCTTCTTCCAGGACTGCTCTCAGAGAGGAGGAGGGAAGAAGCCGAAGGCAGAGCCCTGGCCGTGTCCCCCACTGCCTGTGTGTGGTACGCACCCAGCCCCGTCCGCTCCAGAACGAAGCCGCAGGGCTGGGGCAGGTTCTGCTTTTTCCGAAACGATCTCACCAGCTGCAGCACATTACTTGTGGCAACTTTTCTTGGATCTTAAATGGGTTTTGAAGCCATGCTGTCAGCTGCCTTCATGTCACCCCACTATATTATGATTGAATCTCCTGTTCCTTTTATAGAGTTGTTCTCTCCTAATAAAACACTAACTGCTGGTCTGAAAGCCGGCTTCGGGACCACTGCTTATGGTCTCGTGATAACCTCCTGCTCTCTTCCCTTCTCAGCTAAAAACTACACTTGTGAAGCTTAGCCGAGGCTGTGCTCTTAAATATTCATGCAGCCGGTCCCAGAAATTTGCTGTGTTTATACAAATTCTTGACCCCACCCCCATTTCTAGTTATTTTAAGAGCTCATACTTTCGAACTGGGCAATATTCCTGAACACATGAAAGAGCACACGGAGTACAAACAGCTATAAATGAATATCTGCAATTCATTGCGGCAGCCGCCTACAAAGGTGATACCTTCAAGCTGTTTGTCAGAATAACCCAGCAAAAAAGCTGTTAGTTGTCAGCTTTTGGACAAGATGCATTGCAAAACAATATTCATTTTCCCTGGCAATCCAAAGCCACATTTTATAGGTGTGAACTATGTCCAAACTTCAAAACTGGATCCTAAATGAACTGTGAACGGGTAGAAAAACACTCCGGATCCGGCTGCAAAGAAGCCAATGACTTTAAATGTACAGAATTAAAATAATCACCGTTTATTTTTAATACGTTTAAAGACTAAAAATATTTTCACCTTCCACTCTACTGCATTTGAACAGAATCCATCAACAAAAGCTTATAAATCCGTTATTCCTAATGGGTTTCATGCCAACGTTGTGTTTAAAGTCAGGAGAGTAAAAAGAAAAACGACATTCCTGGGGCACAATGCTGCACAGCGGAAAAGAAATGCTTCGCTGAGATCTGACTTGACAACATTTGTTGTTGGGATTTCTCGGACTTTCATCAGGGATGTTTCAGAAAGAATCTCATCTCGCAGAAATTGTTTTTGTCGTGGTAACAGACTTGACTATTAATGAGAAAACAGTAAGAAGCTTTAGTGTCCTAATGGATACTAAATGACCTGGAGGATCTGAAACACTTATGTGCAGGAAAAATACATACGTGCAATTCCTTTGGCTTGAAGAATTTGCTAGCTGGGACGCGGTGCATTGAGTAAGATAACGAAAGTCACGCAGAGAAATGACAGCATCCGATGTATAAACAAGCACAGTAACGTGGCACATTAAAAAACAGAGTGTGTCACTCCATGCGATTTTCAGAAATCAGAGGAAAATCAGGTCATGGCAGCGGGGAAACACGCAGCGCCCGCGAACCTCCGCATGGCCTCGAGACAGCGGGGCTGCGAGCACGCGCTGACATCTGACACAGATACAGCTGCTTGAAATATGTCTTCATCACAATCAGATGGAGACGGAACAGAACTGAGCCGGGCTGAATCCAACGCCGAAAAAAACTCATCTGAAACCAGATGCGGCGGAACGTGCAAAAGCGAAGATGCAAATTTCATTTTTGCAAACCTGGAAGGAAATCCCGTCGAGCGCCCGCTCCGCCTCTGCCGAGGAGCTCGTCAAAATCAGCGGCCATAAATACTTTGAAGGAAGAAAACTCGGCAAAGCCTATTCATTTTACTTTCTGAAACGGTGCAAAAATGTTACCTACTCCCTGTGCAGTTATTAGTCTCAGTAATGTAACATAACAGATACTTTCTAAATCCTTTTAGGCCTTCTCCCCCTCGCTGGAAAGATCATCATTTTTTTTATTTCAAAGTGGATTTAATAAAGAAAAGGAGTGCTGTTAAAGTAATACGTGAGGCTTTGACATTAAGCAGCGCAACCCTGCAGAGTCGGCAAGAACAGGGTCTCTAATCTCCCGTGATTTATGGAGGGCTCTTCCTTCATCTCCGCGCTCAGGGAGGGCCGTGGAGGCCAGAGACAGGCTGGCGGCCCTGCTGCCGCGGGCCAGCCCGCAGGCCCGGCCTTAACCGCTTCGCTGCTGGCCCGGCCCCCATTAAAGGGCTCCCTATTTATTTGTATTTAGAGAACAAAGTGAGCTCAGAGTTAAGTAATGCCTACGGAGGTAAATGTTTATGTCTGTCATCAGAAATTTATAAGCAGAGAGGGAGAAGCTAATAGGCAGAAAGCAAAGAGCAAAACTGTGGAGTGTTTGATGCTCATCTAAGTAAGCTCTGAAAAGCTCCGAGTAGAAACACATCTTAATTAAAAACTTACAAATATATACAGTTAATTTTAAAGCTAAATAACCGAATTACAGATACCAGACAGCCTATTACCCACTGGAGAAGAATGTTTGCCTTACACTGCCTGAATGTTACACAAAAGTTCAAAGAATATGTTTCCAAACACAAATGCAAGAAGCTATTAAGCTCTTGTCAGAAGACAGAAATACCTCGTTTTAATGGATTTCAAATTCATCATTTTCTAGGGAAATGACCAGTCACTTTGGCACTGTAAAACCCTGCAAGCCTCCACTACGAATGTCAAAAAACTGAAACCAGTTCCAATGTGAGCTTGGTAACGCGAGTGACCTGCAACGTGTAACCTCCAGTTAGGGCTGAGGGGATCAGATGTGCCAAGTCTGAACTCAGGGCCTCGGCGAGGCTGCCCTTTGGCACTCGGACACCTTTCCCCACACGTGTGGTCCCACTGAGGCCAGTGGAGCTCACAGTCCACGCCTGGGGAGATAGGTAGGTGACTGCTCTCCCAGCAGGGTCAATGGACATGTCTTTACCCGCTGTTGGCTCCTCGCTGAGCTGCTGCCCTTCTGTGCTGAGCCCTTCCTGTGCCTTGCACGGTGAGATCCTGGGCTGCGCTGAGCACTTCCAGGAAAACAGAGATATAAATAAATAGGGAGCAAACAAGTTCTAAAGGGTTGTGATGGACAAACAAAGCGAGAGCAGCCCTGCAGCCCTCAAGGAACCCTTAGCAGCCCTTTATTCTTGGGAACACAACCCTCATTGGTTTCAGTGGAAATGATATAAACATGCCAATCAAATTTGGGCCCATTTGAGATGCTGTGGGTTTAATCAGGCCTTCTTCTACATGCAAACTAGATGGAACGTTTACAGTGTCTTCTCCTTTCCCCAGGTTCCTGGCAATCTCAGCACAGCAGGACTTCATGCAAGAACAAGAAAAATCAGGCTAAAATTCATCAACATTTCAGTAGGTTTTGACCTTCCTAGTTGGGGAAACACGTGGAAAACAATGACACGCACAGAACTGCTCTGTCAGACCTGCAAAGGAAGCAGTGAGACCTTGTAGTTGTACTGGAAACTTTCTGGCCAATGCAAACTGCCCTTGCAAGCTGACCCCTGCACGAACACACGCTGGACATTTAAGTTCTTATATTCATGCTCAATTACCTTACACTGTCTTCCCCTAAAAGGTTGGGAAATGGAAGTATTGACATACTAATTCAACATTCATTAGCCAGCATACTGCAACCTATACAAAAACATTGGCAATCAAGATGCATTATTTCAAAGTTTGCTGAATTTTCCTTTGAGTGATTGACCTCTTTCCTTACCCTTCCTCTTGCCAACTGTGCAGGTTGTCTCAGGGACAGACACGGAGTCCAAAGTCACTGCTGTGTGGACAGGCTGCACTCAGCTCTGAGGGCAACTCCCTTGGGCAGGCAAGGGCAGGATGCTCAGGCAGAGGCACAACTGGAACAGCCCGAGTCATCCTTCACCTTGTGTAATGGTGCCTAATGGGAGCTTTATCAGAGCACATATGGCACTCACTACGCTCTCTAGGATGGCTGACTCATATCGGGCAGCAGGATAGGGCCTCACCGTGTCACCTAGCCCCACGTGCTACGTGAAGCTTCTGGGGAAGGAAGGGTGCTTGAGCTGCCCCATGGGCCCGGCCCTTCCTCTAATGTCTCCAGGCACAAGCATGTGCCTACAAAAGGAGTGGAAACTTGGCAGGCTGGAAAGAAGAGTGCAGTCAAGGGTCGGGAGCGGAGCCCAAGTGCTCCCGTCCTGCCCTGTGGGAATTGCACCAAAAAGGTAACGGGTCGGGAACGCGCTGCCTTTTCCATGGGGCCTCCCAGTGCTGACCCCACCAGCACATGAGCTGGTCCTGCACGAGGCTGGGTGCTACGATCCACGCCATCTCCTCCACAGACCACCTCCAAAGAGCTCTGGTTTCATTTCCCAGCCCCAGAAGTGGCCGGGGCCACAGCTATTTCTTTAGAGCCCAGATTTTCTGCACTACATCCCAGCACAGCCATAAGCAGCATAACGCTGTGAAAGGGGCTGATGGCCAGATCCAGATCCTTCAGAAGCTCAGAAAATGGGGGGTTAGCTAAACATTTTAGGAACATGCAGTTTTAGAAGACACAGTGCTTTAGAAATTCTGATCCTCGGATGTCACTGTGGAGAAGAATCTCAAACACGAATTTGAAGTCTACAAACCTGAAGCAGAAAAGAGAAGGCACTTCGGTTTTCTTCTGCATTAAGCTGTTTATGTGAAATAGTATGCAGAGCAGGTAACCGACCTTCACATCGTCAGGTCCTGATGCTCAGCAGGCCTGTGACAAAGTGATCTGGCAGTAAACAAGTCTTATCAGGGCCCCCGCAATTAACTGCTGTAACCAGAGAATGTAAATCACTCCAGCCCAGCAGACGTGTGATCCCAATTTGCACCTCATCCAAGTCAACTAGAGCGACATTATTTACACAGCCCGGGCCTTGGCTGTACCTGCTGTCAGATGAATCCTCACGTTTAATGCAACTGTACAAGTAGCTCATGTTAAGAGTGGGGGGGAAAAAAAGGACTCCCTAAGATGGCTTCTAGGATGCCCTAGCAAGCAGCCCACTGCGTTTTCATCAGGTGAACAACCTGTGAGGCAGCCTTTCACTCCCCTCTCAAAGAGCTATTTTTTACTTCCTAACAGAGAAACTCTGCAGAGTGAAGGGATATTACCTGGGAAGCCACAACTTCCCTCAAGGCTCCTGAAGCAGCAATAATCTTATTTTTCTTGTACAGTTCCTGGCACACATGAACTTAGTGTTAAGCTGGTGCCTAAGGACGCCACTCCAAAACAAATACGAAATGCAAATAACTTATTTAAACTGTAATGCAATCACATTTCTTTTTATAGTAAACATAAATCTACTTCTTTATTATAATCACATCTTATCACATACGAAGTAATTTAATACAAGACCTACCTTCCTACATGTTATTGCATTAGGGAAAACAAACTTTTTCAGTGTTATTTATTTCGAGCAGAATGTCCAGGAAGCACTCTGGCTCTGGAAGGAAGGGCTGTGTCCTTCCAGATGTGTAATTGAACAGATTCCTCAGCCTATGGTCAGAGCTGCCTGACAGCGAAACAGTTTCTGAGCAGGAGTAGCAATCTGAGAGGCGTGAGGGAGAGCCTGCAACAAGAAAACCAACGCACGTCCCAGGAGATGGAAACAGACACCCAACGCACATCTCCTTCCCTGGCACAGCTGCTGTCAGCAGGCTACGAGCAGAGTTTCAGGTCAACCAGAATGAGAAGGGAAGGCTGCAACACACCGCCTTGCTGGGGGGAGCACCTCGCTCCCAGTGAGAGAGGGTCACAGCAAACTCCTCACACCATCACCAGCCCAGCCCAGCCTGCTGCGATCTGTCACTGGCTCGTGAGTAGGGCAGGCTCTGCAAGCACAAGAGCCCAATCTCGCCTCATGAGACAGCGCTGCCAGCTGCCACCAGCCAAAACAAGCAAGCAGGGAGTGCTGAGGGAGAGCAGGGAGAGGAAAGCAAAGCCCTGCACCACCGCAGGCATCCAGCCGCCCCGTGCCATGGCCGGTGCTGGCTTGTGGTTACCTGCCCTGCTCCTTGTTGCACAACAGGAGACTCCAACAGCTCCTAGCCACTGTGGCACCACGGTTTAGTATGCTATTAGGAACATAGTTTGCAGCCCACATAATAAACACTTTATCCAACTTAGTAAAACAAGCCCGAAGGCAAAATGAGTGTAAACATATGCACAAAACAACTGGGATGTGGACAAATAGTTGACAACGCAAGGATCAAAATTTGCCAAGTGTCATTCTGAAAAGCCCATGACTTTCTAAAACAAGCTAGGCTTTTTATCTTTGGTTTACCAAAGATTATATGCAGCAGCCAATATAGTATCAAAGCTTAAACCTCAAGTCACTGCAATCTCCTATCCATCAAAACATTTCCCATGGTTTTATTAGCACTAACAATGAAGTCAATGGGAGAAGAATCTGGCCAAAACACAAACAGATCTCGCACGCCATATTTTGCACAGAATGAGCAAAAGACTCTTGTAAAGAAGACAGTATCACCTAGCTGGGAACCACACACGTTGTCTGTGTACCACCCCTGCCCTCCCCCAGAGAAGGCTGAAAAAAAGAAGTTAAAAAGAGCGTGAAATGCAGGAGAGCAGAATAAAAGCACCGCTCCTCCACAGAAAAGCCAGAGATTAGATGTGCAGATACACATAGGCTAAAGCTCAGCATGTCTGCCACCAGTACCAAGTAGAGAGAAGTAGAACTTCTTTCCAATGAAGGATTAGGGCTCTGAAAACCAGCTGGTGATTTGCCAACACAGCCCCCATCCCCGTCTCCTGAAACCAAATTTAAAAGCACAAGTAGGGATTTGGAGAGGACAGTTAGTTTTGGTGTTAAGCAGAAGGATGTTCTACACACCAAATTTAATAGCAGTGGAGAACCCTTCCCACTCTATCTCTGCTTCTCTAACTGACCTGTGACTTCCCAACAGCAGTGATGACCGTACTCATCATGGGGAAATCCTAGACATGCTCCCTCACTGACGAACTGTGCTTTTGGGGTCCTGTTACCTTAAGATCATGGTGGTTGCAGAACAATGGTGCTGCTGCATGCTGGGTGGGAAGGCAGTGGGCAGCAGAGGTGGAAATCCCTGCATCTGTCCCACGGTGAGTCCTACTGCTCCTAACCACAGCCCCATGGCAGGCGGTGCCAGCAGATAAAGAGATGACAGAACTCAGTGGGAACCACAGCAGGGAACAACCAAACTGGAAAGGAAGAAGCTGAGCTGCTAATAATTTAATATCAAAGAAGTAGTAATCATTCTTTTCTCGCTCCTGAAGAGGCCAAAGAAAAATAACGCTTAGGAAGATTAAATGATAAAGCTTTATTTTTGTGCAATGTGGGGTAAAAAGGTGAACCCAAGAGCCAAAAGCAGAATATTTGGAGTGCTATCACTATTTGTGTCAAGTTATTTCTATACACCACAATTAACTTCTAATCTATTAATCTTGCCTTATTATAACGTGACTTTTCCTGAGACAGAGCCCCCACTTTTCATCAATAAAAGACTGAATCATAATCTCTGGCTTTTAACTAGAGTTAACTCTCAAAGCAAAAGTTCTTCCCAGCAAAATCAGATGCACGAGGATCAGCTGTGCAAGCCACAGCACGTTCTCGCTGCGGTTGTTCTGAAATAAAGGGATTCCTTCTGCGCTGTGGATCCCCAGAGAAACACAGTGCGTAGCACCAAGCTGCCTGGGACTCACATCTACTCGCAATGCCTCTGAGACACCAAAGTCTTCCTTCTGAAGACTGAACTGCAGCACAGGGTAGCGAAACGACTCCAAACCCATTTGCAGCACCTCTTCTTCCCTCCTGCCCCCTTGGAGGGCAGTGCTGGGAACGCAGCACCTTTCCAGAAGGTTATCTGAAACATGCATTTCTCCTTCACCTAACAGCAACAGCACGTATAGAAGGACTGCCTCCACGTCACATCGTGGGCCACTGAATAGCTGCAGACATGTCCGAAGAAAGGCTGCAATGCCAGCGGGATGCGGCCTGTCCTTCAGGAAGGAAGCAGCAGGAAATACAACATCTTCCATCTCCATCCAGCTGCATAGCCAACTGAGAGCTCCATTTCCTCGGGAATATCCCTCCTGGATACAGCCTGAATTGAATCACACCTGTGTTCTTCTGCAACGACTCCAACGTTTGGTAGCTTTAATTCCTCTCTACGAATGGGCGTGTGTATGTGTTACCAACACACACGAGAAGTGTTCTGTGCACTTACAAGAAAGCGATTTAAACAACAGTCGTTATCTTTTGAATCAGTGATTCTTCAGCTCCACTCGGTGATGTTCTAGGGAAGCTCAAGTTTGTCCCACGTACTGCGAAAATGCAGAGCAACAGCTGCACACATTGGGAGCCCCACAAACAAGTTCTAACTTTCAGCACAGCTTTGCAGCCTGGACGCTGCAGTCCCACCCTGCTGCGACTTCTGCGCTTGGATGTTTACAGTATCCGTAGCCAGAAGCTGCTGGATGGAGCTTATACTTGTCTAATTACAGCTTAGCAATTATAAGCAGAGATCCAGAGCAGAAAAATGAAACGTTCTGGGCACCTAAGGAGTGCATCTTCTCAGCACTGAATCCAAGTCCTTAACGCTCCCTCTGCTGCTCTTTCGGATGAGACCAATGCCACCAGCAGCAGGCTGCAGAATGCCATGCTGTAATTCCAAACTTTATTTACAAATGGGACCGCACAGTTTATTCATAGCAAGAAGTGCTTTGAACTTCTAAATGGCCAGGCGGAACAAAATGGTGGAAGTTTCCCCTTTGAATTTGTCAGAGTTTACAGGCTGCCGGTTTAGAAATCGCGTTTCTTCGCTGGATGAAGAGGAGAGGCTGCCTGAGGACATTGTTTATTAAAGCCTTTTGTTCAATTTACAAATTGAAACAAATAATTGCGGAGACGTTTGCAGCTATGGAAAAAACGTGTTTACAGAACGGAATAAAATACAGACTAAATACATTTGGATTATACAAGATCAAAACATACGAGTTTCTAACATAGCATAAAAGAACGGTCAGCACCGCGAGGACAGAAGGAAAGGCGCCACTGAGTCATGCTCTGTGTAACCATCGGGCACTTAAAAGATGCCGGAGCCGCACACCCGGAGCGCGTCGCATGCGAGGCCTGCAGCCCTGCGTGCCCCACCTGCTCCCACGGACCGCTTCTGCAGGGCCCACACTGCTCCCAGCTGCTGTCTCCTGCTCAGGTTTTGGTTTGGCCTTCCTCTCTCCCTCCCGTGGATGCGCTCCCCTTATCGGTCCTACATGGCAAGACTGACATCGCTTGGGTGGCGGTCCTGCTGCCTCACACCACTCAGCCAGCAGTTACTGAATCAAGAATGCACTTCTCGAAGATCATCACTGTGTGAGCTGACAGCGCAGCTCATCGTCTCCAAACATCACACACTGCCTTGGCTGCACAGACACCGCACTGCTCGCCATTTCCTCGCAACTGGCACAGAACGAGGGGCAGTGATATCAGAAAGAAATCTAGAAGAGCCCCACCGAGGCAGTGGAGTTGTGTCAGTGGAAAAGTGGCACGAGAGGGATGAAGTTCTGTTCCTAAATGCTGGCTCTGAAAGGCTCACGCAAACAACTACTTCCCACAACGTCTTAACGAATAGGTGATAGACTCAGGCTCTGCCTGTAGCACTAACTGGAATCTCCAATAGAAGAGATCTATCGCCATTTAAAATCATAAGAGGAACAGATCGAATCAACCACATTCTCCTAGCAGTTTACAAACTAAATCCAAAGGAAGACGGCCACTACTGCAGTCTGAATTCGATGACTACGGAGAGCTTTAGTAGCACAGCAGTATTTTCTTAACATCAGTAAAATATGTTAACTAATATTATATTTAGTTAGTTGAACTCCTCCAGGGATTAAAGGCCCGCTGTGCCTAACAAAACTTTGTCTTGAAGCAGACTAGCAAATGTTATTTCAGTACAGAGTATTTGATAGCTAATCATGCTATAAAACCATAAAATAAAGTTGTGTTTATTGGTACAATTAATCCCTCCATAGCCCACAAGGCTACATAAGAAAACGGGGGGATGGGGGAGTTCAGGCTGCGGGGATCGGGTGAGAAATGAGGGATTAATGGCAACGGGGAACGACCAGGACTCAAAGGGCGGATGTGGAACTATCCTATTTATTATTTCAAGTCATTATTATTCCAGTTGCAACCAAGAACACATCTCTGTCAGGGAGTGGGAGAGAGGGTGAGGCAAAATGCTTCACCAAGAAGGGAATTCAGTCCCGAGCGGAGCTGAAAGCGTGCTTAAAGATTCACGGCAGCCGGAGGAGCAGCAGCACGTCAGGACCCAGCAAGGACACCACACAACGTACCCCACACTGCCCCAGCACAAACGAATACACACCCTCAGATAAGGCAAACCGAGAGCCATTCCCACCGTCTGCATTTGTTGAAATGTCTTCCAGCTAAGAATAACTTGGAGTAAAGCGCAAGAGTAAAAGCACTTGGTGATGGATGAAACATATGCTCGAAATGTAGCCAGCACGTTAATTGTGGTTAATATGTGGATCAAATCAGGGATGTAAACAGTACCAACACTCAGAGCCTGCGCAGTGAATTCCTATTTTCATTTTTACAGCTTCGGCATTAATAGCCACCAACTGCTTGCGACTGCCAAAGGCTCCTCCTGCACTTCAGACAGAGGTTATTGTATACTAACGGAGAGCACATGCCTCCACGTCAAAGTGTCCTCCTGTCTTCTTCTTGGAAAAAAGGTAAGCACCTGGGGAAGATAAGTAGGGAACTGCACAAGCCTTCATGAAACACGGCGTTACGGCGCTTCGCTCCGGGCAGGAGAAGCATGAAGGAAGAGGTGCACTGCACATACCTTCGGAGGCCTTTGGGAATGACTTTTTACACACTACCAGCTATAAACCTCCAGTGATTTATATACTGCTCCACGGGCTGAGAATCGCCTTTGGTGTAACGGAGCATTCCAGCAGAGCTGTCAGCTCAGGCTGGAGCCGGGGGCATCTCCCAGGGCTCGTCCCACTGGCTGCTCCTATGAAGACTCCGCAGAAGTGATTTGTGTTTCTGAGGGTGATTAACCACATATAAATCATTTTCTCGTCTCTGACGAGTGCCTATCATCGTGATGGCAAAGAGGAGAAACGGATGCTAAACATGTAACGCATTGTTTTTCTTCTTCATCTTCAGCTCCAAACTGGAATAAATGCATGCAAATTCTGCTGACCCCACCTCCTGTTACTCAATGGGATTTGTGATCACTGCTTTCTGTTCCCACAGCGCACCAAGCAGAGTGCTTTGTAAGCAGAGAGCAGAACGCACACAGCCCCCATGCCCTGACCTGCAGGTCAGAAACCAGAGGGGGTGGCAGTGACACCCACCTGCCCAAGGCACAGCCACGGGGACGCAGGGTCCCACGGGCCTGGGAGCTGCTGTGATATCAGCCCACTGATGAAGCCAACGCCAGCGACACTTCATGCGAGGAAAGAATTGGTACACGGTGATTATTCTAAAAGAAATGGACTAATGGAACCACTGCATTATTTCCAGAGATTAAAAATAATAATAATAATAAAAAAAAGAACTTGTGGGATGGAAATAAACGCAACTTTTTAAATGAACCTAATAACATGAAAGTAATGAGTTTGGAAAACAGATGTGGTCTAAGGAAAGAAAAGGCTACAGTACACTCCATGCAATCTGGGAAGGAATGATAAAAAAAAAAAAAGAAATTTACAAGCTGTTTCGAGTCCCGAATAAAAAGGGTAATCAAGGCAGGCTGAGAGTGAGTGGGAAGGGTACGGCGCCCTGCAGCAGAGACTAAGCAGAACACCTCGCCCTTCTTTGCTGTACAGAGAGGCTTTCCTGCATTGCTGGAGCTCCGACCTAATCCCAGCAGCTACCAGCCCACGTCGTGTGCTGTAAGGCCTCACCACCCCTTCTTTTCCCTGCGCTGGTTTGATCTTTTGCTTTCTACTAAAGCAGCCCACTGCTCGTGTACCTCTGTCACAGAGAAACGCTGGGGCAAGAGGTGAAGGAGAAAGGGAAAAAAATCAAATCAAAAGGTAATGCAATAGCCTAAAGAAAGATACCTCATTACAAGGCAAGTAAACACACACACATTATTTCCGTGATGCCCAATTCCCTCTCCTGGTAATCATGATTTATGGTAACATCGATGCAAGAGACCCATCGGTTAGCGAAACCATGTTACTCTGTACAAAGTGGCTTCTCAAAATGGCACTGTGAGAAAGCTGTCCTCTGAAGTTGTTTTACTTTGCCTCTGAAAGCTTTCAAATTGAACTGCTAAAGTTCAGCCAGCATCTAATTTTAACCGTGAGTTCCAGGAGAGAGCAAAGCTGGTGGGAAGATTACAGAGTTCCTTGAAGCTCTGACCTACAACAGGAAGAGAGTTGTCAGCCTTCATGTCTCTCACTCTAAATCCCAAGGGAAACAACACTGGCAGAATGTTTTATAACACGTTCCCACTGTAAAAATCTGTATTTGAGAAATATGATGCTTGCTCACTCCTTCTCCTAGACCTTTGGTGTGTCAGTAAAAACAGATGACCTTAAATGAGTAATTTTAGTGTTGCCTTTGCACTGCAGTTGGGATACTCGGGGTTGGTGGGGGTCTGTTCACAGAATCACAGGGAACCAATACTACACAAGAGCAACCCATGGGCCCACACCTTCCGAGTACCAGCAAGGAGCTGGCAGCTTGTGGCAGGGTAACAACACCTTTTTTCTGCCTTCTCAGGTGAACTGCACAGCTCGAGAAATACCCACACGGATGGCTGCAGTCTGTGATTGTCATAAAGAAGGCTGAGAGGCTTCTGTCAAAGGGCCAGGAAGCAGCATCTGTTAAAAAGCTCAGGAAAGAGAAATTAAAAACAAAATAATTGGGCTATGATATGTCAGCTAGTGAAATCAGATACGTTTTCCCTCCGAGTCGTGCACAGCCCAGGCCCTCCGTTACCGAAGGATCAGGATTTCAGGTGTTGCACAACAGCACGAAGCAAAGCCCGAACACTGCTGAGAAACCAAACACGCTCCCACTCTGCCAGTGGAGAACTTCTTTCCTGACAGTAATGAAGGTGTGGTGACAAATAACCAATAACAGGACCGGATATGAATAATAAATACTGGGAAACTGTTATTCCAGTAATGGGACTTCAAGTGCAGGGGCAGCTGAAGGAATTCAGTCACCCTGGAAACTGGAACAACTTAAAAAACTTTTTTTCCTCTCGTTTTCATTTCTCAGCACTTTGGTCCCTGGGAACGATCCCTGGAGCCTCAGCCGAAGCGCAGTGGGGAGCAGCAGTGCCTACCTGCAGCTGGGAGCAGCCCCGGCCCCACACAGCCCATGGGCACTACGATGAGGACGGTGACACAAACCACCCCACCTCCTCACCAGGGCTCATTTTTTGCGTCCTGGACTCTCGAGCCCCAGACCAGCAGGGCAAGGCCTCCCGAGGCTTCTGTGATGCCCAGCAGCTTTGTGGCTCGGCGCTGCTGCGGCTGCTGGTACGCACGCACGGCCACGGGGTGAGCAAGGATGAGAGCTGCTCCCCGGACTTCCTCCTCCATTCCTTTGGATAATGAAAAACAGAAACACCATTCTGGGACTCGGAGGCGTTCCGAATGACCCAGCAGTTGTTACAGATCTCATGTTATCTGCTGCTGACCCGAAATTGAGACGTCTGTTAGCCGGGGATGATGATTTTTGCGCTCATGAATAATTAGTTTTGCTGGTTTAAGGAGGAAAAAAACCCACCAAAAACTTATCTTCTAATCAGAATCTAAATGAAAAATAGCTAAAAGCTATTCCCTAACATCTGCCAGCATAGATAGATTTACAAATAAAAATGAAGAGGTACAGTCTCATCTCAGGGAATTACGTGTTCAAATCCTCACGTATGGAGATGAGAATGTAAGTGTTAACGTTCAGAGTCCCCTGCTGCACAGCCGAGGCATTAGGGTGGCTTAATGAGTCACTGTCTGAAACCAACAGCAAGCTCAAGTTCCTCTCTCACATACACACACGCACACATTTAATTTTGTGTATAATTACTCAGTTCTGAGTAATGACAATTTATTAGTTTTTTCCCATCAAACGCGGGAGTTGCTGATGTACAACGCGTTGGGTTTACACGGCGCTCCTTCCAGAGAAGGCTGCAGTCATTGAGCATAACCTCTCCTTTTTTCCCCCTCCCCACTCTGTGAGAATGTATTTGAACTGAACTTAGTGGCTGCAAAAGGCAGATTTCTTGAACCAGGGGATCCATCCATGACGGTGAGAGCGCAGCTCAATATCCGCAACTACAGCCTGTACCAATGATCAACATCTACTTACTGAGTGCGGCCAAAAGACAGCTCTGTCTTAAAGGAGCAACTGAAGAGCAACGATTTTCCTTTTGCATTTAATATAAAATATACTGCTAAAGCGTTTCAGAAAAAATAAACGCTTCTCCACCATAATATCCAACTCAGCTCCTGGTGGGTTTCCATAGGCAGCTGGCTGCAACACAGAGAGCAGGAAACGTGGGCAACAAACACTGAGGAAGGACACCATGCGTGTGGGGTCAGGAGTGCGTTGGTTTTCACCTTTTCCTTACATAACGTGGCAATGAGGAAAGGCAAAGGCGGCCCCCAGCAGCCAGGGCGTTCTGAGCAGAGCTGCTCGGTACCGGAGCACTCACGGTGCCTTGGGAGGCCCTCTGATGTCACAGAGGTGGGATAGAGAAGTCGGCCCCTAAACCGGTGTGACTTAGAGAAACCCAGTACTTGCTGCTAGGATTAATTAAGCGAGCTCTTTTTCCTCGTTAGTGTTACAAAGCGGCACCGAGATCATAGAGGCAGCACACGGGGATGAGGAGCGTTCACACAGCCACGCTCAGCAGGGGACTGACAGCGGCCCCACGGGCACAGCAGAGCCCAAACCTGTGCCTGCGGGGAGCAGGATCCGCCAGCACCTCGCTGGGACACCGCTCCTGCGGCCACGGAGCCGCGTGCGTGACACCTGGACCTCGGTGGGAAGCGCTGTGTCAAAGCCACCGCTCCCACCCCACCCTACAGCCCCGGCACGTCCAACACGGCGGCGCCTGGGCAGCACCCAGAGCTCCCGCGCAGCTCGGCTCCCCAGCAGGCCCGGCTACCAGCGGCGATGAGGCCGAGCGGCCGCCCCATTCCCATGCCTCTTTTATTTACCCACTTCTATTTTCGAACGCAGCCCGTTCCCTGGCCCTCCCCGGAGCCCTGGGTTATGTGAACGCGCGGGTGCCAAGCGGGGAAGGCGTGGTGCGGCTCCCGGCCGCCGTGACATGCTCCTGACGTACTGTGTGGTCAAGGAGCCGGGGCTGGGGGGCCTGAACGAGGGCCAAGCCTTGCACTTCAGCTTCCTGACCTGGCAGCCATTCAGAGGGACCCTGCTAAGTGCTATTTCCTAAATACACTAGCTTTTCATAACAATCTTACCACATTGCTTTCCTTTACAAGCTCTCTTAAAAGAGAACTGGACTCCTTCTGGTTAATCTACACAGACTGCATTTGGAAGCCATCAGAAACTGAACTCTAAACAAAACGTTATTAATGTGTTGTAATCTGCCCTCAATGTTCCAGATGAAAAGAAAATGTTTTATAGTTTTGGAGTATACATTTTAATTGCCTTTTAAGAGTGCATATACTTTTAGTGCTCTCTGTTATAAAACTGCAGTATCTGTTTCTTGATAACTGTTGAATGATCTCAGCTATTTTTATTAGGTTTTCTCCCCCACCCCGGTCCCCTTCCTTAAGCTACCACCACTGTAAGGCTTTTTCAGACCCTTTCTGATACTGGGCTGGCAAACAGTTTGAGCCTAAGATAAACTCCATTATAAACAACTCCTTTACAACATCCCCTCACCGTAAAAACACTTGGATCCAGAAAATTAGTTCTCTAAATGAACTTAGAATCCCACTACTTTTGGTAACGGCCTGATCCAAACCGAGGCTGAACCGAGTCCTGCCCTCCCCGGCTCGCTCTCCTCAGCACTGGAATTGCCAGGCTCAGGGACACAGAACCGAACATGGGTTTTGTTGCTCATTAAGCTGCAGTTTCAACCACTAATGGGAACCATTAAAGACGCTGTTTCAGGAAAGATCAGGCACCTGGACATCACTGTTACTCCATTTGTTTCAACAAACGCTGCAGAGGAGCAGATCTCACTAGCCAGGTTTAGATACACACACCTTGATACCCAAGCCTGCTCTCCCAGCATCCCACCCTTACACAGCCTTGGTGTTTGTCTCGGGAGAATTAACCTTCTCAATCCCCAACGTGAACAGACTCCTCCTGCTATGAGTCTGACACCTCTGCAGTACCTCTCTGCCGTGCAGGATGCTATTCTTGATACAAGGCAGGCAGGATATTCCTCAGCTGGAACCGTGTGCAGTGCTTGGAGCACATCCACTTCTCCAAGTCTCCCTCTTATGCAATTGAAATATTTTAAATGGCAAAGCCCATCTCGTGTTGGACCGGGATCTGCACAGAGCACGTGAACTGCAGTTGTTCTTTGAGTTCTTTTTATCTCCAAAACTATCAGCGCTTGTGATTTTTTATGTTGTTTGTGAAAATATTCTTCAGTATGCAGATGTGCTCGTGAACATTAACGGACTGGGAACGCTGAAATCTTCTATTAATCAACTACAGAGAAGGCAACTGTTAAGTAACATTTTCCACAGCGCTGCACACACGAGTTTAACCGGCATCAGCACAGAGCAGCCCTCGTCTCCGAGGACTCCTCCTGAGCCGCTTTCACTCCGGTTTCGTGGAGACACCGCTCGTGGATGACTGCTGCTGTGCCTCCTCTGAACACTGAGGAGGTGTCACCGCCTCCTGCTCACCATCAATGAGCCAGCTGGGCTCTGCATGCAGCAGGCAGCAGCCGCCGAGCAGAGCCAGCCGGCCGTGCCCCCGTCACAGTGCTGTACGCACAGTTTGTGGCTGAGGAGTCTGCTGTCTGCAGCACCATGACACAGAAGGACCCCACCCCAGACGATGGCTGAAAGCCTGCGTGCGTGCATACGTTTAATTAATGACTACGTTAATTGCACCCATTTCATTACTAATTGGATCCGTTTAAACCTGCTACACGAGAGCAACTTGGCAGGCAAAAATGTTACCGTAATTACAGAAACAAATGGTTTCTTGAATTAAGTAATTCCACCAATTAAGTCACTCTGCCAGCCCTACCTTTGCCATTTGTGCGTTTTTGACTCATTTTCAGCAATGCACTGCTCCTCACCTCTGACATGTACCAAATCCAGCACCATTACTCACTGCAGTCATTTCAGGGGGTGGGTCTATTCACGCTGGTTGAAATAACTGAATGGAAGTGATGGGAGAACGAGCTCCGTGAAGGGGTCCTGACAAAAGGAGCACCCACGGACGCTTTCAGACATCGCTTTTGAGGTTTGCGAGGTCTGATCACAGTTTAAAGACGTGCAAGTCTCGCTTCAAACATCTGTGCTTGGAAACAAACAGAAAGCAGAGAAGCACAAACGTTCAAACAGTTCTGCACTTGCCAAAACCACACAGAGTTGGGCATCTCACATGCAAAGCCTGTCTGCACTGCTCACGTGACAGTGCCACAGCGTGGGCAGTGACAAAGCTACGATGGGATCTTCTCACCCACAGGTAATAACAAGGTCAGCTGAAATCCCTGCAAGGAATGCATGTGGACACACAGAAAGGCAAAGATGCTCCACCTGCGATTTTTAGCTTCTGAAACAAATGGAAGTTCTATAATCATTTTAAAAACAAGACAAAACAACCAACAGCTCAACGAGTTGTGTGTCAGTGCTGATGGAGCACTTCCTATGGGCAGCAGCAGCGTTCTCCTCTGGGAACACATTGCAGAGCTCTGTGTGAAGGGAAGGGCAGCACGGCAATGACGCAGCGATCGCACCGCACGGTTTCACCGCACCGTTCCCAACGCCACCACGTCGGTCACACGGGAGCTCATGGAAAACTGTGCATGTCAAATAACGTCCCAGCACTCATCCATATGAAGCAGCCATCTCAAGGTGTTAACGCTGAGCACCAGGCAGGCAAACCAAAAACCAGTGAGGTTTGTAAAAGAGCACTGCTTGGGAAATAACCTTTTGAGGCACTGGAAAAAATCCCGAGTTCAATCAACTTTATTTCCAGTACAAAAGCAATGTGGTTTTTCCCATCAGAAATGAAATGAAGTAAATTAAGGTCTGCCAGTGATGGGAATTCGTAACTTGTGGCATAAATAGCATCTCCATCGGATAACTGTCCTTAGAGATTTTACTGAGGACCTCTTCTCACCTTGACCTAAACACCAATCACCTGCTTTTCTTTCCCTGTGATTTAATCTGAACTGTTTTAAGGTGAATATTAATTCAAGACCAATACGCAACGCATGAGAACAGAACCAGAGTGGGAACTGCAGTTCAGAAGAGCCCTGTGACATCTGGCTCTGCTCTGCCTCCTCTCTGCACTCCTTCCACAATCCTGCCATTCCAGCAAGGAGGGAAAACGATGATTAATTAGACAACACCACAGTGAGAAAAACTGAGATGGAATAAGTTCTGAATACAATGTTGGCTATGTGAAGTCCGATCCAAGACAGTTCTTAATTAGTGATGTAGGAAATACTTGAAAAGCGAGGTTCCTGGAGTGGAACTGGCTCACGCAGAGATAGGATGTTGCTCGCATTTATCCCCAGATCATTCCTGCTGACTTCTTTTTGGCAGCTGAAAATACACTCAGACTATCTGAGGACAGGTTCCAAAATTTAAGATCCCCTCTGTCAGCAGCTAGGTGATCATCTCGTCCGTAATAGCTGGATGGATCAGCTAACCTTCCTTTTCTGTTTTAGTATCAATGATATTTTCTTGATGACTATTCCAGGTACTACAGATTTTTGTATATAGGCTGTAAACCTGGGTCTCTTAAATCAGGAAAGCACTATTTCAATCATCTCACTATGGCGTGAGTCTTTCCAATGCAGAAAAGAAAAAAAAAACACACACACAAGGTCAGCAGAAGCAATAAATAAAGATTTCTGGCCAGAAACCAAATACTATCATGCAAAAGACTAACTGGGGTATCCCTACTTCTCGCCAATGGCACAGCTAAGAGCCAAGCCAAAAGAAGGCAGATCACCAGGGGAGCAACAAGCAGACTCCTTCCCACAACTGGGAGAAGAAGCCCTTGATAAACACGGAAGGTAATCTCCAAAAGAGACAGAATTCAAACATTTGCCCTCGGAATCCAGGCTCCCTTGGAGGCCAGGAACATGCAGGCCCACGGGTTCCCAACGCAACGCCAGCTCTGAGGCCTGGGCACAGGCAGGCTGACACTGCCGAGCTCTCCTGGGCCCGCGGCACACCAACTGAGAACAGCCATGTTCTGAAAGGTCACGTCGTAAAGCCATGCCATTAAAACAGCAATCAAAGAGTAAACATTAACTCACAGTTTTTCCTTAGGTCTTTCTTATTTCCAGTCGGTGTCATTTCTCCCGGAGTAAGTTGCAGCTTATGAATCTGCAAGTTTATCTTGATTAAAAATCTTAACTTCTCCGCTTTCAGCAGAAGGAAACTCATGTCCTTCCATTCAAAAATACCTGCTCCTTGCTCTCCTAACCCCCACAGTACTGTGACTGCAGCAATCACGGATTACCCGTATTACTGCTGCTACAAAACCACCCTGAAAGGCGGCTAAGCAGTCACGGTAAAGGAAGCAGTCTTCCACACCGACTTCCCTGGCATGTCCTGGTGACATCGTGCAGCTGGTGGGTTCCTGCAAACACACCGAGGAGTCTGAATCACTCCGTCATCTTTACTCAACAAGAGTTTGCAGAGCATGCAAGCACCAAGCACTGCCTTAAAAGAGAGACTGAGATCAAGCTGCGAGCAAGAAAACCATGGAGCAGACCTGGACAGCTGTACATTGGCCCTGCAGACACTGCTTTGCTCTTGGTTAAAGATTGGGATGCTCTGTTTCATTTTAGGAAGGAACTTTCATTTTCTGATTGTCAACCAGATCTCTGTGTTACGTGACCAGAAAGCTGAAGTTCATTTTTGTTAGTAATTTATCAAAACCAGTCTACCTCTGGAGGATGAAGGAAGGAAAAAGAAGCCTGGAATGGCTTTAATTGAAATTTAATTTCTATGAGCACATGCTGTGCCACCCAACCCAGCCAGAGAAAGATGGTAACGGGGAGAGGGAACCCTGTAGACCCAAGGGGAGGTCAGGGAAAAGTTTGCTGAAGGTCTGAAGCCGGCGCAGGGCAGCTCTCCAACTCCTCTGCGAAGTGAAAATTGCCACGGACCATCCAGATCCTACATGGGCACAGGCGTTTTTCATGGCGACACGTAACTCAGGAAAGGAAAGGCAAATAACACCCAGCAATACTCAAAAAGCAGCAAGATAAAGGAGATCAAACAACAAACTGCTTGTTGCGTTCTTGCTTTTTTATCTCAGAGAAATGCTGGAGGATAACAAATGCCCACTGAAGTGCCACAGTGTGCATCTGCGTGCTGGCAGAGCCACAACCTACCCAACACAGACAGAACCCATCAACTGTGTTTGTGGGCCTGGAATAGGACATCTAAGCAGAAACTGTAATATCTGGCACGTAGTTTGCTGTATTCAAAGAGTTAAGCTATGTCCTATAAAGATAAAAATCTCCACTTTTATTATTTTGTAAGGCTGCCTAACAAATGAGGATCCAGCTGTAATTGTAACATTCCAAGCTGCGAAGGCGCCAAGTTTTACTAACTATAATTTAACTGGTCCAGTTGATGCAGTCCAAATTCTTGTTTGGATAATCAGCCTTTGTTTAAATATGTACAAAAAAAAAAAGAGCACAGGCCAGCACTAGCCTCTGGGCATGTCATGTGAGCTTATTACCCCGGAGCTTGCAGTAGCAGACACTCATGCACAAGAGGAGGATTATTTTGCTAGTATTACTGCTACGGTAACATATAATCAGACCTTCTTCTCCCCGCCCCCCCCCACCCCTTTTCTCCTCTTTTTTTTTCCCCCCTCCACAATTCACAAGTCTTCTTTCCAAGTTCAAATAAAGTTTAAAGGTGAAAAGGTCGAGAAAGTTTCATGGCTGGCTGTTGAAAGAGGGAGAAATAACCAGGGTCTCCAAGCTTGCGTACACTAAAAGCTCAACAATTTCATATTTTGCTGCAATTCATAACTGTACAAATCCCTTTTGTTCAATCTGTTTGGACTGAAATTAAACACTTGTTAATAATTTATAACTTAATATAATTAGAAAATAATACTAACTGTCAAGCAACTATATTCAATGCATAAAGCAACTTGAGTGGCTCATTAGCTTATTTGTCAAAGCGACAATTTCTATATATTTCAGCTCATTTCTACTGGGAAGAGCAGTTAGGGAGCCACCCAGCTCGCTTGGAAATCACTTATCCACCAGCTGGGAGCAATTCCCAAATTGCTGCACCTCACCCACATCCAAGTGATGCTGGCTCACTTCAAAAGCAGCTTAAGGCCAACTTTGGGAGGTGCCTGAGCAGGAGGGGAGGAGGGATGGCCAAAGCGTTACCTTCTGCACACACAAATCCCACAGCAGAACACTGCACACCATTTGCTACGGATGCTGTATCTGAACTGAAGTGAATCAGTGCTCAGCAGTCAAAACGACCAGCAGGAACACAAACTTCTTCATCCCTCACATGTGCTGGAAATGGACCTTGTCTCTGCAGAGCATCAGGGCCAGGCACAGGGCGACCTGCTGATGCTGAAGGTGCTGCCTTCCTCGGAGCTGCACGCAAACAAGACATGCTGTTTGCTGTTGTTTGTCTTTGTTTTTTGCTTTCCCTGATGAGTAAAATGAAATTCTTAAATATCACAGGCCGTGGCTCTCCTGCGAGGCAGAATGTGTCTGCCAGTGCTGGGCAGTTTGGGTGCTTGTATACCATTGAGTATGAAATTATTACAACAGTCTCCATAATACATTTCCCATAACTCATGATACGTTCAGGTGGAACAAAGCAACCTCAGCTGTGAATTCTGGGCTAGAACCTGAAGCGATCCATGCAATCTCTCCACCATCATGTCAGCATTCACCAGATGCAGTATTGAGCCCAGCCAAGATAAAAGTTGCCTTTTAGATGGTCATTATAACTGATAAGCTGGCAGCTATGACCTCTGACATCAAAGATCACTTTTATCTCTTGTTAATTGCTTTTCTCTACCTGAGGGTAGCTGTGCCAATTCCACTGTCAGAGAGCATCAGATTTAAGTACAAAAAACAAGGAAGCTCAGGTTAAAAATCAGAATGTGGTCTCAACTCAGCTGAGTCTGTCCAGACCCGGAGCACTCAGTGTACACTGACTTGAAGTCAGCAGTGCCAGAGCAACTGCTATTAGTTCGGAGCGTGCTCACTTGTTTTCACCTAATTATCTGATTTCATCTCTTAATTTACTTACTGAAGTCTCCTTTCAACTCCTCCTCCTCCTCCTCCTCTTGGTTTCTCCTGTCCTAATGCCTGTAATGTGAAGGCTGATGTCCATCCCCCACCCAAAGCCACCAGGGATCACCTCTGCTCCTCTTCACACCTCTCCTTACTCTGTTGGGTTGCCATGCTTTGCTGGTATTTACTGTCCACCTTTCCGAAATATTTCAAGGAAGGAGATTAGGGCTTCACAAATGGTGCCTAATGAGGAACCAGATGATGTCCTTCTGGCTAATTAGTGTGGGTCCCTATAATTCTTCTTCCTTTAATTCTTTAATCATTAGTTTAGTAGGAAAGGTTTCTTTTTTTTTTAACAAAATCATCTACAACACACGGAACAAGATATAAATTGATAAAATTGATCTGTAATGTATTTTTACTTGAGAAAGGATTACAGGACTGCATCTTAACATTGTATGCCTGAAAACATTTCTTGTTCCTCTGCCCTTATAGTTCCAAAAAAACCCACGCATTTTGGAGACAAAGGCCTTATCCTCTTAAGTGCTGCAGATCCCATGCCAATCTCCCAATATAAAGCAGACTTCAGACTTACACCCAAGAGGAACAGTCCCATAAGGATTAGATTTTCCACCACAAAACAAAACCCCTGTGTGGTGAGCCATGCCAGCTCCAACCCCACCTTCCCCCTCGTTGCTTGTTCACCGCGGGGAAACAACCAGCCCATATCTCCTGCTCCAAAGTGGAAGTGCTTTTGTCACTCCTCTGTTCTTGCCAGCCTGTTTTTCCATGTGTAAAACCTCCACAGCTGCCACATGTATCTGAAACTAGGGAGGAGCGGCAACCAAAATCCGTGGATTTATCCATTTTTCCCTTTCATCTGAATACCTTTGCAATACAGGAACTGGCTCGTGCTGCGTTCAGCGCACAGAATTCATTCCCATTCACGGTGTGATACAGACCAGACCGGAACGAGCGGCGATGGACGGAGGGAACGTACCTGGAAGAGCTCCTCTGAGTCAGCACGGCGTTTCTCAGAGCTGTTTGTCACAGACGTGTGCTCCTAACAGCACACACAGGAAACTCTCCCAAACTGACTGTTCAGTAGAAAGGCATTTTGTCAATCACCCCCACATTAGAAAACAAAGATTCTCAGGATATCTCAAAATCCTTTGCCAGCAATCAAGTAGGACATGCAAGGAAAGGAGGGAAACATAGACTCAATATAATGTAACTGCTGAGGATTAAATTTTAACACCAGCAAAGCCACACACAGAAAGAATGAACTCAACAGTGGGAAGATTAAACCTGCATGTAGTCAGCTCGGGATTGGTATGCTACAGATGGAAACTTTCTTGACAGCACACAGTTTAAATTCCAGGTAGGATATACGATGATTAAATGTTCTTGCAGTTTTCGAGTACATCGCTTTTTTTTTTTTTCCTACTGGCTACTGCAGCACAAACGTGTAACTACTAAAGAGGTGCAGGTAAAAGCCATTTAGGTTTCCAGCAAATACATAAAAGCAAAACAGTTAATGGACATCCAGAGCGGTGAAATCATTCCTGCAAAATCCATTAGTTGCTCAAAGTTCTGGAGGGCTTGATTTTTACAGTAAAACCTGTAAAAACTCCGTATCCAGTTTCTCTACTGGGACACCGAGGTGCGAAGATCCAAATGATGCTGGCACTGAACGTGTACATTTGAACCTTTTGAACTCCATCTGCCCTTCATAAATTACTTTACCACCAGGCTTTAACATGTTTCTAGCCTACTGTGCTGCAAAAATAAAGAGTCATTAAAATAACTGCAAATGCAACTAACTTCATAACACTTCCAGAGGAATTTGCCTTTGTTCAGAACGATGCACCGCTCCTACAGAGCTGAAGAAGGGGGAAACTGTTTCCTTCTCCTCCGGTGAAACAACATCTGCCTTCACTAGTGAAAACAAAGCACCAGACCCCGCTCCCCGAACTCACAACCACTTAAGGTGAATGAAACACTGCACAGAAGAGAAGACTGCTGCTCCTTTCCATCTGCAAAGACCCTCAGACGGGAGCAAATGCCACAAACCTCCCGACTGATACAGCAGAACTTTGCACCTCGCATGCTCGACACCAACTAGCAGCAGTGCTCTGCTCAACGCAGGGAAAGCACCTTCACCTCGCTCGGATCTGAAAAGCTGCATTTCTAAGAACACACGGGTCGTGGATCTGTACCTAAAGGCCAAAGTGGGCGACTCGGCAAGCACTTGGGAAGCCAGCCTTCCCCAGCAAGCTGACAGAGCTGCAAGGAGCTGAAGACAAGCAGGCAGCCCAGCTGCAGGAGCACAGCTTCCTGCTGCTGGACACAGCACACGCGCGCAGTGAGCGGAATCCTCATCATTATTTTTGAGACTGTCAGCATGTTTGTAGACAGTCAATCATAGGGATTTAGGAGAAAAATGATGGCTTTATTTGAAGTCCAGGAAGGACAGGAAGGCTGGCTCGCAAATGAGACACTGCATTGTCATAAGCAAAACAATCTGCAAAAAAGATGTTGCCTTCTCCTACACCTCTCCTGCCTGCAGAGCGAGCTCAGCACTCAGAGCCGTGCTCCTGCCAAGTCCTCTGCACAGAGCTCTCCAGCCCAGAAAAATCACCTCCTCCTGCCTGTGCCGTGGGTATCTCCCTTAAAAACGAGGGAACTGCCCATCTTCCTCTCAGCAGAAAGCTGAGGAATAATTAATGCCCCCATGTGCTTCCAGGAGGTCACACGGTACCAAAATACGGCTCTTCTCTCTGGATCAAGACGCGGCTGCACCGTGTCTGGACTCTGCACTTCACTCCCTTCAGAGCAGCAGAGGGCCGTGCGTGGGTCACCTCGGGTCTCCTGCCCCCCGGGGTTGGGTGAGCACAGCAGCTCCAAAAGCAGAGCACATGCCCCTGGTGCATAACAACACAAATGTACAAGAAAAAAGGATCGCTGATTATTTTTGGTAATGGATGGCTTTTAGAGGGTCAGAATACACTTACCCATTTCTTTCAGCACAAAACAGCAAGTGATTTTGGACAATGGGGCTGTGTGAAGTGCGACCTGCCCCTCAACAGCGCTCCGCGGGAGTGCAGGGGCTGAGCTCCCTGTGTACGCTGAAGATAAAACCACCTGTGCTGACACCAGTGGGGTCGGACCGCAGCTGCGCAGGGGCCCCCACCTTTGCAGTGTGTGAGGAAAGGGCCCAAAGGTTTTTGCAGCTCTTTATTCCCTCCCCCAGGCACGGGTGGTTTTGCTTCCCTTGCTCTGCAGCTCAGAAATGAGCTGTCCTCATTTGCAGACCTCCAGGGTTTGCTGGTGATCCCCCGGAGTGTCCCTTTGGAAGGGGTTATTCAGATCAGTTCAGCTGGGGGAGGCAGATACAAACAAGTCCAATCACCAGAAGGTTCATCAGCACTTGTTTAGATGTATTACCCAAATAACTTAGGTGGTTCCAAGCAATCCAAGAATCTCACCGTCATACATGGGATTTACACTCACTGCACCTCATGGGATTGGAAGTACCCGCATTTCTCATACAAACCCAACAACAGACAAGGAACCCAAACCAAATCACAGCAACAACCCTCCCCCAGCCCCGACCCTCAAAATCCAGCTGTTTCAGAAAGAAAACGCATGCACAGCCACATCTGTATCCCTCAAAACTCGCTGGTCTCGGAGGTGCGAGCAGCATCGATCGGTGACATGGGCTGATCTGAGCTGCAGGTTCAGCTGCTGGCACCTCCGGAGCAGCAGAGATCAGCCCTGCCCGATGCCAGCGCTGCGTCACAGCGTTACATAACGGGTAGCAAAATGGTAATTTACAAGAAGGCAAATCCAGTGCTGCTTTCTTAGAAGCCAGCGATGCCGTACAAACAAATTATATAACAGCGGCATCCACAAATTGATGGTTACTTTCTCCTACGCCGTTTTTGTCTATATATTGGGTTTCACTGATAACTGTAGAGACAAGGAAGAACGGGCTGCTGGGGAGGCCCGAGCTCACAGCAGCACAGCTAAGGTTTTCAGATGAAACAAGAAGCTGATTACACACGCACCGCGTATACCAGTCGCTAAGCGCTCCTGGATTGGAGGGATAAGATACTCTCTTTGCTTATTACTGCTTTCTTGATCCAAAGAGATTTAAGCAACTGTTTTCAATTAGATGTTTTTAAGCTAGTAAAACTACATCCATAAAGACATATTTATAGAACAACTTAAAACTAGAAGAATTAAAATGACTACAAAACTGATGAATTCCATTCCCCCATCCCCCAGGATCATTTACTGACCATTAACGAGCAAAAAGCACTGCAATTTTAAGAATTAATCCACTGTTGCAACATTCAATCAGATACACTAGCAGGGATAATGGCAAACGGGCGGCTCCAGCGTTGTCAGTTTACGGGTGATACAAGTTCAAGTCGTCTGTGCTAGTGGCCACTCTGTTGGAACAAACATGAACATAAAAGGTAACATTAAAAGTGCAGCAGCAGCAAGGGGAAGCAGCTCTGTCACTGAGGACGCAGGCTTGTGAAAAGCAGCACAGGGAAATGTCCATTTAATAAATGATCCGACCGGTTCTCAGCGCGCCAGACATCAGCGCATGGGAACAAAGGAAGACAGGGAGAGAAGAGCAAATGAGGGAAATGAACTTCATTTCCCTTAAATTCCTGAACACAAGTCCAGCAGTGTGGCTTTGCTACACATGACTGCTTTCGTCTCCGACAACCTATGACGAATACCCTGAGATTTTCAGGAACAAAACTGAGCTTTGAGAGCTTTCATCTGACAGCTGCTTCAGCGAAAAGTGCCTACGAACCTCTGCAGCATGTGACCACGATGCCCGCGGGAGGAGCTCCCGAACCCTAACCCCTCTGCTCCGTGCCCGGGGGACGGCAGCAGGCAGCACCCCGTGTCCTGCACAGCCAGCTCGGGTGGGCTCACCGTGTGCTCCTGATGGGCATCCACACCTGTGTAGAACTGGTGTTTGTAGGTTAAGAAGATGATGCTCCTGTTAGTGGGGAACCCGAGGCCTAAGGCCTTGAGTCCATACAGGCCTTTTTCTGCATGGCGCAGCTCCGCTAAGAAAAAGTTGCAGGAGGGAACCAAAAGCAAAGCTGCATGCAGTCATATCCAAATTGGCAGAGTGAGACCATAGAACAGAGGAGAACATAAAAGCAAGTGAAATTACACGAACAGTGAAGCGCTGAACAATTCCGCCTAAGGCGCAATGCTAATGCAAGAGTGGCTTCAAAGCAGCAACCGAACCAACAGCGGTGACAAACAACGTGCATAGTAATGGCCTTAGAGCAGCACTCCCTGCTCCCTGAACTGAGACCAAACCCCTCCGACACGAGCGCGGAGGGCTGGGAGAGGGAGGGAAGCACGGAGCACAGCACACCGAGCCCTTGCTGATACACCGTGCACGCTGTGCAGGACACTGCTGTTCACCTGACACTGAAAATAGAGCTTAAAACGTGCTGTCCCACAAATAGTGTAACTGCAGTCACAAACAGGAGGCTGAGCGTCTTAGGAACTGTTGTTCTGATGAACTCCTGTGGAATTTCAAATTGATAACCCCCAAGCAGTATCTGCTCTTGATTGGAAGTCAACTTAAACTTTTTTTCTTTATTTTATACATTGAAGAAAGTATATAAACCAAATGGCAGCATTTTGGGTACTAATTTCATCAAAGAAACAGGGCCAAGACATTGCACGAAGCGAAGCCCACCCCACCAGAAGATCTGTCCTGCCTTTTTTGCTAATTATTATATATAATAAATCTCTTCCCCAGTAAGCTGACTCGGGGAAAAACCCCGTGGAAGGCGTGTGCTCCTGACAAATGATTTTTATTAATGAAGTTAGAGGAACAAACCGCACAGGAGCGGTGTGTGGTGCAGGAAGGCACAGGGAGTGCAGGCAGAGCTCCCCACTGCCCACCCTCCAGGATGAGATCCCAGGAACATGGGGTTATCTGTCCCTTAACCCAAGGATTTGGTCCTCTGAACAGCTGCTTCGGACTTAATAAAACACTGAGAAAAGCCACTGCCTTGACTGCATTAAAACCCGAAAGAATGGGTATTAAGGAGAAGTAGCTTTTATAATACACTGGTACTTAAGTGCTTTGGCTTGGGACCGGGTTTGCTGAACGCAGAGTAGATGGAAGAATACAGTGAAGAAAGGCATTTACTCTTGGCAAATTTAACAGAGCTTGGGAGCTGCCCACTTCTTCTTTCAAACATGCAGTAGATGGAGCAACACATAACATTTTCATCACACTCTAGGACCGCCTCGTTTAAGCCAGAATCCTCTGAGAACAGCCACACTTCTCACCTGATCCCTCCTGTGGCCGCGGCCCTTTTCTCATTCCCCACTCACATGTGCAGGTTTCTGTTGCTTCTTTTCCAACCCCAAACTCTTTATGGCAAGCTCTGCCACACCTGAGATGTGTGCATCCAATGAAAGGCAGCTGACTCGCAGCTGGGCTGTGCTTTTTTGGGTGATGTTTGTTACTTCTGCTAAAGAGGACAGAAATGAAACAGGGAGAAGGGCATTTCGCAGCCTCGATTTCAAAGTCTATGTATTTTTGGGTACAACTTTCTTTTTGTGACACGGAAGAGATGCACTTCTGGGGGCTGTAATATCCCTCAGAGTGTTTTCCACCGAGAATGTGAAAAGAAACACTTTTTCTGAAGAACCCATGGAAACTGGTGAATGGAAGACACAGCCCTCATTGAAACGCTACAATTCCTTAATTAAATTTACATGTCAGTGGATCTTTTGAGCTTCGCCTGTATGTTTTTCATAACGTGTGTTTCCAGTGCTCTTTCCCATGGGTATCGTGCTCTGCTTCTAAACTGGGATTACTCAACTTGAAGTGTGATAAAGGGTACATTATAGTTATATTAAGCAAAACAGGGAGGAGAAAGCTTTTCCATAGTCCAAAGAAAGCTGCGTGCACAGCCTCATTTCTGATAACAAGCAGAGCAGAGCGCAGCAGAGCAGCCGGTCAGCTAGAAACTGCTGCTCTCATATCAACGCTTTGTCTTGAGAAATAGTGGGTGGTTTTATTCCTTATTTTTCTTTCTCAGAGCAGAAAGCTCTGTGCTGCACACCGTGAGAGCAGCCAGCAGGACTGCTCCTTGCACAGCAGGCTCCAGGCACAGCGGGGCTCCCGGAGCTGCCGCCCTCTCGCTGCCTTCGCGTCCATGTTGTCATCCCTCGCAGCTCACACGAAGGATGCAGGAACTTGCTTAACTTGCACGGTCTGCACAGAGCCCGGCCCAAATGAGAAGTGCTTGTCAACAGAGCTGCAGCCACACAAACAAGCTGCAGCTGGATGGGAAAAGGAGGGCATGTCAGCTCGGAGCGGCAGAAAAGGTTTTTCACGGCAGCTATTTGCAACCCTCCAAGGAGCTACAGAGGCTGCCCATTAAAACCCTGTTAAAACACTTCTGATGTTGTCAGCAGTGGAGAGCTGAAATAGCACAGTGATCACTGAGATGCTATCTGCCTCAAGCAGTTCAGTGCTACTGTCAATAGTATGAGCAAGAAGGTACAAGATGAGCAACAACCTAATTCCTACATCAAAATTTCATAAACTCCCTGAGCTGGTAAACACTGGAGATGTGGGCAAGCACAGGATGGTCAAGAAATCACCCAGAAAGGAGGACCTTTGTCCTGGAATCCTTCCTGGAAGCTCTGAACCGTTAGGTTAATTTCCACATGGAAGGCAGCGCAGTGCGAAGGCGATGAGAAAAGCAGGAGCATCAGGGAACAGCTCCCCGTGCACTCACAGACAAACCTGCATCTCCAAGGCCCGACAATAAACCCCAGCAAAGCTTTTTGGTACTGTTTCTCCCCACCTCTCCACGCGCATTCTGGAAAGCACTGACTCAGTGCCATCCCTTGGGGCACTTCGTGCAAATCCAATCCTGCTGAGCAGACGCTGCCACCCCTCCTGCAGGAGCACTGCCTTGGCTGCACTGATGCTGCACGCCCCGAGCAGGGTCACCCACTGCCCCACGCTCCTGAGTACTGCACACTGTGAGTAATGGCTGCAGAAACAGGGCCAAGGTGGACAGTTATTTATAATACAGTAGCCAATGAGTAAGTGCTTAGCTATGAATTTACTGCGCTGGCCACAATTTCATGAGAAAATGAATACAGCCAGTTTTTGGTTTTCTAGTTTTAAAAGCTCTACACCCACGAAAAATGAGTAATAATAATTTGGGAAGGACTGGTGTAGCTATTTATAAAGCAACCATGACAGAGCTCATGTGCATCCCCAGCTAAATGCAAGATCATCCTGGATGCTTTAGTTCCTTAGTCCTCAGAATTGCGATGGAACTTGGTGAAACTCCGAGACCAACCATCTTAAACCAGTATCAGATGCTTCCCTCCCTTTATGCAATAAATATTCACTGCAGAGAGCCAAAAGACAGAGCTCGCTGGAAATGATGCAGAGTCAGACCATCATCTGTTCAGCAGTCCTGTTCGGAGGTCAGAATATCTGTCTGCTTTGTAACACGAAGTGACTGCACTCACTGTCCCAAGGACCAAGTTCCTGCCAAACGCACTCCGGATTTGCATACAGATCCTGCATGCATAGGAATTATTTAAAATTACTTCTCCCAGCCCAGATGGAGGCGAAGGTTATTTCTAGAAATGCATTACTCTCACCCGAAGTGGTAATAATATATTTGGGCATAAAAATCCAACCAGGCAAACGAAGGACAGCATGAGCAAGCTCACCACTCTTCAGTTCCCCTCCCAGAACCACACCAGAGCACCCTGCAGCACTGCAGCACTTCTTCCAGCCCTCACACTGCGGGTCACGACTTCCTGGAGCAAATGTGGACTCTGCTGAGGACCTGCTCTTCCACCGCAGTCCGGATGGCATGACACAGCAAGGGACTGCAGCTTGCCATTGTGCACCTGAAGGCCAGCCTTTCACCCCACAAGGACACGTGGCTCACAGTCATTTGTGATAGAAGTGGACGCTTGGAAAAAGGAAGAAATAATCATTCAACAGGACTGTAATTTACTTTTCAATTGCAAACACACAAGGGATGAGTTCTTAGGAACTCTTTAAAACCAGCTGCTGGTCTTACTACGCGTTGTGCTGCTGCCAGTTTGGAGATCCAAGGGCTGTACTTTCACCTTGATTTACAAAGTTATACATGAAACTCCGCTCTTCACTTTTCCCATGGGGAGTCGGCGTCGGTGCTGCTGAACTCCTGCAGCTGGCCTTACTCCCCGCTGGTGGACAGAGCCGGGCTCAGGGAGAGCATCTGAGAAGCCTAATGAGGCACTTGTGCAAATCCTAAGCATCCTGTACATTCTCACAGGCCTTTATGACTTCAGAAAGATGTGTTTGCCTCCTCCTTATGTAAAGATAGTTATTAAGAACAGAGGGCTTCAGAGCTAGAGTCGTAACAGCCTTATTTCCTCACGTCTCCTGATCCTGAAGTTAAATGCCTGCCTTTGTACAACTGTTTCTCTTCTTGTATGAGCTAAATATTGGGGCACCGTGCAACCAGAGCACAAAGAGAACTGCAACAACTTGAGATGAGTGTAACTTTTACAAGAGTCGCATATCCCTTACAACCCAGACAGTCAATAACCCGGCACAAATTAACTCCGGCGAATAATAGGTGTGTTGACCCCAAATTCATGAGGCAATAAAACCTTCCAGCGGCCCGTTGTTTTAAAATACTCGGGCACTTCACAAAGACAATATAGTTTTTGTTTGTGAGCAAGAAGATCATTAATTAGGGAAGCTTTTAAAAAAGTTTTTAGTATCATTAGCAAGAAGTAATAGCGAAATAAATGGACTTCCGACGTTTGACACCAGGTTTGGGAAGAAGAAAGGCACGAAAGCAGCACGTGGCCCCAGGACTGCACCCTGCAGGCCCACAGAGCTCCGTGACCACAGCACAACATTACATTTCCTCCCTTTCTTCTTGCATGCCCCGTGTCCCTAGCGCCCTAACAGCGCGGAGTGACGGGGCGCAGGGCTGTGGTTTTCAGAAAGAAAATACGGAATTAAAGATTGAAAAAGGCAGCTATACAGAAACTGAAATGAAATATTAACAACAGACATCAAATTTTGGGAACTGAACTGAGACAATTAAAATGCACTTGTAACTGTAAACGCTCGGTAAATCAAATCCATGTTCCTGTGTAGATTGCCTAACTTAAGCGAAAGATGCACTCTCCTCTCAGCCTTTGCTTCAAGCTCCCCTTCTATGAGAAGTCAAGTAATTATCTTGCCAGGGGAAGAAATTTTCCTCTTCAATACCTTTACATTTGTGTAAAGCAAAATTATACGGAGCGCTGATGTCAGCCCCAAAGGGAAAGCACTCTGGCTGCAGAGCACACCCCTGCATAGACCACCTTAAATCCGCCCTGCGCTGCAGAGCTGCACGCCCTGACTGCAGCAGGGCCTGCCTGCTGGGATGAGCTTTATTCACAGGAAATATGAAGAGAAAATTCACGCTCAGCTGCTTAATGAGAGCTGACATCGCATCTCCTGAGAGAGAGAAACTTTGGATGTCAGGCAGGTTAGCATAGGGCAAGCAGACGGTCAATAAAATATTCAATAAAGTACTCTGATATGATAGATCTAATATTGTGGAAAAAGCCAGAAGTCTTTTCTTTTTTTTTTAAAGAAAACAAGTTTAAAATGGTGGTTAAAATGGTCTATGCAATATTAACCTCCTAAAACTCGCAGACAACTGCGTCTGGGTTTGGAAGGGAAGGTACAAACAAACAGATGGGAGAATGTGCAGTGCAAGGCCCGCTTCTGCAGACGTGCACAGCAGGTATTTCAGAACAAGTGCTCATACTGTTGTTTTTTTTTTTTTAAATAAAATCTCACCGAAATAATGTTGTAATTATTTTTTTAATTAAGGAAATGAAGAAAAGAGCCTGTTCTGACTACACTGAACTCATGCAGCTCCGTGATCCCAATCTGGCTCCCTGTGCACTGCAGCTCTGGGAGCAGGGCTGGCAGCCCCACAGAACCCTGCTTGTCCCAGCAGGATTCCCATCGCTTCCCTGTCTGTGCAGAGCCCTCGTGGTAGTTCCCTCACCTTCTGCTGTGGTGACTTCTTAAACGTCCCCCCCCAGCTGCAACGGCCTGAAGCGCCCGCTAAGAAAACCCTGAAGGATAAAGAAAGCAACAGCCCACATGCAGCAAATCCCCACAGTCATCCTTACGGAGCTCACGTAAAAAGAAAATGAAATCGGGCACTGGAGTGGATTGGGAGGAAATACACCAGGAGATGCATAAAGGTAATGGTGCTCCATTCGGGTGACGCGGACCCGCTCGGGCGCCTCGAGCTCTCTCTGCAGGGGAACGATGCTGTACACATTGAGAACCTCAGAGAGCCCTGCAGCACTCCCCGAGCCCGGGCTGCAGGAAACACCGCCGTCCCCGCAGCATCACTGCAGACGTCACCTCAGAAGCACGGGAGCACGGGGCTGCCAATCGCAGCGCCGGCCTCGCAACCACACAGGCTGTGGCATGTTTAATTAATAGGGATAAAATCCTTCACCTCACTGAAGGAAGGAAAGCAACGTTTCACTGTCACGTTACATCGCTGCCTGCTCTCCCAGTGCAGCCCAGCAGGCCCAGGCATGGTCCTGCACAGCCCTGGGAGGGCTGCCACGCACGGCTCCGTCCCTGGGCCCATCCCAACTCTCGCAGTCATAATTTTATTGTTATTTCTTTAAACAAGATCTGAGCCACGTAGGGTGTGAGGTAACGGCCTTAAGTTGCACTGGGAGATGTTCAGGTTGAAAATGAGGAGCCCTCTAGCTCCTTCAACCGCTATCAGCTACACAAGCTACAGTCTCCTGAGGAAGGAGAAAAGATGAGGATATGAATCTGTCAAGTTTGGAATATTTTTTCTCTATAGCTCTGTTAAATGACCGAAGACAATAACGCTTCAGTACTTGCTGAGAATAGCTCATTTGTTCTTTATTTCAGTGTCACAGAAAAGATTATTTGCAACTATTCACTTCCTTACAA
The DNA here is from genome assembly GCF_038088225.1 of Cyrtonyx montezumae. Lineage (NCBI taxonomy): Eukaryota > Metazoa > Chordata > Aves > Galliformes > Odontophoridae > Cyrtonyx > Cyrtonyx montezumae. The sequence continues at coordinate 8,147,573 of NW_027071881.1, forward strand.
AATATTCAGATTCCTCAATGAAAAGAGTTTCCCACATTGTGTAGCCACCCACGCAGCTACATTTGAAAGTGAATGAAAAGCTGTGCTCCACGATGCCGAATGTCAACCTCTCCCTGTTCTCCAGCCCTGGTGAACCACTCTTCTTCCGCATCTGCCCAAGGAAACGTGTTGAACACAAGCTGGATTTTGTTGACCGAGTACAAACGAAGGCAACAAAGGCATCAGATGACTGTGACTGAAGCGATTTCTTATGACTGTAAGCTGTGTCTGAAGTTGTTTCACTTCTGGCAAACTAAAAGCAAATTTAAACTGGCTAGGAATTAATTATAATGGATAGCAGATCATAATTAGTAACGGGATACAAAACATTTTCCCTTCTACTTCAAGCTACTGGTGAAAGCTCTGACCAGATCAAATGCAGTCACTAGCAGCATCACTGCTGACTAGTTAGCTGTCCAGGTGAGGCTGCCTGGAGGTTGAAGTCCTCTCCCTAAACATGTGTAACCTAATTAGAGCAGGGACAGAGGCTGCCAGGCACGACGCTCAGTGTATGGCAATTCCAATCTGTGTGCCTTTCAATACAGCACTAGCGTATAACTTGAAATCCAGCTATTTCTCTTACAGTGAAGGGCCCAGCCCACATCTGCTGTTGACCTTGGGGTGAAAGGTGCCCGCAGAATGAACACTGCACCGGCAGCTCCTCTGGAAAGCAGCAAAATCTCCTACTGGCTAACTCATATTTCAATGCCTTTAAACCTGAAGTACAGCTCCCATCTTGTCCTCTCTTGAATGAGCATAATTGCTGCTCAGTGTGAATGTGCCTGCATGTTGCTTCTGACAGAGCCTTGAACATTCAGAGCTCCACCGCGTGCCTGTTGTGCATCTGGCATCCAGGCGAGAAGCCTGCTGCTCCCCAGCAATCCGGCCACAAACTGCCCAGAATACACAGGAATACATCACAGCGTTCACGTAACCTGAACACAACATCCCACCCGTCCTTCTGCAAGTCCTTCCTGAGCACACCACCATGACCCACGGTCAGCTCTTCAAAAACTCCAGTGCTCCTTCCCCGCTGCTTCTCAAACCCTGTTCAGGCATCTCTGCAGTCTGAACCCCAATGAGGTGTGGAGGCTTAGGCCAGCGTGCCACTTTTCCCTTCGTGTCATCCCACGTCTCTGCAAAATCAGATCTGTCCGTCCCTGGCCCTGCCCAGCTGCTGGGATCGGCTCACTGCGTTTCCACAACCTGCTGCTCTGCCAGCGAGCACATCTGCACCGCGCACATCTGCTGCAGCATCACCTCCCTGCTCCTTTAAGAGAGGGCTAAAGGGGCTGTGAGTGCACGGAAGAAATGCAGGGAGGAAAAAAAAAAAGAAAGGAGTTGCTCTTCTTTAAGAGCTGGCTGGAATGGAGAGCTATCTTCATAAATAGACAGGAAACAGAAAAGACTAATGTTGGGCAGATGACAGATCCCTGAATTCAGTTAACTGGCCTTCAAGATATGAACTGTTCTATTAAACATAGAGGCATTATGTTGGTCATCCACTTTAAGCCCAAGAGTGATTAAAATGCTGGCAGAAAATAAAAACTGGCTATTGAAGAGCTTGCCCCGAGGTCCTAATTTCAAATCAAATTTTACAGCGCCGCACAGGAACAATGGCAGCCCAGTACTCTAAGTCTTCTTTTTGTCACTTTGTACAAAGAAACCCCCTCAAACTCTCTCAAAGAACAATGGCCCCTCTAGATTCACAACTACGCCAAGAATGGGCTCAAACCATACAAAAACACATTTTAAAAATACATTTTACACTGCCCTTGACATTTGAGATAAATAGAAGCCAATGCATTGAAATTCCAAGTATTTTTTATACCCTTTCACAACACGGATTTTTTATTTTCCCCAATCTACTCGATCTTTGACATTCTGGCCTCTGCTAAAGAAGGACACGGCAGAGCAGTCAAAGAAATTAATTATGCAGATAATTGCGTTTTATTAAAATGATTACCGTAGCAGAGAACTCGACAAATGACAGCTACATGAACCTGGATCCCAGAAGAAATCAAGAGGACACAAACAGTTCATTTTTAATTGAAAAACTTCTCAGCTATTAACATTTAATTATCTGTTACTGATATACGGCACCGGTTTAATGAGCGTTTTCCTATACGTCAGGTTTGCCTTTCGGTCAGAACACTTCCACAAAGTTGAGCCACCTCAGCTCCCTGTCCCTGCAGCATGTTTGCACTTGGCAGCCTGGATACAGACCGCTGTTTCCTAGCGAACAGCGCACAGGACCATATGTTTCAACATTTAAGCAATTCAGAATCAGAGGTATAATTCTGAGTGTCCTTAGCAGAAATTGTACGTTAAATACCCAAAGGATCCGAGCTGTACAAGAGATACGGCCTTTTTTAGCACTTTTCCCATAGCAACAAAACCACTCTACGCTACTTATATCATCTCCTCGAACCACAAGCATGCTGTGAGCGCTGGGAGCCGACTGGAGCCGGCAGCCAGCCACGTCCAGGCTGCTGGGCTGCTAATGGCACGGGATGGAGGAGTAGGTCCCTTGCCTTCTGCTCCCCACACCTACATCCCTGCAGGCAGGGTCCATCCAGACCCGCCCCTACACCTCTGGTCAGCACTGCACCCCATTTCCTCATTTGCACAGACATTGACCAACAGCTTCTGCTGCCAAAGGAAGCCAAGACCAACGTGCTGCTTGTGTTGCTCTCCTCGTTTCTGGGATGATTAACAGCATCAGCATCCTGGGGTCGAGGCGAGATGCAGCCAGCATCTGCCTCCCAAGGGCTGTGCCTTCGTGCTGCTCCTTTAATGAACTTTAATGTTCCACTTCCCTCGAGTGGGAGCAGCACGGTGCAGAACACCCACCTGCCACGGAGGAGCCCACAGGACACAGAGCTCTGAGGCCGTGGGTACCACACGGATCTGCAAACTTCTACCACGTCCCAGTCCTTCTGCCCCACATCACAGTCACTCTTTGATTTTTCACACTGCCACCTTACAGACAACCAAAGCAGCAAACATCGGTTGTTTTCAGCGCAGGAATGTGCCACGCAGGGTGCAAGCCTGCCCTGCTGCTGCTGGCAGCCAGGAGCTGGCAGTGCTCGTGCTCTGCCCCTGCCCGCCGGCACTGCACTCTGTAGGACCTTTTTCATTTTAGTTTTCCATCCCATATTAAGTAAGAAAACCAGAGACAGTATTCAAAAACACTTCCTGACAGTTTTCATTAAAACACTGCCACTGAGTAACAAATACTAAATTACTAATTATAGTGTCCAGATATAAGATTTGTTCCCGAACTGATTTTCTGTAGGTAAAGGTTTTTTAGTTTGGTGAACCTTTTGTCTTGCTGCCATTTCCTCTTGGCACCTGGTACAGAAATTCACTGCAAATGCATGAGTGATTCTGAGTGATTAAAACAAGCAGGCAAAACCTCCAGAAGTAATTCCATTTGTGGGTATTGCCTTTAACAGCATTAATAATCTAATGCATTTAAAAGGAAGACTTAGAACCACAATTCTCCTGTATTTCATAGGATTAAAAATGCAATATATGTAATAAATCCACAGTATATAAACACAAACATGCCGAGGTATTTTGATAGTGTACGCATTTTTGGGGCATTATTTCAGTAAGGAGAGCACTGTAGGTCATTCAGATTTGGTTTCAATCTGCTTCCATGGTACAGAATTCCAAGGAAACTCTTATTATTTGGATATGTGTCTATGAAAATACACATTCAGTTGGACATGGGTCCAGGAATTGGCTGATAGGATGGACTGCTGGGTGCAGGCTTCTCATCAGCAAGCGTCTGCAGCACAAGAATCCATCCTTCGTGGCCTGTATGCCCAATACAACATCTTCTGTAGACTTCTTCACCTCCTGTATCACTTCTATCAAGTCCACAATAAAACGTTTCATAAAACAGCTCCTTACTCTGAAATACCACAGCGTGAGGGAAAGGGATTTCCTACCGCAGAGCCTTGTTTCCCAGCACGTGTCTCCTACTGCTGCAACTAGGAGCGTTCTGAGTAGCAAAAAACAAAAAGGTAAAACGAAGGCATGCTTTAAAGGAGAGAGGGAAAGGAGGGACAGCACAGCACGGCGGGCAATGAGCACCTATGAAAATTAGAGTGCGTTATCAACTAACTAAACAAAATGCCACTGAAGTATTACTCCTTGGCTTCATCTAATAGCAAGACCAAAGAAAGCCCTCGCAGGAAAAAAAAAAAATGCACACCGAGGGAAAAAAAAGAGATTGTTATTTTTAACACTGATAATTTTGTTTAAAAGAAGATTCCTTCCTGTGTTTCATCATTTTACGTTGTGTTCCAATATAGAAACTAATGTGGGAAAAAAAAGTTCAGAAAAATCCAGGCCCAAAATACTATGGAAAAAAAGAAGCACCAAATGTAAAGGTCCCGCAATATTTGGTATCTTTAGATTTTTCTGCACTGGTTCACATGACCCCCGCCTTATTTTTAGAAAGGCAGCAGCTCCCTCTTGGACACGGTGCAATACCTTGTACCCGAACGCTGCTCTGCACAAATAAACCACAGAAAGTGTTGACTTAAAAATAAAACATTGGAAAAGGAGAAAGTTTTTTTTTTTTACTCTGCGAAAATTTCCGGAAAAGCTGTAAACAAAGGCAGGTTTGGCTCGGCACGGAGCGGCTCCGCGGAGCTGCTGAGGATGGGGAACATATCAAACCTCACAGAGTGAGGAAATGTTTGTAAAACAGTTAGTAAATCACAGGCAGCAAGGTCACCGTGTTTAACAGCGGGAATGACACTGTGCCAAAACCCCAGCTGTGAAAGGGCGCGCGCACACGCGGGCTCCTGCCTCGCTCATTCCTCTTCAGATCTGATTTTTGATTTCTTTTTTAAAACAACTTTTTTTTTTTTTTTTTTTTTCTTCCCAAGCTGCAAAAATCGACAGGATTTCGAAGTAGGGATGTCTGCCGGGACCGACGCACCCATCCATCAAATAACGTCACAAAGCGGCGTTGCTGTACCCAGTGGAGCTGAGCTGTGGGAGCACGGAGCAGCGGGGCAGCCGTCCCTGCCCGGCCCCAGCAGCGCGCTCAGCTGCCACCCAAACTCACACACAGGGAAGAAAAGCAGCATACGTGTGTGTCTGAGAACTGGCACGGACCGAAGGTGAAATCGCACGGCCTTCAGCACACGCACGCTGCAAACCCATGTAGGCATACGGGGAGATTAATTCATCTCGTGCCAAAAAAAAGCCAGGAATTATTATTTCAAGTTGAAGAGTTGTCATGAAATCACTTCATAATATGGAGAGATTTATAAATGACTCACCTGCTACTGTGGAAATCAAACATCCTGCGGTGTGTCACTGGCAGGCAGCACAGAGCAGAGGAAGTACTTAAGCACATACTTGACTCCAGCTCCTCGCATGTTTGAAGTTAAGCATGTATGTAAGTGCTTTGTTGGACTGCGGCCTATGTGCTGCATCGCCATGGTACGAAGAAAAAAACACCTTCCAAATTAATTATTAGTGTCTACTATAACGTTGGGTTTCAAAGCACGGTTTACGATGAGGTTTTAAATGGTCTTGTTCCTCTGGTCCCTGCATCACGCATCAGTGTGAGTCAGGGACTGGGGAGAAAACCTCGGTCTCATGGGCAGCTCAGTGAGCAGGAATGTGCCCGACCGCCGCGTGCCCGTGGGGCACTGCTCCCTCCTCCAGGCAGCAGGACGGCCACGCTGCACTCACACAGCCACAGGTGGCAGGGGCTAAAACGGGAAACCAAGGCAAATGCGGGAGTATGACACCATGCCATTAGAGTCTGACACCAAAGCAGGACGCATTCATGCTTCATATCGCAGGAAAAAACAGGAATATGGAAGGACTGAATCTGAGAATTGGGCAAAACGTGTCCTGGCATCAGAGATTTGTGTGTTGTGCATCAGTAGCCCTGGGGTGCGTGCAGGCTCCTTCCTAAGAGAAGGAATACCTTTAGCCATGCCTGCAATTTTCACTGATTTTGTGCTCCAAAACCAAAGGTGGCAACTACGAAAAGCTATCCTCTGCACGAATATGGAAAAGCACTGAAGAAGAAACCGCGAATGAATCTTCACCAATGGGGGTCTTTGTAAGGGAAAAGGAAGTTGAGAGCAAGTAAATAAAACTGAGGGCAACTACTGCACATGTATGTACATGGAAGGCACACCGTATCCACAGCCACAGAAGTGTGGCTGACCATGTCCACTGGGAGCTCTGTGCGTCAGGAGGAAGAGAAAGTTCATTCCACAGGAAATTAAATAAAAAACCCAGGACAAGATGGTCAGTTTATAATTATGTAAACTTAAAAGGGACTTTAAGCACAGTCGTGTAACTTCAATCGCTTTTACCCATCTCTGTTTTAAGCAGAGACTCCTTAAAGAAAAAATCCGACAGTGAAATGACGGACCTGACTATTAATTAACCAGTTCTGTGCGTTGCACATTTCCATGTGGCTAATCTTCTGGAAAGGAATTAGTGTTCCATTTTATGGATTCTTCTTTGCTCATTACATGAAGTTTCCAGCATGTCAGCTACTGTACAGTTTATTTTTCACTCTTCTCTTCTTCTTTGGTTCAAGTTCTGTTCAGTAATATGGATCAGTTGTTCTTTGCTGAGCAGCTCAATGAGATTAAATCAAGAATATGTTTTAAACTGCTGGTACATAAGTTAAAATTTACCTCCCTTAATCCATGCAATGTGCTTTAGAGTGGTACTCCAAGAACCAGAGATGTTAATTAACAGACAATGCGCTTACCATTTAATTACCAAAGGCTCAAAGGAAAGCTCTTGTTATTATTTTGCCACCTCTTGTTTAATGCACAACCCCTCTTCCATTTCTACAGGAGACACTTGTGCCTGTACCACCACTGAAACGCTCGGCAGCCTGTTCCAGTCCACTCTGTCTTAGTCTGGAGGAACAGGAATTTATTTGTTATCAGCAAATCTACAACCAAACAGGTATATGCTTCAGAAGGAGCTGACAAAATTCACAAGGCCCCGCTGTTATGGGTGGGGGTTCCTCTTTGTCACCAACGCAGGAAGCGTGCATCCTCATCCAGCTACACCGTCCCCTCGGACAGAAAAGCAGCATTCCCCTGCTCCTTCTTCTAAGCACCACTTAAAATGAACAATTATCACTCCCCCTCTTTGTCTACCCCTCCCCACATTGTGCAAAGTAGATTGTGTCCTGAGAAAGATATTTATCTGACTTGGATTCTGGACCTGAAATTATTCAAGCACACCTCCTGGACGCTACCAATACTTCCTACCTCCCTCAGCCCTTCCACCTGGTGCACCACCATCCTCTGCCTTAAACTTCTTGTCCTACTTAGACCCTCTGGACCCCACCCAGCTCTGCAGTTTCTCTGAATTTTGACTCACAGAACCGAAACTTGAAAAAATTAAAATGAACTTTTGTCAGGACAGAAACCCAACAGCAGCCTTCAGAGGAAATGTCGCCGCTCGCCCTTTAAATTATTGTTTTCTTTCTCCCTGCTCAGCTTTTCTGCTGAGCTCGCTGCTTTGCAGGTAGAGCCTGGCTCAAGTTTCCCCCTCTACAATTAACCCATGGTATCTGCTCTTTGCAAGCACACTTCAGAAAGACAAGAGTTAAGAGGGAAAAGTCAGAAGTCTGAGGCTAGAAACTACAAAAGGAAATCAAGCAGCTTATTAATGCTCATAGTAATTTTTCCTCTTACAATTCCTCTGTTAATCCTTTACGTTACCAAAACCTTCCAAGTAAGCTGATTTTAGTACGTGTTCTATTAGTCTGCAAGAGTCTCAAAGTATACTTTTCATTAGAAATCAAATGACTATTTCTGAGTAAAAATGCTGCCAGGCAGCCCTCATCTCTTTGGTAAATACTGAAGTGGTGGCTGTGAAGCACCTCTGGCTCTCTGACACCCCTGTGCCCACTCTGCCTGAAATCAGCACTCTGCTCGCACCCGGGCCGGCCTTATCTCCGGCACAGACTGCTGGCCCCGGCCGGGCCGGGTGGTGTTTCCAATTTCCTTATATAACAAGGCTCTAATGTTGGGCAGGAAGTGGGCAGATACTGAGAAATCAGGGAGGATAAAAGGCACTAGACCCATAACCCTTGGGGTCAAGAGGGTATGACTTCAGGGCCTAACAGTAAGGTGGAAGGATGTGTTCAGGTAGTTTTAAATTACCTTGTGTTACTGGTCTTTTCCAAGAGGAAGAGAGATAAGATCAAGCGCAGAAGATTAATATCACATACATGAATATACTCTCAGGGCCAACACGAACATTGCTTCCTTCTTCTGACTGCAAGTAGTTGCACTCAATGTTCCGGAGCTGAAAAATATTCTCCCCTACAACGTAGCAGTGATTTCACATTTGGAAGAACTGCAATGCGGAAAAGCTGGCCAGAAGCTCTCCTAACCTCCCCAGGAACAAATACAGAAGCGAAAGATGAACGAGCAGGGACGTAAGGCAGTTCTGTTTTCAAAGACTGGCAGGTGCGGGAACAAGTACAACAAATTGTACAGGGGAAACAGAGCTTTGGCCATACACACTGCATTTAACGCGTCCGTGTGTGCAGTAGAAAGGGCAGAAATCCTCTCCCCACCACTGATGAGGCAGCGAAGCCCCAGTTTTCAACCTGTGTGCTTGAGTAATGACTTCGTGGTCGGCAGAGATGCGCTCCCACTGATCACAGGAATGTAGGAGCCACCAGGTGAAAGTAACCGTCGCAGGACACCACCTGGAGCTGTGAAAGCACCTGCCTGACACCACCACGTGGATGGCGACGACGCTGAAGGAAAGAATGGTTCATGATTAAAAAAAACCAACCTTTTTAAGACTTCAGCTGAGAACTGATCACCCTCAGGAAGAAGATGGTAAATAACTGAGATTATGGTACTACCTGAACAAAGCAGCCTCTGAATTTCCATGGAAATTCCGCCTTTGTGGACAGGGTTTTGAACAGATTAGGATTCGCCTCTGGCTTGACAGATGAAAACAGAATTACAGGTGAAAGCAAATTACAGAAATATGCTGTGTCCGTCAGAGAGAACTCAGAGGCAAAGCCAACCTAACTCTGTCCTTTCTTCCTTTGGATCTGACTATATTCCGTGCATTTGGTCCATGGAGACATGAATGGAGCGTAAATCTTCACATGATTCTTCAATCTGTCTACAAATGACCATGTCATTACACATAAACTATTCTGTATAATTTATGTGCTTCCCTTTCAAACAGCTAAGGAGGGTATCAGACACCATGGTAAACACAGAAAACCGAGCGTGAATACCAGTAAATGCAAGCCTTCCGTCTCGGAAACTCTTCACTTATTTGATTAAGTTAGGTGAAAAACAGAGCAGTCATGCTTGTAGCTTTTCTTCCTTTTTCCTTTCCTCCACTCTTTTTATTCCTAATGCGAATCGGAAGTCTATGTGGAGCAGCCTGGCTAGCCCCAGCCTAACCTCCCCATCTGGAAGGGAACTAACCAGCCTTGGGGCTACTTCCAACCCTTCCCAGCTGTTGGGTTTGGGTTTTTTGTTTTTGCGGGCTTGAGAAAGCATATTTATATAAATGATTGCCATATCCTTTGCCAGCTGTTGACCCTGCTCTTGTCCCGGTTGGGGCATGTTTTTCATTTTTAGCGGCCACAGACTGGAACTGACCCTGACGGAGTTAGCACGCTATGCAAACAGCTTCACGCGCTCTCGCTGGGGCAGACGAGACAATGGGTGCCCAGTGTGAGGCGCGGACCGGTGTTTCCCTTTGGGCGACTGTCACAGGGCCCAGGGCTGGGAGCACTGCTAAGGAAAAATAAATGCTGAGGTTCACAGCAGCACTGGGAGGCTTCCTGCCCCGAGCAGCAGCAGCGGGGGCTCGGACAATGCTCCTCTCAGCCCGAAGGCCGACACGAGCACAGGCTGAAGGATGCCTTCTCCGGGCCACGTCTCACTCCAGGTACCACGAAGTTTCCTGCACTGAACCATCACAACTTCGCAGAACTGTTTTCCCAGGCCTGCGTCTCCTCCCGTGGAACGACGAGCTGACGAGTGTTCATGAAAGCCTTTGATAAAAATAGTAGTTAAATCATCCACTAAGGTAATAACAATAAAAAAAAATCAATAGCGACCTACAGCAATAACTCAAAATTTTCAGATCAATCCATCTGACAAGGAAAACTGCTTTCTCCGTATCCCAAAGCACTGCTCTGGAAACACATCCGAGTACGTGGAGCTCCCTGAGCCGCTCTGAACTGCTCCGAAGGAGATCTCTGTGAGAGGGGAACGCTCCTCGCCAACGCTGCCAAAGAGAGCGCAGCTCCTCGCTTTGGGTGTCCCCTCCTTAACTGATAGTGCTGAAGTTAAATGGGACACAGACAATGAACCGCAGCCCTTACAACTTCCAGGAGCGTTATCAGGTTTTTTGATAATAAGTAGAGGTGGCATATGTGTTCTGTTTAGTATGCAGAAGAGCCTCATTTTATTCTCAATGCACAGATTTAATTAAAAATAAATTTACTGTTAACGCTTAAAGTGGTGCCAAGATTATCCAAACAGAAGGTTTATGATACTTAATAATTGATAAGAGGAGGGAGGTTCACGGATTGCGGCTGATTCTTATTTAGTGGGCCTGTTTGCAGAGGTGGAGGTGGCAGAGCAGTGAGCCAAAAGGAAAGAAATCCTTTCTGTTATCATCCGCGTGCTCAGAAAAATGTGCCTCCAGCAAATGCTCTCCAGAAGCATTTGGAAGGAAACAGATTACGGATCACAACAGATTCACTGTTACTTGGAGTAACCGAGTGTTTCCTAGAGCATCATTCTCAGTCCAGTTCTGCACAAAGGAGCTTTATTTACACACGTAGTTCTGGTACTGCTGTAATTTTTAATATCAGCACGCACACATCAGCTTCTGCAGGGCAGCGACTCTCAGCCTGGATTTCAAACCAGCTTTAGCACGATGTGCCAGAAATTTCCACAAGTGCTGAGAGAATTAACTGATGGGATCTTTGAAGCCTCTCTATCCCAGATTAACTAATGAAAAATCTGTGAAATCACAGTCCAATCTTCTTTTTTTCTGTGGCTGGCTGTGTTTGCAGCGGTTGGGATGACAAGATGCTCCCAAGCCATCTGGCCCCTCGCGCAGGATTTGATTCAGAAAATTAATAGTAACACCACGGGTGTGCACATGCTGCAACAATCCAGCAGTGCAGCCCTGTTACACAACACAACGCTGCCTGCTCCGTGCTGCCGTCAGCCGTCCCTCCACACCCAGCTGCAGGCACTCCCCTCAGAACGAGAAGGGAAAAATATCTTTCTACTTCCATGTGTTGTGCAAGGATAGGATCGATGAGCAACGTGGCTTTGTCCTCTCAGAAGTGCCACCAGGCGCTTATCGGCCTACGCAGATGAGTGGAGGATGCACCAGAGGAGTGAGCACGCTCTGCTCACGGATCCAACGCACAGCACCCGGAGAACGGGGCAGGGGAATGCCAAGGCAGCGAAGTTCAGAGCTTTTCAGCAGCAGCACTGCTTGCCAGAGGAGACCCAGGGTTCCCAAACTTCTATGAATTATCTACGTTAGATAAATGGTGCATTAAAATGTTACTTCAAAAGATTATTTTAGTTTGGTTCAAGACGAACATCTTACTATATGTTACATAATTCAAAGCTCATTCCCATTAAAATTCATTAGATCGGCGTGTTCAAATCCACTAGGTATCTTTGGAAGCGCTAAGCGAGTGTGTTTAACTGCAACTGTAAATTTTCAGCTGTATTTACAGGGTTCTACACCACGCATTTTGGTGCTGGAGCAGTGCTGGGCAGGGAGGCAGTGGGAGTGCTGGGAGCACGGCTGTGACAGCACAGGGACGGAGCGGGGATGGCACGCAGCTACATTAACTTCCAGAGCAAAGGGATGTTCAGGACCGTACACGACTCCAAACACAGTGTAAGTTGTAAATACAGGGAACATTAATGGGAACAGTTTTGTCCCTTTCAACAGCGCTGTGATAACACCCTGCTTTTGAGCATTAGAAGAAAAAGCTTCTGCAGAGGGCAGGAAGGTGATGGATCTGGGAGGAATACCTTTCTCCATCACACCCCGGCAGCTGCAGTGCTGCGGAGCGAGGAGCAGCGAGCAGCACGTCATCCCTCGGGGGTTCAGTGCAGCACCCCGGGGAGCCACATCACACAGCAGGTCCTGCAACGTGCCACGCTGCGCGCCCTCCGGGTTCAACTCGAGAGCCCTGTGCTTCTGAAACCCCAACGGGAGTGGAAAATGCTTTGTGTGTGGAAGAGAAGCTGAGTGCTTTTATCAGTGCCTCCTCTACCTCGGCGGCCGCAGTTCACGTTTCAGACCCCGCCACCGATCTCTTTCATTTCGTGACGTGTCGGCTCAGCCTGACCCGGCTCCAGCCAAAGCCAATGGAAAACTCCCTGCGCCTCCAAGCAGGAGGGAATTCAGCCCTAACACTTCAAAACTCGGTGCAAAGCTCAGGAAGCCCCAAGAACCGACGCAGACACAAAATCTCAGACTCTTTTTACTCCTCCCCTGCAGAAACACCCGAACTCCGATCCTAGGAAGGATCTTACAGCCAAATTATCCCAAAGCTTCACGAAGTTCAGGAGGCACCGAGGCCCCAGCACGCACGGGGCTGCACTGCTGGCTGCCACCCCTGGGTTAATAGCTGATGACCCTTCCCATTCCTAACCCCGAGCACTGACCTCCTGACCCACCCCTGGTGCCGCTGTTTATAAGCATGTTGCCACTGGTGTAAATAAAAAAGGAACACAATGTGCTGAAATTGTTACTGGTGATGACAACCGACACACATTTTACACTGCCAGTGGGCAAAAACATCAATAAATAACTCCAGATCTGTTGTTTGTTAATGTGTTTAGAGCTTCTTGCACCGATGGTGTCGTTTTCACTGGTTTTCCTCTACATGGACCTTTATGGGACACACAGAAAGCATCCAACAAGGAAAGCCAGCCACAGAGAAGTCAGCCCGGGGATAAGGGTTAGCAGCAGCACTTTGAAATCAGTGTGAAAATCCACCACAGCACATCAAGGGCGAAATGGCACATGTTGAAAACTCTGCAGGTAAGGAGCCACGGCAGACAACTGCATCACCAGTTGTGTTTCCAGAAGAGGAACATCCGACCGTAGGAAGTTCCCAAAGCGCTATGAGCTGGGCCTGGTGCCTCGCTGCTCCCTGGCCAACGTGCCAAACCTTTCCCATTTTAGCAGTGAACAGATAAGATCTGCGTTTTGCTGTTCGAGACAAAAGGCACACGGGTGTGTCTGCACAACGAGCAAGTTATAGAAGTGATTACAGTAGATGTAGCAGCCTATAAAATGTGATCGAATAACGGTCATCTCTCCCTCTCAAAAAGAAAAATCTGATTACGCCTAATTGTAAAATCTAATTTACATTCTCCTATTTCCAATCTAAATTTCCACTTTTACAAAATATCCTCTGAAGCGGTGTGTGTGTAAGGGACGCTCTGACATGCTCCTAATTGATTCGTTTTACACTATCGAGAGGATAACGGCGATTTGCAAAAGAATTTTCTTCTGTCTTGCACACATCTCTCATTTGCCCATCTTAATTCAATTAAAGGAAGTAAGGACGGTTTGACCGATGAATGAACCATATTTTAACTGAGGACATTTCTATGTAAACTGGAGGATACCAACCTCTAATTCTCAGCCAGTTACTTCCGATCTGCAACTTTTATTTTGAAAGGTCACGGCATGGTCACAGAAAAGAAAGAGGATATTAAATGCCAGCGTGTACGTTACAACGGTGCAAAACCGTTCTACGAAATGCTGGCAAACATTCTGCAGTAGTGCAAAACTCCGGGCTGCTACCAAAAGCCAAAGGCTTTAAACTCAAATGCAGTCGACGTGCAGACATTCTGCATGCAGCCCTAGCTTGGGGCAGCTGAAAGTTAAGGCTTAAAGCAATCTCTCTTCACGTGCAGTACTGAAATGCGTTTGTGCAAAGATAATGTGCAATGCGGGGCGTGCTCTGTGCTGCCCTGGGTCAGTGCCTGGGTACCCTGCTCCACGCTGATCAATACATACGAGCTCTGCTGTGAACTGGAGGATAGCCTTCACATTTGAGCTGCAGCCTCCACGATGACCTGGAATACCCAGGAATACCAGTGCATGTATTTAAAGGCAGCAAAGAGGTTAAAAGCGGAACAGAAGCAGGAATCATCAGCTCCACTGCTTAATTTAAACACGCTCTATTATTTTCCTAGGATCTAGTGGAGATGGTGTCATCCACCTTGTACACATCAAGAGAGTTGTGGAGATAACGAGGGCATTTATTTCCACGTCAGGGAGAAAAGTTCTCCGTCCTCAGCCTCTCCCCACACGTGGGCATTTTGCTCCTGCACTGGAAGGTGGGGGGAGGACATCTCGGAGCTGAGGAATCCCAGCACAGCCCTGACCAGCCTCATCCAGGCAGGCAGGGTGCGGTCAGCAGCACGGAGTGCTGGTTCATGTCAACACCTCCTGTGAAGTGCTGTCGGACAAAGATGACTTTCTGAGGAGAAAAATGTATTAATGTAATAGGCTGCCTATCATCTGCGGAATCCAGCCCTTTGCACCTTATGGACACTGTGCTGAACATCACTGCTTAACAGAAGAGGTGCTACGGGAGGTAACGGAGGAGTGAACATTACAGCAAGGATCCTTTCTAAGGCAGTACTTGCTGACAGCATGCTGAAATGAGGATAAACACATGCCTACCGTTTCGAAACAGCAGCAAAGGCTGAACTTTTATTAAATAAACACGGCAACCACCTTGCAGAAGCCCAGGGGCGGGATGCTCTGGCAGCAGCGAGGTGAGGATGATGAGGAATGTCCTTGCTACGAAGGCTGCCCGAACCCGGCCGGTCACGGAGCACATGGGCTGGAGGCTGAATGCCCACAGCAGAGCGGGGCACGGTGGGACACAGCAGCAGCCATCATGTACCTGTGGCACGGCCGCATCAGTGGTGAATGAGAACGGGCTGTGCTGTCCCTGCCCACCAGGAAGGCCCTAAACCGCTCCAACTCCGAGCGGGAGAGGCACACTGCCACTCTGCTTTTCAGGTCCAAGAAGGGAATAACAGACCTCAGAATGCTTCTTGTGAAAGATGACTGTTCCACCTCAGCCAGGGGGGGTGGTTTTGTTCCTCTTACAGCAGCGTCTTAGTTACAAATACTGTGCACAAAAGTGAGTGCAACCAACGGAGGAGGCCCCGCTGCCCCTCACACCGAGCCCTGGCAGCACAACGCTGTGCCACGTGGAGAAGGGAGGCAGAAGAGGGCTCTTCATCTCGGCTGGCACAGTCCACAGGGGACAGCAGCTTACACAGCGGGTAAGAGTTATTCCCATTTGTGAGTTTTTTCCTGGAGCGAGAGCAAACTCCACTAAATATTCCTGCCTGCCTCTGTGTGCACGGAGCACATAAATCTGGAGCGCTATTACTCATGGAGGACCGGGATGCACACACTGATGGCTGCAGCACGGAGCACCTGGGGCACGCCGAGCACCAGCACAGCCCCGCGCCCGCGCGGTGGCAGCGGGACCGCCACCTCCAGCCCCGCCATGCCACGTGTTAATGACCTCGCAGCAGCAGACAGATCCAGTCCTTCTGCTTTTCTTTCTCACTGAATGATTTCCCTAAAGCCAGAGCTGGGCAAAATGCCACTAATGCTGCCGTAAAACTCCCGCTGTGTTAGGAGGGAGGCAGGCGACTGAGGGTTAGGAGGTAATCAAGCTTACAGATTAAGGCTCACTAAAGCTACAAGATCAGCACAGCTCGGGGTGTTTATTAACTCTTTGAAAGCCACGATGTATGACTGTGCGTGGCACGAACATAAAGGACGTTTTCTAACAAGAGCTGACAGCTGAACTGTTTTGCAAGATTAATTCTAATTTGTGCCAAGCCGGGAATACAGAAGAAGCGCTCTTTAAATCCATTTGGATCGATTTCATTTTAGAGTGTCCCTCAAACTACGAGGCAGCGTGAGCAAAAACCTCCCGAGAATTATGGAGAAGTAAAAGTTGCTAGTGGCTCTCCCGCTCAGAAACACCTCCTTTCGAAGGAAACAGCGATCTGAAAGCCGATGTGAAGAACACTTCTGTCCCCTCGGTGAGCTGAGGTGCCCACCGCGGAACTACCGTCGTTAGCAGTGCGGAATGGGTTAACTTGTGAATATGAAACGAGGCTGCCGCAAGCTGGGTGTTTTTTGTTTTGTTGTGTTTGTCACACAAAGCAAAATACACTCTACAGATGCTTGATTAAAATGCAACAGCTGTTTATGGCGGTGCATTTTCCGCTAATTTACTGGGGCAGATTTTTCAAGGAGCCTTGTTTTATCGCATCTCCATTTGCATACACATTCATAACGCAGAGCTGCCAGCCCACTTTGGGTAACAGTTCAGGTTGAAATGCACTCCAGCACAACTAAGCACCCTCTTCTGGGAGCCCAGGAGAAAGAGAGCTTCAGGAGTAATGAGGAACACCTCAGCCCCACCACCCGACCCATGCTCTGCACGCAATTACCGCCTCACTCCAACATATTCCCTTTCCTTGGCTCTGTACACAGCCACTGTCTAATCTGCTCTTCACATCTGCCTGGCCAGGCCTGGCGCCTTTTATTATTATTATTATTATTATTATTTTCCTTTTGTTTATTTGATCTATTGCATCCCTTAAGCTTGATGACTAATCCAAATTATTAGCCAATACAAAAGGGTTTATGTAAATTATTACGATGAAGGAAAACAAATCACAATTATAACGTTGTTAAGTGAATTAGACAACAATGACTACGGCTTCCCTGTCATACAGCTTCCCTAGCATAGATTGAGGTGGATGAATTTGAACTTTATTGACAGCAGCAGCAGAAAGCCTTAATCACTGAGCACCAGTAAGTCTGATTTTCATAGGGTAATGACCCATCTATATATTCATAAGGGTCTCATTCATCATAATTCACATTAAAAAACAAAAAAACCCACTTGCAAAACTAATGGAGGGAACGTGTGAAAAGTGATTGGATGGGTAAAACTGTACGGGGCTGGAAGGGCCTTAATTGATTTTATTGTGCTGTGTCTAAGCCTCCTTGCACAGTACATCAGATCTGTATCTAACTGCATTTCAATTGATTTTCACTGATAGGCTTCTTGCTTATGGCCGGGGCTTAAGTACTAAACTAATAAAAGGATGAAAGACTTCGTAATACAGATTTTGAAAACAATGTGCACACATGATTTCTATGGAAGAAAATTGCATGATATGTGTTTGTCTTACCAAAGTGGCTACAATCAAATGTAATACAAAAAAAATGCAACTAATGTGAAGAGCATTGCTCAGGACAGGGAGGGAGAGAAAAAAGGGGAAACGAGGAAAAATGTCCCTTGGCTAAAATCGGCTTGATTGTAAGCAGACCTGACTTCAATGGAGTTGTACCTGCTCACATTAGGGTTGATTCTGACTGATATCTCAAACTTGATTGAACGAGATTGTAATTCAGTTCAGATGCAGGCTCGTTCCTCACCATTGTGAATAATGAGTCAGACGTACTCTGCATTTCACCTGCACGTCCTGAGAAAGTTACCCGAAGCAGAAGGAGATGGTTCCTCACCATCCTACAACCACACTCCTGGACTCTACAATACAGAAACGTAACCCGTGGCAGTAACACTACAAGAGGTACAAAACTGCCTCTAATTTCTTTTGCACACTTCAGGTAACAGCTTATTCAACGTTGCTGAGTTGGGCTTCCCATCAAAAAATCACAATCGAGTTGAAAAAGGAATCTGGTGCAGATGAAATGTGATGCGTGGTTTGAATAACAGATCGTGTAAGCAACAGGTTCACCGGAAGGGAACACGCATTAAAGGGAAAAATCTGTGCACACAGAGCAATCCAAGGTTTGGGAGAACTTCTTCAACACGATGGAAATTCAGTTTTTCAGTCTATATTCTCTGCCATCACTTGCTAATACAGCTGCAACCAACGCTATCTGCTAGTCAGATGGCTTGGAACATCTGTATAACAAATGATAATGTATAATAGTTGTTCTGGTTTTGTGCTCCTTTACGACGCTTGGTGTTGATAATCTCCAAAGCACACCCATGATTCTTTAAATTAAACATAAGAATCTTGTCTCACAGTACAGCTAGGTTATCCATGTGTAAGAGCCCAAGCCAAGTAATTACACATCCGCTCAAAGGATTAGACACATAAGATTTCTTTAAATTTTTAATAAAACTGCACAGCTGTTGTAGGGAAAAAAAACCTCTTTTGTTCTAGATTTTTTAAAACCATTAAGCTCAGAGTGATTCACAGCTACGCTTCAAGAAAAGGACTTTCCAAGTATTTCTGTTAGGCACTTTTTTAGCAGATTTAACATCAGTTTAACCTCATGGCAACAGACTGGAATCAGGAGTAACCCAAAGGGAAGAGATCTGGGTGAGACTGAAAGAACACGGCTCTGCTCTCCCCACAGCACCTGCAGATGCACGTAACCCTGCAGTACAGCAGCAGTGCACCCTGTGGCTGTGCTGCCCCACACTGTGCCCATAGACATGGCAGGCCGCCACCAGCTCCTGCCACCCCATGGGGACACAGCAGGTGTGGTCCTGCTGACCGGCGTCAATGAAAAGAAAGTGGACCCAACAAGGGTGGACAGTGCAGAATGTTCCCGAGGACTCCGTCTAACAAAGACAAATGAGCAGAAAGTGCGAGGTCAGGAATGAGAAATGTGAGTGCCCATCTGTCAGACAGGACGGGGCAGGGTCCTGCTGTTGTGGGAAGGCGGTGGGGCGGCCGTGGGCAGAGCCAGCATGGCTCAGCACCCAGCATCACAGACACGCAGAAACATCAACCGGAGGTGATCACCCGAGGGCAGGCTGGAAGCCTGGAAGCCAAAGGGGAAGCAAAGCAGCGTGAGGAGGGCAACAGGAAGCCTGGCTTCCCCAGGGAAGGCAGCTGGGATGTGTGCGTGGCCACTCCCACCAGCACATCAGGGATACCAAGGCCAGGGAAGGAAAACCTATCCAAGTCAAAGGGCAGCACCAGCACTGCACCAGGCGCACCTCGGAAGGGCTCAGGCACAGCGCTGGGACGTGCCCCAGCCCCATCTCCTGGCCCTGCCTCCAGCCTGCTCCCTTCCCTCATTTACAGGGCTCTGGCTTTGTACCTTGGTGTAAATCTACCACCGCAGAGCTGCTGCAATAATATGCAATATTACTGAACAACTAATGGAGAGGATTTACAAGATAAACTATGGTATGCAGCTATATTTACAATGAATCTAAATCCCTAAAGATTTTAATGAACTGCAGCTGACCTTGATCAGTGATTCAAAGCCCAGACCAGCTTCTACTCTCTCACACATTACTAACCTTTGCTACAACATTTATCAATTTACCTTCTTGATCTCTCAAGCAGGTCACGTTTTCCAATCAGCCACTAGCCCAAAGACCTGCATCCCAATTAAATTACTGAATGAAGGCATGCTGGAATGCGGGCTTTGTTTAAAAGAGTTAGCACTAAGCACACCTAAAGAGTGGACTCACCAACCGATTCTCTACACTTGAACTGATTTCATAAACATTTCTGAGTAACAGGCTGCTCGGAGTGGGAACTGTTAGCGCAGAGCCCTCGGATGTTTTTGTTTTTCCTTCCCCAAGTGCTCCACACGTTGCTTTGCCTGAATGCTGACCTGAGCTGTACGTCACCCCCCCGGTAGCTGTGAGCTCGTCGGGCCTCGGCGTGTCTGAAATCTTCGTTACACAAACCTACACAGATGGTTATTATTAAAGCCACTTCGCAGACTTGCACTTGAAGTTAGACGCTCATTAAGATGTCCGCAAGATCTGAGCCTTATTTTTTCAACGCTGCATGTGTACTTACGGAAGAAAGAGCTCGAGGTGCAGCCCCAGAGCCCCTCAGGACCGGGTGCCCCAGAGCCCCTTCCCAGGGAGCAGTGAGCCAGGGGCTGTGCAGTGAGGACAGCTCTGCCCAGCCGAGGTGACAGCAGCCTGGGGGGGGACAGGGCCGATGCCCCCTGGATGTGTGGGCCGGGTCGTGGCCCTGGTTTGGATGCAGGCTGTGCAACCTGCTGCCAGGCCAGGAGCTGGTGCTGATAGGACCACAGCACGCAGCAGCACACACACGGGAGCTGGGACGCTTCCTGGATGTGATGCACATGTTGTGCATATATGTCCGAGTGCACGCGGCGTGTGCTGGAGCAGCCACACGGGATGGAAACAATGCTGTCAGGGCTCAGCCTTGCTGGATTGCTATAGGAATAGCATACGCGCTGCTGCTGTGAACGCAGCACGCTGCAAAGCCACGTGAAGGTACGGAAGCACCTGACATATTTAGATCTATTTTCTCGTTTTTATTTCTTCAGTCACTCAGAGAATTACTGAGCAGTAATGAAAAGTACCGACGAGGACAAAGCAATTCCTGACACATACACAATCAAGTCACATTTACAGTCACAAAGACAGAGTTAAGAGAAGCATCAGCTTCAGGAGAACTTCGGATTATAAGGGGACTTCCTCTGATGAGAGGAAGCAACTTACCCGTACACGGGGTCCCGATTCCCACCATCAGCACGCACTTGTTTCTACCAGACCTGACCCCACAGTGCCTCCCATTACCTAGCACTTCACAGGAAAATCAACCTTCAGCTAACAACCCATACAAGAGATGCAGATGAACTTCTGCAGTTCACTAATCCTTTTAGGTGCCATGAAGGAGGAGGAGATGCCATCGAGGAAGGAGTAAGCTGTGCTACCACTGACCCAAGTTCACCCTTCCTTGCCTTGTAGGCATTGTATTTTGATGACTGCTGTCACTGGAAAATAAAAAAAACAACACTGCAAAACCAGATCCATGATACCTGTAAGAAAATGCTGCCTGGACCAGGTCTAATGTGTCTGTCGGCAGAGAAGATCTACTGGGATTCATGTAAAGTTCAACAGAAAAACGCATAATAGAGATATCTAGAATCACAACTGCAATAAAACAGGCTCTACATTTATCTGGCTGCTAAATGCAACTCTACATTTATTACTAAAAAGGAATCAAATCTGGTTACGGGGTATAACATCTCCCCTGCACCGGGAGAGCGAGCGCCGTCCATCACCGCTGCCCGCACTGCCCGCGGCCACGTCGGCCTGCCCACAGACCAGGGCACGCAGAGCAGAGCTGCTGAGCCCAGCAACACAGAGCAGAGCTCCAAACCCCAGGAACAGAGAGCAGAACCACGCTGCCCACAGCCACCGGCAGCCCTGCAGCTGCCCTGCCTTGCCACTGTGCCCTCTTATCCTTTTTTAAATGAAGATGTCAGCAATGTGCACCTCCTGAGGCTGCTCCCAGGTACACCGTCAGCCAGAGATCCTGAGCCAGGAGGGAGAGGGAGTGTGGCAGGGCAGGCAGGTGCCCCACAGCTCCTTCTGTACGGTGATTTCAGCACCGACCCACAGGGAACGCTCACGACAAGAGCAGAAGGAAAATCGTTTCATCATTTCCTCCAATTGCTACCTGCAAGTTCTTCTTAAGAAGGATATACTACTGCGCATCGAAGAGTTTCCCTGATGGTACACATCGTCCCTAGTGATGAGTTCATAAGAGGAAGGGGGTTCCCTTGGCGAGAGCTCGGAAACGCTCCTCGGCATCTCGCTCGGTACAGCTGCAGCTGACAGCACACCAAAAACGAAATAACTCTGCCATCTCAGCGCAGCCAGAGATCAGGCTGGGACCTAATTGAGACTTTTGATCTTAGCTTTTTAGAAACATGCCGTTCTTCATAGTCTGTAAAGCATTTTAACTACAGAGCTCCGGCAATCGCTGCTGAAAGCTACAGGGAACTAAAAAAAAAATAAATAAAGAGGGGGAAAAAAGACAGTTTATCAAAGTCAGTAAAAATACAAGGTATTAATTATGCTAAATGAAGAAATATGGGCATTTGGTTACTATTGTGGGTCAGAAATGTTGAGGCGGCGCTGCCTGGCGCTGCCCCACGCGTCCCTCTCCGCCGCCGGATCACATCAAAGCTGTGGGAAGCGAGGAAGGCAGCGAGCGGTGCGGGGCCCCGGGAACCGAGGTCACGGGTCGGACTGAAACCGCCACGTTGTTATCAATTACCATCGCCGATAAGGACACGACCTCTTTGGAGGGGTGTGAGTGGGGGATGTCCACGCAGCCGCCCGCCCCGCGCCGCTGCAGGGGCTGATGGAGGGAATAAAACCGCACGGCAAATGCTAATTCTCACATGGGCACGGCTTAAAAATATGGCACGGAGTGCACTGCTGATAAGATACGCTCAGCTCACCCGAGCACGGCTCCCTTGATTCGGTTAGCTGAGTCAAACACACGACAGAGCACAATTAAAGCAGAGGGGAAATTATATTTCTAGCCTACAGACGGCTCTTGTGAAGTTTCATCAAAGCGAGCCCAAAAATGTCTTTATTGCAGCGAGACCTACAGCAGGAGCACATGTAACCGAAAATAAGTAGCGTTACGCAGTAGTAAGTCACCTAGTAAAATCAAAGATATTTTCAATAAAGATTAGTTCTGCATTTTACTTCTTACAATTCTTTGATCAAGTAATTCTGAACTATATAAAAGCAGGCAGCCCTCCCCTGGCCGGCGTTCCCCCCGAGCTGCCCGGCCGCAGGCAGCGTGCTGCAGCCCACCTCGCTGCGCTTCAGGTGCCGCGATCCGGCTGCAGAGGGAAAAAGCAAGCTGTGGATCCAGGCTGCCCTCCTCCCCAGGCAGAATGAGAGGCGGCTGCACAGAAAGCTGCCCACAAAAAAATGATAAAGTCGGGATATAACTTAAATCTTTCACGGCAGAACGCTGAAAGTCGAATCGAGTCCCGCACCCACAATAAGAAATCGGAACGCGAGCGCTGCGAGCCAGCTCTGCTCCTGCACGTTAAGCTAGCTCGCTCTGTGCACCCCAAATCGTTACCAGCTCAGATCCGAAACGCATAAACCAGGATCAGTAAAACAGTGACACGTACAAAAGAGGTAACGAGGAGAAACTGGACGGTACAGAGCTCCGTCGTGCCAGTGTAGTTACAGGTTTGGGTTTTACTACACTTTCTCCCCTAAGGGGATCAAAAGAGCCGCGCACGGCCGTGCGGGATTACACAGGGTTACTTCATACAGTGCCTGAATTTAGGATGAAGCTCGGCGTAGGGAATGCAGTCAGAGTGCTTACAAGGCTGTGGAATGGGAAGAGAGGAGCAGCAGAGTGGAGTCCTCAATCCTTTCACAAACTTCACCGTGTGTGCCAAGAGGCAGAGAGAAAAATACACTTTACATTTTATAAACAGTCGCGAACATAAGCTGAAGCATTTTGCCACTTCTGGGAAATCAATAAGTAAAAACGAGGCACTCGTTTGCAAATAATTTATGTGGCTTTTTTTTTTTGCTAATGCAGGACAAT
Source organism: Cyrtonyx montezumae (assembly GCF_038088225.1). Taxonomy (NCBI): domain Eukaryota; kingdom Metazoa; phylum Chordata; class Aves; order Galliformes; family Odontophoridae; genus Cyrtonyx; species Cyrtonyx montezumae. The sequence continues at coordinate 8,171,083 of NW_027071881.1, forward strand.
GTCTCTGCGAAAACGAGGGCAGTAACTTTATTATCGTAAATGCAACGCGGAGCGAACAGAGACTGATGCCGCTTCCCCGGGTGCCGAACGGGAGCATCGCCTCCATCAGACCGCAGCAGCAGCGCGGGGCCGCGCAACCCTCTGTCCGCGGAGCGAAACGGAACCGCACCGCAGCCACATTCGCTCCGGATACACCGGACGGGCTCCGAAGCTCCGGGCTGCAAAACCTCTCCCAGCATCTCCCAGCATCGCCCCGCGGTGCGCGCCCCGCCCCAACCGCCCCACCATCCTCTGCCCCACCGCCGCTGCCGCCGTCGTGTCCCCCCCCCCCCCCCTTAGGCAGGTCTGGAGATCGGTACGTGGGGCAGGAGGAGCGGGGCCGGCTGCGCGGGACCTGGGCCGGGACGCACGGCGGAGCTGCGGGACAGCCCGGGGCGATGCGGGATGGAAGGGCAGCACCGCTCGCACGGCCCCGCACCGTCCGGCTCCTCGCGTGTTTTTCCCTTCTATTTACGCGTGTTAGCAAAATAAAAAGACGAAGGGAAAAAAGCGCTCGCGTCGAAGTGCCGTCGGACGCGGGACGTGACCGCGCCGTGTCGCCGCTCTGCCTGCCGCCGTCCGCGGACCGAGCACTCCGCTCAGCGCCTGCGAGCACTGCGGGGCTGCGCCGCGCCCCGACGGGAGGGGAACGGGGAAACAGGTTTCCATTTGGGCAGGAGAGACAACGCACCAAACAGCCACGATTAAAGGAAACTGCCCGTGATTGAATGTGACTGCCATTTTACAATATTCATGCTAATGGCTCATTGCACGCCGGTTTGCCTGTTTGACTTCGGTTCCCATAAAAGTTGCTTGTACGCAGGGTCGGAAGAAAATGGCACTGGAAGAACCACGCGCGCTGAAAAGGAGAGTTTAAGAGCAACAAAATCAGCAACATGCACACAATAATCGGTTTCCAATGTCAGACCAGGAAGCCGGGCAGTAAAAGCAAAGATGCGCCCTAAAAAGAAAATACTTTTAGGAAACAGCAAAATTAAAACGAGTGGATATGTAAAATAGATGAATGAAGACAACGTCTTCCTGCACCGAGGGAGTTGTTTAAGGAGAAACAGTGTCCGTTTGTGGCCAGCGATAATACTTTCCATTCAATAGAGTTTGCAGCTTGCTGATTCATATGATTGCAGGCTGGCGCCCTGCTGGCGAGCCCCCTCCACTGAAATTAAATCCACTCTCTTCAGTTATAAATTATAATGCTCTATAAACAACACTCCCACTGGGAACGGGGAGAGAGAGAGAGAGCTCTCTGCATAGTCCACTCACTGTTTAATGCTCTGCTCTTCTGCCACAAACAAGGGCTGTATGTCTGCCATAGACAGCACTCTTGCTGTAATTTATATACTGTTTGATGTTGAGAGCGGAGAAAGGAAAGTAGAACTGTAATGTGAGTCAAAGAGGAAAAGAAGTTGGAAGTGGGTGAGTGTGCAAGGAGGAGGAAGGACAGCACACACTGTACATGAACCTCACAGACACATCGCTGTATGAATCTTCACTGCCCCTCACAAACATCCCCCCAAAAACCTGGAGTCCTGCTTCGAACAAATGAGACGTGCACAGCAGCACCGTTCTGCACCCATCGGGTGCCATCCCTCAGACCTGATCATCACATGGAGCACACAACACACCCCATGCTGCCAGCAGCCTTGCGCCCCAAGCTGGGCTGCTGCAGCATCCTGCCTGCTCCCACATCCCAGCTGGGCAAGGGGACACGACTCTGGCTGCCCTTCATGTTTTGTTATCAGTTACTTTTAAATGAACGCACGATAGACACCCAACTGCTGTGAACACAGGCAGAAATCAGACTTGAAAAGAAAAAAAAAACAACTAGCAACAAACGGATTAAAGAAATGCCAGGGAAAATATTGCTGCTGTGGGAAAGATGTGGATTCTGAGTAAAAAGTATATGATTATCTCTAAGAACAGCCTGCATTACACGGCGGAGATGGGACTGGGAAATACCCCATGGGCCAGAGAGGGCTTTGTCTCAAGCATAAAACAGAACCGACTTCAAAGCACAACCCCCTAATTATTGCCATGGAAATTTCTATCTAAATTGTGAGAGAATGACAGAGTATTCAGGCAAACAGCTACCGGGAGCAGCACGTCCATCACTCAAGGTTTTGATGAATGACTGAAAATTAGAGATCTGACCAAAAAAGCTCCCTTCTGCTAAAACTGGCAGCCAGCACAGGAAAGCAGGGTTCGCAGCATCATTTGCAGGAGTCAAGTGGTTGCTTCTTGGCCCAACTGCTTTTTGTTGTCGCTGTTTACGCTCGTCCACTGCCCCAAACACCACCACCTCATCTCTTCTTCCTTTTGCATCTCTGGAAATGACTGAGGAGCTTTTCGTTTTGGGGGAGGGAAGGAGGGCTGAAGTCTCCTTTTTCTGTGAGGTTGAGCCCTTGTATGTCAAATCTGGCCTGGAGCAAATTTTCACAGCTGAATTATAAACCCTGTAAACAAGGGTTTATGATGGAAATGCTGACACAACCTTAATTACGAACAGCATGATGTGGGGGAGGCTCTGTAACACACACTCCTTTTCACTCCAAGTCCTCTAGCACTCCAAATCTGCCATCAGACGAAAAGCAAACCTTGCTCATTGCTCTTCCTCTTTAACGCTCATCAGCAAGCGTGCTGGGACATTTATATCAAATCTGGTTGCTCAATACTGTCCTCTAGAAAAGAAAAAACTTGATTTTGTAATAAAAGTATAATGTATAGCTTAAAAATAAATTAAATAAAGGAAACATTAAAAGATAAATGGAGCAGGATGCTCTATGGCTGAGGTAATTTGAGTGGAAAGGGAAGGAGGGAGTTTACATTAATAAATGATTAAAGGCCTTAACGAGGGCCTATCAGGTTGAACAGTGGAGCATACTTCTCCACCTCTCCTCCTCTAGTCCAGCTTTTTTACATTTGTTCTCAATGCTGATCAATATGGTTTTCATTTGCTGATTTCCATAATGCCATATGTGATCTGCTAGCCTGACATAATGAAGGCAGAAAGAGAGCTGAAGTCATTTGAACATTCTCGCTTGCATGTCTGTCGCCAATTTAGAAAATAAATACCTATTGAGAGTTAAAGTTTCCTCTCGTCTTGGAGGAACACGGTAAGATTTGCATATGCAGATTGCAAAGCCTTATTCCCCTTCTCTTTTTCTTACTTTTTTATTAATGGAGGAACAATGTGGATGGATATTTCCCCCATGTGTTTTAGTGAGAAAGTGTTCCTTTAAGGAAAAGAATCGAATCTCAGTACTGACTGAGACCTCTCACTTCCACTCTAGCTGAGACTCCTTGCCATCCCAACGTGGTGAAGCTTTGTGAGCATCCGGAGCACTGCTGAGTCACACTGGATGCCACTGGACACAGTGGGAGTTGAGAAAAAAAAAGAAAAGATGGTTTATATTAAGGTTTGTACTTTCTCAACCTTCCAGCATCCTCACGAGCACAGCCCAAATTAATGCTTAAGAGATGTAACACTTGTAAAATGAGTTCTTTTGCTCTATGAACTGTGAATTACGTTCACTTTATAGCGAGGGTGTTAGGCAAACACAGCATCTGATACAAAGCAGGAAAGCAGGCACCTTCAGGATGGGAGTGGGGATTGTGCCACCTGCAGAACGTCACCAGCACAGAACGGCACAAGGGCCGTACTCCGGCCATGAAAATATAAATGGCTTACAACTGATAAACTTCACAGCAGGTTTATAGATGCTCGGCAGCCAGTTTAGCTCTTTTTCTCAGTCGGATCCCATAGCAAAGGAAGAAAGGGGAGGTTTCCAAACAGCTTGCCCTTTGGTTGTAACCACCTCCAAGAGAGGCCCGGCTTTGAGATTTAATGAACTTTCTGTTTATAAAAAGTAAATGATAGGTTAAGTAATGCACTTCAAAGTGTCATTGTTTGGGCGATTCCATCAGGACCCAAATTCATGGTTTTCTAACAGACCAGAGAGATGTGATCTTTCGAATTACATCATATACATTAGCGCTCAACATTTCCTGACTGCTGTGAATAGCGGCCAGCACCACGCCGCGATTCTCCAGCTGGAGCACAGAGCTCGGCCTGCTGCAGGGATCTTCCCAGTAGAAGCTTTGCTTTATATACACAACATAAAAACAGCAAAACTAGACAGAAAACTGACAGCATGCATTACATTTAGGATCCAGGCTGCTGCTTTGGCTTTACAGATGAGCAAGTAAACTACGCTGTGGGAGAAAGGTTTCCGAGTTGTGCTCGTTGTTCAGTTCTTTGAGGTTCAGAAAAGCTCAGTTAACTATTTCAGGACTCCTTCCTTTCATTGTTCCCAGGAGCTGCCAACTCTTTGTTTACAAGAAATAGAAAGCTTGAAATAGCTGTACTTTGTCCGTTTTCCAATTGCTGCAGATACAAAATGGAAAAAAAACCCCACACACAGCACCACACTACTGAAATGGGAATAGATGTCAAAACGGAATTAAAATACCCCAATGATATTGCATAAAAATAAGATGTCTATCGAAACAATTTCCTCTAGCTCCCTGTATATCACACTTCTGCATCTCTCTTTGCCCAGAGTAAATGATGAAGGATTTCAATTTTCCAATTATGATACTGAACTGACCTGCTGGGGTTTCCGGAGGGATTTGGGGAATTCTGAGTTTAAAAACTTTGTTCTCAGTAAATTATCATGTAGAAATACGGCAGCTTCAGGAACTGAAGAATGAACCTAATGATCCCAAGCCGGGAAGCAAACCCTGCAGTAAGCTTGAGGGCAAGCAGCAGAAATACAAAAGCCGTGCCTTGAACTGTAAACTTCTGACAGCAGTCTTACTGGGATAATAAATCAGAGTCGTCGTGAGCCTGAAGAAGAGCCGTGCAGGCCCTGGTAATTGCAGGCTCCTGCCTAATAGCACGGAGCGAGCGCGGCAGCAGCGATCCCGGCCGCCAATCCACAGGCTGCGATTAACCTCCCGGCCAATTACAGCCTCATTGGCAAAGCAAACAACGAATTATTGGCTGTTTAATCGGGCTTTTCTTCTCCCGCTCTGGCCTCTGTTTCTCATTCTGGGTTTTTTTTTTTTTCCTCCCCTTTTTCCTGTTAGGCCAAAAAAAGAAAACCGACAAAAAAACCCAACACAAAAAACCCCATCTGCAAACACCTGATACTCATCTGAGTCGTGCAGTTGTACAGTCGTGTTAAATTGTTACCACCTTTTCCACAAGCAGTTTTGGCAATTAACCTCGTGGTCATACACTTCAAAGGAAACAACTGTTGAGTTTAACCTCCTTGAGCTACCACGGATTCCTGTACGATTTTTCTTCAAACACTTTCATCCCGAGCAAAAATGCAGACTGATAAGATTCATGTTTATTTTTCTATTTGGTCCGTTTATTAAGATGACAAATACCCTGACTGCCTTGCACTGCTCCTGCTCCTCGAGGCCTATGCTGTCAACCCGCACCACTACGGCATCGGAGCTCCTCAGAATCACTGCTGTGGATTCTGATACATCCTGATAACAACCTGATACATCCATCCCTTCGTGCCAGTCCCTCAGGTCCTCCTCACGATGCTTAAACATCAGGGAACAACTCACGGGCAGAATCCGTGCTGAAGACAAAAGATGCCATTAGAGGTACATCCATTCTGTACAACTCCACTTTTACTGAGAGGCATGAAAGCTTCACTAAGGAAAGCTAAGAATTCCTCCACCTTCAACGAGATCCCGATCTCTCTACCTGCTGCTCCATGTCAGTACAAGCTTGGTTAACTTTTCCTCCTGTCTAAACTTTTGACTACAGCGTATATTAATTTACCAGACTGCTCCTTAAGCAACTGGATAGCTAATGATAGGAAAGTACTGGAGAACGCTACAGGACCACGATCAAATTACCTGGAATGTCCTCCCCCTGATTTCCATTCTGGTATTACTGCTCATTTTTTCTCCAAAGTAATCTCAGAAATGTAAAATGGGTTATTCTTAGGAGAAGCTTCCTAAGAGAAGCCAACGAATACCCAAAGTGTTGGGATGACCTTTTGCTCTGGAGCACACACACTGCGGCCGTGCTGAGCTGTGCTGTGCTGGGACTCAGGGGAGCATCACTTTCCTCGGGCTGCAAACTGCCCTGGGTGGGAGGGAACAAAGGAGAAGGAACAAAATATTTCCCCGTGAAAAGAATGCAACAAAAGTTTGGTATCCGTCTTGAAGTGCAAGAAGGGAAAGCATTTGGGCAAGCATATGGCATGTGTTTCAGCCTGTGAGGGAGAAAAAAACCCCGTGATGTTACGTGCAGTTCAGACCAAACAGAAAACTTATTCTGACTATTCTCATTTGTCAGAGGCTTCTCAAAACTAAGCAGATCTCTCCATAGCTCGGGATGTCAAAGGAGGGGGTAACTGGTGAGTACTCAATTTACATTTTAGGTTCCACTTTTAATTTTAATATGCTTGTCAACAGCAAGGAGTGAAAAACTCCTTCAGTCAAAAAAAAAGAAAAAAAAAGAAAAAAAGAAAGAAGAAATTAGCACATGAAATGATACATGGGTCTGGTGCTATGTTGCACAGTTCAGTGAACCCCTGCATAGATCAGCAAGATGGCTGGAAATGTCTCTTTCCGTCTGTTTTTCATCTCAAAGCCTGTGTACTCAGCAGAGTGTGAAGAGTGCCTCTCTCCCCTCCGAACGCTCTCCTGCTCATCCCCCCAAAAGACCCTGCAGCAGAGAACAGGAACTAGAGCAAATGCTTTTGTGAATTAAGAGATCTTGTGAGCGTAAATTTGGTCAGGCTGCTCCTTTCTGCAGGCCAGACCCGGCTGCTGCCCCAGGATGTGAACTGTCAGTTTGCATAGCTGGTGATGAGTTGCAGAACCATCAGTAAAGGTGAAGACGGCAGAAGCAAGAAAGATTCAAGACTGGTGGAAATCATTTCACAAGGAAAATTTCAGCCATCAGTGGGAGGAAGCTTTGAAAAATGCTGCCATTTCCGAGTCAGAACGAAGGAAAAATTAAATTACTGCCGGTGAGGCGAGCCAAAGTCGCATCTTCCCCTAGGGAGAGGTTTGATAATGGTAAACATTTGACAGCTGGCCTGAAGTTGTTATCTTGTTCTAACAGTTGTTTTACTCTGAATGAACATTTCTGATAAGAGAACAGAAAGAAAAACGCCAAACCATTTTTAATTTCTCACCTTCTATATTTTAAGCTGCAGTGCCCAAAGCCAAACAGGTTGGAAGCAGTGTGTCACCACCAGCCCCACCACAGCCCCGCTGTGTGCACGGCTGCAGCAGCACGTGAGCAGGAATTCAGAGTAGCTGCAGCCTGCCTGGCGTGGGCATCGTGCAAATATCCGTTCTGCTTCACAACCAGCAGCTTCAGGAATCGATCACTACATTGGAGTGAAATTGAGAAAAGTAATCAATTTAGGAATTCAGCTTCGAGATCTACCCCCGAATCTTGCTTCTTTGTCACTTCACCGCCAAGTCGCTGCCATCCTTCACAAAGAACAGACAGCCGAGCTATGAAGGTAGCAACCCTGGTTCCACCTGACCAGAGTGGTAACGAATGAAAACCAGTTCTGTTTAAGCAGAAGAAGTATGCTATCTTCACAGGAAATTCAATTACGCCCAAGGTTTTTTGTGTGCAGTTGTTGCTGACAAAGCCTGCATTGAAGAGGGAACTCCAGCTCCGCTCTGCACCGCTGCTCACAGCTCCTCCCGTAGAAAAAAACAGTTTGGATATGGAAAGTACATTACATGTATGTCAGAACCAAACTGCCATCTTGGCAGCGAGACTCTTCTGGGAGGGAAATCAGGAATGCATTTCTAAGCTGTTGAACTAAGGCAGCTTAACCTCTCAGAACACATGCACTAAACATTTACCTCCCATTAAAAATAATTAAGATGAATACGTACCATGGTTATTAAACTCTGTTTAATGACTTACTGGGATGGCCTGTTGGTGCACCCCCATAGCACTGTGTACCTGAGGCCCTCCTGCTCACAGCAGAGTGGACACACATCCTGGCATGGCCAGGCAGGCCATCAGCCTTTCCCTGGTGGTACCAATCCCAACTACACACACGATAACGCTCCAATTAGAGAGGCAGCATGTCAAACTTGTTCCTTAGATACATAAATTAACTCCAAAACTCTCCCTGTATCTCCTATATTAACAGGTAGAAAGTGTTTCATTACTTTTTTGAGTGACTCTACCCCATCTTAAAGCAGGAGTATATAAATTGATATTAAAGAATGGTATTTTGAGAATGTTTCAAAGTAAGGTCAAACTCGTATTAAAAAACCTACTAGTGTAGGCTAAAATAACAGTCTGGCTGAGCAGCCCTCGGTGCATCTGGGTTCAATTACCTACTACATCCTTGCTATGTTTTCTACTAGCAAGAACAACGCAAGCAAGGCTTGGAGTTCACAAATAATGTCAAAGTTAGGTTACTCAGAGGAGGAACGGGATAAATCATCCAAATATCACAGTCATATTGGCAGACATTTTTTTTCCCTTCCCTTCACCGAAAGCAGCACAATATTGCATAACAAATAAGGACAGAAGTCCTCACCTCACGGAGAGAGCTGAACTCAGCTGGAACTCCTGCTCAAAAGGGAAGGAGAAGCACAGGCTCCATGACAGCTCAGAAGTCAGGCACCAGCCAACCTCACGCTCGGGGCAAACAACCCTGATTTAGCACACCTAGGAGTGACACGGGGTGAGAGGGATGTGGGCACGGAGCAGCCCCAGCACAGGTGATGTAGGTGCCAGCCCTGCTCTGCTCAGCCCAAGTTCTGAGGTTGTGCTTCCATCAGGAATGCAATGGCAACCTTAGTTCTGTGGCAACCAAAGCCTGGACTCCAGGGAGGGTGAAAATCACCATTCAATTCCATAATGCCCATAAACACGCAACTGTCAGTCAAGTTGCTCAAAATTAAGTATGTCCTGGGCACACCGTGTAAGATATTTGAAAGTGTTCCCTGTAGTACTCGGCAGTGCTATGTGAAACGTGGTAACCCACAGCACCATCAGAAATGCTTCTGTCTGGCACAGGGAGTTATTTAATCCATTCTGTTTGGAACAAACCAACAATAAATATGTTTACCAACTGATGAATCAGATTGCATTTAGAGGAAAAAGCATCTTTTACCCAGTCAGCATTTGTCACAATACTTCCCAATTACAACATCAGGATATTTTAAATCATGTAATATACAAATGCCACGTTATATTTATATTTATTATAAATTCATACTACTGTAATGTACCTAATTGTATCAGGTCATTTCTTATGGAAAAGCACCAGTATAAAAGTTTGATGCAGGAACAGGCTGGCTGTTGATTAATTTACTGTTGCAGACGAGGCCCTGCTGCCTGCACACAGACACGTCTGCACCGTGCACTGCGGGTCACCCAGCCCAGCACCCACGAGGACGGACCCTACTGCCCCCCCAGAACCTCCCACCTGATTCCTTCGTGTCTGATGTACAATGTGTGCTGTAGATACACGGGGTAAAGAAGCCATCTGCCCCTGCAGTCTTGAAATTCTGGAAGAGTTGTCTTGGTTTGTGAAGAGTATGGCCACAGTCCCCCAAGCTCACAGCTGCAGTGAGGGAGAAGTTGTGCCTGCGCCGGTCATCGCCGGAGCTGAGAATGGTACATTTTCTGCTGCTGCTGTGTTTTCACAGAGTCATCAAGATTGGAAAAGACCTTCAAGATGGTGAAGTCCAACTGTCAGGCCGCCACCACCATGCCCAATAAACCTGAGTCATGACTGCTCTACCACCCTGAGACAGCAGCATGAGTTTGTGCTTTTGGCCACCGCACCGGAACGAAGAGCCAACCAAGTTGAGGGAACATCTACACTGATGAGAAGGAAAAACTTAGCTACTCGCTAAATCTCACCACCCTAAGATTTTCTGAGGCCAACTACTAGGATGTATTTGAGGAGTACCACTGCTCAAATAAGTTAATAAAGGCTGAAACACATTACATACAAAAACAATCGCTGTCTTCATACTGAATGTAATGGGAAGAATTCTATACCATCAACTGTTCAGGTGGAAGAGATGAAGTCTTCTCCCATGAGACAGTTTTAATGCTTGCAGTAAATCTGTTCCAGACCAAACTGACTCCCAGAATTTCATTTCTTTGCTGCATGCTGGAACTGGGAGCCATGGCAGGAGGTCGTGGGGTTTTGTACCTTGTGAAGAACGAAGGGAAGCAACTTCCATACAACCTTGAAATACACCTCCAGGCAGAACTGTCTATTGTAAAAATTATGCTCCTCTGACTATGATGTGTACCTGCTCCTATCAAATAACAAGATCTTTTGGCAGTAAGTGGTTCAGTTGGCCTGTGCCAACGCTTGTGTCACTAACCTAGCAGAAAGGTGCGTGGAATACAGTACGCGGGCTTTGTCGCATCTGTATCACTTCGAACCATAAAAGCAGCAAGAACAAAACTGGAAGGGGAGCCAAGTGTTTAACACTGGACAGCGACTTTCTTTGAATCTCTTCAACTATCTAAGCAACTACAGTGAGTCTGCTATGTAACAGCAGCAGAAAGTCCTTCAGCTTTATCGAAGAGAGAAGGCTGTGCATGGGGACAGATAATTGTGTGATCCTGCACCCACACTTAAATATCGTGGTCAGGATTTGCCCAAAACAGGAGTCAAAGCGTACTGTTAGAGTGCACAACGCAGAGACAGCGATCCCTGAGACAGTACTTCACTCCACGACTTCTGAGAGCTCTTGCTCGTATTTCCAACAGAGTTACATCACCCAACAAGGAATTTTTCCAACAGGAAAATGGACCAAATAATCACTGCTCTGTATTATGTTTCTGAAGACTTCTTGCAGAGTTAAGTATGCTACATTGCTGAATGCAGATCTTGTCATTCTCAAATTAGCAGATTATTTTTAAACACTTTACATGTGATTATGCATAATGAATAAATAAATACACAATTGTGATGGAGAGATGTTACGGTTCAAAAAAAGCAAGGCAACATCTTTCAGCTACCCTTTCTTAAGACCCTAATACGCTTGTGCATAAATAAAGCCCTTAGCTTGCTTGGATAGACTCTCACTGAGACGTGCCGATGGTGCTAATTCAGAGCAGAAAACACTCTTATTCCAGGCCACTGCAGTGAAGTGACATTTACCTAATGCAGCTATAAATTTCCTGATAATTAGTGGGCAGCTGATGGTGATGCAGTCTGACTAGTGCAGCAATGCCAGCCCCAAACTAGCTCTACACCACCCACAAGTTAATCAGATTTAAAAACCCAAATTTCCAAACTTCTGAACAGTGCAATGGCTCAAAGACAAGGGCTGGTGCCATCAAGGTTACACCAGTTGCTGCCAATGCTTCATGTTCCAGACACTGCTGCTAACTACATACCACTCCTATTTATACTCAACAACTGTCAGTGTCAGAAGACTCGCACGACTTTTCGTTTGGACACACAACCAGCACTGCCTGAGTGCCACGCGACCGTGCAGCAATTGAGTTAAGTTTGCAGAGCATCACACGTGCTCCTTCACCCATCCTGCACTGCACACCAGAGTTGTTTCATCCTCTGTCACTCCCACATAAAACAAAACCAAAAGTTCCACAAAAGGATATGAAGGAATCCGATTTTATTTTTCAGACCTAGTGCAGAAGAATTCTTACATTTCGGAAGTATGAGAATGATTAGCCAGTAGCTGTAGATGCCTTTGTGCTGTAAGTTTATTTAATACTGCAAGAACGACCATGGAAGTTCTAAGTAGATTCTCAGACAGAGAGAAAACACAGACCTATCCTTTAAAATACTTTCTCAAAACAATCCCTGACCTTTTAGGTGCATCATGACCGAGGCTAGTCAATCAGGGAAAGCCCTTCTCCCTGGTCGTTCCTTGGATGAACTATTTCTTTGCCACAGTATTTTAGAAGGAAAACTGAACTCTCCCCAGGACAGGTTCAAATACTATTGTAAAGCAGAGCGTAAGATAAAATTTCACATGGGAGAGCTAATTAACCTTTGGAAAGTACTCTGACACTCTTGCTGAATGCAAAGTAACATTCGTACGCCATTCAGAGCCCGATGTGACCGCACAGCTGATGCTCTGAGCAGGACATGGGCTCACAGACCTCAGAGCCCTTCCAGCCCAAATTTCTCCCTCACCCCATTCAGGATCCGACTCCTGCACCTCAGCTGGAGGGAGAGCAGAGAGCACGAGCTCCCCAGGCATCCCGGTGCTGCTCAGTGCTGCTCACCCCTCCCTTGGTGGATGGGCACCCTCATGTGAGCACAAACCTGACACAAAAGCTCACGTGGAAATCAGGATGGATTGAAATAGGCCGACCTAATTCCTGTATGCATCGTGCAAGGGCCAACAAAGTCATGGAATGTTCTTCCACGCGCTCAGCTTCTCCGTTTGTACACTAATTACAACCCAGGCTGATCTTTAAAAATGAAAAATCCCAACAGAATTAAAAACAAGAACACTCTCAAACCCAGAAGAGGGTAAAAGCATTGTGTTGATTTTTGTTTGGAATATCTGCTTAGCAGAAACAGTGCACCATCTAGCTCCCACCAATATGCTTCTGAAATCTGGCCTGAGTTACACACCCAGAGCTAGATAGGAACTTTGTGACCTCTCTCTGATTTAAAATTTGCCTGTAAGCGTTACTTGTTGTCATTCCTTTTCCTTATTAAACAAGGTAGTGTCGGAAAAAAAGATGATTAAAGATATCAAACAAACACCAAACCTCATGCGAATGGACTGTTGGAAAATAAAGTACAATTTAATGATGTGAGAAATTAGATGAAACTGTCAAGTTTAAAGAATCTTAAAATGGTTAACAGGTCAAAGCATAAAAACTTCTTTATGTATAGAGTGAATATAAAGGGAACATGGTAAGTATCTGCCAAGGGTTAATTGCAACCCTGCATGAAAAGCAGTTAACAAGTGAGAGTTAGAACACCCAGGAGGAAAAGAAAAATTTTTCCAGTGCCATGAGAAATAAACAACAAGGGGGAAATATTTCCTTTGGCCACTGTTACCTCCTCTCCAAAAGCTCAGAGGAACAGTGGGAATGCCAAGGCCTGGTTTGCTCTTGACTCCCTCTGAAACATTTGTCTTCATTACCACTCTTTTTAATCAGGGCTCCTTCATGAGTGTTTCTGCTCAGCCCCCAAGGGGCAACTCTGGGCTGCGATAAATCAGCATCCATACCGCAAGTCACTAATCAGCACTCTCAGGGAAAGAATAACAGCGAAGTGCAGACCACTAAAGGCTTGGAGAAACCTGAGGGCTCCGTGGCCTCAAGGAAGAATGGCCAACATAACAACAGCAAGGCAGTGAACCATCACTACCTTCCAGGCTTTGTGGGACTTGCATTCAGAGCAATCATTTAAAAGCCTCCTGTGCACAGATTGTTCTCGTGGTATGAAGGGTGCGTTACTGATAGAGAGGAAATGTGCTACCACCCTCGTGCTTGGTTCAACTGACACAGTGAATTTTCACTTCTACTTCCTACTGGAAAGCGCTCGAGGAAAAAAATGTGGTAATGGACACCTCGTGCTGCAGAGCCAGAATTTTTGGAGAGAAAGATCTGTGTACAACAAAAGCGAAAGAAGAGGAAAGAGAAATTTCTGGAGGATGACTTACTCCCAGGACACTCCCTTATTATTCTTTTGTTTTTAAAGGTTATTCACAAACAGAACTGAACAGTCTCCATCTTAAAGGAAAAATATCTGCACGCGTTATCCGTACTGGTGCTGCTCAACCTGCATCAGATCTCTTTCAAACTACTGCCTGAGGTTCCAACTACACAAACAATTAATATTTCAATCGTCATTATTATTCCTTAAAATTGTACAAAATCCCAGGAACACATTAGTGCTTGCCAAACACATCACAGAAAAAATCCTGAATGCACACCCAAAACCTTTGTGCTTTTTCCCGAGTCGTCGGAATGCCAGCACCACTATGAAATAACTGAGAGCTGTAAAACCATACTAAGTATTGGCATCCAAATTAGCAAACTAAGCATCCTCGTATCCAATAGCTGTTAAACAAAAATCCCAGAGCAAGCTTTTCCAAAACCACAATTGCAGCCATCCACAATTTTTTCCTTCTTAAGAGTCATCTCTATGGTACCTGGAAACCTGGCCCGTGTAGATAAACGATTATGGCCATAGAAGGAAAGATCACAGAAAAAGAAGAATCTTGCACCGCGCCTACTTCCCCGGTTCGGCCGCGTCCAGAAATCACATCCACCCAGTGAGCACACTCCTGTGCTCAAACTCAGCACTAAATCCTTCCACAGCCCTGAACCAACACAACCGATCTACTGTTGCTTACTAAATTTCTTGACCTTTTGGACTATATAAAGTGTCTTCAGTTTTAACTGGGAGGTAAAGAAGGGCACCTGCAAATGCTACATGGCCAAAACTGAGCTCTGCTGACGCTTATGTGTGCTTCTCTCTTTGGTATTTCTATGGTGGGGTGTATAGCCGTAGCATCTCAGTTTCTGAATCTCACACAGAGAGAGCATTTTAACACGCTTAGGGATTCTAGGTTTAACTCTGATTCAAGTTAAAGAAGGACAATGACCCTGTGCATTAGCATTAGTATGCTTCGTTGCTTTCCAAGGGCTCCATCAGGAGCGGGCTGTGCCAGGCACTGGCTGTCTTCCTCAGGACCCACAGCAGCAGGAACCACGCTGCTCTGACCCCTCCCTGCTGCAGAACCACAGGTACAGAGCAGCTCTGACATTAAGGTTTAAGCCTGAGCAGGCTGAATCCCAAACGGAGGGCAACGAAAGAGATATAACCTTTGCTATTAACTCGTCGTGAACTTCTAAGTGATTCTAGGCTCACACCCAAGTTTCTTACATTTAAAGGGGTTACCGTGAGCAACATAAAAACATTTCCTACTTCACGTTAATCAAAGTAACAATAAAAAATCTGCTACTGATGCTTATTAATTAATGTGTTTTTAACTCAGGAGTTATCTAAGTAAGTTCAGATTGTTAAAAGGAGCACGCAGCATTCGGTCCAGGGAGACCAACAATCTGTCAGTGCTATAAATAGGTGGTTCAGTAAAGTCAGAGATGAGTTGTATTAGAAGAGCTGCTAAATCAGAGCACGGAATGTAACCAAAATATTCGCTGCATCAATCGTGCTACTTTACTTCAAAGAATTCAATATACTTCAGTGTTCCTTTCTCAAAGATGAAAATTGTCATTTAAGTTGTCTGGTCCCACTCCACTTAAATGATCCTTTAATTTCCTTTCTTATTTCTAAGCCCTCAGGTGGCTAGTGCAATGCTATCTGGCCTTGGTTGCATGTAAAGTTCACAGCTTCTTGCCTGATCTCATGATCCTCTCTCAAAACAGCACTTTCAGAAGCGTTTCCTGTCTAGCTCTGCCTTGCGTGATTTGCTCCTTGGCTGCATCAGCTGCCAGACCAAATCCCTTTCGTGGAGAGCCGTGCGCTGCTCCGCGCGGCCCCATCCCCCTCCACCTAGGGCCTGACATCCGGAACTGACTTAGGAAGTACTATAATGGTTACCAAATTTTTGGGAACTGCCTTAGCTTTTCTGAGTTAAACATATGTTCAGTACAGGCAGCATCCACCGTCACCACTTGACCTTATGGCAGCCTTCGAGTTGCTGATTTTTCTTTTCCTTTTTTATTTTTTTTCCCCTTGAAAAAACAAGAAAACTTCTACCAGATAACACATGATGTAAATGCAGAATTATGTTGTGAAATGACTGCAAACATGCTGTTTTCCAGATGTTTGACGAGACAGTAAAGAAACAGCACAAAGAAGGGTCAACAGTTTCCGTCAGAGTCTCTGCTGGGCTCCATATGAAATAAACCCCAAACCCCAACATTCAGCTCTCGTAAATTCAGGGGACTCTGCACAGCTGTCAAGCTATTGAGATTTCAGGAATACAACAAAACGTTCCCCTGTCATCTGCCAAATTTCACTCCATCAATGGGTGGTTAAAAGACATTTGACTGTTACACATTCTGCGTGTTTCCTAAAACCATTATTACCTCAAATGAAAGGGACGGTCTGGGAATTGCTGCTCCTGGTAAAAGGAGGCAAGCAGGGCTGCATCCTCTTGCTTATAAATACAGATCTTCCTTGACGTGCATGAAAACAAAGCTGCAGGAGAAATGATCAAAAAGAACTGGAAGGAGAAATCAAAGAAAATGGCAGCAGCACGGAGTTCCCAACCAGGGCAGGAACGATGACTACTGCTGTCATGAGGAAAAGCAGCTTTTATTTGTCACCATCTTCTCCCAGTTGATGTCAGAAGGACAGATGATCACCCCGTGGCCAGCAATGCTGCCAGCACGGGGTCCAGCGAGGAGCCGACACCTCTGCCCAAACTCATGGGGATCTGTGGGACTGGAATTTCGTTTCTCTCCAACTCTGCTTCCTCTCTCAGGATACAAACCTGCCCTTTTGGATGAGACCATCAGGAACAGCCATTATAAGACTATCTTTGCTGTGCTTGTCTTAGATCCCCATTTGCAGTCTATTGATTTTTACTGAGTACCTTACTTGTGATGGCTGGGTGATATTTTTTACAGAAACTAGCTCAATTGGTCTTGAAATTCTGAATGTTTTTATGCAGGAAAACACATACCATGATTTACAGACAGCTTGGCCCAATAAAACAATGCTGCAGACATGCTCATACGTTAGCATGCAATTCACTCTGTGTAGATTGCTTGGAATGCCTTTTAATGACACGTGGTTTCACGAGGTCATCAGCAGCTTTCTCACTCTCCCATGGGCAGACACTTGCACTAAACCCAGCCCAGGCAAGGATTTCAACAGCCTGCATGCAGATTCACATCCTGCATCACCGAGGCTCTGGATGTAGGAGAAAACCAAACACAAATATTTCTACGCAAGGATACCAGCAAGAGGGATCACAGTGAGTAATGGCATGCCTTTATGCGAAGAAGACACCACTGACACCATTTTAACTCCAAACAGCATTCATCTGTGGAGCTAATCTGAACCTGCCTGTTTTGTTAAAGCTGTACCCCCAAATAAACCCCAAGCCCACCCTGAATTAACTCGCAGCATCCAGCAGCAAGTAACAGCCAGTAGCAGGCAGCACGTTCCCCCTGCCTCAGACACGTGCCCTGGGGAAATCTCCCCTGGCCAGCAGAAAACTGCATCTAATGGGATGTTAAGAACATTTTTGTTCTCTTTCTCTGCAGTAATCAGGATAAAATGTCATTGTGCTCTGTCTGACTCGCTGTTGTGCGGGGATAGCGTCTTCCAGGAAAGCCTGACAGAGAAGATGAGCCGGATTTCCCAGTGCTCCCAACTCAATAAAATCCCTGGCTTGTCTTCTTTTGTGTCATTACAGCATTAAAGTATTGCATGATGTGAAATATACACTTAATTTTACTTACAGTGAAGGAAGTCATTCCTTTGGTTGTGAAAGAGTTAATAGGGAACAAAAATCACACACAGTGCGTGTTAAAGGTTAGAGGAATAATCAGTCATTTGAAAAACACTACATAAACATTTTTCCGGATGCAATTTTCAGTCCAAGGATACATTTCCCAGTAGAAATCAGCAGCTAAAAAGGAAATCATTTAGTCTCCATAAGTGCCAAATTGTATCCTGATTTTTCCTGGTCTGGCTCGGCTTTCAAAACTAGTGGTTCAACTTCTGCAATCTTTCACCCAATGACTATATAAACACATCCTTATAAGACAGACATAATCCTTGGGTGGGCCAATTTATGTTGGATTATGAAAATACTTAAAGTACAGAATCGTATAATGACTGTTGTCCTTTGGTTTTTGCTAAAGGGAAAAAAAAAAACCCTTGCTAATGCAGACAGCCTACTCTGTTTCAAAAGGCAATTTGTGACGTTCTCCTCTTGCAGTTGTGTCGACATCTTTGAAGATAATTAGTTAGCATTAAATCTATTATTTAGTTATCACAAGCTCTATTCTAATGACACCTAATGTGACACACATCTATTTTGATCTTTAACTGAAAGAAAAATTCTGGCAGGATGTCCCCATCTCAACACGGTCAGCGCACAGCGTGAGCGTACACTGTGCCACACAACTGCAGTGAACTGAGCTGCGACGAGCACCAGCCAGAAAAACAATTCTTGCTCTTGACAAAGCTTTGGCTACTCTCCGTTTGGTTAAAGGTTATGTAAATAGTAGTTGTAAGAAGGATGAAACAATTGCCACTCAAAGCAAACAAATTCATTTGTAATTTATTGCTGCCCCATGCACACATACACACCCGTATACAAACGTATACTTCCAAAAAATTATCTGTTCCTGCACATTTGTGCTTTCAGCAATGTAGCTCAGGAACAATGGAAACTTTTATTCTTTGTGGAAAGGTAAATTCTGGTTTTTCACTTCCCTTCTGAAGCTCTGGAGTTTTTACAGGCGACTACAAAAGTCAGCGTGCTAAAGCCAACAGTATCCTATCTTCAACACTTTGCATGTGGTAGGAGAGAACTTTCCTTTTCCTCCGATGTATAAAGTTATGTGAAAGAAGACATTTTTCTAGTCTACAGAGAGTAAAGAATAAATTATAGTGATAAGATCTGGAAAAGTTTGGCTGGAAGTTAAGAGATTTTCACATCTGTGTCTACACATTCATGTCTTGGGAATAATGCATCTCAAGTACCAGTCACATAAAAATGCAAGAAATTGCTCCTCTCACAAACACAGCAAAACCATTCATTGTACTTGTGTCTACACTTTGACCAGTAGCTTGTAACAGCGATCTGAGTTAACGCACCACGGTGTTTTCCCCTCATTTAAAATACCAACTATTCAACGTGTATGCATAAAAACATACCCATACACTAACAGGCACACCACTTAATTCATCACTGCGTTGTTCGCTCTCAGCTTGAATCATTCAAGCTGTTCTAACCGACGGAGTGATACCGCAGTGAACCGGTGCGTGACACACGACGCCAACTGCTGAGCCTGATTTATACCACAAAGTCAGCCACCATCCTTCCCTCAGCTTCTCAGGGCTCAGCATCCTCACTGACCACCTTTCCAGGCAGGCTCCAGCAGTGTTAGCAGCTGTAGCTCAGTGCCACATCACCAACACTGGAGAACCCACTCGTTCATTTAAACAAAACTGGCGAAGGCAGACCACGTGTGGAAGACACACATACATCCTACCACTGGAACACGAGCGGTACTGTATGAAGCGCTTTCACGAAGCTTTCTGTGTCAACTCAAGATAAGAGAGTGACTGGGGAAAAAAAATACAGCATGACCCTTGTCTGAACACAGCCTTCTTGTACAGCCCAGCTGCTCAGGCTGCAGACACGGCGTACCTGTTGACACGTCCATCCAGACGTTTTACTCCTAAGAAACAAAAAGAAATAGACGGAACCAATTTAAGCCATTCCGGTTCAAACCCTTCTCTGTTCACCTAGTAAAACTCACAGGGTCTGTTCAAGGAAGGTTTTAACCACTAATTCACATATTCCATAAAGCAGCAAAGAGCAACCACGCGGAACATGCGCTCGCATCCTCCACCTGTGAGGACTTCAGCAGCGCTCTGTGCGAGGTCCTCTGCTGTGTCCCAGTTTCTGACACGAGAAAACATCCAAACGGATTCAGCACAGAAGAACTGCACCAGATTTGCTACGAAGTGCCCAGCACCTTCCTGAACTGCCAAAGAAAGGATTTTGTTTAAAATCCAGAATTTCTGGTTGACATATTTCACGTTCCTTTTCTCATTTAAAACACTTTGCCATGAAAGCTACCATTATTTACAAGTGAAGAAAGAAAAGGGAATTTGCCCCATTTCTCCCTACTCCTCACTTGGCCATTGTCCCCTGTATCTATTTCCAGGAAGCCATATTCATTAGGGTTAATCTGCCTACTAAATGAATAAACAAAGGATTTCTCTGTCACTGAGAGGCCAGGTGAGCCGATATCATCTTCTAACACAGAAAATCATCCGCACAAATACAGCGCAGGAAATTACCTGCTGCAATCCCACACCTGGGATCATTTGGCAAGTAGCTTAGAAATGTTGAGTAGATGACTGAAATCAAACCATTACATTTTTTTAATGCAGATCTTCTATCAGCAGAAAAAAAAGAAAAAAAAAAGATTTCTAAGAATGTGACGTAAAAAAGTCTCAAATGTCTTGGTTTACTTTGTATACTAATATTTCAGGACATTTACTCATAGAAAAAAATGTTTCAGGGATTGGTAGGATTGAAGCATGTTGCTTATTAAATAGCACTGCCTGTGTGTCCCCAGCAGTGCCCACTGCTGCCGTGCACTTCAAAACTACAAAAGTTTACAAATTGTTGCCTTATAAATCTAATAAAAGACACAGAAAAAAAGGATCTAATAGAGCTGCAAGAAAACCTGACATGAATAGAGCACCCCCCAGCTCGTGGCAGATTCCCTCCAAGCACGGGGTGGGTTACCTGGTGCACATCCCAGCAGATGCAGTCTCAGAGAGGTTCTGGTGTGCCTTGGGAGCTGACATGTGGAGGACGAGCTTCTTGAGTAGAAGCAAATACTGAGAGATACTGAGTACGAGGGGTAATTACTGAGATGACAAAAATGAGATGGAACAAGCATTCAAAGGATTAGATGTAACCATACGAACCTGGCATGTGTTATGGCAGGAGGAGCCAGCGTGGGGATGGAGAGCCATGGGAAATGCTGTAACGGAGGAAGGGAGCTCAGCAGTCAGGGTTAAAGAGTATCGGGGAAACAAGAATGGGAAAGGTCACAAGACTCAGGAAGAGAAAGGAGTCCCACCTGCACTGAAGATGGGACTTCAGTGGGAAAAGACCAAGTTTGCATCTCAGCAATGCCACCGAGGACAGAGGCCAGGATTTGAGCTGGCCTGGGTGAGTGCTCCCACAGCCACACAGCAAAGGGCTCCCTCCCTTCCCTCCTGCAAACACGGATTCTTTTTGATGTTCCTTATACAGCGAGCATGAAGAGATAAATTAAAACTGAGAACCTAGAGAGCTCTTTGATCCTACTGCCTGGAAATATGTATATTTTCTCCAGACGCACTTTTGCTATATATGGAAACCAAATGCTGACTAATCAAATAAACCTTATGGTGCCTGAGCACAGCTGTAATCTGCAGCAGAACACTGTCACAATGGCAAAGGAAAGAGGGGAAAACTACGAAGTTAGCTGGGGGACTGAGGAAGAGGAGAAAATGGTGATCAAAGGCACTGCAGGCCAGGCTAGACAAGAGGGAGAATTTCTAGCTGGTTAGGTTTTAAGACACCAGTGACATTTTTATGACCTATTCTTGTATTACTGAGCTCTAACAGACCAAGTAATGATTATCCATTTTCCATGTTTATAGAAAAATGATTCGATAGGAGACCTGCTGACTCAGGACAACAGCCACAGGATACAAAAGTCTGAACTCTGGTTCACTGGTTCACAGCGTGGCACTGCGGCCGGTGGGGCACACCAGGGAGGGCAATGGGGGACAAGGACTTCACCTCCATGGGTACCCCTTATCCCATCACAACATCCCATGACAATCTGAGGACAGGGAACCAATTTCCCTCTGAGGGGACAAAACATATGGAAATGGTACATTCCCAGAGGGATGTCACTTTATGGGAATGGGATTGGATCCATCCCCAAACATCCAAATGGAACATCTTGGACTCTTGAGAACAAAAAATATACACCTCTTTATGTTCTTAGCTGCTAAGGCTTTGTGCAGGTACTTAGACGTTAAGATTGTGAAAACAGATAAGTTCCTTTCACTAACAAATCGATGAGAGCATATAGTATTAATAAATCCAGTCTCTCCGTGGCCTGGCCTGGAAGTCCTCCATCAGCTGAGGAGTGCCTCATGCAGCTGCCAAAGGGCTGCCAGGCCCTCCCCCTGCTCTGCCATGCCAAAGGTATTGTCTCAGCCCATGAAGATAATACAGGTAATTGTTGCCCACAGTGAAATGTGAGGTTACAGCAACACATAACACAGAGTATTCCAGTCCAGATTTATTACTGAGTTCATCAGTCACGTAAGGAGTCCTCACTGCAAGCAACGGGAGGAAAACAAGCTTGAAGAACATGATCAGTTCTGGCTTTTCGCTCATCTTAAAGTGCTCATCAGTATGGCATCCTTAATTAATGCTTTCAATAGGTGTTAAAAATTCCTATGCTGTAATGCAATAAATGCATTATGAACAGGCAAAGGCAAGTGGCTATAGTTTAGAAGCACAAAGGTGAGATAATGGCCTTCCACATCACTGAACTGTCAACCTCATTTAGCATAAAGCACTGCATCTGGAGATTTCAAATCATACAGCCGTTTAAAAATATATAGAATGTTAAATTAAATGACAAACATGGGAGATGTCACCTTTCAGAGGCAGAAATGTAAAACCAAAGTGTATGTTCTCCAAATATAATTGTTTCGGTATCAGCAATACTTTTTTAACCTCTCTACTTTCATGTCTTGGCTCTCAGTGTGGAAGGATGGATGCACAAGCAAGTTACATGTCCTCCCAATCACGTGCACAACTGTAAGTCAATCCTTTACTGGAAAAATAGCTGAAGAACTCTGGGTTTCCCTCTTCATAAGAAGCTGAAGACAACGAGGAAAAATTTCTACACGCTGTCCAGAGGTGCGTAAGCATCCAACTTTTAAATCTACATTATCACACACATCTTCCATCGGTGCCAGACTCTCACTGAACCCCTAAGTCCTAGCACGGTGGGGGAAGTGGTGCTTGCTGATGCCATTAGCCATAACACCACGTCTGTGATTCCAACTCTTTTTCACTACCAGCTACGTAAGCAGGGCAGCCAGAAGCTGCTGCCTGAACACACAGCAGGCAGTGCTGGAAACCAGCCGTGCATCACAGAGCTGCTGCCCTCCTCTTCCCCCCACTGACATGGATTTTGTAGCATGAGGAGGGCTCAGTAGTAACAACTGAACCACCAACAGCCTCACCGAGCCCTGATTCAGAACACCTTCAGCCACATGCTTATGTGTTTTCCTCCAGCAAAGATGGGCTCCTGCCTCGCAGGCTCTGCAGGACCAGCACACCCCACGCACACGTCATCTTTTTTCACAAGCCAAAGGCTCCCAAAGTTTCAGTCACATGTTTCAGTGGAGAGAAAGCAAAACTTGGAAATAAAATCATGAAATAGTGAAGCACTGCTTGCAGTTTAGCTTATTGGGCATGAAAGTTTAAGCTCTGCTTTCAGCCTCGGTTTTCCAAACACGCTGTCACTCACTATAATATGGGTTAAAAATAAGAGAAAGCAAAGATGAAATGTAAATGATTTAAACACGTGCATATGTTCTTTTGTAAAATGTATAATGCATCTGCAATGTTTTTCCTCATATTTTGGACACAAATCAAGGGGGAAATGGTTCGCTTACGATATAGTGAATTTTTTATCTCACTTCAGTGCTAAAATGCCCTTCCACGCAATTCTTTCACTGCATACTGTTTGTTGCTGGGTGGTTTTTTGTTGGTTGTTTTTTTTTTGGTTGGTTGGTTGCTTGCTTTTTGAAGGCTCAAAAAGGAGAAAAAACCCACATAAACAAACCAAAGAGTAGCACCAATGGTATTGCCTGTTCTCTCCTTGATGGCAACTTTACTGCATCTGTGGCTTCTACTGCTTCAGTCTTCCCAGACGCTTCCCCTCCTGGAGCAGTACAGCCAGGACCAGAAACCAGAGTCCTAACAACAAGAGGCAACGAACTGCACAGCGTGCATTTCCTGCACTGCACTTTTCTCTCCTGAACGGTACCATAACTCAGCAAATGGAAAAGTGAAACAGAGACCATGGCAGCAGTCGGTCGTCAAAACTAACGCTCAAACTCAATCAGATACTCAGGAGCAAGCACTGGGCCTCTGTGGCACTGCCTAGTGAATTCTATGAATTATCCAGAAATACAGGTGGGTCGTGCACAGCCAGGGCCAGCTGCATCTGGGACAAAAGCCCCGGTAAGCGAGCGCATGGAGGTCCCACTCGCTCTGAGCAGATGTGAGCTCAAGGGAAAGCAGCTGTGCTGGACAGCCCCACAGCTACTCTGCACATCAGGCACAAATGGCTGCCCATCGCTGCTGGAGGGAACACCAGGCAGAGAGCTGGCAAGCCTGGAATTGTGGAAAAGAAGGGCCTGCACCCCTCCTGACCCGGGGACATGGGATTTTGGATAGGAGGACTATTACAATCACAGAGCTTATAAAACGTATTTGGAAAGGCTTTTGTGTTGGTTTTGGGACAGCATATGAAGGCTTGAGGAATCCACTCCAAGGCCTTAAAATCTGTGGCCGAACTCCAGTGAAATCCATATGTTAGTTGTATTACCACCCTTTTCTTTTCCCTGTTCTCGCTCCATTTTAAAGGACGACGCCCTGCGCAGCAAACCAAAGACAGCCTCAGGGCAGTACAGGCCCACATCCCACTCCTCTTATCTGGAGAAATCCCGTGCTAATGATGTGAATAATCCCAAGTCTGCTTTCTGTCATTTACTAACTGTGACCTGCTTGTTTTCACCTTTACAAGGGGAACAGCACCACATGGTTTATGTACGTGCTTGCAGTACTTGGCTTTACACGCTCCCGCCAGCACTCCGCGTCCTCGCAGCAGGCGAGCCCCAGGCAGGCTGCCCCAGCCCTCAACAGTGCCCACCAGCAGACCCCCACTCGCAGACGGGGACAGACAGAGGATGGGGACTCTCCTTGGTCCCCCCGTCCCCGCTGTGGCTCATCCCACACTGGCTGCTCTGCAGCAGCCGCTTGCTGGCACCAGCTCTGGCTTTTCGCAGCTCTCCACCCGTTGCCCCCATGCTAACCTGCACCCAGTTTAGCTTGCGTTCTAATAAAAAGTGAAAGCGAAGTGCACCACAAGCAGTGGATAAAGCATTGTTAAATATGGGCTGGGATCATGCCAGGGATGGAGGCCAAGGCAGGGGGAGGAGCCAAGGCGGCTGCGAGCTGATGGTATTTCACAGCATTGGATAATTAAGAAAAACAAAATATTTTCCATCTGCTTTTCTCACTCCTTACGTCACTGAGGCAATAAAATGTATATACAAGTACATATCAACTGACTATATTTCAACCTAGATATAAATATTTATTTCCAACAGAGGACATCCCTACTTCTGCAAGAAGACAGTGAGGAGGCCGTGATTAACATATCCTCCAAGTATTAAACTCCACTTGAAGGCCACACCAAATGCCTGGCTAATTTATAACACCGAGGAGCTCAGTTATACGGCATACAGCTGAACTCACGCACGCTTCTGCTCGCTCATCCATATTACACTCTCACGAACAACAGTGGTGAAAATTGGTGCCTTTTTGCTTTCAAATGAAGAAGAGAGCAGAAAAAAAAAGAAGTCAAAAAGCAGTACGAAAGAGGACATTGCCACACCACTCCCAATCCCCCTGACAAAAATAAACCCCAAAAAGCATTCTTGAAAACTGCTTCATGCTGTGTCATACACCTACAGATTTAGCTGTCCTGAAGAGCCCACGGAGCCCTGAGGACAGGGGCTGATGTTCTGTGCCCTTCCTCATCATAAGGTGGGAAATGTTCTAAATGAAAGTTCAGCCCGAAAAATCCTGAGCCTAAAATTCATTTCCAAACGGATGCTCAAATATTCACCTTTGAACTCGCACTCCCAGTAACACTGTAAGAACATTTCAAACACTCCAGATTAATAGATGAGCACGTAATACAACTCTGACTTACAAAAATATTAAGATTCATAAAACGATCTCTCTAAGCACTGTGTAAAAGGAACAGAAATGGCAGTGGCTTCTCTGCCAACACTGTACAGTGTGTTATTTCTGTGCAAGCTATAAAAACACAAGCACAGACACTGAGGTTTCTGGATCTGTAGGAAGTTTAACAGTAGCTAGGAGCTCTCAGATCTCAAGCTATAATAAATATTGTATCCTACAGGAGCCCATCGGGACTCTCAGCTCATGTGTTGTTCCACAGAAGATTGTGGTGTCAGATATGATTAGAATCAACACTTTCCACTCACTCTGAGCTTTAAAGCTATCTATGCAAAACACTCTAACAACAACTGCTAATGAAGGACGATAAAAGGGTATAGAAGGCAAACGTATATTTCGAATGAGTGTGCTTTAGCTACTGATATGCAAACTACTACTGTGCATTTTGGATTTTTTTTCCCCATAGATAAACAAGAAGCATTTATATGCTTGGAACAGAGCGTGCTCTAGCACACTGCTATTTTTCAGCTGACAAGTCATTATATGAACTGAAGGTGGCTTTCCCAGCTGGAAGTCAGTATGTAACACTTAAGCAATAAGACATTCTGCTGTCTGCATTAATGGACCACTGGAACATGCATCAAGCGGGTTGTGTGACATGAGAACAACTGTCTTTGAGCAGCAGAGGACTGCACCAATGACCATTAACGTGATCCCTGGAGGCCTCGCTGCGACCCATCTCCACATATAAAGAAAACCCTCATTATCCAGCACCTGGTTTGTACACTGCATAGGTCACAGTTACATTACCACCTAGCTATGATGGCAACGTGGAAAGCACTGGGTTTGTCTCTGGGAGAATCCCCTGAGATTTTTCACTTTTTGGGGGGGCTACTGGACACACACATGTCAAAGCACAAGCACTTTAGAAGAGATGAACTGCACTAGTTGCCACCAGGCTCCTCAGCAAAACCCAAGGCAATCTGGGATGAGGAGCAGCAGCCTCCCTTGTCACCTGCATGGGGCAGAGTCCCACATCACACTGCACAGAGCAAACAGCAGGCAAACCTACCCACAATCACTGGGGAGAGGCAAAAATGAACGACTACAGAATTAATCTGCTGCTGCTCACTGTCCCACGCACTTCCTCTCCAGTATACTCCTCCTGCCTGCAGTAAACACCCACCAGTGTTTCAAGACATTAATGCTACTCCATGTATCCCTGCAGCTGAGTCTTTTCCCAAGCCAGGCAACGATCCAGAAGCAAGTGCCCAGTCAGTAGTGTCAGGTCGTTTTAATTTCTCTTCACATCTTCATAGTCTATAGGGCATAGCTGTTGCTAGATGTAATCATGTATACCGCATCGGCATCTTGGAGCCTGATGAATTCGCTTCTGTCTTAAGGCCCTCTTCAGAAATCATCAGATAACATTTTCTCAAATGAGATGAACTAGATTGAGTCGAAAAAAGAAAATCTAAGTACCAGAATTCTGTACTGTGCAGCTCACACACACACACATGTACTTAGCAAGGCGGCCAAACAGGTTGGAGGAAGCGCGCACACATGCAGGCGCGTGATATTTCATCACTACAAGAGAACCTGAGCATACCCCAAACTTTACAATTATCCTGGAAATGCTCCAAAAAACACTTTTCAAATGAGAAACACATTAAGTGTTTAAAATAGGTATCTCGTTAATAGAATTTGCTTGGACGTTGCTACAGGAAAGAACCGTAACTTCAGCACATTTAAGCTGACAGAGTGCAGGAGAACAACACATCAGTGCTGGGCATGTGTTTTGTTACTGCGCAGGTGATGCCCCCTAAGAACAGCTTGTTATATGACCATTATTAAAACCTCTCGATTGCTGTGAAGAACAGACCAAGGGCCAAAGCTCTTCCCCGGCTTCAAAGCTCAGTGTTATGCTGGGAGGATCTGAGCGCAATCTCTATCTGCAACAACAAACCACCTTTATACCGTCCAGGTAATTACAGGTTCGGGTCAAGGATTCCAGAGCGGATCGGTTACACCCTCTGAGCGAGGCCCCACTGAAGCAGGGCAGCTCAGGTATCCATGACACCGGGATCCTCAGGCCCTACCAGCGCCCGTAACGGGAAACCGCCGGCCGCTCCGGCCTGTCAGTTATTGCCTGTGGCAATAAGGACAGCCTGGGAATTCATAATGTTGGTGACTTCATCTGCCAGCTGCATTCACACATCTTTACTACCTGAATAACTGATCTCCGCTACTCCAAGGCAGCACTTTCTGATGTACAGCATTTGGGAATAAATATTTGATCGCACGTACAACAGAAAAGAGCTCAGATGGTTTAAGGTGTGACAGCAGAAGTGTTTATTAAATTCCAAGTGAGAGCATTGTTGGATGGTAAGAATTTGTCCCAGGGTCCCTATCTCACAGGTGCGGTGATGAACAACGAAAGATCCCTTAGAGGCAGAGCACAGGAGGCAACCTCCCACCCCCACTACACCCCGTCCCACATCAGTGCTGCTCATTAAACCCACTGCAGGCATCAAGCCATCCATCCACGGCCACCAGTCACAAACAAAAGAGAGGGAAGTACTAAACCACAAGCCAATTTTAAGAGGGCATTGATTGAAGTAACCAGAAGAGAGCTTCGTACTGTCAGTGTTTCATACAACTGTAATAAACAACCTTCATTAAAAAATGATGCGTGCATCCCTAAGAAGCACAGCACATGCCAGGTCTTAGAAGAGAATACAGATGTTCCACCTGCCCTACATGCAACTGAAGGGGAAAAAAGCTCAAAAAAAATTCATTTTGTTCATCAAAATTTTCTTGCCATAACTAATTTCTGCACTTAGCACTAAGCAAGCAAGAAAGAGATCTCCTCTGAGGAGGAAAGGAAAACAGAAAACACTGATGCAAGAGATCAGACAGCTTCTTCCTGGTCAGTGCTTTTCTGCTGAGTTGACAACGTAACAAAATCATTACCTGATTGCTAAGTGTCAAAAACCTCTTTGTACAAGGGAATACACACACAGATGCATACAGAGCAGGACTGAATGTACAGGTATGACAGCTCACCTGGAACCCAAGCCCTTCAACAACACGTTTGTTGCAGCTTAAGGGAAATGTCTGCCTGTACAGACCCAGTGCAGCTGTGTGACCAAACGTGTGATCAGGAATGGCTGCAAAATCCTTGCTCTAGAGGACTGCACTTCTGCCAGTTCAGATTTGTTGTTCTATGCAGAAACTCCAGCCCTCCTGCACCCCTTTGATTCCTCCATTATCTGTCTGTAACACAGTTCTGTAAGCTTTGATTTTTCATTACTCATCTATGGGTTAAGACTATAAAATTCTGAAAAGTACCTGTTCATCACTGGAGATGCCCAGCTGCCTATCTGGGCAGTGCATCTGCTTTCTAGATTAGCCTCAGTAATTTTGTAGATATCCTCAGTTATCCAAAAACTGTATCTAATTTGAGACACACCACAGAAAGGAACTGCAATCAATGTCTACAGATAACGTCAAGTTTTCATGTCACGCCTGCAGAACAGTCGGAAATAGAGTCAGACCATTCCGTGGTAGATACTTCTTGTTGCCCTACTGATTTCTGTCTCAGAGATTGTTGTTTAGAGGTATGAAGCATGACGTTCAGCACGTCCTGCAGGTGGGACACTTACCAGTTTTCTCTTCCACTCTGCTGTCCAAAAAAAGTCATGAATGTAACCTGACTTGCTACAAGCTTCTCCCATGCACTGTGTGTTCTTGCCTCGTGTACAAGTCTTCCATTTAGTGTGTGTTATAAACTTTCTGTGTTAAAGCTTTAAACTCAGTGTTGTCCCTTCAACATGACACTGTGACTCTGGAACAGCATCTGGAATCGCAGTGCATTTAGTCCTTGGGGGGATATTCTCTCTACGACGCATCCAACTAAATGTGTGCTGAGGGACACGTGTCCAGCAGCTGCAGGTGACTGTCATTTTTCAAACCTTTCTTAACAGTTAAATAAAAAACAGAGAACAATATCTTAGAAAAATTTTAAGTGAAACTGAGATAATTAGATTGACCTCTACTTTTTTTATATGTACCCACCATCTCTACATCTCCGCCATCCACCTTGAAAATATTCTCATAATTAAGTTTTGCTCTGTTCACCTGAATATTTTTTTTACCAAATGTTTTTGGGAGAGAATGTTGTCATTAACATGCCACACCGTTTTACAGACACGTGTACAAATCACAGTTAAAAGGAACTGCACAGATGTCTCATTAATTGCAAGGACAAAGTTGTCACCAATGGGGAGACGGAAGGAAGCTGAAAAGAACGATGGAAAAATAATTGCAGATGATAAACATGTACTTGAAATCTTCTGAGGGGAAGAACAAGCGATGGAGTTAGATAAGGAGAGGCGCCACGCTGGTTGTGTCTCCAAGCAACGCCAGATAAACATCTTTATGAAGCACAGCAGACTCGCATGCATGGGTCAGAGCTGAAGAATCACTTCCTGGTTCAGCTTAGGTAGTAAAAATTTATGACCTACTTAAAAAAATGCTTCAAACCTAAATACGTATGTTCCGATCAATTCATTTTCCGTAAAGAATGCAAGCCCCCTGCAGTATGCCTCAGCAGCAGCAGAAATCAGAGCACTTACAGTAGTGGAATACAGTATTAAAAAATGCCATGTTGCACACGAACATTTGAAATAAAACCTTTACGCCCAGAGCTGAGCTTTATGCCATTTTCCACACACCTCCAAGGTAGAAGAAAGTAAGCACAGTGCTCTTCCTTCCACTGCTCAGCTCTATCACAAGGATAGCACAAGATTTCAGGAAACTCTGCACCTTTCTTCTTGTGTCTCTTCAACCCTGTAGAACTCACACTCCTACACCATGTCATGTATACACACATACCTACCCTAAGTTTGGACAAATACTTTCTGCATGGGAAGGAACTAAGGGCCAGGCAAAATGAAAACTGCAAATAGATGTTAAAGTCCCTGAGTCAAAAGTCAATTCAAACTCCAACAGCCTGGCAGTGGAGCTAAGTAAGTACTGCTATCAGCATGTCTCTAACAAAACCCATGTATTGTTTATAAAAAACTTATGAGGTGTTATAATAAAATGGAGTCACTGCTGTACAGTAAATATATTTTTAGTGTCATAACAATGTATAAAATTGACTTTGGCAATTTTAATATGGACACACATGTTAAAGGCATTACCATTGGAGCTTCATCACATTCATATGAGCCATTCCACATTAAGGCCCCATCTATTCTATAGGAAAGGCTGCTGAGTGTAGATGTACAGTCCCAACATGGTTCATTGTTCAGAAAACAGCTTTAGAATGTGGTTCTGTTACAGAATAGCTGTGCATCAGAATTAATATGTGTCCCTGTTATGGGGAACTGCACTGCTCCATTCACATTCAGGAAAAAAAATACTAAAGAAGCCAACCTTGATAATGCAGATGTCTCTATGTGTATCACCTGGCAGAGTCACAGTGACAGCAAGGAACAACCATGCCATTCATCAGCTTGAATCTGAAGTGTCACATACACAGACAGGAGCACTCCTGGAACTGCAGCTTCCATCTTTCAGGGCTAACTCACACAAGTCCAAAAATTCCCCACTGCTGCAATTTTATTCTCTCAGTACCACATCAAAATTTTCAAAATTGCATTCACATACACTCAAACAAATATAATTCCCTTTAAACAGCCACCATCAGATGTATAAGCTCAATGGGAATTAATTTAACTAGTTTTCAATACTTGAAAATGGAATTTATAATGACAATCCTCAAAATCCAACATAAATGTAGTTATTACTGAACACGGTTATAAACAGATCTAAGAAATATCCTGTAATACTCAAATAAATTAATTTGGCAAACGATGCAGCGTCTTGGACTCAGAATTTATATGTACAGCAAACAGAGTCTGGAACGGGAGCTTTTATTTTAACTCTCTTTAAAACAACCTTCAGAAATCAGTTTCTGTATGTGTTACAGTCTCCTTTTACAGTTTAACCTCAATCCAATCAGCAGTCTCCAGGGATTTTCAAATCACTAAAGATTAAAATCCTCTCTGACTTGACTGTTTGACTAATGCTGTGTGTTTAATAATTCTACTTGTGAGAGATTTTATTTGACAAAATCCTGCTGTGTGGAACCTTCAGACGTTATACAGCTGTACTGGAATATAAAGCTCTGTTGTCTTTGTTTCTTTATAGAGACTATACCCAGCACCAAGAAAAAAGAAAAAAACTTTACAGTGCATACACTGCTGTGTTGATATCAACGTAACCGCTGTAATATTAAATTTACACACGCTCTTTTAGAGCAGAGTAGTGAAAATGTGCCTGTTACACAAACATTAGTTAAACTTCCATGTTGTCTTGACTGTTCACAGAAATAAATTACGTTTAAGATTACATTTCAAGGAGATGTATTTTATAAATGAGATTGAATTGTAATACTGCACGCTTCAGGCGTTCATTAATAAAAGCATTTCAGTCTCAGTGTTTGCAAATGTTCAGCTTTTTAGTCTGGGCTTTTTTTAGCATTCTCTAGCTCAAGTTAAACCTAACGTAAATTTAGTGTTTGCATTTTATGCCAATGCTGTGACTTCAGATATGATGTGCAAGAGGAAAAGTCATCATTATTTCAGCCTTTGAGACCCATTTCTGTAAGGCAGCACTTACCCGCTCAGCACAGCTGAAAACTGTGATAACCCTTCAAGTGTACAGCACCGGTTAGTAAACGTGTTACAGACAAAAAGAAGACAAGATTGATGAATGCCACGAGTGTCCAAGAAAACAGGAAAACCAAACGTGTTCTTACCTGAAGTCGCATCAATCACTGTTGAAACTCCTCTGCGATCAGAGACGGGGCGCGAGGAGCCGGGCATGCTGACGGGCTCCGAACGAACCGGCTGAATCCTACACGAGAAGTTACACTTGTCAGATCACAGCTCACATGGGCTGGGACTGAATCGCAAGCTGAAAACCAACAAGCAATTAAGCAACTATTTATTTTCAGATCAGCTGCCCTGCTACAATTTGACTTTGCTTTCGGAAGCCAAGGCACGGATAATCCATCCACAGACAGGTCAAGGTACACCAAGTGAATATCCCTACACTACATCTCACAGGTTAGCTGCCTACCCATAAAAACACCCAGCCTGAACTGCTCACAGTTCCTCCAGAACCTCCTGAACAACAGCAGTTTAGGAGAAAAGACATATTTGTAACTGCCTGTTCCTTCTGTAATGCATATATATAATTATATATATGAATTAATACATGTTCTTTTTTTTTTAATGTATTTCTACTCTCTTTCTGTGTATACTTGCATATAAGACAATATTTAATTATAATTTAACAGCAGATTGGACACTTCTACTCCTATTTGTGGGAGTAAGTGTATGCAAGGAAAAACCACATTTTCGAACCACGTGTTTAAGTCCAAGGACAACCTCCCAGTCCGAATGGGATGGGTGGTATTACCCATTTCTCATGTTTTACCCACAGGTTCCAAACAAAGTCCCGAACAATCCAAGTCCACTCTACAAACCTTTGGACTTCAAACCACTTGCAGATTCAGAAGCATGGAAACTTGTTAAATCCTGAGTTAATGAACAGGACACAGAAATACATGGTGCGTAAAGCACTTCTACAACACTGCTACATCCATAATTATGAATCCACATATACCCTCCCTCTCCTAGGCCACCCTCTCCCAGTTTCAAATCAGCAGCTGTCAAAAGAAAGGCAAAATAAATACATGGAAAATAACGACAAGAAAGGAAGAATACAAAACAAAACCAACAAAGGGCAGAAGGGGAAAAGTATTCCAGAGCTCCCTTACTGCCCCTATGCTCTGACTGCTTCACGCAGTCAGCCCCTAGGTTGATGGCACCACGTTCACACGTGACCAAGAGAATTAATTTTTTAAGCAGTGCAGAAACTGCAAAGCCAAGATGACGCTGAGCAAGGCCACCAGACTTTGTATTATCTCTCAATGTAATTTACACAAGAGGTGGCAAAAATGAATCCAAGCTGTTGGACCTGGATGAATTTTTATTGCTGCCAAGTCCTACACTCTTCTCAGACTTTCATCTGGACAAGCCTGATGAAAAGTATTACACGTTCCACACAGATGGCCTCATTTAAGCAGAAGATTCGTGATTCACACAACAAATGTGAAACAGCTTGGAAATCCACTTTATTTCTACCTGAGACTGTTGAGATCAAGATCGTCTGTATCGAAGTCCAGAAGAGGCTGTGGAGTGTCACTGGGACCGTGTGACTGCAGCACTGAGGAGCTGGATGAAATGACAGTGGTTTGGCCCGAGGGGTGAATGGTTTTGAACTGGAACTGGGGGCCCATCCACAGGCGCCGATGGGGTCCGGTGTGAGTCACTATCTCGACCTGTGGGAACATAAAATACATGCTCAACATCTGCAAGCAGGGGAACACATTTCTGCCAGCATCCACGTGGAGTGGACAGAGGAACTGAAAGTCTGCATTCCCCAAATACTCCTGTCAGTCACTTCCACCCTGACCTGGACAAGGGGTGCACGTCCTAAAAACAAGCTGTTCCAGCTTCGTTCCGGCTGCTGCCTCAAAGTTCACACTTTAAACAGCACTGCTTCACGTGCACGCTAAGTGTGAACTGTATCTCAAACCAAAGCTCTTAATTAGTGTTGGCAGAGTGAGGATACCACTGGCAGAGAGCATCTTGCTGGAAAGCAATGAGGTTGGGGACAGAGAGCAATGTGACGCGCACTGTGAGACACTGAGCACCTCA
This sequence comes from Cyrtonyx montezumae, assembly GCF_038088225.1. Lineage (NCBI taxonomy): Eukaryota > Metazoa > Chordata > Aves > Galliformes > Odontophoridae > Cyrtonyx > Cyrtonyx montezumae. The sequence continues at coordinate 8,205,672 of NW_027071881.1, forward strand.
GGTCAAGTTCATTTCTGTGCAGCTGCAATACAGACATGTAGTGCAGCTATGGAGTTCAGAAGGACAGTTACACACACACCTTCCTTTAAATGAATTCTCAGGATTAAAGGAGAGGTAAGGGTGATAATTTTCCCTCCCGCTGCGGTCCAGATATGACGTTGAAAAAAGTTATTTCAGTAAATGGAGCATCCAAAATATCTTGAGAAACGTCTAAGCATGCTGTTAACTATAAACCTGCTGACCATCAATTTGTGCACTCCGAAAGAAGCCAACTACAGGAGGTGAGCAACTGTGGAAACTGGGATGGTAATGCTGTTGAGAATGTATGTAATCAGGACTGGGCCTTGTAAGCAGAAGGGCAAACAAAGAATCAGGCCTCAGTAACAACTGAAAAAAGAATCAGCCTTTAAAGATCAGAAACAGGCAATATGAAATGAAATATTAAGCTCTGCTGAACTCATGTTTTTATGATGACAAAAATAGACTGCTAACTTCCTATACTTTCATGTTAAAATAACAACAAAAGTAATTCAGTAAGGAAACGCATGAAAAAATATTTTTATACCTATCTGTCACAGATACGTTATCTTAGGGTTTTCTTGATGCATCCATACGTGTGCTACTGCCTCTAATTTTTTAGGAAGGAATTTTACACACTGCACAACGTTGCTCTAAGTTCTCTGCTAATATAAGACGACAAATGCACAGCCTACTTAGCACTATTTCCATCCCCGCATTTATCCTAGCGTAACTCAGATTGACTGTAGATGTTTCTGAGTCAAGTAGCTTTTATGTAGCAGTGTAAATTAGGCCACAGATAAAGTAATCTGTATATTTTAAGCTTGAAACCATCAGTGTCACAGAGCCGAGAGGTAAACAGATGCCTTTGCAATTTTACTGAGGCTATGGCCAGATGTTCCTATTCACTCTCCTGTTGTGTGCAGGACAAACATATTGTATCTACTTCACACTGACAGCACACATTACCCACTGTTCTAATTGAAAAGTTGAAGTGAAGGGCAGTGTTTTTTCACTGCGCGCTGTTACTGTTGATAACAACACTTTCATTTTGAAAAACATACTTACACTTCAGGCTTAATGTAAAGTGGCTTGCTTAGAGAATGCCACCACCTTTGTGCTCAAAAGATGTATCACTGCTTGTCTCACTTGGCAAAAATTAAACGTTCCTGAAGCAGTCTCCAAATTATCTGTGTTCTGTGTGATGTCACTTCCCATTTTTTATTATAAATGCATTTAGTCTTGTAGAGGGATGGATGTGATGAATTGGAGCATTCCTAAATTCCTCTGACTTCCCTGCTTTCCAAGAATTAGCAGCAAACTCAACCCCGTAACGTACGCTTGTTTCCTTCTTCTCACTGCACACTGGAAAGTCACCAAAGCAGTAAAGTAAGCTCAACTATCAAACTGCAGTGCAGAGGCTTCACGAGGCAGCAAGGTAAGTCAAACTACAGATGGACCCAATGAGCACAGTGACAGAATTTTTTTTATGTCAGGAGTTTTCCTCCTAAGGATACGTGTGGTGTTGGGTTCCTGCAGTGCAGCTCTCCAGGACGTACCTGTGACAGCCACTCCTCGTCCTCCTGCCCGCTGTGGTCAGATGCCAAGCTGTCGTAGGACTCGTGCCGAGTGATGGGCCCAGGGCTCCCTGGTGGGACCACTGGAAGAAAAACCAAGAACACTGAGAAATTTACCTTTAACCATTCAGCGCTGCAGACTGTGCAACGTGCAAAAACTCCTTTAAAGCCATCACCATTCACTCATGTAACCTGGGGAAGATCCCAAGCCAGCGCTCAAACGCGACCGCAAACCAGTGAACTACTATTAGAGCCACTGTAGTGAAGATTAAAGTTGCACAGCTCGCGGTCCTCACAGCCTTCGAATCCACCAGCACAGCTCCAGTCTGTGCCTCCACAGTGCACACAGCTGTGCGCTGACGGGAGCAGAGCAAAGCACAGCGCTGCTCAGCCCGGTGCCAGCAGCACGGGCACCTCAGTGTGACCTCGGACACGGTGTTCACTCCTTCCCCCGAGGAGTGACGACACGTGGGGTGGAATCCCACGGAGCAGCTCTGCCTCCGGGTTCACCCGCGGGGCAGCAGTGATAAAGCCTCAGCTGAGGTCAAACCTCAATAAGTTATTTTGCTGTTTAATAAAGCAGCGGTTATGCGCCGCACCTATCACAAGAGCAGGCACTGAAAGAGAGTCTGGTTTTGATAGCAGGATCCCAGCGGGCACGACGACGGTCCCGGCCTCGCCGCAGGCAAAGCACACGCTGCTCCCACTGCAGCAAGCAGCACGTCCTGAGATACGGCCCCGTAAGATGAGCGATCCTCGCTGGAGATGTGCCATGGCTGTGCTGCTTACTACAGATACGCATGCAGACATCATTTTTCAAGTTAACAATGGCCTTGAACTTACAGGAGCAACTATGTCCTAAAAAATGTGAAAGAGATTCTGCATTTCTGGGTCACGCATCTCTTGCATCGTTGCCAACCGCTCGGTCCCAGGACAGCACTCACTCACATTCAGAGGGGCATTTCCAGGAACTCCAGCTCAAAAGCAGTATCATATCTTCCTGCCTACATCCTTAAAAGCCTGACCTCCAACTGGAAAGGACAGCAGCTCCACGCACATCACTGCTGCTGCTCTTACACTGCACCATGCAGTTTTTCGGTTTTCTCTCTATAACGCTCACAATAATTCAAAGTCTTCAAAAGCTTTGCATGAAGTTGTGTTTCCAGTTTCACCCCTGTTGTTCTTCTTTCTTTGGGAACACGTGTGAGTAAGGAGCAAGCCCTTCCTCCACAGATATTTTGCTGGCAATTTCAGGTGCCAGTAATCCAACCCAACCCAGTGTCTGAGCTGTGCCCATTTTTAACTTCTTGCTGCACTTACTCCATCATCTGGAGCACACATACGCCAAATGTCAGAATACAACTCAGTTCACTTACTCTGAAAATGCTCAAACATTCAGGAATTTTGACAAATAGCAGCAGCGTGAAGAAAAATACAACAAAAATGAGCATTTACAAAAAATCTAAGGTGAGAATTAAAACACGTGGGTTTTATTTCTGCAGGAGAGCAGAGTGTGATTTTCTAAGGCTAATTCGTAACCGCACATCAGCAAGCTGCCATGCTTTCAAGGTTGTGTTTTAGAAACTGGAGTGCTACCCACAGCAGAAATCAGGGCTTTGCCATAAACCTTTGCTCAGAGGCAAAACCACCTCTGAGCTGCTCAGAAGTACTGTTTGGGACCTGAAACTCCATCCTCCCTCCAATGAAAAGTGATCAATATCAGCTCTCAATCTGGAATATATTCCTCTCCCTCTTTTTGCGACCAGCTCTACTGAACTGCTGCACCTTTAACTGAGGAGAATCAGAATCCGAGTGGAAATTATTGTTTTTCATTGTCTTTCTTGACCTGAGCATGGCCCTCCCGTTTCCATCCCCAGATAAAAGCTGCAGGTGGTTATCAGTGCTCTGAGGAACAGTAAAAAACCAAAATCCTCACATTCCGTTCTCTGCGTCTGCAGGATTAATCTTAGTGCCACACTGAAGACTGCTGAAGGCGAGGGACAGACTTTGGAGCTGGTGTGATGAACTCTTAGTGCTGGCGAAACTGCACAGAAATGACTGTGGAGAGCAGAGTGTCACGAGCCACAACAAAGTGTCCCCTGACACTGCAGGGCCCTGTGACACGGCTCAATGTACAGAAAAGGCTGTTTGGAGACTTTACCAATACCAATAAATTAGAAAACAGGCAATTTCTGTTAAACGTGGGAATAATTTGCATAGGCATTTCTGATGCTCGAGCAAGACCTTGGCTTGGCAAATCCTGGAATTAACAAACAGTGCTTTTGTTCACAGATGGGATAATTATATGACAAATACCTAGAGCAAAGACAAATCTTTATTCATTCAAACGTTATAAATTGACATCTTTCAGCAGCAAAGAAGTGTTGGAACAAAGGAACACTGCAGCTCAATTGGTGTGTGCACACTTCTGGTTTTAATTTGTGAACAATAAATCATTAGTTTTACTTAGTTCTGTGTACTTTCTGAACCAAAAAGTTTTAATTTTCTCATTTATATAAATAAGCTTTAGACAATTCAGTTTGAGTTATATATGAAACTCCCAATGTGCTCTTTTCTAAGGGATGTGAGTTTGTCCAAATTAAGAGCAAACAAAGGCATTTGCTGACAGTAAGGACTGTTCTGTGCTGCCTGCCGTACACGCATGTGGACACCCAGAAAGCTTTTCTCTTTCTCAAGTGAATGCACAGAATTTATCATTCAAAATAAGATTGTAAAATCTAGAAGACACAGACACAATGTGCTCTTAATCAGTTCATCAAATCCAAAGCCTGCCCTTCACCTCCATGCAGTCTCCAGTGAAGCTCCAGGGAAACAGGTATGCAAACTACAGCTTACACACCATGGATTTCATACAAATCACATGCTAACATCTGATTTTGATGTTTTTTCGGTGATTCCTAAGTTATGTTTAAAATGATCAGCAATGCCTGAGAGCCCTGTGGTAATCACACGCTCATCAACAAGCTTCAGGACCACTTCTCTTCAACTCCACAATCTCAATGACCAACTTCGCAGGGCTCCTGCAACTACCGTTCCCCTGGTGACACCACATTCCCCACGACAAGCACAACGTGCTGCAGGTCTGCTGCTGCCACTCCAAAACCAACGGGTCCCACTTTTCTCCATCCCACCCACAGGTGGGACGTGGTGTCCCATAGCTGGGGGACTCGTGTCACCAAGGGCTCTCCTTGCCCTTCAGGTCCAACAGCCACCCATGTGGCCTCGCTCCTCTGCTTTCCCTTCCAGCGCTCATCTCCTGCTGGCTCTACCTTCGCTCATGTTTGGCAGTAAAGCAAGGACCAAATCTTCCTTTCAGATGGAACTGTTATAGAAACAAACTGGTTTTAGCTCGGTGCTATGCTCTGTGTGGTTCTATTCACGGCCGTATGCTACTGATCAAAGTTCGGGTTTTAATGCATTTTTAGTGTGTAAACTTCTGCAGGAGCATTCCGTGCAAATTAAAATACCCTCTCCTACCCGAGGCTTCTTCCCACTCAAACTGGTCCTGAGGTTCTTATATGCACAAACATCATAAAATTACACTTAAAATCTGTCAACCAGGATTTTATCCAGCCCAGAGTTATTTCATGATACCAAGTGACTTACAGGTTTATTCATTATTTGTATATTGACCCCAGTTTACTAGGTGGTTTATAGGCCATCCATTCTCCGAGTCAGAACTTTAATCTTACAGGAATAGCCAGGACTCTAAGCAGGATATGAATTCTCCTTACATGTACCACAGCCTGGATGACTGCTTTACTTGCCCCTTACCTTCCACTGATCTGACAGTCAACAGCCTACGCTTTGTTTTCCCTGACTGACACTGCTTGGGTTCTCAGCCCTCACTGCTGCTCTTGGTTGCACTGCAGTCAGGTAAGTGTCCTCCGTACTCAACTGCAGCTTCCTCTTCCAGTGTTCCCATGGGAAACCAGGCAAGTACAACGAGCATTTAAGTGTGGGCAGAGCTAGAACCTGACCCTCACAACGGAGTACCTTAAGGCCACTCAACACTTCAAATACTGAGACTGTGAGCAGACTATCTGCTCTGTACCTAAGGACAACACGTATATTTTTACCCGAGTTAAAAAATAATTTCAACTGCATGAACCTGTGGTGAAATCCATCTGATGGCCATCTTTAAGGAATTATGGAAGAGGTAACTATTTCTATAATTCACTGACTTCAAAAGTATGTTTGACATTATTGTCGGGAAAATTATGTTAACCATGGATTACTGTTACAATCAAAGTATGTAGTGAGAAGTCAAGAGGCTTAGTAGTAAATTTTCAAAGCGGTGCGTGGGGATTTACCCGTTTGACTCCCATTAACGTCAATAGGAGTCGCACGGCTAAATCCCTGTACACTGCTTTGAAAACTGACCCCTCCGTGTTGATGGACCCCTCTCTAAGAAGTTCCAGATGACCATGTAAGAATAGTAAAGAACTGTTTCAGCATGTGCCCTTGTTCATTATTGTTGTTTGTACACATCTGAAAGTATTTTAATTCCTATACACAGTGCTGTTTCCAGCATTTAGTATATAAAATACGGATTAAGACGGGCAAGCCCTTGGTAATCTGACGAAGCCCTACATAGGTATATACATGCATCAAAAAATTTATGCAGATTGGCAGCCCTCAAAACACCTCACCAAGTTCATTTTCATCTGCCTGTCTGTGCTGTTTCACAAACACTGACTGCAGCTGAAGAATCTATCAGGCTTCAGCACGCTGCTCGTACGCAGCGATGCAGCTCTCAGTGAAATGCTATCTGCCCTGCTCCTGTTTACCACAATCAATCCGATAGTCAGTCAGAAATTAAATTTGCTTCCCTTTACCACTTAATCCTGTTTCCTGTAGGGAGCAGGAAGTACAGGTTAGTTTTAGGGAAACAGCTTCCCTCAGAAAACACCATGAACTACAGCTTCATTCGAAACATCTTTTTTTGGAGCAGGAAGGTGATGCAGATTAGTGTGCAATCTGTTACGCCTTGTAATGTAAGAAGCAAACCTGAAAATTCTGTTTTCACTCTCGGTGACTACTGCCAGCAAAACCCGAGCACTCACAGAAGAAAGCAAGGGACAGTAAACCTGCTCAGTAATCTGATACCAGGAATATAAATCCACACTTAAAAAATTGGACATTGTGAAAATAAAATCTGCTCTTAGAAATGCTTGTAAGTCGCTGAAATGCAGTGGGAAGAAGAGGACGTACCATAAAGGTGGGCACAAGTTCCTCTGCCAGCAGTGACCACGTACAGAAACAATGCACTGCCACTGCAAGAACTGTCCTTCTTGGGCTGTTAACATCTAAACTCTTGAAAACTTTGAGGGTAAACTGTATTACAGCTTTAGAAGGTAAATGTGCTCATGGAAATAGTTTCACTTGTCAATTTGTTTTGTAATTATAGTCATAAAACACTCATCCTTAAGATCTCTTACAGTTTCCATGTGATAACCAGAGAGAATACATCAGTCACAGAACCCAGTTAGGAAGTGGTTCTCAAACTCGGACTGTAAATATGTCAAAAATCCTCTATGAACTTCAAGGAATTAAAAATGATTCTACAAAGATGTGGATTTTTAAGGGACACCTGAACAGCACACGGATCCAGGAAGTGCCTTTTAGAAGTACACTGAAATCATTTATTGCATGGCAATAACGAGGTAGAACTTAATGAGAACGATACACTAACTAGAGGTAATTTCAAGCAGAAGGAATAATAAGAGCAAACTGAGAATCCAGGAAAAAAAAATATATATATATACGTAATTTCCCATCTGGATAATAAAGTTAAACATATGTACTGCAGTAAGTACGTGAAATCTCAGCTGTGTGCTGGTTGTACACAAAATACCAAAACAGAATAATGCTGTTTCCCATCTTTAAGTATAACAACCACCCCAGGGTTACTGCAGTACTCTTCCTGGCAGAAACGTTCAGAGCAAACAGACCCCACCATCACTCAGGCTTCCAAATTGCTGCCTGCACATGGGCTCAGCGCAGAAGAGCCTTCCCCAGCTCCTTCCTGCTGGTTGTCCTTACTTCTGCAAAGCCCATCTCTGCCTCTGCCTTTCCTTCAATTGTGTGTACTCCTCTGGTGCTGCAGCTGCACATTTAAGCCCAGACCACTCAGCTGACACGACTTCGTGGAGAGGTCCTCATCCCTGGTGTACAGATGCATTGTTTAGGCAGCATTCGTGTGGTCAGTGGATAGAAATGGGTTAGAAATGGATAGAAGTGGGTTTTGCCCACCCCCAGCACGGCCAGAGAGCTTTGTTCACCAAGCCCAGCCAGCTCTGCTCCCAGCCCGACTGCCTCTGACCGCCTCATGCAGAGATGTCTCAGAAACACAGCAAAAAGGCTTTGAACACCTCGTAACTGTATGATAGCATAATTGTTGTTACAGAACAGGCTCTGGTTTTGATCAGTTTTATTATTTGAAACCGAGCTCCATTGTGACAGACATTGAACATACGCATAGCGAGGTACGGCCCTTGCCCACAGAGCATGCTGTACACACACACTACAGCAACACATGCAGTGAGTGGTACGGACCAAAAAATGTATTCTTTCATGTTAAATTCGCTATTAAAACCATCCATACAAAAGAGAGCAAGAAAAAAAAGAGAAGGCTGAGAAACAGTAGAACACTGAGCAGAATTATCAGCCCCAGTTCATTACTCTGCTCCCAGGCCACCACCACGTGCTCTGCTGTCAACTGAAAAAGCCTTGTGGAGCAGAACAACCAGATCCTCCCAGTACCTGCCAACGGCTCCAGGTTGGGTGGGATTATGAGCATCATAACTTGTTCTTCATGGGATCTGTCTTCATAGCACATATTCACAGTTACTTAATACACTCTCTGCTCTTATTGCCAGTCCTGCTTTCCCCTGTGCAATACTCACTACTCGTATGCGTGGAATTTTTATTTCCATCAGTGGAATGTATGGAAGGAATATAAAATAGGCTATAAAGAACCACAATGTTGCTTAGAGACAAAAGTCTCACTCAGGGTGCGTAGCTTTCAGTGGAGGGAGCAGGATGTGCAAACGTGGTGTCAGTGTTCAGACTGTCTGTATAAATTGTGTTTTCATTTACCCCAAAACAAACAGTGAAGAAAGGTTAACCCCTTCCTTTGAAGACAGCGAGCAGTGATCAAGTTTGACTTCTAATGAAAGCCATTTTCAGTAAAATGCTAAATATGTACAACAGTTGGTCCAGAAATGAAAATCTGTTGTAACAGCCAAAAGTCAAAGGCATCTATAAATATAGGCCCTAATCTTTTCAAGAATCCCTTAATGAAGTCTATAAAACGGTTTATATCTTCAGGCCTAACTCAAGTGAAAATTCTTACTCAGAAAGAGCTAACGGCCATGCAAATATTACTTGGAGACCAGAACAGGAACAAAGAACACGAATATGTAGTCCTGTTCCAAGTTCTAGCATTGAAATATGAATTATCTAGCACTTCAAATTAACAGCTGCTGAGACAGCAGAAGCCTCAGCGAGATGGCCCTTGTTCTGAGAGAGAAACAAACACGTTTTCCAGAAGAAACGGGACAGAAAAAAACAAAACAACACTACATCATTCCTTTTAACTCCACAGAAATGGTCTTTGATTCCTTAAAAGCCAGTTGCAAAGATCTGTCTTCAAAGCCTCCTATTGGAAGTTTAATGGCAAAGAGGTGCAAGTACACTTACCAGCAACACTATGGTAAAGTAGAGACTTTTGTTTTAACAAAATCTATATTTATACGATTACATTTCCTACGGTTGAGGGCAGCTGTAATTAATGGATTTCCCTCCTTCCCCTAATGCAGTCATTTGTCAATTTAAACACAGAATGTCCAATCAATTTTGATGTATTTAGTAAGCAATTTGTCAAAGAGTACTGCATACCAGTTAATATATTAATTCTTGTCACTGGCTTGCTTCTGACAACTGCACGTCGTCTCCACAAACTTGGTCCTCATGAGCCAAAGCCAGGAACATGAAGGTGCCCCTTCCAGAGCCAAAGGACAGAAATCATAATTAATGTTATTTTCTTCTGGGGCCAGTTTTTGCTCTGATTCCAAAGATGGATTCATTAAGATGTTAATCATTCACATTTCAGATATCTGAACTATGGTCCACTACACCTCCAGTGCAATGAAATTCAAAGGGGAGGAGTAAGAAAGAAGGGAAACGGGAAGTACGAAATGAGGATGTAAGACCTCAATGTCACTGCAATTCCACCATGTATCACACACGTGTCTGAATAAATTCAAATATGCAAAAAGTCTGAAATCTGCTCCAGAAGAAGCCAAGGAGAGCCTCGTGACTTATTATTTTAACTCTGACCAACTGGAAAAAGCCTAAAACAGTTAGGAGCAGGAGGCCGATGCTTCCCGCAGGCCAGCAAGTTGTGAAGCTTAAAATGCAAGTTCATTTTCAAACTATGAACTTACCAAAGGGTTCAAACCTCTCGCTACCCACTCTCTCACCTCTCCTCATAGCCACGGCTGCAGTGAAGCACTCAGGTAGATGAGAACTGCATGCTCTGATCCAGGTTTTTGCAGCAGATGTCACTGATGACCTCAAAGCAATGAAACAGCTGTGCTAATCCACTTACAAATACCCTTGGGATAAAGGTCTTGGACACTTGTTGTACAAAATATTTCTTCAAACAATGGTTCCTTGTTCCCTCTTCACGAGCGCTGAATATAACTCTAAAACCCTTTCATAATATTGCAAGGGGAACCGTGCATAACTGGATACCTACGTGCAGTATTTTTGAAGCCTCTTTATCACGAGGATGTTATACTTTTCAGAGACTAAAACAGATTTAGGTTCTGTGTTTTGGCATCAAACCTCACAGCGAAGAAAACCTGCAGAGCACAGCCCTCCCAGCAGCCTGCCAGACGTTTCATTGTTCTGCCCGTCTGCTGACAGAGGTACTCTGTGCTAAAAAGCACACTGAGTATTTTTCAATGACCCAGGGGGCAAAGGTCACTTATTATAAATGGATAATGAGACCTAATGCAATGTTCTGAGTGTGGACAAAGAAAGGGTCTATCCATACCCCCTTGTGACTTGGTCATTCAGGCTTTTATTTCCCCTGCACACTTAATGGAGCCAAACAATTGGCAGAAATGCTATACAGAAACTGAGAGAAACTGCTGTATTCTACCTCTGATAGACAGATACAAATAGTGACCCTGAAACGGCGCCAGAATTCCTCTTACCACTAACGTGGCAGACAGATGTAACATTCACCCTAAGCCTCCTATTTAGCCATTTGCTGGCAATTAAACTTACTGACGGAAGTGATAGGCCATCAAACCACAGGCTGCAGCTAATGTCAGCCCACGGTGCTGCTGCAGGTAAGCAGAGCCACACAACGTCATTTCAGGCTGTGTTTGAGGGGGGAAAGCTAACAGGTGCCCGGGACTCGTGCGTGTGAACCCCATCTGGACTCCTTCACAAACTTCTCTGAGTGCCTTCAGATACGACAACTGCAGAGGACAAATAAAGCTTCGAAGATCACGTACACAAATTTTCTGTTATTGTGAACTTGACTATGCCCTCTATTCTTTTTGTCTCTACTATTTACTATAATGTATTGTCTATATCTGCATTCCGCACTCATCTGACTTAAAATTATTTGCTGTAATTCAAATAATGCAAATTAATGATTTTGCTGGAATTCAGCCACCTCATTCCTCTCCCCTTAAAACGATTCCAGTACAGAAGACATGTGAAACTGACAGTGCTTGAGTTGTTAATGAAACAGAGAAATACAGAGGCTAGCCCTGATTTCGGGAGGTGGGATGAGCACACCTGTGTATGTGAACATCAGTGCTCACTGAGAGGCTTTTGTTCAGCTGGTATCTATGTATTAATTACATTTCAGCAGAAACAAAAGAGTTTACAAATACTTGTACAGAACATCCAAAATTCCCCAGACCACATTCTGTGCTTTGGATGCGTGCTGCAGTAACTGCCTACTACATGCAATAATTTATGTATTTATAGGCCTGACAGTCTGCAGGAGAAATAGCTGAAGACAGCATGGAAGAGAACGACGTCCACAACTAGAGCAGAGAATCTGGGGAGGGGAGAAGGGGGGATGGAATGCTGGTTGAACAGACAAGCTGCAAAGACTCACAAACATAGCTAGCATCTGTGAATAAAAGCTGGCTTTGGAGAGCACTTCAAGATGACTTAGTATTGCTGTTTTCCCTGAAGACACTGTGTTTGTTAGTCTGGTTAGATAATTCTGCAAAGCAAGAGGCCTGACAGCCCTGAAGAACAATAAACGTACACAGCAATGGACAATATCCTTTCACTCTCTTTTGAAAATACTGATCTATGTTTAAATTTCCATCATAAAATATTATACAACTGGCATGCATCCTTGCAATGACCTTTCCTCTCAAAACAGAGCACACATACCTGTATGTGAAAGTAAAACAACACAGAAATATCAGAAAACATTCTGGCTGAGAGGCACAGCTCACTCAGTTTTGAGTGCTGTTAAGTTATTTCTGCCTTTTATTTTCCACACTGTGGATTTTTTCCCCCTTCCTATAGAGCATGGAAAAACAAAGAACCTGCAGGTTTCCCCAACACTCTGAGCTCACAGTGCACATAACACATGGACAGGTAGAAGCAACAGATCTGCTCTGCTGCCAGCACTGCTTTTACCAGTCACCTTCAGCCACCCTGCCCCTCGGCCCAGTTGTCCACTTTCTGCAGTCTGAATGCCCATGTCACATAGCCTGCTGGCATTAGCTGCACTGACAACTGCACAGAGGCTCTGATTTCCCCAGGAGTACCTCTCCATGTGCCAGGAGTTGTGCAATTCAGCCTGTTACATCACTTCAGTCTCGATAATAAAGAAGAGACCTGGTAATTGCTGACAATATTCTTTTTTGAGTTGGGAGAATGAATATATATATATATGTATTACTTTTATAAATAAAAGTACTCATCTATTAAAATATATGGTATCTACCAGAGCTGCATAGTACACATGCATATCTATAGGTACAGGTAAATAAATAAAAGGTGTGTGGGTGTGGGATACAATGGCTGTCAGTGCAGCACAGCACGAGCAGGTGGGCAGCCACCCCCAGAGTGGTGCCAGGGCTCCTGAGGGAAGCAGCTGGAAGGAGCCCAGCAATGAGGTTTTCCAGGGAAGTGGGAAAATGCAGATGCACTTGCTTGTCACTGAATGTAAATTTCATGAGAGGAAATGGCTAAATGCAAGAGAAGTGAGGGGAAGAAACCCTTAGGTCTTATTGTACCTAATGGGTCGCACTTGCAGGGCCTGCCAAGCACTCACTTTCTGCCTACACACTAGCCTCAAGAGCTTGACTCATATTGAAAGTACATCTGCTATTCTGCCATTGCTAGCACAGTTGGTTCCAAAGGTGAACACACACTGAAACCAGCACAAGTTCTTGCTGCACAGATGAGCTCATTTCAACACTCCTAAATACCAACCTACAGGTGTGCATGCCCATTCTCAACTTTTTATGTGACACTCAGCAAATCAGTATTCAGGAGGTGCCCTATAACATCCCAATGCTGGTCCTTTCCCTATAGTTTGTTGTAATCCAACACAATGTACATATTTTGGCATATTAAAAAAAATTAAAAAGAACATCAGAACATTATTTATGGTACACATTATAAGTATAAATTCGTATTTATACTTTATAATGGAAATCTGTGGAAACATTTTACCTTCCCCTAATTATATTATTGCTGGCACACTGTTACATTTCTAAAACTTCATCCTTTGTGGTAAACTGTCTCTAAATCTTCATCACATTTCAGTAATCTCTCTCACAAAAAAACCCTCCCCTCCTAGTTCATTCACAATGAGTTTTTAGAAAGTGTTTTGGCCAACTGCTGTCATTCTGTTTGAAGAATGCAGCTTGAAAATCAGTTTCAGAAAGTCATGCTCAGCTTACAACTTGCACATAAGACAAAAAGTTGTCAGCTACTTACAGCCAGCAAGAAGATACTGGTAGTACTGCACGGCGTCGGCAGCCAGCAGCAGTGGATGGTTTGCATTAAATGGTGGTTGGAGCTCATTCCACTGAGGAGTTCTGAGGTAAAACACAAGACTATTAATATTTAAGCCTAATACAGAGAATGTAAATCAGTATTTCTGTCATCACATATAATTATCTATACAAGCTCACAAAATGTTTGTAATTACTTAAATTAGCTTGTTCAAACACTGAAATACACCACAGGCAGCTGTGCAGCATGACCAAATGGCACAGACTGTGAAGACAATACTTGTTTGTCAGCTGCAGCAACTATTGCACACTGAAATGTCAGGATGTTCAGATTATAAATACGCTCAGGACCCCTGTATGCCATGGTAACATTATTTCATATAAACACACTACAGAACCTGGGCAACTTCTGTGTTTGGTTAACTAGCATTGCTTCAGTACTGTAAAGTCATTGAGCATTTACAAACTGTGAAAATAAAGCTGTGTAAAGTTATGGACTATCGATCCAATTAGAATTTTCAATTCCATTACAACCTACTCATTTCAACAATAATGGTCTAGAAGTCTGTGTTGTAATTTTAATTAGGGTGGGCCATTCCTAAATAGCTTGGTAAATCAAGTATTGATCAATCCAGTCCAGCAATAAGCTGCACTAAGGAATATAGGAGCCAAGAAAAATCGATAAGAAAATATTTTAAAACGTCAAAAGCACTGACAACAGTTTCTCATCAATTTTTGTTTACTTTCCTCCACATGTCAGGAATAATTTCTTCATCTACCTCAAGAAATGCTACCTTCAGCTACTTACAGGATAACTCGCCTAACACTCTGCAAAGCTTCATCTTGAAAACCTCACTCATCTCTCATGGCAGAATTCTGTATTTATAGATATATAATATATAAAAAACTAAATTACAAACTGATCATTTAAAATCACCATCTGATAAAGATCTCTATTGATCTTAAACGTGCTCACATAGCTACGTGTCTATAAGCACTAACAGAACTACACGAAAATTTAGGCTTCAATTTGCTATCAAGAGCCCTCTCCTCTCATTCAAAGCAATGGATTGTAGGAGTCTGTAACAGATAAAAGTAACAGCAAAAACCATGATGCAGTTCATTCATTCCTTTCAAAAAAAAAAAAAAAGTTCATGCTCATTTTCTGGACAAAAAAGAGGAGAAAATAAAAGCAATGAGCTACCTAACCAAAGTCCAGCTGGCTCTCGGGCACGTCACCATTTCCAGAGGCGTGTCATCGCTGATCTTCGGAGCAGTGCTGAGTGGACGTGGCTCCAGTACGTGCTCCACGAGGCTGCCATAGCAGCTGATGATATATAGCGACTCCACTACGAACTGTTTCGATTGATCTGTTTGTGAGAAGAAAGAAAACCTTGCTGCCATAGCAGAACAGAAACAGAAAAAGTATTTACAGAAATCGCAGACTATTCTTGGAAGTCTCTTGGCTTAATAAACTTGTGGTCAAATACACCAACTAAAAGAACTGCAAGGGCTGGGGAGACAAAATCATAACAAGAACAGTGAATTTTCAGAAAGTACACCTACCTTTTTCTCTTTTCAGCCCAGGATTGTTTGCAAACCATGATCTCGATGATCCAAAGACCGCAGCGACACAGAACTCTCCTCCCACAGACTTACTGGGTGAGATTTGTGGAGCCGGTTTGGATTTGCTTCAATAAAAAATAAAATAAAATTATGAAAATTGATTCTCAAAAATGATGATGTCCTTTGCCTAACAGCTGTTCCCAGACACAAATTTGGAGGTGCTGAATATCTGCAGGTCCCCTACGATCTAGCGGGACTGACAAATGTTTAGTATTTCAGGATAATAGGTCCCAAATTCCCCCTGATCACTGAACTCATTAACTTGAGGAACAGCACTGCTCATAATGCAGAATTGGTCAGACTGTTTGAAAGACCCAATATTGAACATTTGCATTCAACAGAATCAAATTCCAAAGGGAATGCAAATGTTCAGAAGTCCTTTGGGAATGAAAAACACAGACTCTGGGCAGCCACCCTCGGTGGTTGGTATTTCCCAGCACTTGCAGAAGATACACATACAGCTAACACACTGAGTGCTGCTCTGCTCCAACCCAGCACAGGAACACCATTGAAACCGTTTAAGTAGACAGGACGTGAGCAACAAGTCAGAGGGAACAGCATGCGGAGGATACAAGGAAAGGGAAACAACGTGTACACTCGTGCTACATGTTAAAACAAATCAGTAATTACACCAAATAAAAAGGTTAAGAAAAACTCTCCTATGAAACTTCACAGTGTGCATGTAGCAGATGGAGTGGACTGTCAGTAGGTTGCATTGAAACATGACTCTGTAATTTTATGTCCTTCTTCGGCTCCTTCTAGGTTAGTATGAATTCAAAACTGTTTTCAAAGCACTGCCCATTCATTCGGCTCATTAAACCTGGATCTCATTCGTTCCTTAATGGAAAAGCTGACTGAGAAGTTCACAAAGGATTCCCTCTTATTCGTGCCCTATTCTTTTTTCCTTCTTTGCAATTTGCTTTCTCTCTCCCTTATTCTGTGTCACTGCTTCCTTCCCTTCCTACCATTCCCTCCTTTCCTTTTATTTTCATTAATTCCTGTTCCATAATACATCAACCTGTGATTACACCATCACATTCTTGTTCATTTTAAAGTAACGTTCTTCAATCCTAAGAATGCTGTGTGCAAATATGTATGTGCCATAGGTCACAGACACAGCAAACCTGTGGTTACGTATTTCACTTACAGACAAAGTAAGAAATAAAATAACAACATGAAAACAAACTTCCAAGAGGAACTCTGTTACACTGAGCAGTCAACTGAAATCTCCACTCATGGACTCAGGTAAATCCTGAAGCTCTCGTGCTTACATGAGAAGGTGGAACGTCCCCAAAGAGCAATTGCAATTTATAGCCAGCAACTTGGATATTGAACTACCACAAAGCACTTAACATCCAACTCCTACATCTGCAATTACAGCTTACTGGATCAAAAATCTGCATTCCAAAAAGTTCCTGACCACAGTATAACAATTTTTACTTTATGTTAACGTATTATTTATCAGCTGCTCATAAATATTCAGAACAGATTCACCTCATTTGGAAATAGTCACCTGTCACTTCTAAGCACTTCTTCAAGCCTTTAAGCTGAAGCGAATTTGGGACTAACAATACAAAATAAAAGATCACTGCTGAGTTTGGGATGCTCTTAGTCCCAAAGACCTACGTTCAACCAACCACAGATACAAACAGCATTGGAGGAAATGCTCTCAGCCACATTCTATTCACTCGACATCCTTGAAATGTCCACCTTTCAAGGCATGCATCTAGGTGTTGTTTCAGTGCCAAAACATTTTCCATTCCAGAATGATGTTTTGTAGACAGAAAGAGCAGACCCTGTAAAACATGATTACTCGTGGAGTTAAACTCAGCCCTGTGAAGAACAAAACCCAACGACTGCTACTGCATCGTGCTGGCTTCTATGTATTTCTGGGAAAAAAAGCACAGGGATGTCAACAAGTCTATGCTGAAATTACTGCAGCCACGGAACCTTTCAGTTTCCCACCTTTTCACTTTAACCTCCGAGTTTTCATCAACACCTTCCAACTCAAGTTTCTTCCTTTCAGTAGATCTGGAAAGCTAAGTTATTTTCTGTAACGGTAATGCCATTAGAAAAATATATTTTCATGTCATTATGATATTTTAACAACCTGAAAACCATAAATCCTCGTTATTATGTAGATGCAAACACACTCTCAGCTTTATAAACGATAACAAAACGATGTGGAAGGTAGGTGGTGAATGAGTGCTTTCTGCTAAGAACTTCTGCTCTTTCCTTGCTCTTAGTCTGTCAGCACTTCATAAATTATTCCATGAGCCGAAATTAAGGCACATTTGGCCTCACTTTTAAAAACAGTGAATTTCAAGGAATCTTCACAATATACTAAATTTCGGAACATGACGTTGCTGGGTTTTTTTTTGCTGGAAAGGGTAATGATGCAGAAGAAAAGCAGGTTGATGGGAATCAACCCTAAGAAATAAGAAAAGTTAAACTAATCTGACCAAAACCTTTGCTCTTAATTTCAGTCTTCTACTGTGAGACACAACGGCCCTATAAGAAACATGGAGGATAAATTGTTAGCAGACCTCTTCCTGCCTGGGTCTGTCCACCTACACCAAGAATTCACAGAGGTACAGAGGTATTCTTATCCCAATTGTATCGATGCAGAAACCTACAGCAGAAGGTCAAAAGAAAAAAAGGAAAAACATAATGCTGAAAGGGATAACAGTCCCAGAGTTTATCTGCAAGAAAGAACCATCTCTGCTTATTTCGTCCTAGGGGGACAATAAGGGATTTTCCTCCATCACTCGAGCAGATCGTGCCATCAAAGCAAGGACCTGAGGACCTCGGGCAGGCCCTGCCATCCACTTCCACCGCAGGGTTTGCAGAAAGCTCCCCCTGCTCTGAGCCCTCTGCAGCTCCTCTGCAAGATGCCCTGGCGTGGGAAAGGCCCAGGGAATGGCAATGTACAGCGTGGGGCTTCTTCCATTCAGTAAGCTCTGCTGCAGGAAGGATGAAGAACACCACGGAGGAGAAAAGGAACTGAGATGACTGTGCCCTCCTGCCCCAGCACGCCGATGCAGGCTGCTCAGGAGCTGGGGCTGCCACTCTGCTCTGCAGCTCAGCTGCAGTACAATGCTAACAAAACCTTTGCATTACATCACCCTTGCTCTGCCACAAAGTTAACGAGATCTCTGCCTCAGCAGAGGCAATGCCAGTGCAATTTCAGTCCCCAACAGCTCACACTGACCTGTTCAACTTGAAGATGGTGACAAAGGCACTTGCTAGAACACAGACTGCAGCTCAGGGTAGGATATCTGGGGAAATTTGTGTTGCTGATAATAACTAACTTCCCTGACACCATTTTGGGGGATGATTCCCATTTTAAATGTAGGAACACTGAGAATAGATGCATATATAGCCTAAAAAACACACATGCATTTTCTATGGAAAAGAGCACTCCATGTCCTGCACAGTACTGCTGGCTTTTCCATCTGTCTGCAGTTTCAGACAGTCCAACAAGTGACATGGCTTTAAATGGATAAATAAATAAATTTCAGATGCACGATATGAAGACTCTGATTTACAAAATCAAATATTAGCCATAAAACAGTACCAATCTCATTCTCCGTGGCCTCTGTTTGGATTTACGTCACCGATGAAGAGGTTATAAACACATCCAAAGCACTGATCTGTAAATCACTGCACAAATAATCCACAGCAAAATGCACCAAAATGGGCACACTGTGTTTTTGAAGGGAAAAGTTTTCTCATAAGTGCCCACAAAAGTATAAGAGAAAAATACTGAATAAAATGTACAGCTACAGAATTACTGAAAAATCCGATCTGTCTCAAAGTACACAGATTGGAATTACTTTATCATGGTGCCTAAAAGAGGAAAATAAAGACATGTTCCCAGTTGTCAAATCATGAATAAAACAAGAGAAAGCAAGAAAGAAATAGCAGGCTCCTTCATTCGCCAGGCAGTAAGCTGTCAAATCTCCATTCATTTTGTTTACATAATTTAGGTCTCATTAAGACCTTAATGGAAACAACATGACTTCTTCCCCCACCCAAAGTGTGTTTTTTATCCTAATTTCTCTGTAGGCTAGTAAAGACCATATTTGTGAGCTAGCACTGGCATTAAACAAACCACAAAAGAGTCCAGTGAAAGACAGGCAACGATTTCTGAGTCTATTTCATATATTCCCCTCTTTAATCTTGGCCTTTTAATCTTGCTTCAATCTAAAATCATTTCTGGTTGACAAGCCTCTCTGCCTTGCTTTGCTGAAGCGCCGGGAGCCCACACTGTGAAGGGAGCACCCAACAGCCATTGGTGAAAGCACATCACGTTCAGCACTCTTCTTCTGGAGCCCTTCACTTCTCACATCACCACTGGATGAAATATTTGGGTGCATCACAGACAGCATTTAGAAACTCAGTCCATAGGAATACTGCTTCAGGAGCCAAACACGTGTCGTTAATTCTTCCCCATGCAGTGCTCGTGTAATAATGATTCACGTGATAAGAAGAAATGTCACCTTTCCTTTTGTGTCATAGTGCCTTTGCTTTTCTTGTGTTTGTAAAGCTTACGTACCCTTTGTGAGCCACCCTCCTGCCAAGACCTTTCTGCTGAAGTCATATGTTCACAGTCACACAGAGGAACCAAATCCCATTAGTAGAACTGAGAGCCACATAGAAATACTCTAACAGAGCCTGACAGATGGAGTTGATACATATCCTTAGCTAAACTTAAGAACAACCCCAAAAAATCCACCTCACACCTAAAGGAAGGTATGTTTTCTAAGAAAACCCTGACACCTTCAAACTTCTTCCATTCTCAGTGCTCATCACTGCAACCACCAAACCCTTATGTGATAAGGTGGAGGGCTGTTACAAAGCACTGCATGAATCCTGAACCAAGCTCTGCCCAAATGAAACTTATGAGTTGCTCTTCTTTTGAAATATATGTCAAAGTTACATATTTAAAAAAATAATAAACCATTATTTCAAATATCCTCACTTTAAGGGAACTGCGGTTTGGTTTTTCCTTGGGTGTAATAAGCTCTTTTTTGCATTTTCTTTTGGCAGTGCCCACCTTATCTGCTTCATGTCTCTTACTGCAGTGCTTCACTGTCCACCCACTGCTAATCTGGCTTTGTATCAGGAGGTCATCATTGATGTTTTCTGTCTGCAAGCAACTTAGTGCCACTATAAGAAGGGAAGCTATACAGAAAAAGCAGACCTGCTTAGAAAATCATTTGCAATCCTTTTTGCTTGCTGGGAAACTATTTCTTTTTTCAGTTTCTCTGCTACTTAAAAATTAAATGCCCTCTCGAAGGTAAAAATAAATAAATAAATAGAGAATGCATTGGTTTGACAACACTCGATGGTGAACACGCATCCACAGCTTCAAAGTGAAATTATGGGGTGCTTCCACCCATGGATCAGCCATGCAGTAAACAATGTGAAAAAAAAAATATCCCGAACAAGAAAGTCTAAACACAGAGTTACTTTCAGTGAGTACAGCAAATGAATCATAGGCATGCTGGGATTGAACTGGGAACTCACCATGGAGCTTTTATGGAAAAACATCCTGCTCCAAACAGGTAAGGTCTTCACGGAAGGGGGAAAAATGCACAGAAATTAGATGAGAACTCCATTACCAACAAGTACACTCTACATCATGCTATTAAGATTTATGCAGGAGGTAAACGAAATAACTTTCATAACCGATTCATGATGCCCTGACAGAGATGCAGAGCTCTCAGGTCACCAGCATGCTGACACAGAGCAGCGCCCGCGCCGCGGGAACGGTGCCACGGACAACGCGAGCGGGCACGGACACGAGTGCACAGGGAGCCCTCCATGCACCACGGCTGGGACACGCATCAGCTGCAGGCAGGCTTGATGTTACAGCTCGAGTTAGACACAGTTTAGTTCTCCTTCCTGAAATCTGCAGACGAGGCTTAGGCAGATGGAGTCAAGAGCCTCAAACAGGCGCTGGACGGTGTCATTAGTGGACAAAGCAAATCAGCAACAAGAGCGACACGCGGGTGACGTTGCACAAAAGCGTTTCCCCACGAAGCACTGAAGGCGTGCATGGGACAGTTTGGTGGATGAACTGAACAGAGGTACGTGCTAAGCAAAAGACTGCAGCACGAGGGACTCCTCTATGGGGAAAGCTCTGCAGCCCTTCTCGCAGGACAGAAACAGACTATCAAATTTGATATCTTTAGCAACTGCGTGACCCAGGAATCTTATTCCCCCATTTATAAGCTTGCACAGAATGCAGGAAAGAGAACCCGAATTTACTTCAAATATATCTGATGTTAAAAATCACCCGATACGTAGAGCTTAGTGCTTTTGGCCACTCAACATTGTATCTGCACCACAGTTTCGTTGTTGCTGAAGTACTTGGGTACAGTGCATCGTTCTCAGAGTGATATCACATCCCATTAATTTTTGAGCATTTTGAAAGGAATTTCCCCTTGTTTACATCACAAGCCATTGCTGTACTGACATTTGCATGAAGTCTGAAAAGCAGAACAGGAGGTAAACGTGGAGCTACTCACATGCTGGCGGCTTCTTTGATTCCCATTTGGGATGTAACATTACCCACAGAATTACTGAATGATTGATTTGCTAAATGCCAATGTGCCATTTTTCTTTTCATACCCGGACTCAGGGGTAAATTCTGGCTAGTTGGAACAAGTGAAGTATTTTCAGGCAATTAACTAAACCCAGCAGGTCTACCACTGAGAGGTATAAAGCACTCAGCCTTATGTATACACATTTAAAATGATACGAGCATGAAAAAAAATTGAAAAAACTAAATCTGGCACGAGGGCAACTTCAAGGAGTGCAGACATCTTCGGAAAAGACCTCTGAGGTGACGGCAGAACAGGAAAACATATATTCTTCTACATTCTAAGATGTAAAAATCCAATAAGGAACAGAACGTGGAAAGAAAATCCCGTGCTCACTCATCATTTGCTGGAACCAGCTGCGTTTCTAGACACAGTATTTGAACTCAGCTCCAGTGCACAAAATGGATGAATTGTACTGTACAAGTAGTAGGACATCCCATACAGCATAACTGAGCCGAGGGCTGTCCTCGTGGCATCATATCAGCAAAGCACTACTGCACTTTTTAATCACCTAGCAGAGAGCTAAGGTTTTTGTACAACCCACAACCAACCAAATTCAATTCCCAGAATCTATCTTGTGTCTATCTGAAAAGTCAGCAGAGAGTGAGCAGCTCTGACCGGGAGCTTGGGATTGTGTGACCCGGACATGGGGCAAGCAATGTGTTTTCTGCCTGCCTCAGTTTCTCTGTCTGCACAAAACAGGCAAATGATGCCTACATGAGCACATAAGAACATCATGAAAATCTGGGGTTTTCAGCCCACCACACTGTATTGAACCAATTATATTTTCATATCAAGAAATCCTTTCTAGTTTAAATATAAATTACCTAGGGAGTGCAGACTTCAGAAGAAGATGTTTTCTTGTTTTGTATTGTTGCTGTTGTCATTTTTATTTTTTTCATAGATGGACTCAAAATCCTGAGTTACATAGAAAATGTAATAAGTCAAAATTAAAGACTGAAGTATAGTCTTATTCGTGAGCCATAAGAAAGACAGAACCCAGATTTTCATTTTCACAAGTTCCACTTTCTTTTAAAATGACTATTTTTTTCCCTAAGATATTTATTTAAGCAATTGTTTTTCTGTATTTCCTCCACATAACATGGATGGTTGTGTTAATGGGGGGAGTACAAATTACAGGGTAACCCAACCTTGAAAAGACAGCACCAGATGGCTGTGCTCGGTGACTAACAGAGCAATGCCAAGGCAGAATCCTCACTGAGGTTCTCTGCTCTCAGGGCTAGTGGGGGCTTTCACAATTCTAACAGCATTTTCTTAATTTCTCATCTAATTCTGAGTTTTAGCAAATTCCAAACTGAAATATTATTCAGTTTTGTTATGTTTAATATAAACTTGCACCTACTTAAGTTTTTAATAAACCAGGGGATATTCCCACACTCTAACCCTCTCTGCTATCCCAACTATTCTGCATCACTTACAGCAGTTGCTTTATAACCAAAATACATTTTATAAAACATCAAAGCGACGTAAAATGTACCTGAGAAACATGGCTGAAAGAGAGAGCCTGCCTGCAGCACACAGCCCAGTCGACCTATTTTAAAGAGTGCTTCAGATTTCTTGTAATACTGTCTTGATTTCTAGTTACTGCACCTCCATAACTATAGTGTGATGGCATGACTTTGCACTCTTTATTTTTGCTTGCCCCAGCAGAGAAACCTGAGATTAACAAAGCCCTTCTCAGTCAAAATAGAACAAATGGACATCAATGATGTTCAATACATGTAATATAAGCAACGAGAAACATTAAAATGATAATATCTCAGCCTGCTTCAACATCAGACACTTAAACTACTCTCCTTATTCAGGGTGTAATGAGGAATGAAAATGGGGAATGGGATGAAGAGCAGATGGAGTCTCATGTTTAAAAACTTACTACATTTTTGGATGGGAAAAAAAAAAAGTTTGTTTCTTTTCCTGCAAGATGCATTGGATGTCTCTGTTTTGACAAGACCCAATCAATACAGGGCACATCTTTGTGTTTCACTAAATCCACACTGAATTTGTGCATGAAGTATGATACAAATATAATGACCATACCACTTGAGAAATTTAAAACAAAAGCTGCTGCCAGAGAAGTCATTTTTAAAATAGTTTTTTTTTTTTTCTGGGGCAATTACTCTATCTTTTATTTCCCTCCTTCCTATTACAGTGCATCTGTGTCCCCACGTTCTTACATTGGAAACAAACTACAACTCATTCCGCAAACACAAGGCGCGCTTAGAAAGCTATTGCAAAGCACAAAGCTTCTTCTAACATATTCGGACACACTGCCTCTTACAGACGAGCATGAGATGGACCATACAGCTCTTCCTCTTCTGAGTCTATAAGCTCTTTGTTACAGAAGCAATGAATTAACCCATTCATGAGACCTGAGAAGGAATTCAGCATAACTATTAAAAATCTGAGAGGGAAACTGAGGCGCGGATCTATAAGGACTTATTAAACCTATCTCCTTTACTGTCTTGCATCCCCCTCATCTTTAAAGCATTAGATGCTTCCTCCCTCATTAGTGCCAGAGCCCCTTTGGGAACGTCTATCTGCTCCTCAGAATGCGCTGACAGAACAAACTGCAAAGTGAGTCAGCGGGATGACAAAACATAGGGACAAAACCAAAGTGCTTCTGGAGGTGGGGATGTCACACTGGGAGACCTGAAAAAGCAAGGGAAGAAACAGAGGGCAGGTACTGGGGGAGCAATAGTGATGGGCAAGAAAGGAGGCACTGCTCCGAGGTACTCGGTGCTGCGAATGGAAACTGTTCAGAATCAGAGTTCAGTGCCCGATCAGATAAGGTTCCCAAACATACAAGCGTATGTGAAAAAAATATCTGTGATGAACAGCATCGCCATGACACAGCTCCAGGTTCTGGGCTTTCATTCCCATAGGGCTACTGCTAAAGAATTTACTGCTGTTCCGCTTGTCAAATAAAGTGACATGCACAGAGCTCTGCCTGAGATGGATCGTATGCAGAGCAGTGATCGGTCCTTTCACCTGAAAAATATTTTGCTGCCCTGGATACTGGCAAAACAAACCCCAGCATGGTTAACAGAAGCTGAAAAACTTCTTTTCCTCTTGCTTTTTACTCCTCAAAATATACTGTAACAGAATAAACGTGTCATTCTTTAAACGCTGCAACGACGGAAAAGGAATCTGCTTCAAGGGCCACTGAACAGCCACTGTAAAACCCAACCACTGCAAGTCCTCCTCCTTTTCTGATCGCTGCACAATCACAAGGTTAAGCAGCTGCTTCCAAGGAAGAGCCTTGTTTCCTTGGAGCACTGCTTAAAGGTGCTGACCACGTAGGTGTAAATACATCTGTCTTTTGCCATTTGCGGTAATACATGCCTCCTACACTTCTCAGAGTGAGGCAGATGGTCCCTGTCCTGTCTAAATATTACACTGCACAGACTTACATTGCTATGTGTTTCCAGAAATATGAGGGCAGATGTTAAATATGTTAAACACACGCTTTGCCCCCTGGAGGTTTAAGTTAAGGCTGCTGTCTCAATTTGGTCATTTTAGGCATGCCAGGCTTCTTGGATGCGAGGCATTCCTCCTAAATCCCCGCTTCATAAATACAGCTTTTCATGTTAATTTTGTGTACTTTCATCAAACATTTTGGATGCAGAACAAATGAAGGAAACGCTCAGCTTAACGCTACACATCTCCACCGGCTTTGCTGAAAATTATGATCCTCATTCACGAAAACTCTATTTACACAGCAGGGTATTTCCCATGGCTGTTTTTTCCTCCCCTTACATAAGCCTCGCTGAGTATTGTAGATTTAATTAAATTTAGAAATTACACAAAATAATAGGGCACGGGCAGGTTGCGAGAGGTAGAATTTCATCAAAGAAAACTATGGATATGGATGCTATTTGGAGTACGTTTAAGAAAAATAAGAGCAAAACCTTACATTCAAATGTCCATTTATTTCATCGGTAACGGCCGTAGTGAAGTTTGCCCGTATCACCGTGGCAATAATAAGCAGCCTTTATGAGGGCAGCTGCCTGAGTTACTGTTATCTGCTGTTAGAGCACCTCCAAAACTGTCCAGTGAGGGTTTCTGTTTAAATCATTGCCCTCCTCACCATCCTGTCGCTGCCTTCCCCTCGCAGACCATCAGATGCCTTCTTACCTTCTTCCTATGTCTCATCCCACCCAGTTCTAAGCATATATTTCTTTGAGTCCACATTTCTGTTCTCCTCTGGCTATACTCTTCGAGAAACCTTTGTGGTATTTTTCCTTTTCCAGGAACTGTGACTCGCTGCTTATTTCCAAGCACATCAACCTTTCCTGAATTTCATTTCCCTCCTGCCCTCATCCAAAATCCCACCCTTCCACACTTTTCAAACTAATTGGATTGCTAACACAGTCTGTTCCCCTTACAAGTGTTTAAATTGTTACCAGAAACAAATGCAAACACAAGCCATTGAAACGTACAGAAGTAAATCACAGCGTTACCCTCGTACTGCTTTACTGCTTCCTAAGACCCACTTACAGTTATCTAGGGAGGCAGGAGCATAACTGCAGGCAGCCTCTTTCCTTTGGGCAACCGAGTGTCCGCAGCTCACGGTTTGGATGTACAAATGTAATGCAATTGCTGTTTACAGCAGTGAGAGCAGGACTGCACTGTTAGACAGACATACAGAGATATACACGTACATACGTGCACACAGATGTCAGCTTTAGAAGCTCATCATGCATACTTAGTGCACTAAACAAACAGGAACAGATTTCCCTGAATGCTCAGAACGCTCCAGCACAGAATGTGGGAATTATTCAGGGAGAGAGGAAATATCCCTGAGCTCTCCTTCTGAAAAATAATTCCCAGACCATGGAACACAAGGTGGGATTCACCTTATTATTGATTAGCAAGAAGCCAGTGAAGCAAAGCAGTGCCTGCATCCCTTTAGCAAAATGCAGGAAATTGCTGTGAACTTGTAGCACTGATAGTTGTTTTGTCCAAGCACAAGCCAAACTCCATCTATTTTTCTTAAAAATATAAAAGCAGTCTGTACCTCGCTGCATAAATCAGCCTTAAAAATTGTAAGCAGAAAATATTCAGGGATTTCAACTACTAAGAATTGAGAGGGTTAAAAAAAAAATCTCCTGCTGGTTTTACAAATTAATTGCAAAAACTGAAGAAGTGGAATTTAGCAAGAGAAAAAGGAGAATGGCTGAACAGAATGAAGTCACTTGAAAATGGCTACAGTTTATGAAACTCAGAGAATCTTCTGTAGTTTCAACATAAATGTATTTAGGAGAGCTCTGTATAATAAGCATTTCTAAGTCCTTTATCATGGCACATCAATGAGGAGCAAAGTGCCACTGATTCCAGAGAGAAAATCTATATGTGAATTTCACAGTACAAAACAGTCACTTCAGAAGAAGAATAAGGTCAAGAAAACATCAGGATTAAGTTTTCTCCCTACTCAACCTAGCTCACCGTCTTTCAATTCCTGACGGTCAAAAAGCATCTCTGCTTGAGAAGTTTGGAAATCAAATGAAACAAACTCTTAAAAAAAAAAAAAGACCCAACAACGTAAACCCATAACTTATTCTGATTGAACACAGCTCTGCTTATGTTTCATACCAATTCCTGGTGTGAAACTGCTCCTGATGTCAGCGTGCGGTGTTTCCCATATGGCAGACTGCAAGAGAATGTCTCATCCGAAAGCATACTCCTGAATTCTTAGAGATCTGTTTTCAGTTTTTGTTTGCCTATCTGTTGCTGGTTTTCTTTTCCCGAGCTCTCCTTCCCCCATACCCAACTGCTCAGTTACCCCTACATTACACACGCTGCAATTACAAATTCATTCATTCATTCCTTTAAATGGAATATGACTAGAAAGAAACTATTTCCACGTAAACGACATGTAATGAGGTTGAGAGGTTTGTGCCATGCTCTTACCCCGTGCGTTTGGTGATGGTCCCCAATGTCATCGGCTGCTTGATCTGAGCGAGAGGCAACACCACGGTCAGACTGGGAAGCGGCAGGAGTCGCGGGTTCCCAGGGTTGTTGTTTGTGAAGTTGTTGTACGTGTCTTGGCTGTTCAATTTACCTGGATGGGACAGAGATGGAGTAAAACGTATGAGCGGAATTGGTTCCTTTGTTTTGTCATTTCTAGCAAGTATCTAAAATAAGCTGTTGCCAAAGAAAGGAAACAGTGAGCTCCTATGGATAAAAAAAAGCAAATCTAAACCAGTCATTTTCAATTCAGGTAGAAAAGGTATCATGGCAATGGAAGCAGCAAATCTTTATTTATATACATATACAGGGGGAAAGGTGCCCTTCCACAGCAAGGATATCCTTCATGGCTCTGCTGCTCCCTGGCAGGATGGTTCACCAAAACGTTTTGGGGTTTGGTTTGAAGAACAGACTCTGGATGCAGTTCTTCACAGGGAAAAAAAAAAAAAAGAATATTCTGGAAGGGAATTTTTTCCTGAAGTACCACATCCTCTGTTGGTAATTGAAAGTTCTGAAAAGGTCGCTCTCGTTTCTCTCTAGATAAAGGCACACAGCACAGAAATCTGCTGAGCTGAGGAAGAAAGCAAACACCACAAGTAACTACATCAAGGAAAGCCATACCCAGCATCATCGAGTGAAGTAAGTATTGAAAAAGACACAGACTTAATAAGAAAAAATAGAGGAGTAAAATGGAAAAAAAAAATAATGGTATTCAAAAAGGGAAGGAGAAAACATCACCAAAAATCCCAGCAGCCCTAAATTTAGCTTGTTTCAAAGAGGTCTGTGCTGGATATACGCCCGGTTTAGATACGCTTTCCTACTTTCTGTATCATTCTATAGTCACAACCTCTCATTCTTCAGTTAGAAAAGGAAACGAGCTGCAAATTTCATGGACAGTAAAGAAAGAAACGTGAAGAAACCAAAGAAAGAAGTTAAACAGAAAAGGGGCCAGTCTGTTTATAGCAGAATCAAAAGTACTTTAAATAGACAAGCAATCATGAATTAAAAGGTTTAGATCATTAACTTGTTTTTCTGTGCTCCTATAATGCTGTGAAATGCTTGCTTTGTTCTTAATCAAAAGGGAGCCATATTGGGAATTAGGTTCCTAAACAACCGCTGCATTCTCCGTAGTTATTATACAAATCCCAGGCCAAATCCATACAATCTGACTGAAGAGCAGCCACCTTTTTTCAAGGAAGAAAAACAGCACAGAAGAGGTTTCTCACAGGAAGCGGCCTGAAAAGCTTTAATGATACTTCAGATGGGCTGCAAATAGGAAAAGGAAGGCAGAAAAATCTTAATGAATGTCTCATCATCTTAAAGACACTCAGTGCTTCCTTTACCCTCCTTTTATACTATATAACTGTAAGCTCGGGGTTTTTATTTGTTTTCCTGCAGTCTGTGGACCTCTGCATCTCAGAGAAGCACAACAACAAAAATGATGAAATTACGAAGTGTATTCTGTGTTAAGTATCTGGCCTGAGCACTGGTCAATACATTTTAAGAGAAATCCTAAGGCCCTAATGAATAACAAGCCTATTGAAGTCTCGGAGAGCAGATTTCATTAATAGCAATTTTCCTGGACCAACTTGGAATAAAAATGAAACAGAAAAGGGGAAAGGGGGGGAGGGGGAACCCTCCGTTTTAAATTAAGACTGAGATGCAATTAATTTTTTTTAGATTAGTTTCATAATGCAGTCTTGGTTCTTGTGGAAAGGAGTATGAATAGTCTGCTGCTTTATTGTCTAATTAGTCACTGTTGCTTGTAATCAAGGCCCCCTGAAAGTGTTTCACTCTCCTGTACTCACCAGGAGCAACTGCCACAGAGCAAGCAGAGGGTACCTGCATGCAGGGCTCCCAACGTCTGCCATTTGTCTTCTCTTACTTGTTAGGAATACAATGATTAACTACGAACTACTGAACGGACTGTGTCATAACAGCTTCTCCCTCTCTGAAGGCACATTTAATTACCCAGTGCCCTCTGCTCTCCTCATCACGTTGTTTTCCTTATGCAAAACTGTTCATTGATTCAACACATCATGTGCATACCAGGCACTTACAGATCTGCCTCCTGTACCAGGATGAGTGTGTTTCCACACAAGCTGACCAACCCCAAGGCAGTCGAGGGCACTCAGAAAACTACAAGATTAAGTTTAAAATCCTAAATTTAAAAACACAGCTACAGTAAAAGGAAAATAGGTAAATACTTAACGTATTTAGAGAGCTATTGCTCGCCAATCCAGCCCTTCCGCAGCAATAGTTAGTTGCTTTGTTGCAAACAAATGCATGGTAGGTATCAAAAATTAAAAGCTGAAATGCTACAAAAAGGAGATAAGGTTTTTCTTGAACATCTGATTACAAGGATATTAAGGTGGCACAGATGAGTATAAGGTTAAAGAACATCGTGCTTAACAGGAAGAAGTAAAAAGATGTGCTTTGGTTTCCACTGAATTATTCACTGTCAAAGGACGTGCAACAAATAAGCCAAGTCCACTAGAAATATCAAACGTTCTTCATCCAGCAGGATCCTGAGCTCAGATTACCTTGCCACATGTGGACAGCACATTCATTCTTCTAAGGAAGCACATTTCAGAATGATACCTTCAGAGGAATAGTTCCACTTCGTGCTGGCAATTTAACTTTAAATGCTAACTTGGTTGTATATTGAAAGCTAAACATAAATCACTCCATATCGAGTTCGCAAGGAATATTTTATACTGCAAATAATTAAAAAAAATAATAATCATTCAGCAATTTCATGGCAACTGTGCTCTCACAGAAACATATTCAACAGAGCATCTGAGCAATGAGGTGCTAACCCTAATCCTAACCAGCAGCCCCCAGGACAGCAGGGCAAGTCTTTCTGGTCAAGTGTTTGCCACAAAAGAGACTTTCAGACAGCAGTTCAAGTGCTGTGTGAGGAACAAATCAAGGCCAGTTTTGACCAAGGTTTATTTTCCACCTGCCAACGCTCCCAGCTTGGGAGCTCAGGATGCCACTTGTTAACCCCATCCACGCACACCCCCAAGGTCAGGCTGGAGGGCTCTGAGCACCTGATGGAGCAGTGGCTGTCCCAGTTCATCCCAGGGCAGTGGGACCGGGCAGCCTTTAAGGGTCCCTTCCGACCCAAAGCATTCTATGACCTTATGATTATTTCCACTCAAATATTACAAGGCTCAAGGTCACAATTCCCGATCATAGCTAAACCCCAAACTCCTACAGTTAATCCTAATTCAGCATTTTAGGCAGCCAGTGCGAAAAAATATGTCTCAATTTAAGCTGTTGGTAAACCTCTTACTAATTTTACTCAGGGACTTGCAGGCAGAGATCAAGCAGACAAGTAGCTGAAAGCCGAGGGCGTTGTGCCCTGGTGCTCTGATAGCAGAGCTTTATTTACAAGTGCAGCATTACACAGGATAACCTTTGCCTGCTGGACCCAGCCAGTATCACCAGTTAGCTCTGTTTGCTGAAAGCCTGCCACAAGCACACCACCCCTCCAAAACCGGAGACACGCTTTTCCAGACCTTTTACTCCACAAATGCTCCGAAGGAAAATGGATTAATGTGAGGACAGAATGAAGGTGCACAGGTCAGGCTGTGATGCTGCAGGCAGGGCACGGGCTGCAATCACCGGGCAGCCATCAGCGACGGGCTCACTTCCACCATGAAGAAAAAGGAGGCCAGGCTGTGCTGGACCAAGGAAATCTCACCAGACAAAGGGAAAACAAATCAAAAGCGCCGTTATAGAACACAGATGCTCTAAGGAAAACAAGCTTCACAAGATTTACTGGTCTGCCACAGAGATGGACACATCTGTGGAAAAGACATCAGCAGCAGCCCCCAGGTAAGGCCCAGCCCACACCAAGGTGACCCAACTGCTACTGAGCACACTCCAACTACTGCCAGCACCTCAGTACCACAGCCAGCACACGGCGCTTTCAATTGTACATGGCACATCTTCTCTTTCCAGCACTGCCTGACCCCCTTGAACCGTGAAATTTGCCTCTGTTAGCAAGCAGGGCAAGGGGACTGGGCCCAGACAGAGTTTTCTGCTAGGAAAGTAATGATCACAAACATTTCAGTTTCTCTGTATGCTTTACATGAAAAAACTAAAGTGGTATCGAGCACATCTCAGCTGCACAGTAAAATGATTCCGTGTTGATTTTTTTTTTGTTTCTTTTCTTCCATTACTCCACTACAAAAAGCTCAGTAGTGCAGAGTCATTAAAATTCAAAACCCATTCGATTACCTTTTGTAGCTCACAGTCTTTAATAGACTGCATTTCAAAGCACACCGTGAAGTCTAACATCGTTAGCACCACACGTAAACATCTTTAATTTGGTAAACAAAAATGGAGTAAATTGAGGCCATGCAATCTTGTGCAGGCTGAGTCCTAAGAAAACAAGCAGTGCTCAGCCATTATTTCTGTTTAAGTGTAACACCAAAGATTCCTCAACCAATCATTCACTAATCATGTAACGCAAGCAAAATGAAATCCTTTCTAACTTGCAAACAGAAAATGGCAGGAAAAACAGGAGTGTCATGTACGTGGTGGTTTATTTTGCTTTGCTTTTGATTCAATCCCAAAAGTTTCGTGGATGAGAATGGAAAGCTTCCCAGCTACAGTTCCAAGACTTTCACCCTCTCTTCTGACCTTTTCTCAGACATGTTCCAGTATCTGTAATCTCCTGCAGTCAGAAGAGGAAACAGCAGCGCCCTGGTGAGAAATGCTGCCTTGTGACCTGGCTAGAGAACCCTGTGGAAGCAATGCTGGTGTGCAGAAGTCATTTGGAAGAGACTGACACACAAACCCAACAGCACACACAGTACCACGAGCAACCAACTGCTGCCAAAGGGGCTTTCTCCTCTCGTGTTTTGTTTCGTGTAGTCAAACAAGTTTATCTTGATTTGTAAAATGTTACCCATTCTCCAAGAAAAACTCAGGAAATTCAAACTACTTTACTTATCAATCTAACTATATTAAAGTTACTTTGCAATTTCCTTGAATTGTACACTACCAAAATTAGCTTCATTTCACACCCATACCCTCAATACTTCAAATACAACCAAGCCCATTAAAGACACAACACTACACATTAGCTACAGCCTGTATGCACACAGCTTTAGCTACTCTGAGCAATTTTTTCTCTCAGCTGAACTGGTGCAAGTCCGAAACCTATCTCACTAACTTGATTCCATTCAAATTGATGGGAGAAAATAATGCAGGCATTTGATTTCATCTCATTGAAAACTGCTTGATATTGAACCTTTTGAAACACAGCTGCACTACATCTCACAGTGACCCTAAGAAAGCCAAACTTTCTGTCTTTCTGCATCCAGGCAAGGCACGTGATGGCAACAGATGAGCTTGTAAGTGAGAATCCTCTGCCAAGGCATGCACGCACCAGTCCAAGTGTCTCAGATGAGACAGTGCCCTCTGCCCTCTCGTCCAGCCTCCTTGAATTGCTTCTCCTCAGCATCTTCCTCTCAAAACTGGAACATTTCTACATAACGTTTCTTTCTTCCATCCATTTCTTTTTTCTTCAACTACCTTCTGCTTCAAAAACTTTGTCTTTCAGTTACAGTGTCCCACAAGTACATAAGTTGTCTCCACTCTATAGCTGTGAGGACAGCCAAACTCTTAGCTGTCTTGTGTAAAAAATGTCTCCTTAAAGACTTGAAACAAATGGCTGCTTCTTCCCTTAATATTTCCCCTTCTCATTCTGCACTGATGCCACTTTGCTACGCTAACATTGCTCAAAAACCTGCTTGGTAAAGCTGCCTTGAAGCACTTCATTAGAAAACAACCCCTCTACCACACATACAATTCTGGCCTCATAATCACCCTTCAGGATTTATTTAACTAAAAATATTGTTGGTACTATGTTCAAGACCATTTATGGGCAGAACTCTCCCTGAAGTAAAAACAGCAAAACTTGATTGCCAGCTGGTAATCAGGCCAGTTGGCTCCAGGCTTTGCATAGCCATAAAGCAGGCTGTGCAACACCTCACTTGGTTTGCTCCAGATGCTGGTTACCAGCAAAGCGAGCCAAAGTGGCCTTTCTGCTCTTAAGTCATCTCCAGTAAATGCCAGACACAGGCAGGGAGGGGTGCGGACAGTTGCCACGCTGGTTGTAGCAGGCCTTAAACCTTCAACTCTGCGCAGGTTAGTGGATTGGTTTCTTCTAAGTTCCTCTTCTAAGCTATGGAGTATTTCACACATCCTTTTCCATAAGTGGCTATAAACCAGCTCTGCACCAGAAGCTGTGTAGTTGTAGCTACCCCAGGACTGCACTCGAGTGTAAAGCTTCCAAGGAAAGGACGATGTGAGCTCAGACCCAGTGCTCCACGAACGGGGCTGTCCTCCAGGCAGGGTCTGGGTGCTGTGCAGACACTCTGTTGCTTCAGTCTCTTGCATGCAGGAATTATACCGACACAGTCTGATGGTGAAATGCTGGAGAAGGGCCCCGGAAAACAAGTAACTGCTCCTCCTCCTCCTCACCACGTCTGTCAGTCAGAACTCCTATCAACACAGTTATGAATACAAAGCCTTCTTTCAGGGATGACTCTGAGGCATTTCAGCATTGTTAAGAAAAGTTGGGTCTCTCAGACGTCTCTTTCAAATGATCCCAAATAAAACTATCTTTATAAATGCAGCTTTTTGCTATTGGGACAGCACAGCCAGAAAACCTGATCAGTTGTGAAACCACATTTGAGGAGTCTGGAAATTTCTGAAGGATGCTTCTCTAAGCAGTTGTGTTGGGTGAGGAGACAGGGAATGCTGAATAGCAGGCCTTTACCCAAACTCAACTTATCAGAAGTTAGCACCTATAATAAACTACATCTCAGTATACCTGGGGCTCAATTTTTATCTTCACACCTTATTACCTTTGCTGTGCTTCCCTCTGCTCTGCCTGCAACAATCAGCACTAATATTTTAATGTCTGAATTCAACCCAGGTTCAACACGCAGTATTTACGCCAAGTTATGTGGGGGGGAAAATAAAGTGCCCTGAGAACCACTGCATTTGAGAACTTGATAATAATATCCATGAATAATTATAATAAATGGCTTGTCTGAAACATCCATAGAATAGGAACTGAAGCAAGCCATAGCAATCTCTCTCCCTCTTCCACCCACCACACACCCTCGGCAGCTCTGCTCTTTTACCCATGACCGTTCAGGATGTTTTCTGGCTCCGTGACAGCATCGTGACTCAGGTCATGAGAAGTGTCAAAGATGCATTTCCTCGAGATGGGAAAAAGCAACTGATTTTAACAGCCCACAAAGACTAAGCAAAAAGAATAAGCCATATCAGCATATTTAGGGGTAAAGATAAACCTTTTAAAAGATACAAGTATATTTTATTTCCAATCTTACTGCTTACGTTTCCTTCCATAAAGTGTTTACATTTTTCAGACTCCTAAAAATGCACAGTTGATTTAAATGCCTTACTTAAGAATAATAAACTCGAAGACAACAAGAGCAGCATCCATTACTGCTTAATCAATCACTGATCACATACACAGGCAATCTGATCCAGGCTGCGTGCTCAGGGGATCTGCCCCAGGTTCCCCCCCAGCAGCAGTGGCTGTGCCCAGGAGCACCCACTACCAGGGCAAGCAGGAGCTGGGTGGGCTCAAATTCAGCACATCCACCAGAGAAAGCCACTGCTCCCAGCAGCTCTTCTCCCACTCCTTTCCCTCCCTTCCTAACATGGAGTTTCACACGCTTCCACCATCCTTTACCCACAACGCGGAGCATCACTAACATCACTGTTTACCAATGTCCAACTGGCAAGTGCTTTGACCACTGCTTTGGCATTTGCTGTGCTAAATCACTCAGTCACATATTTTTACTCTTCACACCTCAGGAACTTCAATTCCCTTCTGCTGTCAGCCTCTTTCAACTTTCAACTTATCTGGGATACTTGCATCTACTTTTCTGAAAGCAGAGTTGCCCACCTCGTTGACCAAGGGAAGCAGGTTGAGGTAATCTTGTGGGATTTCAGCAAAGTTTTTGATACTGTTTCTCATGACATCCACGGCAAAACATAGCACGATGGGTGACCAAGTGACAGGTCGGGCTCCAGGGGTCACAGCCAAGTTCCATTACGCTCTTGGGGTTCTGCAGGAATCCATTTTGAGGCCTTTCTCTTTAATGCCCTGGGACAGTGGGGACAGCCCCACGTCCAAGGAACACGTGGCCAATGTTCTGAGGAATACCGTGTGAATTTTGGGTGGTCCTGCATGGGGTCCTCTCCAGCTCAGGATATTCTATGACCTTAATTATAGAGGCAAATGTACATTTGCCCCAGTCTCAGATCAGCACTGTTTACAAGCCCACTTCTAAAACACTTTATGTACACACACGAACTTCCACTGTGTCAGAATTTAGCAGTCTACTTCTCTACTTATCTGAAGGCAATGGAGCTTTTCCTTGCACATCAGAAACTATCCAATGGATACCGCCCACTTCATTCTCTTCACTGATTCTCCATCCATTACCAAAAACATAAAAAAAGCAGCAAAAACCACTGCTTACTTACAACCAGTCAGCTGCTGGGCAGTGCCTGGAGCAGTGCTTAGGTTGGCTGTTCATACCTCTGCTCACAGTGTGTGTCTGGAGCTGCTGCAACCACAGAGGGATGCTTCTGCCCAGCCCTGCACAGCCGACGGGCTTAGCACAGCACCGAGCCTTTCCAGATGGAAGGAATGGCTTTGAGAAGTGGTTAGCAGAAAATTCCCACCAGGTAATTTTTGTTTTCTGATTGCCTTCAATCTGTACAGACATACTCCAAATGAGCGTGTGCAATCAACGGAACCGCAGAACCAATTGCCCAACGGATCTGGACGGTTCGTGGGAGCAGCTCAGTGACTGCGCCGCAACCCCCAACAAAAAAGCTCAACTCTTATCGCATTTGGTGTTTCACACCCATCACCAAACCACCACCGGCACGCGTCGCAGTTTGCTGGGAGCCAGGAGCACAAAAGGAGGGATACAGAACCGCGCTGCAGATCCTCCCGAAGCACGAATCGTGATCGCGGGGGGGGGCACGGAGCCGCGCTCGGAGCGGCCCCCGCTCGGATGGCCGTGGCCGTGGCGCCCCCTGGCGGCAGCGCGGGGCGGTGCAGCGATGGGTGACCCCGCGGAGGGCACGGCTCGAACCGACGGGAGCAGCGGCACTGAGCCGGGCCCGGCTTGCTGCTCCCATGCGCTTTTACCACGAATGCCTTCTGCAGATGGAAGCTAGGATTTGCAAAGGAGCAAAGCAAAACCTTAGCGGAAGCGTTTCAAGCAACCTTCCTCGAGTTAAACGCTGGAAAGGATCTGCCCTGCAGTGCCTTAAAAGTTACGATACAGTTAATTTTCTTTGAAACTATTTTTGTCTGCCTTTCTCTAAATAGGTGGTTTCTTAAGTGAGTGTTACTTAAAGGAAACCAATCTGTTTTTCAGGAAGGGCTGATGATGTCAGTGCTTTCAGCTCCGCTTTCCCATAAGAATTCTTCTAGTAAAAGGAGTTCCACGCTGGGAAATAGTGAAAAGTAACATGAAAATATTTAAAGCATCTCAGCCTGTGTGTTTATCAAAGCTCCAGATTCAAGCCTGGACTTTACTCTGTTGTGATCGTAATGAAGGCAAAGTGAGAGGACCCTCTTGATACTTAAAGTTCAAAAAGGTTTTTCAGTGGAAAGCAGACTGTACTTGAATATTCCCGAAGAGCCAGTCCAAGTCTGCAGGCAACACGCACAGAACAGCACGCTTCTCCGTGACTTGCTTCGGAGCAGGCATTACATTCAGAACAGGATAGCTGGGCATTATGAGTGCTTTTGGCAAAGCTGTCCCAACCAAATAAATACTTCAATCCCCACTTAAATGACGAGACAAATCAGACAATATTATATCATTACTGAGCATTTTTTGTAGCTGTAGGAGTGTAGCAAAAGCTCCAGTGCACACTTAGCTCCCTATGCTTAAATCTGTTCTGATTCTGGAAAATCCATCAGTGAACAACAGCAGAAAGGTCAGGGTAGAGCCACACAGACTTTGGGGGGACACATGCAGCACTGAGGGCAGGGCTCTGTTTTAGCTGCTCTCAGATCAGTGCACGCTGTACCTGGGAGGTGGGCAAGGGCCATCTCCCCCATCTTACAGAAGTTGAGAGGTCACATAAGGCCATATCTACTGCAATTCCAGCCCCACAACCAGCTGACGTTGTAACAGCCTTATAATAGTAAAAGCCCATAAAAGGATCTCAACCAAACTCGGATATTACTGACAACGCACTCTGGCAACTCAAAGGAATGACAAAAACATAACCTTGCTGGATTAGCAGGCAGAAGAACTCAAACAAACTCCGGGTTAGCTATAAAAGGTGCAAGGAAACATCTCGTTATCATCCTCTATTTAACAGTTCACTTTGTTCTGCTGAAGAGAACAAAGCCAAACCATGATTCACTTGGAAATGAAATCATCCCCACCCCCAGTGAAGGCTTACATTGTGTGGGTAAACAGTTTGTGGGGGACTCAGAACGAGATGTAAATAGATTGCTTTCCTACTATACACACAGCACATAGTTCCATTTTGAAACTGAGAAGTAAAAAACAAGTGAGAAAAACGTCTGAAGTCTGAAAATATTTACAAGAACAAAAGTTAATCACGAGTTCACATCAACGGGTTATAATTGCTAATCAAAATAAAAAGAAGACAACAAGCCAGCGTTCTGCTCGCTACGTCCCCTGTGTTTGGCCCAAGGTTGCAGCCAGGCTATTGTAGTGCTACAGAAAGGAGAGCAGAAGCATTAACAGCAGTTTCTGTAGCTTGAGGCTCACTCAAGTAGATTTTAAGAAGAAAATCATGACATCAAGACCCCACGCAAAAAAACATCCTCCAGAAATGAAAGCAGTTTGTCACAGTGCTTCTGAATCTGTGATGCACTGGACAAGCCGCGTGTGCATGTGTGCCCACAGAGCGAGGCACTCCGACTCATCCTGGGCTCTGCGCTCAGATTTCCTCACCAACAGCTGCACTGGAGGGGTGTTTCAGGAGACAACAGCCTTTCCTGAAGAAAACTACCAACTTTAAATAACTCTGCAAGTAGGGAACGCCATTTATTATTCTTCAGCTGCAAAATAGAAATCCAAATCTACAAGTTACCAAAATGTCACACAGCAAGCTGAAAGTGAAGCAGTAAACCCAGAGCTGCCCCTTGCTGCTCTGTGTATGGGACCACGTCCCTGTCAGCAGTGTCACAACTCCGAGCAATGATTTCATGTCACAGTACATTAAGGAGCTGTTACAGTTGTGCTAACCCACCTTAGTTCACAAATTAAAATAATCACCACCATCTCCTGCTAATCCAGCTGCCACAGACACACAAAATCCCTCCACTGAGAGCCACTGTGAACCTCAGTTAATTTTTTTCTAGGTTGATGATATAAGGGTTTTTCAGAAAGGGATATAATGTGGTTCAATGTCCTGCCTGCCTCCTGTTGAACTGAAAGATTACTGAAATGAAAAAGCAGCAGTAAGATTGCTAAAAACATAATGATAATTTACCAAATATATTATTTTGGACTAAACAATTTTTTCTATTTTTCCTTTTTTTCCACCAAATTTTTCTTTTTTAAAGAAAAACTGCAACCTGTTTTGCTTTGTGTCTACAAGCTCTTCTTTCCATTTAAAGCACCGTGGTGCTCTGGATTATCTCATTTAAACAACAGCGTGTGCCTATCACCCCACAGTTACTGCACACTCCAGTGCCAGTGCTGGGTGCACAGGAGCTGTCAGTGCTACAGGGAGCAGCAGCTGGCCCTGAAACACACCTGGTCTATGAGGAGGCCACAAAGTGCTCCCTGTGCTATCTGCCCTCCAAGATCTGTTGTCCCCACTGCTGCATATATGTGTCTACTCATAAAAATGTGTTCCTTAGAATCAGAAATCTCTCAAAGGTTATCTCTAGCAGTAAAGATGCTGACCGTGACAGCACATAGTTGGGGTTTCACAAGCATTTCTTATCCTACACGTAATTAGGGAAGAGGAACTGTTCCCTGTGGGTTTCAATACCTCTACACTGGAAAAATGTGGCTAGCTGTCCCAAAATGATATTTAAACTTTCACTTCAATGGAAGCTGTGACTTACTAGAAACAAGGGGTACATCTACAGGAAATTCTGAAGTCAGATGAGTTCCTTCCAGTTAAGACCTCATCCAAAAGAAGGCAAAAATAAGAAAAAGGAGAGAGTGGAGAAGTGGGGACAGTAACAGCTCCTGAGCCTTTTTAGAGGCTCCCTTTCACCACCACAGAAATA
Organism: Cyrtonyx montezumae; assembly: GCF_038088225.1. Classification (NCBI taxonomy): domain Eukaryota; kingdom Metazoa; phylum Chordata; class Aves; order Galliformes; family Odontophoridae; genus Cyrtonyx; species Cyrtonyx montezumae. Next base: position 8,245,840 of record NW_027071881.1, read on the forward strand.
GGATTTATAGATACATCCTCCATTTTTCTTTTCCTTAGTATATTAGTAGTCCATTGCTAATAAAAAAAATAAAGAGACAATCATCTATTCCCTCAGTTTCACATTGCCTCGTTTCCACCAGATGTGCTTTGTGATCATCCAGGCTGATGACTAATAGGAAACCTAAAGACCTCAAAACTTTCAGAGTAGAGTGGAAATTATTAACACATCTTTGATAGCAGTTTCCTTAAGTAGCTTGCAAAACTAGAACTATCATTCCTAAGTATTTATGCATTGGCTCATCCTTATAAAATCCACACACCAAATAGTTCTGCACCTCAATTTATGAAACTCAAGTTTTAGTGGCACAATCTACATGGGCAAATAGAGGGAAATTAATCAATTCTTGCCACCCGCAGTAAATTCAGTGCTCCTGTTTTTCAGGCTGCTAGCAATTACTCTGAAGCTGGAAGAGCACGAAGGCCTCCGGGCCAACAGGTCCAATGATACTTAAGAACCAAATTCTTGTGGGTCAGGCAGCAAATGCTGGAATGACTTGGGGGACGCAGGCATTAGTGACACTGGGAGAAACGTTTCCTGGCAACACAGTGGGGAGATAAAACAAAGGAGTTTACCGTGGAGTGGAGAGCCAGAGGGACTGCTCGACAGGCCTGGAACAGGGCTACAGCGTCCTCCCTGCTTCGACGTCAGCTCCTGCTCGATCTCTTCCAGCCCTGCGCTCTTCTGGAACCGGCTCATGCGGTTCACCACCCGTGGTGACATGTGTGTTCGGACACAGGGCTGTCCGCCATAGGGATTGATTGGAAAAACGTGGGAAGTGCCACGGAGAGTGCTGACCACCACCCAGCGGCAGTCGTGGCTGAAGGAGATATCCTGGACCTGGAAAACAGAGAAGTGAAATGGAAATGCAGTCATCGGTGCACACAAGGAAAGGGCTAGCGTGTTCGAAAAGACAAATCTTTATTGGAGATGTTAATAAAAAGACAAAGTGATTTTTTCTCATAAATACCAAGTGAACCTTGCTGCAGAACAATACCCAGTTCCAAACCCCACGTGCTTAGCAAAATATTCTGATTTCTTTTTTTTTCTTATAAGCAGGCCTGAACTTATCAAAACAAATCAGGATGCAAAGCACTGCACAAAGCCACGAGAGCTTGGCATAATTTTCAAACAGAACTTAGTTCTAAAAAGAACTGGGAAATCATTTCAATTACATGTTTTGTTATTTGCTTTCTTACTTTGAATTTTAGAAACTACCCAAAAAGGGGGAAAGGGAGGGATGAGAACAAGAGAGAGAACACATCTGAGCCTGATTTTGACAAATACTGGCACCCAAAACTGTATTTAAAGTTAACAGAAAAACCATGTCCTGCATACCATGTAACTTAACCAACCCAAAATCAATGGCCAGACGTTGAAGCTGTCTCTAATGGTCTGCTGCTACTCTCAGTTTGTCCATCAGTGGAACTACCATCCATTCAGGTATCTTGGGACTAATGCTGCTTTTAGGTTTTGACAATTTCTCAATGTAAAATCGCTCCATTTCATAGCTAACCATCTTCATTAATCAGCTACTGAAGGCCCAGGAAAGGCCCCAGTTAGATTTCTTCTTACACGTACTAGTTCTTATCCACCACTTGAGAAAACACAACCCTTAATTTTTGCTTAAAATGGTCAGCGTGGAAGCAAATATAGCAATACAGTTAAATACTTTCTATCATAGTTACTGCTTGCACAGATCTCAGATGTGAAGTCCAGAAGGACATAATTCCCTTTTAAGTGTGCTTTACATAACACTTTGATGGAAAGCAAATTCTTGTCGCTGAAGGAACGCTTTAAAAGAGAGATTAAACTTTGTTTCCAGCCCCATACTGGCAGACAACTCAAGAAAACAAGCAGTCTAAGCTAAAATGATTTATCATAGAAAAGAAGTCCTAAAACAATTCTTCCAACAGTGTTTTTAAAGGTAAAAGCTGACTAAAAAGATCCACGTACACAAGTGGGATTTAACACGGCAAACAAACATACAGATGAAGGATTAGTTTTCATTATATTATTATATAGAATAAACCAAATAAAATTCCTTCAGATTTCACTGAAGCCAGTTTTACAATACACTAGGTACTCAAATCGGAGTAAACACTGATAAAATCTTGACAAATATTCCAGAAATGCACTCCAGCTATTCCAGACAAAAGCAGCAAGCATTCATCAAAGTGCAAGTTTCCAACTGAGCCCCGAAGCCTTTGAGATAAAACAAGGATTTCAGTCTCGTGACGAGATATTTGGCTGACAGACTGTCACTACACAAAATGCTTCATCGACATTACATAGATAAACTAAAAACCACACCTACACACCTGCTCTTTTCAGTTGTGGTGATGTACCCAAACGATCCCTAATGATACAGCTCCGCACGCAGCCAGAATCTGACAGCTTTAGCACTTGTGGTGATTCTGGTATTAGTGATGTAAAGTCAGAGCACTTACAGTGCCTGGTTTGCCTACAAAGTGCTTCACCTCCATAGACTGCTGTGAAAGGATTAGAGACCCCACGGGGATTAACGTGAGCCAAAAAAAGAAACCCCAAAGCTGTGGGGTCTGAGCAAAGTTATGGCAGCACGGCCACTTAAAACACGTGCAGTTTGAAATGTCTGCTGGTCCACATCAAATGTAAAAACTGTACACAAATGACCATCCCCAATTAGAATGGAAAGACTCTTGACATAATGAAGTCATTACATCTGTTGGAGTATATCTCCAATCCTATCTTTAATTTCTAAAAACACAAAGAACAGCCACATCTTTCTTCAGACACTGACCTCCCGAGCACACATCTGTTTGCCAAATATTTGCTATCCATTTTAGATCCTGCTTCGAATCATGAGGTGACAAAGAAGAAAACGTATCTCGCTGTACTGCGTACCAGAAATGTATGTTTCCATATTAACAGTCCATCCTCAGTGTGCAACCTTAGGATTACGTGGTCTAAAAAAATAAATACTCGTAAATACAAAGGCCTTGGCATCTGACAACTCCAGCCAAGAAACTGGGAAACAATCGTAGCAGGATGTTTTTTTCTCAATGTAAACGTTACACAGAAAAGTATTCCTGATCTCCAGGAAGAAAGTGTCTGGAACACCGTCATCCAAAAGGTCCTCTTAAAATAACGACCACGAACACCACGGTTGGACACCGACTACCATGGCTGTGATGGTACACAACAACCCAACGCACCGAGGCGAAGAATGGGTTTCTAAGACACATTGTGGGGAGAAGAAGTGCAGACAGATGGGCGTGAAATGGATCGAGACCTCTAGGAACACACCTACGAAGCCTACTCAGCAGTAACAAGCTGTGTTTTGGAAGCTGCCTCTGTACACGAGCATCTCCTACCTGTCTCAAAATTGGCCTAGTTTGACTTCGCGTTGAGCAACAGTACGGCAGACAGTTCAAGGAGTTAATTCAGAAAACACTTCTAGTTTCATATGAAGCTCTGGTTAAAATGCATTCACATCAGAAGAGCACAATCCTTCAGGCACAGGAAGGAGCCCACTGCTCCTTTCCAGCAGACCTGGACAAAAGCAGCAGTCCAAGTCAGGAGGAGAACGCTCGCTGCGGCGTGCAGAGATCTCATCAAAAATCAGCTGTGTGTGTCCATGAAAAGAAAATATAAATTATCACATCAGACTTGCTGTTATCCACCACACTGTTACTGTACACTGCGCAGAGTTCTTGACTGCTTCTTGTATAAACAAGCTGCACAGTGGCCCATTAGTGGTTTTCAAGTTTACGCTAAGCGTTGCAATTTATTGCTGTCCTTTAGGTTAATGGACTATTATTTCATGTATTTATAATATATTTCTGGATTTGTTGTTAATTATGATGTAATGTTTAGATACTAAAGATCAATCAAGACCCCATAGTGTTTACAGATATATGTTAATAAACTACAAAGTACACTGGATCTCTCATGATGCAAAGTTTACTCTCAGCTCAAGGTCAACCTCAGATTTAATACCCATGTCTTTATTTCAGAATTTAATCTATCCTCTCCCATCCATGCCAATGAAAGGCAACACAGACCCGTGATTTTAGTTAACTCAGGAATATTTAGGATATTTAAATTGCAATACCAAGTAGTTTGGTGGGAGTACCAGAGCTTCCTCCTGTCTTTATGACTGTTACTTCAGAGTGCAAACTGAGTGAGGCAGTAGGGCAATGCAATATACAGAGTGCTGCAAGGACAGGACATTTACCAACAGCTCCACTGAAGATCTGCTTCCAAAACCAACAGCTATTTCTGATATGACAAAAGCCTGGAGGGAATCACCCCAACCTGAGGCTTCAAAGCTGAGATACATTCACTTTTTCATATAACAAAAACCTGCAGAAGTTTCTGCTGCCCTTCCTTCTGTATTCCCACAGTTTGTCCGAATATAAACGAAATGTTAATTGGAGTATCTTCATACTTTATTTTTTTATATTTATTTATTTTTAATTTAAGCCACAACTGGAAGGAAACAAAACGGAAGCAAAAGCAGCCCACAGAAATCCTATTTTTAAAGCAGTTGATTAAAGTGGGATAGCCAGAGGTATGGCTGATTACACAAGGGAGCACATGGGACAGCAGTGACCTTGTTTACCACTACCCCTGGGAATGACCGACAGCCCATACCCAGCCTCTGGGTTTCATGTCTTCTGGAAGTTAATATTGTACTAACTTGGTGCACTACGCTTACGTTTACACCAGCACTTGCTTTCTTCTGAAGGAGAAGGAGCTATAGGGGCTGTCACAGCAGCTATGGGGCAGAGACAAGTGAGCTGAATGCAGTCTGCAGCCCCCAGCTGTAACACGGAGCTGCCAACACGGAGCTCACGTCCTCCCTGTGCACATCCACTGATGTGTGCACGAGGTAAGAGTTAGAAAACAAAGCTCACAGCTCTGCTCCATGTACTTTCATAGTAATTATAGGAAACAACAGTTGAAAATCATTTCCTGGTGCATTTTCTTTCCTTTTCAGGCATGGCAAATTACTCCAGTAACAGTACATACATTCTTGTGCATTTCACTGCATTAACTTGGATCTCAGCATCGAAGTGGAATGACAATAGAGCACAAGTGGCATTACTGCATGCACACCAGGCAACGTCACAGAGAAAGCGTACCATTATTTGAAGATGTGACTTAAGTTTTGAAATATACTGAGCAGGGAGACAGAAATGCCATGCAACAAGAAAGCAGCAGTGCTGAGTGGGGGAGAGTCAAAATAAATTAGAGAACTGGTCAGCATCTGACTTGTTTTGGTCATGAAAATTAAGGGAACAACATGACAACAAACACAAATGAAAAACTAATACAATCATGGACTGCACGATCTGATTTATCAGACCCACATGGACATTTCACTGCATTAACCCTGCCTCCCTCAGAACTCAAAAGTGATATCACCTCTACAAAGCCCTGTAGAACCTGGGCACCCTGAGGCACTCACCAGGTCCCTTGAGCTGGATACTGGTTGGTATCCAGGGTGTGTTAGCTAACCGATGTTTCACCACCTGGACACAGTACATGACATAGGTTTGAAGAATCCCCGTGAAACCACTCCAAGGACACAACGCTGCATTGTGCAGAGAAGTGCAGAGCAGCCTGTGTTCTGGGGCAGCCCATGCTGGAATGTTTTTATCATTCCCTCTGTTTACTTCTGCCGACTGCAGTCAGCTCTAGCAGCAGTTGGAGAGTCAGAATAACAAAAGCCTGACAGCGTAAGAGATTACAGAGGGCCCTGGCCAGTGGCCCACTGATGCTATCGTTACGTTTATTTGTTCTAGGTGGAGATAATACTGTTTTCAGGGATTTTTTTTTCTGTTTACAATTTAAGATCAAAAGGAAAGGATCATCAGGTGACAGTCTAACTTTCATCTGCAAGTAAATGAACTTCTCTGGCTTCAAGCACGCTATACATTCATTACAAACTTTCTAAAGCACTCTTGGATAAAAATATGAGTGCAGTAAGTGTGACTCACAACACAGGAACTGCAAGGAAATGCATCCTTAACCAAGAGGTGTGCTGCACACACGTTCCTCCCCTTGCAACTCAACTGTGCAGTGAGGACTCCCTAAAGGCTTCAGTTCTCCCCCTGGTGTGGCTAAATACAACCAGCCCTTCACTGGGCCCTCACGATGTGACACAGTGCAGCAAACACTCTGGGTTTTGTTCTGCACAGAAAAAAAATTCTAAAGTGTAAGAAGGTCTTAAAGACTAAAAGATCTTAATCCAGCGTAAGTGACAGTGGATTCTGACTGCGTTTGCAGAAAAGTAACTTGGAAAGTTGTGACCTTAGGACTCCCATCACTCAAACCAACAAAGTATCAGAGCACTTCACATTCTTTCCAGGCTGTTGTCCTCACAATTCCCTCAGGAGACAGAGGTCCATTTTCCATCTTAACCCATCTTGATCTCGGTCACACAAAAAAGCCAGGGGCTTAGCCAGGAATTGAGTACAACTAATATATCTGACTCTGCAGAAAGACATGTTGGTGACTTAGAGACACTGCTCGACTGCAGCAAATCCATCAGAAAACACCATTATTAAATCACAACACTTGCTTCTTTTTCTTTGATAAGCATTAAGCGTGCAACGTAATCCACTTGAGGTGCTTTGGTGTACAAGTGACGGGGCAGACTCCCTGGCAGACAGGGATGCATCGAGGCACTGCCTGCACACAGCACGGGTGGAGGTGGAAGGGGCAGCCCTGGGGATGCTCTGGGGCTGATGTGTGGATTCAAGCACTGCTGTAACTCCAGATGTACTCAACGTTTGGAAGGCCAAGGCATACAGTTCCCAAACTTTTGGACTCGGAGTGAAGCAAAGCTGCTGCAGCAGTGCTTTGTAGTTTTGTAGCATCAGTGGTGAGCGTTTGCTAAAAACACACTAACTAAATCAAAAGGGAAGGAAAAAAATCATGCATCAGAAATAGAGGCATTTGGGGAAATACACCATGAAGCACTATTGGCCACAATCTCATGTATGAAAGCAGATTATTTCAGTATGGATATTCAAACACCACATATAATAAGGACATATGATGACGTTTAAGCAATTTATAATGGGAACTAACTAAACAAATTCTGACACTGATAATCACTCATGTCCATCAACAAAAATTAGAACTTTTTATAGCTCCAGTACAGAAGGTGACCTTTAAGACCATTGGCCTTGATTCACAATTTGCTTCAAACCAGGGGGAAAAAAGTCTGGTTGCAAATGCATAAATGCTGTTCTAACCAAGAAAGGAGGTACAGAGGCTTCCATGCATCTCTCAGAATATCTGCAGTGAGAATTTTAAATTGAGCAGCCTCCAAAATTCTTATCTAATGCCACTCATACATGAAATGCATGGAACAAAAGAACAGCACCAGACACTGCCCTTCTTACTTACAGAACTGAAAACACTGTTATTCCAAAAGCAGAAATATGCATCGTATGATGTAAACGTTTTAAATATGTATATTGAGAACCCTGTGTACCAATGCGATATTGCTGCTGGATAGTTCGGTTATCAGGGGATTCATAAAGTCCATCAATACCCGTGGGACTGGTCAGAATTCTGTTTGATACCATTCCAAAAGCTATACTGCTCATGTCCCAGATGGAAACTACGTGGCAAATGTGGAAAAAAATCTACTACGTTGACCCGGAGAATGTTAACACAGTACCTTCACACCAACACTAATGCTGCATCCCGAAGACCTGTATCAATGTAGGTTTAGTCTCAAAGCACATAATTTTATACACTGGAAAGCAAATGTTATCAGCTAAAAAATACAGAGCGTTTTGGTTTGTACTGACTGCAGTGATGTGCTTTGGCTTTGAATGCTGATTGTAGGATATTTACGATTTTTTTTTATGAAAGCAAAACAAAAAACACAGTAAAGACATTATATCACATACTCTAAGAGACAACAAAGTGTATGTACACACAGATCTGCAATATTTGCTCTTCTTTGTTTATAAAAACTGTTTACAAGATAATTGCTTTACGTATTATCCCACATAAAGAACCATTTTTTCACCCTAATTCCATCTCACTTTTCAGACTGGCTATTCCTCCCTGCATGGGAAGGAAACCACTGCCTGTAATAGTACTTACATTGTGCCAGCACAGTAGAAGAAACCCTTTTAAACTAACAGGAATTTACATTCGCGCAGACTGAAATATTACCAACCTCTACCACATTAAATAAAACTGTCACCTTTGCTCACTAAAGGTAAGGCAAAAAAAAAACAAAAACAAAAAAAAATCTTAAAGGTGACTGTGCAACACATAGAAAAAATGAAGGTTTGAAGCAACTGTAATCAGGGTACCACAGCCACCCAGGCTTCCAGCATCAGGGTCATAATCACAGTGCCCGAGGCTTCTCCCTGTCACACTAGTTTACATCTGCCAGACTGTCACAAGTCTGTGCTTTCAGTGTGTAATTGCATCAGCAAGTGCAATACTCATTGCTTACCCTCTGGTGACATTTTTATTTATGTATTTAAAACAGGTTCTTCAACAGTTACTTGGTGCTACAAAGGTGAAGCTCTCCTGATGCCTAAAAGCAGTGCAGTGAAGGATCCAGCCATAATACATCGCACTGCTGCTGTCACAGCAACGCTGGCTAACAGCAACTGAGTGCCATCTCTCATTTTAGTAAAGTGAATGAACGTTTTTAAAATGCCCATTCAGGCTTTTTCACCTTATTCTAAGCTGGCCCAATTTAATTTGTCCATCTTCAGGAATGGGATCCTAATTGGAAAGTTAAAATCGTATCCCATCAGTCTCCAGCAAGTTCCCCCCCATTTTACTGAAGTCTAGCTAACAGTTAATTGCAGTCCTTGGATTAACTTTTGCTTTCAACTCTCCAGTTGCCTTTCTTTGGCTTTTACCACCAAAGTCAAGCAAACCCTGACAGTTGCTTCACAGGCACTAGACAAATGTTACATGAGAAAAGGTTAAGTGCAAACACAGCTAATAATCTGCGCTCTTTGGAGGTAGAGTCATATCTGAATAAATCTGACAGCACCTCATTGTAAAGGGCAAGAATTTATTATTGTCCAGGTTAAACGCAATGCTCTTATCCTTTCTGAGGCTATAACATAAGAAAGGCTCTTTCTGTGCTGAAACAAACATTAAAGTGCCAACATACACAAAATGTATAAGGTGTCTGGGGATTATTCTTCAGCAAATAGTTCAACTTACTTTGGCTTCAGTCTCTCCCCTGTGAAGTGTATACAAATGATGGACGGCACTTTGTGATGATGACCAAGGATGTGTCAGTATTTGAAAAACATGGAAATCATGGCCTAACGTGTCAGTAGTGACCAGCAACATCCCTGGGTAAAAAAAAGAAAAAAAAAAAGAAAAAAGAAAAAGAAAAGCACAAGAGATTAATCACTTCAAAAGAGGCTTACGAACATCCATCTACAAAGCCAAAGTGTTTTACATTGCGGTTTCTGGAAACAAAACAGTTGCAGGAAAATTACTGAATTCAAAGGGATTCATTTCATGAGAACAAAACAGAACTTCAGTTTACATCATACAACACCATCACCACTGAAGAAGTACAGTACCAAGCTACGAAAGACAACTGAGAAACCTGTGAATACTGCTAGTAACACCAGCACTTGGTGTGACCACACGTAGTGCTGAAGCGATGAGCACTACAGGGAATCGCCAGAAGTGCTCTCCACACTGAAGGAGTCTGTATACAAAAGACTGGTGTTTCCACAGTAATTCATTTTGGACACAGAAATGCTATGGAAGCACAGCTGAAACAACCTATACCAAAACACCCCTGAAGAAGCATCTTTTGACAAATGCATGTGAAAGACGCTGTCTGATTTATGGCTGGAAAGGCAGCAAATCGCAGTTGAGAGCTTTCAAGTGAAATATTAAATTAGGTACTAACTTCATTGAAAACAGGTCACTGATGGAAGTACTGAAATGATTCAATTACAAGAGCAGTAGAATCACAGTAACTTACATATGCTGTTTACTTTTTCTTCTTTATATGTCAGTCCATAACTCATTTTATAATTTACAAACACGTACTTAAAGTCAATGTGCCATTATGTTTTTATACCAAAGAAAGAAATATTTCTGCATACAAAAACATGGCATTACAGCATAATTGAAGACTACAGTAAACAAACTTCATGTTTATTTTTCTGTATAAAAATGCCCGTATTAACTTGCTTATTAATTAAATTAAGGAAGTTATCATCCCAAATAAACCTCTAACTTTATCAACTTAACGTGTAAAGCGATTTAAGCATGTTAATAGCTACATTAAAGTGCCTTCTAAATAATTTTCAAAGTCTCATATCTACTGAAGAAAACCAGGATTTTTTCTGCACAGATCAAATTGCACTGATTCTCCACTTTTAAGACATGACCAAAATCTTTTAAACTCCAGGAAGAGAATTCAGATCTCCACATTTCACATGTCTCCCATTCAAAGGACAAACAGTTCTCTCATTTCTGTCCTAAAGGAGTGTTCACGTTCTGTATTTATTCACCCATGACTCCATGGTTCACATTTTTTCTCTCTCTCTTCCACTCACTGCTGCTTAACAAATACATTCAGTACAAACTCCAAAACCTGCACACGTTATCACTGAAGTCGGGTAAATGCCACTTATAAAACCTTAGAGTCAGACTAGGGAACAAAGCAAACTCCCATCCTGAGCAGCAGGGAATCAGTCCCTCAGTTAAGATTAAATTTAATTAACCTTTCAGCAGAACCACTGGTACCCCACCAGTAGGTCACTACCCAGAACGTTCTACCTCCTTGAGAGCCCCTAAATCTCTCAGCCTCTAAGCCCAGATTGGAAATACCAGCCAAAATGTTTACGTTCTGGACCCACCAGCATCCCCCAGGTACACAGACACCACAGCAGCACCAGCACAGACTGTGGGTGACCACAGCTCTTACAACAGAAGGAACTCGTGAAGATCAATACTTTCGAGAACGAGTCACGCCAGCTGAAAGGTAAAGAACTGCAGAGAAATCCAAATTGCACTTAGAGACAGATCTGCCTACGAAGCTCCTTTTAGCTTGACCACTGTGCTGGGGGGGCTCGGGCAGAGTGCGAGGCCACCCACATCGCTCACAGCCATTTATTTCCTCAAAATCACGCATATGCAGAATCTCAAATATCTTAAACCCGACCTCAGCAAGATTCTCTCCAGGAGACATACTTTTACAACTACAGGCTGCTGCCCCAGTGCCGAGTGTTAGAAATGAAAGAGAGTTTGTTACGGAGCTATGAAATCCATGAGTGCATTTGGGTATTGTGTTTGGGCGGTAAGGCATGCGAGTCGAGGTTGGTCTGGATGTTAATGTTGGCTTAACTGGCAATTTCCTTGATTTGTAGTGACTGTGTTGATAGGAAATACAGTTAAAGTTGCTTAAGTGCAAGCGAGCCAAGTCTTTAGTGTGGGATTATGCACACAATTTGCATTAATTCTGTTCTGAAACATCACAAGATACACTTCCCTCCTAGTGAAGTGTGCGGTCCTTGATAATATATTGCATTTCCAGTGGAGAAAATTGAAAGCAAATAGAGAGGTTTGTGTACTAGAATTAGGCTGACACTGTTACTGGCGCAAGGATATGCCAAAAGACCTAATTCAAAGTATTTATTTTCTGCATCCCCCTGTCTACCTCTCCTCACACGTAAGACCTCTTTTCAGAGAGGCTGAGTGTGCTTTCTGTCCTCTTGACCTCTGCCTCATTCCAGAGGGAAAGGAGCCCTGGAGAAAGAGAAGTCAGAGGAGATGCACCCGCAGGGCTTCTCCCAGCAGCCAGCCACTGCAAAGCTGGAGGTTTATTTCCCCTGAAGTGCCAGAAGTCTTTTGTAAATGCACATGCAGAACGCACCCAGAGATTTGAGCACAGCATTCTTCATGTGTATCCCATCACACGGCACAGTGCAATCATAAAAAAGTTGTGCAACGAGCCAACAATCTGCCTGGGAGCTGGAGACAGAAAGCTGCGTAACAGCGAGGAGCCAGTGAGAACACAGGGATCACCATGCTGCACTGTCCATCACACCTCTCTGCTCTTTAGCTATTGTTTCCAATCCTGGCTAGAGATGCAGGTGTCTGCAGACGGAATGATAAACCCTACAGGCCACAGACTGATGTAATCTCTCCTTGCTCCTTACAAAGGTATGTTTCCAAATCTGCAGTTTCTATTCAGACAGTGCTGCAGTGCTGTTTGGGAACACACACGCACCTGTTCATCCTTCAGTGACACGTGGTGCCTGAACAAATTAAGCAGCAAAATGTGCTCACCCACCTGCAGTTCTGATCATTGCCCTGGGATGAAGATACTGCTTGGTTCCATATTAACGTGCTGGTCTTGCCTCAGGGTATTTTGGGTTTTTGGTTTTTTTTTATTTTTTTTTTTGCTAGTTTGAAGGAGTACAGAGGTGAAAGAGATCATATTTGTGGGTGGAAATTAATTGGCTTAAAATAAAAAGATGAGTGGTATCGGATTTGGCAATTTTGCGTAGCTAATCTAAAATCCTTCTGTCGGTCACTGTTGGGAATAAACACATTTTACTAGATGAAAGCCAAAAGAACACAGGCCCTTCACTTCTGTTAGCGATTATTTCTTCAGAAAGCTAATGGAGAAGTTTTCCTGCATTTGCGTTTGAAAGACAAATCTACACTTGCAGGGCTGTGTCAAGGCAGAGCTCCCAAGCTCAATACCACAGGTGCAAAAGAACACCCGTTTATAAAACACCATTTTCAAACATCCTCCTTGCTACTTTCACCCACCATCTCTGACGTTTTAGAAGGCAGGAGCTGGGTTTTGGTGTGGTGCTCTCCACCTCTCACTGCCTCACACAGAGAACCACAGCTTTCCATTACTGCAGTGCAGTGATGGCATTCCTCTGCCCACCCCATGCGCTCACTGACACCTGACCTCCAGACAGCACCGACCTCACTTTCACTCTCACGTGCAGGAAACTTCAGCTCCACTTTCTCAAAGACCTTGTGACAGTTTTCTCAAGAAGTTGTTTAAACGGAAATAGGGGTTAAAGTTGTCATAAGCTCATTCCAAAATGTTTGCTCGTACGATGTACTTGATGTATGAATAACCATAGATGAGAAGTGAGTAATTCTCAAGGATTTCCTGACGACTTTTCAAACTGGCATTAATCCCTGGTTAACAGATAGCATCTGAAATCAACAGAACATCTTGCATGTAGAGAGCCCACAGAAATCTATGGGCCAAGCAGACAGCAATTAGTAAGCATCTCCTGGCAAAGCTGATTTGTTTTAATCCGTAACGTGAGGTGTACAGTTAGTTTAAGTTAACGACTGTTTTACTGTGCGGTTTTTCAAATCCACAGAGATTACTGAAATCCAGTCAAAAGGGTCCTGATGTCCTAGATGCAAAAAAGAATAATACCATTCCTGCTGCTTCGTTTTACCTGACGGACACATCTGCCTCAGTGTAGAGCTCCCTGCTTGTCGTGCATTGTGTTTGGGAAACGGCACGCTTCCTTCAGGACAGAAACGTTAAAAAAAATACAGCAAATATATGCATAAAAGGAAAAACTAGCACAGATGTAGACTGTGGGTTAAGAGCTATTTATGCAGTATCAGAAGACTAAACCAGACTCTGGCCTGGCCATAAACTAAGCCCACGCCCTAAATGAGGTGCCAAGCCACAAAAAGCATTTGCGTCAACTGGGAATACAAGGAAAAGAAGGACTTCTAATTATAGGGCCTGGAAGCGGAAGCCCAGAGTGATTAGGAGTTGAGGCGCTGCTGTATGTTTATCTGGGAGCTTCCTCTTGCTAGCTCTCAGCCCGGGCTTGATAGATGAGGGTTGGCCTAAAGGGTGGGATTGGAGCTGCTGATGGTACACAGAGTTCTCCACAATCCGAAGGAGACGGAGACGGAATACGAAGGCTTCTGCGGCCTTGTAGGAACATAACTCTTTTCAGCTAGGCGTCAGCTGGTTAGCCCGAAAGGCAAAATTAGAGAGCAGCAAATCTCAGTTGGGCAGTTGCTATAAAATCAGGGAAACCTTAGCAGCCTGAGCATCTCCGCCACATCCTATTTATAACACCTATCGAACTGCATCGTTGTTTACTACGTGCATACAAATGAGATGTGCACAATTTCACCTTGGGTTTGAGCAAATGCACTTTAAGTAATGTCATCTTCCAGAACAGCACCTTTTTTACTCCTTCCAAAACAATGTCGTTTTGTAACTGCATGCCAAAGACCTCAGCGCATTCGAGCCGTGCTGGATTTGCTCTGAACACACTAAGAGCACACATTTCAGGAAAGCAGCAATAAAACTGCACGAAGAAAACAGGTACTTACAGATACACAAGTGTGCAATTCTTACGTTTTCCTGCACACATGTACAGCCACTGCACAAATATCCTATTTCACAAACAGTGTTAAAAATGTAACAGCAACTTCTCAGAGCCATATGTATTTTTTTTTTAATGTGAGGGCAGACACCATGAAGTGCTGAAATACCTGCTCTGCAGGTTTCCAATGGCCTCCATCAGAGCACTCAGAGAAGCCACGCTGGTTACCAGAGCTCCTGACTTGCTCTGTGTCCTTCCTCTCATGCTGCTGGGTGCATTGCTATTCCTTCCCAAAAGCCTCAAACCAGACATGGAAGATGTGACCATGCTTAAATGGTCTGCATTTTTATGAAACATACAACCTACCTGTGAACAGGAGCTTTATTTCTGCTTGCTTAACTCCTCTCTGAGGCTGACAATAATCAAAATATACCCAAATATTAGTGCTACTGAGCCCGTGTATACTTATGAGTGTAACATAAATGTCATCGCTACAAAATTTGGTCTCTGAAAACTGAATTAAATAAGAAAAATCTGACTTTAACATCAAAACTCACTAAGAAAAAGTGCATACAAATACCCCCCAAAAAACCTGACGATAAATACTAAGGATCAGCAAGTCAAAAGAAACAATAAAAAGTTATACTGTAATGGAGTCACTACCAGTGACTGGTGATGGGAATTGCTATGCACTTTAACACTCTCAGGACAGTTCTATGTTTCATCCAAGTATCTGGAGTTTGGGGGGGATGCACGGAGCCCACCAGACCCTTGCCATGCCTACCAGCAGCTTCATGGGCTAAATGCCAGTCAGCAGCTCCAAATGCTAACTGACTACACAGCTGATGGCCCAGTAAGCAGTAAATCTCCATCAGGATGGGTTTTCTCCCTCCCTAAGCTAAAGAACGCACACTGAGGGCAGCAGAGTAAATGAGGGCAAAAGATCAAAGGGAACAGGCTCCTTTTCTTCCAGCCCTGCTTGTAACTCCTCCACAAGGGACACAAATCCACAGCCACCACCGTCACATTGGTGTTTGGGGCTTTGCTCCAGACTGCAGTAAACATTTTTACTGCTGAAATATATTATTGTGTTTTTTTTCTCTTTTAATTGGAATTACAATAAAATGAATGCTACAGAGGGAGGATAAAACCCTGACCCCCTTGAAGTCTGCAGGGCTTTTGCCACTACATGCAGGATGGGAAATAATTTGACCCTTTTTATACCTTTGTGCGTCTTTAATCCTAAAGAACATTAACAATGCCTGCTGTGCTAAATGAGTGTTCTGACAATAATTTTAACATATTTTAGAATTAATTACAAACCTATGAAGTCTTAAAACAGAATATATTCACTGCCAGTGGTACCCGAGCAGATCAACCCCTGCACGAGCCCCCACATCTCTTCAATATATTCAGCATTATATTAAAATTCACCTCTTTTTTAACCAGTGACATATTTTTTACTTTGACAAATCTTAATAAAATGCAAGACTTCTATAAAAAGGTGGGGAAAAAAAATCTATCCAAGGTTAGCTCACCTTCAATAAATGGTGAGACCTTATGCAATAGGATGAAACCAGCTATGGAAAAACAAAATAGATTACCAACAACATTAGGACAATTGTATATTTTTAAGCTTAAGGAAATAAAGACCCAAAAAACTTTCTAGGAAACCCTACTGCTACGTTACTTATTTCTGGCTTGGGGGTAAATTTTTTTGGAGATAACAGATTCAGTGCTTGTATTAATAGTTTCCAAAAAGGTTAAGGAGTGATGAATTTAAACTACTGACAATATGATCTTTCTGAAGTTAAAAAATGGGACAATTAATGCCCTGTGCAATACTAGCCCTTCTTTTCCAAAACATTTCTTCCTCCCACGTAACACCAAGCCCCGATTAAAGGCTTTCACATACACTTCAGTCCAGTCCAAATATGATGCCGTTCTGTTATTTTTAATACATCTATCTTGAAAGGTAACATATCAAGACAAAAATTAGAAGTCAAAATAAAGAAAAAGCAAGGAATCATTCTGTCACTAAATAATTACAGCTTATTTTACTCCAGATGGTGCATCCAGGAGGGTGATGCTCCAAAGATTCACTTTATAGTATTTGTTAAGAACGCTGCCGTTGTTACAAAGGTCCAAGCGCGACGAGGTGGTGGTTGCAGGCAAACCTGTGTTTCAGTACATCAATTCACCATTATAAAAGACACCTCCAACCCTTAAGTAATCTACAGGCTTCATAAAAATGTGATTGTGCAGTTTAGGAAGGAAAAAAAACCACAAAAAACATCTGTTAAACTGCACGGCACTATCAATGCTTTCCAACAATCAGATCAGGTATTTTTCTGCCCACTTGTTCTGATCAATGGGAAAGACTTTTGCAGGGACATTCCAATTTAAACCTCTTTAACTATTAACTCAAGGCCACCATCACATTTCAATATAGAACATTTAAATAATCAGAGGAATTTCAGGTCCGTTAAAGGTGCAGTCAGGCATCCAAAGGGGTGTGCAGCTTCATCTGTTTTACTGCTGGTCCAACATTAATTTTCCCATTATTAATGGACGGAAAAACTCTTTTGTAGCCGAGGAAGCGTAATTTATTTGTGTTGCACTTCACAGCTCTCCGTCACTAACCTGCTAGGAGTAACACTTTTGGAAAGCAGATAATGTATTTACTACATTTTAAAGAAAAAACTTATCTGTTAGAAGAATAACACTTCTAGCCTTTTACTACCTTATCTGTAAACTTTCTGACATTCAAATAGCCATAGCTAAAGATAACAACAGAATCTGAGTAAAAAATGACCTGGGTCTGACATATTTCCTGGATTCAGCAATGGAGTCGGATCCAGGGATCCTATGTAACATCCTTTGCTCCACAATCTTGAATAGATGACAGCTTCCCAATCTTTCAGCTTACCAAAAAGTAGCTTTCAACCCTAACATCACAAGCCTAAAGTTCATACCATTCATTTTCAATGTACCTTTCTTTTTAACCACTCCTATTGTAATAAAATGGATTGAAATCACAACAGCAGCTTTGATTTCTGTTCTTTGTTTCCTATGCTGTTTGCAAACTTTTTTTCCAGCCCCTTCTCCTTGCATTGCTGGAATTATGCCACTATTCATTCAATTAACTACCCACAGCTGAAACATCTCCCACTTCTTTTTCACTGAGAGCTCCTTTCTTCCTCTCAACCTGTTTCTTTGGAGTCTTTCTCAATGTTAATAACCTGCCCCTACCTCAATAGGAATCAAGTCTTACTTCCAAATCTTTCCCGCTGTACATACAAACTTCCTTGGTGAAAACATTCATCCTGTTCTGAACCTGCAAGGCAGCTGCATGAATTTACACTTCCATACGCAATATGTATTAATGGCATATAAAATTATGGATACATATTGAAGTGATATATAGTAGAATGCACCTCCCTCATCCTCTAAATTTAAAAGCTGAGCTACTACCAAAGTGAAGGTGTTCTTAAAAGTATTGTTACAGGAATGCTTTAATTATAATATTTTCAGTTTCTTTTAAAGAACTTGTACTGAAAAATACTGCTTTTAATTACACCCCCCAGGATGGTAAGAAGAAAAACATACTTCTATGGACACATGTAAGATGCGTACAGAAAAGCCTGTACTCAAACAGGCCGTCCCAGGAGAAGACCACCACTATGCTTCTGTAACAAAACATCCTTCCCAGAGGCTGCAAGTCTAGCTACTTGCCTCAACATAATTGGCAACTGAAGCACGAGCTCTCAAAAAATAAAATAATCCAGTACAGGATAATTCTCATCTTTCCCAGCTACCCACAGCCACCTACTGGATTTTATGCAGACACAGTTCTTGGCAGCGAAGCCTTCCCTCCCCAGCGTAACTGAGAAACGAGACAATGCTTACAGTAACAGACACAAACGACTTAGATTTCAAGTAGATACATGAGCTTCTGCTCTTAACTCGACTCCCAAAACCAATCCTCACTGGATCTGACTGATGATGGACAGCAAAAGCAAACACCTGAAACGGGGCAAAACCCTGAAGTGCTGCAATCAGTTACTGGGTGGCACCATTACAGATACGCGCAGCTATGGCTTCCTGCAGGAATCCTTCCCCAGGGCTGTGCCAGCCACCCAGGGGAGGCCCGGACCGGTGGGAGCAGCTGCCACTGCTCAGGCACAGCACTGCTGCTGAGCATGGGTGGAAAAGGGAATTCAGACCTAGGTACCACTCCCCATCCTGTCTCCCCCAGGAGCTCGGCGTGCCTTCCGAAATCATTCACTAGATCGCTGTGCTTAACCTCATGCTTCCCCAGAATGCAAGTGCAGAGGAAGAAGATGGACTGAAGATGTTCCTCAGAATCAGATCTGACACATTGATGTGCCCCGAGTTAGGGAGTGTATTTAAAACACAGGGCTGACTGCTCTATGCTTTCATCTATAAATTGCTAAAATGATTTTTTCACGTTCCCCTCACTCACACTTAACACATCCTTAAGACCTCGTGACTGAGGAGCATTACAGCAATCAGCACAGAGCTCTCAAAGCGCTCTGCTGTATGGAGGTTAAAAACAACTGATAAATGTGGTAGTCCTGCAAAGGTCTGATTCACATTATCTCCAGTTAAGGAAAGCCCAGTTCTGCTCCTTGGGATAAGCCAGAAATTGTTCTCCACTTATGTAAGAGTATCCCAATTCAAATGGCACAGAAGAATACAGAAAATCAAAGGCAATATGGCCGTGTGATTAGTTGCCACAGCGGATAGCTGGCATCCCCCTAACGCTTGCAAGGAACGGTGCCAGCTTTAGGAACAAAAATTAACTGTCTCAAATTTCTATAAGAGCTGAAAGGCAAGTATCTCAGCAACCTGGCAGAAACACAGCACGCTGCCTGGAAAAATGCTACCAGAGTTCAACTGGAGGCGGGGGATTTTACTTCAGACATGGAGGTTATTCACCCTGACACCCACTTACAGCACGAATCCAGCAGCCAGAAAGCGAAGAGATTTCTCAGCTTTGTAAAGCACATTCTCTTCTTGCCTTACCGCCGCTGACTCCACCACAATCCTGACTGGGAACTTACGCTGCCAGAACGTACGAATTAACTGCAACAGTCCACAGATGGCACTTGTACCTAATTTTCATGTGAAGCTCTCTTTCCGCAGCCCACGCCACGGTGTAACATACAAGTGGGCTGCAATTTCCCCTCAGTCTTACGAAGTCACGATGGTGACAAAGAAAAAGGGAAGAATAAAAGCACACCAGCAAACTGCTATGCTGCCCAGGAAGGACACAGCACAGTGCACGCTGCTGTGCTCTCCTGCAGCACCCTCCAGTGCTGTGCTCCCACAGCCAACGCGTCAGGGAGAGCAGATGATATAAAACATACCTTGCTCTGCAAGCAGGAGAGGATCTGGCCCTTCCTCCCCTCTGCAGGGAGGAGAGAACGAAACTTATTGACCCATGCACTAGATAAATGAACAGACTATCCATTAACCAGTGAATTGCACAGAACGAAATTATGTTAGAGACAATAAAATGAATATGATTTTAAAGTGTTCATTAAAACTGTCACCAACAATCTGAAATTTAACCTATAAACCACAGCTATCATTCAGGGAGCATACAAAAAGCTTGCCAAAAACCATCATTAACCTGTACAACGTTCAATAATTGTGACATGCAGTACATTTTGTTTTAAACTGAAATACCTGTAATTGGTTATAAAATATTTTCCTAGACATGGTAAGAAAGCAGCTAAGCCTGGCTGCACGTTCGTTAGCTGAAAACCTCAGCACTGGAGAACACACTTCATCCACATATCAGTGACAAAAAACTCTGCAAACAAAGCACAGCATGCTCTTGGGCAGCCTAAAACCAGGCAGGAGTTGGACCAGCAGAACATACTGGATTTCAATCGAAATAACTTGATTTTATCAATATCTATTTGATTAAAGGCAAAACCTAAAACACAGCGAGTCAAAGAGCTGGTTTATTAATTACACACTATCAAATCTTTTTTCAGTGTCTCTATGAAAAGACAATCTGAGGGTAAAATTCTCTCTTGTGTTAAGTCTAGTCCAATCAACAATTCAAGTTAACCTAAAAGAATATTCACCTTTGTGCTTAATATTTCTATATAACCCACAAAATCTTCATGGTATGACTCCAAACTGTACCCAACAACCAGAACCTACCAATTAGCTGCATGTAAATATCGAGGAGTTCCTTTTTCAAATCCTAAAAACCCTGCCCCACATTTGTGGATAGAAGATATTGCAGTAGGAAACATATTTTCTCAAAAGGAAAAAAATAAAGTAAAAGCGAAAATAAATAATGAAGGTACAGAGAATTAAAAACCAGAGGGTTTGGATGTTCCCAGGCCTCTGGGTAACAACTGCTGCAGTGATAGTGCTGGATGAGCAGCTGGGTTAGATTGTGGAAGGCTGGGCACACTGCATCCCAGCACGTCTAACAGCCCAGCATCATTTCAGGTCTCCACATCAGGAAGAAGGTGAAAAGAACTGCTGTAACTTCAAACACCACCAGATCTGTACTAAAAGCCTTTATCTGTGCAACTTGATAAATTCCAGTGATTTATTATTCATCGTCTTCCAAACACCAGGAAGGATGTACACTAAACACCAAAACATTCCACGTTTAAACAAGAAGTTAAAATAGAAAAGGAGGCTTTCAGCATCACGGGATACAGCGCTTGATAAAGTTTGGTGTGTCTATAAAATGCTCTGCTTTCCAACAGGGTGCAGGGGGAACTCAGAGCTGATCCTGAAATGTGCCTAATAGAAATGGTAATAGAATGTAAAACCCGATCGGTATGGAAGTGATTTCTGAAACACTGATCTGATTTCCTTCCTTATGGATTCTATTTTGATTGCATTATCTATGGTTTTTTACAGAACTTGCACAAGTGTGGATGACAATGTATTTAGCAGCTAATATTCAGTGTGAGCACAACTACAATGTCTGTAATTTTCTTTTAAATGTGGTGAAGTAAAGAGGATTTACCAAAATAAAACCGCAGCTCCATGGTCTCTAAAATTACTCTTAAAAAATGAGTACAGCCATTCTGATGGGACGCATAGATGTGTATAATTTACAGACAAGTTGGTTTTAATTATCACAGTTCATAAAGGCCTTTATACCTCAGATCTGTCAAAACGAACAGAGGAATCTTGTTAGTTTTTAACGTGGTAAGAATCCATAAAAACATCCTCCCTTTCAGCCTCCTAAAACTAAGATCCTTCCAGCGTGTGCAGTATTGCTGAAAGAGCTCTAAAGCAGATTCTGCATTCCACGATGCTTATCGGTGATGTGATTTACAGACATGATACATTTGAGAAGTCTCACCAATGGTGACTCCGTTTCGAGTCTGTGGGGACTACCTCACACCACCCAGATCGCCTCGTCCGAATCGCAGCGCTCCCTGCCAACATCATAAATGCTGCCATTAAAATATTTGTTTTAATTCTGACCTCAGAGTCACAGCTAATAAACAAGAAAGGCAATGAGAAATTGAAAAACAAACTAAATGCAGCTGTTGGACTGGACGTTTCACAACTGCGTTTAACTGCATCCTTTAATTTCACGTCTATGAATAGAAGCCATGCACCACAGGCTGCGTGCCAGCCTGGAGACCAAGCAGCATTTGCTTTTCAGTTCACTTCGCAGCGTTATTCCGTCACGTAAATTTCACTGTGCTTTTAACTTTTCCTTCGAGATGTGCCCTGTAAACAATGGCTGTTTGCTGGTGGTTTCACATGAGAACACGTTCGGGCAATGGGCAGCGTTGGTGTCATTTTGCACAGTCTTTCTCACACACAAGGGGCACAGAACTTTTTTTGCCTACGAATAATGCATGTTTGCATGTGTGTCAGTCCGGAGCCCGCCGAAGTGTATCCAGTGCCTGGATGATTAACGTCGTAGAAATGATGCATTACAAAACCCCACGAAAGAATGAGATACAGGGGAGAGCAGCACAATGCTCCTGCTATTCCACACACTGCCCAAAACTTACTCATCTACCTTTAAAAACAAAAGCATGGGTGTTTTTTTTTTCCCATTATGCCTTTATAAAAATCCACACAAATAATTTGCCAGCATGCCTAGGATTAAAAATACATACTAGGTACAGAACCAGGAACCTGAGCATACTGTAAGCAATCTGTCTAGGAATAATAGGAGGCCACACTCTTTTAAAATTGTAGATAAAATGTAGAATCAGATGAATAAAAATTAGGATAGCACGAAAACTGCAATTTCCAATTCATTTTGGAATATATTCCTCAAGTACAGAGGAAAAGTATAATGATATTTTGGAAAAATAAATGCGTATGCTTTGATGTGTTTTTCAAGCATGAAACAGTTCTCCCCTTCTCAGCTTTCAGGTTCATACATGAAAAGATAAAAATACCATCTCATTGCCCTCCAAAACTAAATGCTTGCTTTCCTTTGGGGGCGGGGAGCAATTTTTCACTGAAAAACAGTAATAATAATAACAGCAACCATTTCTTTTAATAGTGGACATTCAAATCTGCCCGTAGAAGTTTGTATTTGGGATGGCTTACACCAAACGAGGCAGTCGTCCTCACGCCTCCCAGATCACGTTTCAGTCTTAACTCTCCATCTGGGACACTTGCACCCACAGCTCTGCTCGAGCCCCAAGACCTTACATGAAAGTAACACAACAAATGCTTTGGACCAGTATTAAAGGGAATAGCACAAAACCCCAAAACGCTGAAATGAAGCGGAATACAAAAATTTCCACAGCGGCTCGTGCCAGAGGTCTGTGCTGACTAGTGTATTTACTGACTTGAACAACAGTGACTAACAACCATCTCAATGTCTACGATGGAAGAAAGTGAATTAGTTTTAATGGACTATGGCTGACATCAGAATTGGTGAGGTTTTTTCCTCCTCTCTAAGTTACAACATCAAATAATACAACATAATGAAAAATGAGGATGTTTGTACGGTTCTTTCAGTCTCCAGTCTAGACACTCTCTATTTTAGATTTAATCCAGTTTATCATTGAGCAACTGATTCTAATTGGTAGCATTTAATCCTTTCCTTTCCCCTCTTCTCATTTCCTCTCCCCATTCCAGACACTGCATACACTTTCAATTCCCGACAGACCATCACCAAGATGTTAAAAGCTTGGAGTCTTTCCTCAAATTTAGTAATCCCCTATAGTGTATTCCTTCCTTTAGTGAACTTCCAAAATTTAGTCCATGGCATTTTCATCCAGAGCCTACATAATAAACTCCTCTTGATTTCCATTATGTAGCAGATAGGATTCCTCAGCCATACTGCACTGACTGTGACAGTCTGTAAACTGTGTGGTTTGTTGTTGTTGTTTAAATGTGTCTATATATATACACACACACACATATTATATATATATATATATGTTAAATATGTTATATGTGTGTGTATTAGGAGACTAATAACAAAACCCTGAACAATGTTACACTGACAAAAAAAAAATCCTAACAAAGAAATCTTGAGAGAATTTTTATCCCGAGTACATTTTAAATACAGCAGAAACTCAACCATGGTAAATACAAAGCTGAGCATCAACACTGCTGTTTTATATAATACCAAACTGTTCAGGATGTGCAATTATTACTGTTTGCACGTAACTGCTGTCTTTAAAATCTCACAGTTCTGCCATGCAAAATGCTAGATGGCCATTGGCAGATGGGATGAAGACTATGTGGTCCCATAAACTACACTAACAGAACATATAACATATTCATCCAAAAACAGCAATCGTGCAGATGAATTTGCAGCTCAGTTTATCTAGCAACACCCTAGATACTTTCTGTGTAGCTAAGGTGCACCGGGTGCAATCCTATAAGAGACAGTCTCGTTCCTGGACCCACAACGAAGCTATCCACATTTTTTCCACAAAGAAGTGTAATTAAGAAAAATATGATATGTATATAAATGAATTCTGAAAAATTCATCTAAATTACCTGAATGTTAATTAGCAAACTTTACTACATTTTTATGTGGGCACTGTGCATAATAAACCAACCTCAAATCCATCTGAAAGTGCATATTCCAGCTAAAAAAGCCACCACACCAGTACTAACTCTGAGTAAAAGCACCCACACAGAGGCTTCAAGTGATTTTTGTTTAATAAGTGAATTCAAGTAACCGTTCTTAGAGTTTTTTAGTGAGTATAAGCTTCTTGTTTCCACTACACCAACAGATGTGCCAGAAGTACAGGGTTACAGTCCCCAGTCCATGAATATTACTTCACTTCCTTGTATTACTTAACTCTCCTCTTGAAAGGTTTTAATAAAAGTCTTCCTAAAAGTTAGAAGCCTTTGGAAAAATCCTCTGTCCAAAAATGAAAGAGTGGACCTGATGCTCTTACCCCAGTCTGCAGCAGCTGCCTTTCACTGATACTCAGTGCCCTCTACACACGCTCAGAAATGGTATTTCAGGAGCTGGTTAGCTATTAGACAACTGGATTTTCAGAGCAGCCCTAGTCCTAATTAAAGAAAAAAATGCCAACTGCATGCCAAGTTTACTCCATATTTGCATACCTCTGAAAAAGAAAAGAAAAAAAATCGGCAGCTTGTCTTGTATCTGAACAAAAGGTGGATGTAAATAAGTCACTGCAGAAACATCTCCAGAGCACAAATACTGTGCAGACACCTCTGCTTGTTCCTTCATGATTTGGCCTCACAATGCAGCTGATGCCAAAGGCCACACTTACATCAAGTTCTGGCTGCCACTCGACCCAGCTCAGACATCCACACCAAGCATTTGCCTTGCAGAGGAATAAAAAGGAATTCTTTTTGGTTTCTAAAAGAAAAACTGAGGAAATTGATGACTTCACCCTTTACTGACATCAGTGAGTCTCTTTTCCCTTCAGTTGGATTTCCTCCCTACAACAAAGCAATACATTACTCCTTTTCAGGAACTATTCTAAGAACAAAATCCATAAATTTTGTCCTACTAATCCCCCACAGCTCATCATCATGTCCCTTGCAAGCACCTTGTTTGGTATGATACACACAGCACAATCCCCCAGCACTAGCTGACTGAGGATCCATACCTTCTACATACTGCTCACTGTGGCTGTGGCCCTCAGCCGCATTGCTTTACTACACAGAAATCACACAACTGTATTTTATATCCACTGAACATCAGTGGCTTCCAGTATCCGTGGTGGGTTTTTGTTTGTTTGTTGCTGCTTTATGGGTTTTTTTTTGTTACTGTTGTTTTTTATTTAAAGATAATATTTAAGTTTTTACAGACCTCAGGAGCCCATGAGCCCTTCAGATGAGACATGATGAAATGAAGATATGTGATCAGACACAGATAATAAAGCAGTTCACCAAAATAGATCACTGTCTGCCTTTTTGGCAGCAGCTTGCACTCGCCATGTCCTACTGCAGCTTCACAGACAGCACTTCGACTTAGGAGTAAAGGTGTTTTTTCAGTCCAACCAGCCAACAGAAGATGACAGTATCAAAAGCCACTTCTTGTTTTGTTCTGCTTTGCAATGAAAGCAACTGACTGGCAATACACCACAGCATAATGGATTAAGATGATGTTACAATACTGGCTTCATATGAAATTCTGTCTTGAAGCTAAATAAAGAACTCAGGTTACATTGTGAAGTGCTGCTTTCATACTGGAAGCAGCTGAGGTAATAGTTTTCAACTGTTCTGATATTGCTCTGTATGAAGACATGCTGTATGACTCAGTACCTTGCTGTTAATCATCCCCCCAACAAATATCTTGTAATGCACTATTTGCAAACCGTCACAAATAACGGATTGGAAAAAGCACCTTCCCCTGAAATATCTTATTGCACCATTAGGCCTCAGGTAACAGCCTGCCACACTGCATACAAAGGACCTCAGTTTTAGTGCCTGAGTAATGCAAAGGAGCCAGATTACGATACTGGCAATCCAATAATATGGAAATGTTCAGCTAAAACAAATTAATTTGTTTTTGCATGAACAGTTACATAAATGCAATCATAAAATTGTCTTTAAAAGACATTCAATTGATACCTATATGATGCTCCGATTTCAGCAGCTTTTTTTCATAATTAGCATTACTTGACTCATTATATTTATTACCTTCCTGCCACACCACAAAGCAAAAATAATACTGTTCTGGAATTGATGCAATTGATTCTCACTTATATTCAAAGAGTCCCACAACAGAAACTCTTCAGTAGCAGAAGAAAATACAACCAGATGAGAATGCAGTTTTTATGTCAAAAACTCACAGTGAAAATGCTGCGAACTGCACACAACTACTAAAGAGTTCTGACATAACAGATGGGATGTCAGAATGAGACCAACTGGTCACCTAAAGTGAAAACGTAAATGACAGACATTTAGCTTTATTCTTTGAAATGTGACCTCATCCCCAAGATCCCTGTGGCATTTGCTACGTTTTAGAGATGGTTCATTTTGGCTGGAGAAAGCTGTTGATTCACCAGCCACTTCTTTCACTGCTACTGCAATCAACCAAAACTATTTTTGCTGTCTTAAAATGGGATAATAAGCATGTTAGTTGTCAAATGAAGATTTATTAACAGATGAGATCTCTGCTGTCCATAGTTATTCTTGATTTATTGAGAGGAATGGGTATTTTGATGAGTTTTTTTGGCAGATTAGAGACTATTTTACTCAGAAAAAAGAGGTACAACTACAAACTTTCCAGGAACAAAACACATAACATTGCTTGGAGCCCCTTTAGAAACCAGTGTCAGCGAAGTCGCTCGTTTTATTTTAATATTTATGGAATAGCATGATTTAATAAACATGCTAAGCCTCTGGATAGCTGTGTGTCAGAACATCTGGATGCTGGCCCAGCAGGATACCCAACAAAACAGATCTCCTTAGTGCTCTGCTACACGTGAACTGCTAGACTCATACCATAGCATAACAGCTACTTCTGATTGAAATTTCTAGAAGATTCAAAACTAACCAGTGTATGACATTCAACATTGAACAGAACTGGTTGGTCATAATAGCAGTGCGTGTATGCGGGGTTTGCTTTCAAAAAAAAAAAAATTAAAAACTACTGTTGCATTAAATTAGTAAAGTAACTTACCACTAGGGTTAAAAGCCATGCAGCAAATAGGCTTTTCATGTGCAGGGAAGTGGGCCACAATACCATCACTGTCAGAGTCCTCACTGACAAGTACCTGCATAATATTAATGGAGACACAGTAAGGTTAGGAAATAAAAATCCACTTAATTGAAAATATCACATTACTGACACAGAATTTGTTTTATAGGATATACACAGTGCAACGAGCTTGAAATGTGACTGCACAGAAACTAATACACTCTTCTGCATTTTTTTTTCCAGATAAAGAGTGAGAAATATTCAAGTAATGTGCTACCACCAAGAAAGGATTACACTCCCTACTTACTCATCCTATTCAAATAAGCAGAACTGGGAAACTATTACTACTTTGCTTTAAGTATGAACGGCTGCATAGAATCTGAGGGAGGAGGGACTGTTCTGCCCAGAGAAGGCTCAGGGGAGATCTGACAGAGACCTGCAAATACTTGAAGGGAGCTTATAAGCAGGAGGAAAACCACTTTTTACACAGGTAGGTAGCGACAGGACAAGGGAGAGCAGTTTTAAATTAAAAGAGGGGAGACTCAGATTAGATGTCAGGGGGGATTTTTCCACCAAGAGGGTGGTGAGGTGCTGGCACACGCTGCCCAGAGAGCTGTGGGTACTCCATCCCTGCTGGAGGAGTTCAAGGCTGGGTTGGATGATGCCTTGGGCAGCCTGGTCTGATGCCTGATGTAGTGGTTAGCAGCCCTGCCCACAGAAGGGGGCCTGCAACTAAAAGCATCATTCTTCATAAAGGAAAAGATATCCTCAAAGTTATGGAAGAGAACCCAAAGATGTGTGGATCAAACTTATGCAAGAGCTTAAGAAGCATTTTATTCCTTGGTTACATTATGTTATAGACTAAACTAAGAAGAAGAATGAGAAAGATGTATCAGAAAAGCACTTAAGAAAATGGTACCTGTGGTAAGCAAGAACCACCTTCTTAATATGGAGATTATAAGTGCAAAATTCCCCATTTCATGTTCAGAATAATTTGTTTGCTGCTTCCAAAACAATCCAAAACGGTTCTAATACTTCCTACTCCTAACAGATATCAGAACAATTTAAAGATATTTTTAAGCTTCAAAAAGAGAAATCATCTTTAAATGTTTAAAGAAGTCACGTAATATGGATGCGGGGCCTGCGCCTGACTTACTTTAAACGTTCCAATTACTTGGCACTGTCACATAAGCACAATTATGGTTTTGCTTTCCGTTGTCAGCATTCCGTGCTCAGTCCAGAACCACTAACCAAAGGGTCTGGAGATCTTCCTAAGAGCTTTTCAAAGGAACTGTGTTCTTTTCTCAGGCTATATAAGCTGCTATAACAACTTCTGTACATCATCTTTGCACAACTTCCACTTTTAGGTAACGAAGACTTATCCCTTAACATTTCACTAATTAAAAATACATGATGAAGTAGCATCATAAGCCAGCCACACAAACCAAACCAAAGGGTTTCTAAACCCAATCTGTTGAGCAAAACTATTTGATCTAATAAATCCAGAGATGCGTAGGTATCAGCAGCATCTCAATCACTGCTAAAGCCATTCAGACCACAACGTGTGCTCTTTTTCAGACTGTGAAGTGGATGAATTTGGCATGAACTTTGATGTTGTATCTAAATTAATGGTAACTGCACTGCCCCAATCACCACTGCTTACACTCACCTTCCTGAAATAACACCTTTTGTGGTCAAGCTACAAGTTTTTCAAAAATCTCCCATCTCCACTATAGGAGCTGATTCTTTTAGCTACACTTCTCCACTGCTCATGACAGAAATAAAAGGCAGAAGAACATACTGGCATAACATCCAGGTGAGCTTGGCCAAGTCAAAAAGAAGAAACAAAAGCAGTAACAAAACACCTTCCTCACTAAAAAACCTGGAAATCCTTGGACTGTGGAGAATTCAACACTCCTACCACTGCAGCCACTGAGTGCACATGCCTGGTTGAGAGGCACACCCATGGAAACATGCTATGTAACACAAGATAAAGTTCCAGAAATGCTCTTCGCATTTTTAAAAGCAATATGAAAACATCCCTGTTCCTGGGGCAGGAGCGTACTTCTATTATATCACTAACTTGTACTTAAATCCTCAGACTGTACTACAAGATTTGTTGTGCCCTTTCCCTACGCTTCTGCACTGGAGAGCTAGGGAAAACATTCATCAATTTCAGCACTACAAAGGATGGGAAAAAAAATAAAAAAATCAAAGGAATTGCAGCAGTGGACTTCAGTACACCATCAACCAGAGCCTCTCTGGATGGGTCCTTCCAGCTTAAAGCCTGCTCTAAATTCACAGCATGGGTTTTATCATTATATATAATTTAAAGAAAACAGAATTATCCTTATGTAATACATGATGCTTTATACCACAACGTATCAGTTTCTGTATTAAAGATCTTGAAATGGATGCAACTGCACCAACACAATACGTGTCCCTGCTCACTGCAGGGCAGTTGGACCAGATGACCTTTGAAAGTCCCTTCCAACTCCAACGATCCCATGAAATAGTGCACATTTCATGCAGGTAAGGATGAAGACTGGAGCTGTACAGTAATGGAGGGGGTATTCAAAGCCTCTTCCACACAGCGTCACAGATTTCAGAAAACACTCTCTATGGGCGTTGAGTGCCTGAGAAATTGCTGGAGAGAACTGCATGGGTAGGTAGCAAGAGGCACATAAACCAGTGCTGACACTGCACAGCTTGCTCCTTTCGACCAGTTCATGGCTTCTGACCACTGGAAAGAGTGCAGTTGGACATTTTTTTTTTGGAAATAAAACCAGTGGTACAAATTGCCTAATAACTCGCACACGTTCTGTCAGAGAGCTTGAAGGAAGCAGCTCGTTCAGTTTCCCAAAGCACAGAGGAGACAAATCCCACAGGAATCCCAAGGCTGCAATTTTTTTCAGCCCAAGCAGGATCTGTTCTCCAAGGTAGAGGCCTCTTAACCACTGCGCTATTAACAGCAAAAGGCTCTAAAGTCCCTCACTGAAAAAAGTTCATAAATCTTTGCATTACTCTTAGAATTGCATCATTGCTGAGGTTCTTAAGGATGCTCAAGTATCTTCCTTGCAGAGCTCCCCATCGTTGCACACAGAAACTCCGTTTAGAAAACAAAACACAACTGACAAGAAGCAACTGCCAAGGCTTTCCTCCCAAGATGGAAATAACTACTCTGCCCATTGCTGATGCCCAAACATTGTCTCATTGAGAGAGCTTTCAAGAGGAGCCCAGCCTTGGCTGGACCTGCCAAGCTCTTGTGGCAGCTGTTACAGACTAGCAGAGCAGTTGGTAGGAGATGGATAAAGTCTTCTTTATCTCACTCTGAAAGAGAAACAGACATACACCTAGGGGATCATTACATCTGCTATCGGAAAGCAGTGTTTGCACTTGGGGCAGGAGATAGCTGAAGCCAAAGCTTTTTTCTCCTGTGCAGTATTTTTCTTCATTCATTGCATTTTCCATGCTGCTGAACAGAAGCCACTAGTAATTATGACTTCAATTATTTTAATCCTTAGAGGCAAATTACACCACTTATCCCAGCAGAGACATGTTTTTAAATAAAACATGAAAGTAACCCAAATAAAAATGGACACAAATTTAATCATGCAGGTCCTACTCTTAATAAAATTAAGAAAGCATGATCTAAGCATCATAAAAACAAATAACTTTGGCAATATTTATAAATACGAGTATTATATAATAAAGAGATCTGTGCACATACACTTAAGATCCCTGATTTACACAGCTGAAGATGGGGCAGCATCCACCCCAGTTCCTATGGCGAATGCATAAACCCCAGCCCCCTCCAGCTGACCTCCCCAGACAGCCTCCTCCAACTTATAGCCAAGGTCAAACATCAGTGGAAAAGGGCTAAAAGTGATAAATCTGTGGCATTAACTACTGCACTCCTTTTAATAGAATCCAGCATAAACTCAAAACAGCCTCATGCTCAGCCTGAACCATTTATCTGAGACAAAAATGTCTTCTTGACAAAAAACAGATCTGCTTTAATAAAGTAAGGCAGACAGTATTGTGCTCTGAGGGAATCCTGTTGCTCTTTTTATACTTATATATAAAAAGAATTCTTCTGTAATACATGTAGATATAAAAACTGGACAAAATTGATGGCAAATATATGAGCATCAGAATGCCAAATTAGCTTTTGTGAAAGCTGCTCTCTAAATAAAAGCCCCGGTGTTAATGATCAGTGGAATTATGTACATAGTTAAACTTTTATTATTGAACACACTTCACTGTTTTAGCTTTAGAATGAATTTCCACTACAATTCTTGCTGCTGATAAGCATCTTTATTCACTTCAATTGTTATCAGCTTCTCACCAAACGAAAATGAACTTTTGAAACTGCAGGGGTCTACAACTTTTCTGAAAATTCCTCTTTAATGCAATAAAAAGTTAATAGGGAACAGAAAAAAAGGACCATTCACATTCCAAAACTTAAAAAAAAAATAAGATAGCATGCTGATCTTTTAAAGTTATTTTTTAAAATATTTACTCAAATCTCTTCATGAGTTTTGGATACAAAACAATGATGTACCATCGATCACATTGCTCTTATCAAAAGCTTCAAGAACCAAGTTCTGTATTTTTTAAATGGCCAAATATTTCTCTGTCAACTACATGTTGGATGTTTAACAGATTTACATTCCGTCACAAAACTGGAGACTTTTGAGAAAGGTCATTATTGCAGACTGCACGTGGGTGGCCTGCTTGATGAATTAATTAAGGATACAGAAACAAAGGTTGAAAGAAAATAATTTTTCGTTTAAACTCAAGCCACTAAGATCTTACACATTTAATTCCAATTATTGAAAAAGAGGACATCTGTACAGCTTTAGTTTCATCCATTTCAACTAATTAATGGATTCAAATAAATAGTCATTACATCTAACTGAGAAGTTTGCTAACACTTCATTAGAAGGAAGTTTAAACAAGCACACAGCTCTGTTAACATATTTTGGTTTACCACAAAGTTACTTGGGCACCTCAGTAATTATTTTTACTCCCTTTCCAAATATATCATGACAGCCAACTCCAATACTCCTACATTCCTATGCATTTATTTAATGCTCCATACCTCATATTTTCTTAAAGTGGCCTCAATACTGGAAGTAGGAACTATCAAACAACGTGGGATGTGAGATCTCTCACTACAATATCCACATTTGTAGACAATATTAAAAATAGTTTCCCCTCAGATCTGCAAGATCACATTAGGAGACATCTCTGGTCTTTAATGGTGAATTTTTCAGAGGTAATTTAGTATGTCAACCTATGCCACAGTAGCACAGCACATTCCATGAGGTGCACTGAGCTCCATCTCGCACTCATCGCATTGGGTATCTTTGACATGGCAGACTGAATAAAGAAATGAGTGAAAACTTGAAGCTGCACTTATTCCTTCTGGCCTATGCACACCCAAACCATGTTCCTTGATCCTCTTGCTAGCAGGTAAACCTGCACAGCAGCATAAAAATCTCCCCCACTGAAAAACTGCTTCTTTCTCCTTCAAAAGGACATGCTCACTTGCCTTATATTTGTTGCTTTTCTTTTCCATTTTCTTTTCTAAAAGTGGCTTTGTTTCCTATTTCAGCTATATATTTTATCTCAAGGATCTCTTTTATTACTTGGAAATATTTTATTTCATTATAACACCCAGGCTGTGCAGGAAGATAGAAATCTTTATAGACCTAAAGGAGGTGAGGCATTCCCCGTACATTAGGAGCCAGCTGATAAGAAAACAGCTCTCTGCTTCTGAAATTCTCCTTGCTTAGTTATGCTGCCAACCTCAAAAAATGATGTATGTGCAGACACAACTACATTTACCCAGCTGCTGGGCAAACCTCTGTTGCAAGGGATGAAAGGTTTTCACACTGGAAATCCAGAAGACACACAGAAGGCATCATTACTTCTTCCAATTCTCCCGTCCATCACTTTTTAACAGAAAGGAAGGTAACACCGTACTGTGGGGGACCACTGGCAGCAAACCAATTTGCTACAGCAGAGTAAAATAATCTCAAAACCCATGCCATGAAAAAGAAGCAACGCAGCTCCAATGGTCCTACAGATTTCACATCACTGTGATGCCCAGCTACAATTCTATGTTGAAGTTCACGAGCAATCAGATTCATTGCAATGAGATTGCTCTCCTCATTTAAAGGTCAGACTTGCTGAAATGCTTTCCTGAACTGAAGTTTGAACCAATTATGTGATAAGAATGAGCCAGGACTACCCAGCTCGTACCAAGATGCACAGCCAAACAGCGGCGTGTCATTCCTCACAGGCCTGCACGGGATCACTGCCAGGCACCTGGGGACAAATCAAGTTGTGTCACTGGCAAAGCCAGGCCCTGCCACCTCCAGAGCAGCCTGCGTGCACAGAACTTACATTTCTGCACGGCAGTGGAAACCACCTGGGGTGATGGACAGCAGCTCCGTGGGACCGTGAGCATGCACAGAGCTCCTCGCACTGGGAGGTTCTCTACTGGGACCAGGTTGGATGCCAGATGTTATTCAGAGCATATCTGTTTATTCTTAACAAACTTTCTCTTTCCTAGACCTACATCTTCATATGAAAAATATAGTAAAAAGGCACCATGAAAATCTAACCACACAACATAAATTTTTTTTGGCAGAAAAAAAAGCCAAAATATTAATCCTGAAACCAAATTTTAGCACTGAAAACAAATGATTAATTTAATAGTATTTAAATTTTCAGACAACAAAAATATTGTGCTAAGACGTGCAAACAATTAGGGTACCTAAATTAGAGCTTCTTTCCTTGGAGATTCAAGACCAAAATTATTTTACTAGAACTGATGGTTTATTTATGTTACAGCAGCATTATTTGGACAAGGCAAGCATTATCATCTTTACAACTACTTTTCCATAGTGCCCTCTAGGCTTGATAGCTCCCTACTATTGTTAAGGTCAGAGGACAAGTTCATAAAACCTTTAAATCATACATAACAAGGCTTAAAGCCTAAGATATATCTATTTTTTCCCTAGATATTATGAAGAGGAATCAAAGCACAGACAATGACCATCAGAAATAATGACTGAATTAAAAAAGGTTTCATGAGAAATTTATGAAGCAATTATTTTTTTTTCCTGACAGTATAAGAAGAGTTAAAAGACCTTTTTTCCAGGTAACAAAAACAAATCCCAAAGGTCAGACTTGTTCTAAGATCTGACTTGGTGAGATGGTAGATAAAATAGGAGGAGAATGGGAAAAAGAACATCTTTCATTTTTATAGATTTTATTGTAATTTTGCAAGAAGGGCCTCAGATGTTGTATGAATAATCCCAATGCAATGCTACATCACCTGGCTAAGCACTTCCATAATGAGTCCTCAGAACAACTACACTTCACACAGCATTTTGGGGTTGTTAGGTCTATTTGTTCGTTTGTTTCCAAGTAAAATATTCTGTTTTCCTCAAGGTAGGAAAATAATGTAACTCAGCTACTGACCCATCACTAATACCTTACTAAATTATCTGCAATAAGCACCACAAAACAGGGAAAAATAGAATAAAAGGAAATTGTTTTGTTTTTTTTTCTCTTTTAAATTCAGTAAATGTAGACATTCAGAAGAAAAAAACCTTACAAAAGAAATGAAGTCTGTGAGAGGCAGTATGAATACTGTATCCAGGACGAGATACATACAATTGAAGTGACTGACAGAGACAGATATCTGCTGTCTATCAAAGAGACAATTAGTTCAAAACACCCATTTAAAGTCTGTGGGACGATGGGATGGATTTTTCAGTAGATCATTTTGGCTGAGGCACTGTAATGTTACTAGAGAAACACTGCAAATATTTCACCAAACAGCATCACATCTGACTATAACTTACTGTATATAAAATGTAATTTATATAAAATTATAAGCTTTTGTTTCTATCTTCTTTTCTACATTGGAATTAAACAACTCACCGTATTTCTACACAATCACATTTTCCTGCCATATTACATATTAATAAATATAATCAGACTACGTACACATTTCAACTGATCAGTATAAATCAATGTCAATTATGAACAAGTGTTAGAGAAACAAAATCTGACACTTCACACTCGATGCTGTCAAAGTGCCATATAAATATGTTCTAAGGACAATATATATTTTGGCGGAGTTTCAGCCCCAAACAGAACTTGGTCACAGCTGTGTGTGTGTGCCCGTAAAAGTTCCTGACCCAGCAGAAAATCTCATTTCAGAAGAACAAGATACATTTTCCTACCACTTGTGTCCAAACAAAGCCTCGATCTGTTTCTGTGCAAACTGCATTACCTGTCCTTCAGCCACGGTCTCCGTATCGATGATTGTGATGACTCCAGGCACCAGCGGACTGCGGCGAACATTGCTATGAGCTAAAATCTCTTCTTCAATTGCTCCTGAAGGCAGCGTCCCTGTCAGCTGTGTGACGACCTTCCCCACCATCGTGAGCCCGGTCTTTATCGTCTGTAAAAGGAAACAGAACAGTATATAACGTTTAGGGCTTTTTTGTGGATCTACTTTGAAATTTATTTTTTCCTCAACACAATTAACGTTGTAACTGGACCGTACGCACACATGAAATGTTTTTGTTAGTGATACTTGAACTGCAAGATGTTGCATGCAAGAGAGATCTCTTGAAAAGATTTAGCATCCTACCGACTCGATGCATTTGCTTTTATTTCTGATGTAAGTGCTTCCAATACATTCTCAAAAAATAAAAAAAATAAAGAACCCACAAAACTTTGGGGTTATCTGACTTAACCTTCTTCCTTTCTTGAGCTTTTTGCCCCTTGTTTCATCATTTCATCCTTCTAACCACCCTCTGTACCCCCACAGGGTAAGTACCTAACAGTGCTACATACAGAAACAGCTTGTGCAGTAATGGGGAATGCTGAAAATATCCTCCAGTGCAAAACTCAGGGAATTCAGCCTCGGACGGACATGACAGACGTTGTTTTCTCAGAAATTATGCATCTTCAGGCTTTAAAACTGAACATGAGACTCAGAGACAGCAAAATTAAAGACTCCGACCTCAAGGTGCTGGGAAGGACAACTCCCCACAATGCACACACGTCCCAGTCACAAATAACACCACTTCCCACAGCCTGCATGCTTTCCAGACGTGGAATTGAAAGTATACTAATTGCACTGATTTTTATTACCTAAAGATGCTAAAGATTTTTTTATGGGTTTGTTCTGGGCTTTTTGTGTGTTTGGTTTTGTATTTGGAGAAAGAGGGACAGCGCACAAATTAGGGAAAAGACGTAGATTTAAAAAATACACAAAGCACAACTTGAAACGTTTTCTCCTTGAATCAAGGGCTGTGCCTTATTTGCTATAAAGAACTGTCCAGATTTATTATGCAGTATAAATAAGAAATAGAGAAGGAGATCAGAATGGAATGACACTATAACAAGGCAATTCTTAACTAAAAAGACAAGCTAAGCTGCCTGCTAAATTGAAAAGGAAAAAATGCTCAACTCACAGGCTGAAACCAAGAAGCAGCCACAAATCAATTGCAACTGCTTTGTTTAGTGCTAAAATCTCAAACTGCAGTGATTAGAAAACACATTAGTGTTCATCAATTAGCAGCCAAACGTTTGTTTTAATAATTCATAGGAAACGACTTACACAAAGTCTGTTAGTGTGCTGTCAGGAAAACCTCTGAAGGGCCAACAGAATTAGGCGCCACACTGTATTGATGGCAATACCCAGCCAGGAAGCCTGATTAACCTCTGAGATGCCTCAGCTGATGGACTCACCCCATTAATGCTAATGGAGGTGCTACCGCTTAAAATCGAGCCAGGCCTTTATCACAGGAACGTCTTTGGGGTTTGAAGTCTTTAGTAATATCCTGCCATTTGTTTCTTACTTCTTTTTATACTCAGAGGCAACAAATGACAATGAAACAGATATCAACACTGGTAAATTCACAGGACTGAAAAGAGTCACACGAAGTAGATGACAATTTCCAACGAGCAGACCTAAAAGGGACCCAGCACCATCACAAGAACACATTTCAGCAGATGCCTTTTTTTTTTAATATATATATTTATGTATATATATTTACCCTAACTGACAAGGCAGTCTTCTCACCAACAGTTAAAACCATATAAAATGCACTGGCAGTTTACACAGAAGGAAATCAGAAAGAAATCAGCATAGAAGTACTATGCAGAAAACACCTACACAGGATCAATGACAAAAAGTGTACTCGGTGATCTTGGAAAATATTTTTAATTCTGTTACTAGGGGAACTGAGTGACAACGTGCCACGTATACATTTCAAATCTCACTAGCAAAAAAATTACCACGCTTATCTAGCAAAATGAATTACTGTTGTGTTAGACCAGACTGTGACTGCAGGACTACTGAGAAGTAATAGGTGTACAGAGATGTGGCTGAGGCCATTAGCTCAGAAATATCAGTGCTAAGCCATTACAGCACTTACTTCTCTGTGCTGTGTGTATATTTGCAAAAACTTCTCTGGTAATCTTTAACCTTTCCCATGCCATATCAGCTGTCCCCTCTATCCATTAGAGCTAATGACCTTGCTCTCACATAAGCTGTTAGTACTCATTAAGAAGTTATCAGGTAACAAGAGAAAACAGATGCAGCCTTTGCTAAATCACTTTACCACTACGGGATTAAAAGATACGGAGAAAGAATCAACCAAAGAAGTTATGAGGTGAGAAGAATTTGGTTTATAATTTGATACTGGATATTCAGCAGACCAAATAAATTTTAATTGAAATAAGTTAAAATTTGCACTGTCTCAATTTCTTTGTCATCATTGGGAACTGACACTTCACACTCAGTGAAAATGTTCTCACAGATAAAATGAAAATGCACGATCCAATTTCTTTAGTAAGCAACGATGCACTCTGTGCAAACACCAATTCTCCACGTGCTATTTCTGGTCTCATTAAAAGAGCTGTTCACATTCATTCAAGAAAAAAATATTCAAACAAATGTATGCATCCATATCTCATTTAATTGAAAAATAGGTACAACTTTAATTACTTGTGAAAATTAAAATGCAACACTCAGTGCCTGATAGGTTGTTCTTACATCTTCAGTGACCAAAAGTATACTGCTCCCATTTCTCATAGTAAATAAATTTAATGTGGCTTATTTGTTTATAAATAAAAAAAACTGTACAGAAAACAGAGCTATCAAAAAAGCTATGCCTTGGTGATCAATAACTAAAAGCCTCGTATTTAGTTAAAACAAAATGAATATACACTCAATTATAGATTAAAATTGAAACTAAATGCTTGCTGAATGCCTGTCTTCACAAAGATGTTTCCCATCCCTGTTCTTGTCACATACTCTAAAAAGAGGCAGGAAAGGGAAGAAAACTATTAACAAATTGATTTTAATTAGCATGGCAGGTTTTGAGTGCTAGGAATTCATTATTTTGGAAGAAGATCTGCACAGGCACCTCTAGAGTAAAGTGAGCTGGAACACGAGTCACTCAGGGATTTGCCAAGACCACGACTGAGGAGAACTAACAATGTCTTTTCCTATGTCCCCTTCCTCGCTGTATCCAAAAATCGATAACTAAAACAAGCAGTTTTACATTTGGTTCTGATCTAAAAACCAAGCACCTGGATTATCTCCCATCATAGCAGGGTTCAGCAGCAACAGGGTTTATTCAAAAAGATATTCTGCATCTATTCTACTCTGTTTGCTCAAAGCAGCAAGCAGGAGGTAAGGTCATCATCTTGGGCTTCACGGGCCTTGAAACCCAGTTATTCATGGTCTTTGAGGCTAAAGGCTTTGCCAGATGTCCTCTTTCTTGACTTTTAGACTGTTGAAAAGAGTTAAGCAGAGTAGCAAAGAGTTAAGCAGAGTAGCACTTAAGACTTAGGTGCCTACTGGAATATTTTAACAATCATTATACAGTTTAACACAGCTTTG
Source organism: Cyrtonyx montezumae (assembly GCF_038088225.1). NCBI lineage: Eukaryota > Metazoa > Chordata > Aves > Galliformes > Odontophoridae > Cyrtonyx > Cyrtonyx montezumae. Next base: position 8,285,309 of record NW_027071881.1, read on the forward strand.
GACTGTCCTTTGGTCATAACTAGGCTCGGCTTTGGCAGTACAGTGATGTGAGCTTTTACCACGTGTGATCATAACTGTGGTTGATTATACTCAGCAATTTGTTTTGTTTTGTTTCCAACTTATCTGAGCGATTAAAAAATGTTAACGATGCTGAGATTGAAGGCGTTCTGGGAGATACTCCTCTGCTTTTCATTGTTGGTGGTGAAGGAATGCGAAGAGAGGCAGCCAATTTCACTCAGTATCTTCAGAAGCCATTCAGGCTCCCCTCAGCAGTGCAAAAACACATCATTTTTCTCCCACTTTAACCACAGAAAGATTGTACTCAAAGCTGTGCTGATGGAATATGTTCATGTTTTGTTTTCACATGAGATGGCACGACCTATGTCTCTTCTCTCTTTGTGGGTACTTGTAACAGTTGTTTTCTTCAGTGACATTGAGCTTTCTGTTCTGTGCTGTCATTTAATTCCTATTATTAGATTTGTTTTGCTGTGTGTATCAGAAATGAAAAGGCTATTGGTTACAAGGAAAGCTTGTAATCAGCACTAAGTTTGCTAGACAATGCCAAAACTCACTTGTGTGTGAAAACATACGCGTGTGACAAAGAAATAACTTGGCAAAACCTCAAGGAAAGGAGTGGGGCAAAGTGGTCAAATGACAGTACTGCACAGTCCTTGGCTTCTTTGGACTTTTCCAAGCCATGGTCATTTTTTGATGCTATGAGAACCCAGCCATCTCTCTCAAGACAGAGGGATATTATAAAGTCATCAAAACTAAAAATACCTGGGCAAAGAATCTATACATAAACAGCCATTAATAAACTCTAACCTACTAGATAAATTAAAAAAGCTACTAGGTAATTAATTAGCTTCAGTACTGCACTGTCATCATTCAGGGAGATTAAAGCATGTAATGCTGGTGCGACTGAGTCCAAAAAGCACCAAGCACATGTAAAGTTGGTTTCATAATACTGAATAAAAGACAAATAATACAGTGCTGATTTCCCATCACATAAACTTGTAGGATTATAAACGGCCATAACAACAAAGCATTTTACTCCAATTTTTCTGTAAGAGTAGCTACTAATATGAACCTCTGTTTTAATAAATAAAAGAGTTCTAAAGGACAGGACTAGTTCATCAAAAACAACAGCTACTCAGAACGGTTCAGAGTCAGGCCCTGTATGTGGCTATCTCCAGGATCTTCTTACAGTTTTTCTTCCCCTCTTTTGTGAATGAGAAGGAGGGAAAAATGGTACAATTCAGCAGGGAAACCTAATAATTATCTTACATGATAACCTCTCCCAGCAGCAGATGATGTACTCACTTTGGCAGCACTAATGACTGTGGCAGTGTAAGACTGAATGTTGTCTCCACAGGCTCCACCACGGGACTGATGGCATCGGATCAGCTACAGAAGAAAGACAGCAACCAAGTAACTACTATTAAACTGCACAAACCCATAACCCATTACCATAACTCTTGTTTATCGTGTACAGTGGTGTGCATTTTCCTACAAACAGCAGAAAGCCCTGCTGAGACACTTAACCCCTTTTTATAATCTTCTGGGTGCCACCCAGACTGTCGCGTACGGAACTCCAGTTTTCAATTACAAGATGAACGGTCGCTATGAATTCATAAACTTTGAAATGGTGGGATTTGGGGTCTGGCAGTAATACCACAAATAAATTTAAATAAATATAATCAAAAGCTTTAGCCATGTAAATGTAACTTTAAATATCTGACATTCTAAGAATCCGAATGCGGCTTTGCTCTCCTTTTCATGACGAGCAAGCAAATCAATGACAAAGGAAGAAAGCTACTTCCAACTTTACATTTAATAGATTAGAGGAATGTATGTGGGGTTTACTGCATATTGCCTTCCGTCAAATTTAATAAATCAAAACAGGACTCTTCTACCTTCCATTAACCTACAGAGACAGTTCTTGTCGCTGAACTCTAACTCTCAAAAGAAGCTGTGCTTCTTGCTAAATAAAATGGCACAGAACTGTGGATATTTGTGACTGGTACACAGAACACGTTGCCTGTTTAACTGTTTTTGTTGAAAGAAAGTGAAAAAAGCTGGTAAGATTTTTGTTTCTAGAGTCATTTTTAGATAAAATGAAAAAGACAAACTCAGAGGAAAGGGGAAATCCACAGAGAGTATACCTGGGAACACATGGCTATTTAAAGTCATTTTCAAATGTAATTCTCTGGTCGACATTTTTGGCAGTACCACTTTCTACATCCCAAGCTGACTGGTTATGTTTAATCAAACCACTTAGGTTAACATTAAAGGAAATGCAGTCCCCAGTTTGCAGAGAAATCAGTTGTGCTCAAAAGAGTGCAACAACAAACACATTTATAAAGTCTGCTTCTCTGATGAATTCTGATTCAGCATTATAAAACAGCTACTCCAGGCACAGGTGGAAGGGAGAAAAAACATCTGCTCTGAAGTAAAAATAAGGCATCAGAAGATGTTTGGAAACTTTAAATTCACTTCAAGCTTCAAATACACAGTCCCTTCTCTGGCCCAGAGCAGGGTGAAAAGGTGGTAATTGTTTTGTTTGGGATTTAATTTCCTTCTTATGTCCAGAAATAAGAAAAATTAATTTGATCTTTTCTTCCCCTCCCATCCAGAGCTTAAAAAAAAATCAGTAAGGACAGATTTCTTAATCTACAGAGTGCATTGCTGTGCTGTCAGACAAACTCACAGCTCTGTTTCTACTGTTTGCCAACACAGACTTTAAGAACCCTTGCTTCCTACCTTTAAGAGGAGCTTTAAAATTTACAAATGCAAATTGTATTGCATACTGAGTCACTCCCTGACCATACATATTGATAGCTTTTGTATTTATGCCCTCCAAGTTCATTAACCTAAATCAAACGTGCAGAGCAAAGATATGACACATACGAATACCGAAGCATGACTAGTGCAGGTCAAAGATTAGATGTGTCACATTATGCAAGTCCTCTTGCAAAAGATCATCTTTTTCACATAGCTTGTTTCTGAGATTGTTTCTACATTCCTATCTAGCTTTTGTTTATGGAATAGAGAAAGAAGTATTTTTTAGAAGTAAATGTTTTCTTACCTTATTTTCTGCATAAGCAAGCCAACGGCTTCCAAGGGCAATAGGATTCATGTTTGGCCCTGGGCAGGGATAGCAGCCTGAAAAGTTTTAATAGGCAGCATTAAGAAATATCTTACTGAGTTGTTACAAAGAAGTTTACTTATTGCCAAGAAAACAAAAAGTCTAAACAGAAACCTTTCAATTGCTAATATCACCCAGTAAATGCTCGCATTTTTGTTCTGGAAGATAAGACTGCGGTTAGATGAGCTATTTTGAATAGTTAATTATGTGTAAATACCAGTTTTTCCTTATGCTTGCATTTTTTTATGTCGTTTTGATACAGTGCGGAGAGGGGGATATTTAAAGGATTGACTCTATCCATTCTGTACCTTCACATCTTAATTAATTTTACTTCTTTTACTTGTTTCAATTGATCAGTGCTTTCAGTTAACTTCCAAGCTCCTCTAGATTTTTGTGGTGTAAAACAAAGCACTGTACTTTGGTTTTGTTTTTGATAATTCTACATACAAGCCCTTAACCTCCCAACAGACTTCTACACGTGTTTAACCTTACACAATGGATTTGTCATTCCTTTAAAATCAGTGGCAAAGTTTCTGTCGTTCATCTGCTTTTTATTAGCCATGTTTTCATTACAAATAGATAAATACATATGCATAAAATGAAAATAAAATGCACAACAACCGGGAGTACCACACTATTAACAACTACAATTAAAAGTAGAAAATTTAAAATCACTGAAAACAATTAGATAACTGCTGAACATGAATTAAAAGCTTAGGTAATCCACAACTCGAAGCAGCACAGTGACCCTCATCCCAATTTCTATGACTGTCCTGTTTCCAAGTCCTGTTTTCCCTCCATTTTTTTCATCATTTTAGATGCAGCTCTCCAGGGCTGCTGTCCCTAGGCCCCACACAGCCCATGTTCAGCACCCGGCCCCACTGCTGGGCTCAACCTCCACACTCAGCCCCACAACCAAGGCACGGCACTGCGTGCCCCCAGCAGGCTGACTTCAGGGGCTGCTCTGCCAAGGTAGGAGGCTGAAAGTTCACAAACCGCAGTTGCAGAGATGAAACCACAAACCTGTTTACTGATTAGGGTCCTGATAGTGGGATTTGAGCTCAAGTGTTCCAGCTTCAGCTGGTAAATAAAGGCCTTCAGCCTCGTGCACAGTGCCATCTGCTACACCTAACTCTGTGGCATCACACTGCAGAACAATGAGACAGGTGTGCTGGGGTGGTGCTACCTAAGGTGTGCACTTACAGTTAGAGAAAGGAACCTGATAAAACTGAAAGATGTTTGATGGCACTTCACTGTGCACATGCAGAAACAGTTTTTCTACCGCTCGTGCTAAGACAAACAGCTCCTTATCTCCACTTTTTAAAGCAGAGTGGTGAGGGGATTGCAAAATTCGGAAGATCACAGCAAGCTATTTCAAAGGTCATAAAGCAAGAGAAGGGAAAAGCAGCAATTCATCGAATTACATCAATCTCAGGCCAGGAAAGCAAAACCAAGCGAGTGTTTTGTAAGGCCTTATCGCTGCCTTGATCTCAGGAAGGAAAACGAACTCTGAAGAGATGATGCCACAATTGTTATTGCATTCCAGAAGTGCATAAAATGTGGGTAGCCAGAGACTCTTAAGGAACAAAGAAAGCAAAAAAAGGTTGTAAATACAACCCTAGGTTGTAAATACAAACGTGTTCTTCCGATGACATTATAGATCATGACCAGTAAGGCTTTAATGCCAACTTCTGCTTTAGCAGTTCTTGTCTGAGCCAGTAAAGATGTTCAGGCTCCTCAAATTCTATTTATTTTTCTCCCTTTTTATGTATAAAATACACCATCAAAAGCTGTCAGATGGAAACTTTTCATGATAGAAATCTCTACAGAGATTTTAGCATCAGACTCTTGCATTTCCCAAGCTCTGCAAGCACCTCGCAATGTCCTTGCAGCAGAAAACCAAAGGGTATCACTCATCAGATGCCTCTTAATGACAAATGCAAGCAGTGCAACAACTCCTAACATTTTAAGAAGAAACTTCCTTCTTGGGACAGGGAGCTGGTCTCAATTACTGCAGCGAGCTGAAGTAATTGAAGAACTACAAAACAGCATTCTTCTTCAAATTCAAAATTAATCAAATACAAAAAGCAGTTATCTTAAAAAAAAAAAAAAAAAAAAAGTCTGTTTTCACCAAACCTATCGTAGGTGGTTTGTTCCACAAACTGGATTTGGTCAATTAGATACAGCTCCACAAATCAGCCAATTCTAATAATATCCTCTGTAGAGGTCAACAATTCAACTCAGTACTAAACTCTTCTCTCTGATACAAAAAAAAAAAAAACAGAGTTAAAAAAAAGAGCTATTTCCTCCTTTTCTTTTCTTTGCAAATCTATGCATTTTGGAAACATGCTGCAGTACAAGGATAAACAAAGGGTTATACTTTATGGGAAGGAAAAGCAAATTGTTTTTCTGCTTTCCAAAAAAACAGCTGCAGTCAGCAGAACATCATCTACCAGGCAAATGAAAAGACAGACACAGCGTGACCTACCCAGCTCGGCTGCCCAATCCCTGCAAGCCCAGCTCTCTTAAAGATTAACTTCTATTTCTACTAAACTCCAAAACAACTGAGGAAAAATCCATTCTAAGCAACAACAGCAGCAATTTTAGCATGTTTACAATAAGAATGAACATAATGAGAATGCAGAACTAACTGTCAAGAAGACCAAAGTTTCCAAGTTTTAATGACAGTATGGAGAGGTCATCCAAGAAAAGATCACGATGGGAAAGTCCTTCCAAAAGTACAGCAAATCAAGCAAGTACTAAAAAACACGAGAGCTTACAGTGAGCCTTACTGGGACTATCACCCATGGAAACATAGGAAAAACTGTCGGAGATGCTTTAAAATGCTTTTAAGTACACAATTATCCTCTCTGTCTGTGCAGTGTAAGAATGCACACAGGAAAAAACACACTCCTTAAAGCTGTGAAATGGCAAAACTAGGAACTCTTCTGAAAGTCTGAATGAATCCAAGCACAGGCTCTGCTGTGGCCTCAACAAGCCCCTGAGCCCAGCAGCTCCAGCACTGTGTCCCCATGTGGGGACAGATGGGGCAGTGCCCTGGAGTCTCCTGCTCCAGGCCATCGTCTTCCAGGTCTGACCTACAGCAACGTGGTACCACAGGTTGACTCTTCAACACCTCAACTTTTCTGTTGAGAGAAATTTTAGTATGAAAGATGCATAGTTTGTGATTCACTGGAATCGGAGATTCCAAGCTTTCTTCCCATTGTGCTGTATTTATGTATTTGTTTTTACTGATGACACAGGAATTCTAGAAACTACTTCGGGTTCTCCAAAGAGCTATTCAAACGTTTGCTTAACGAGTGACCAAAATGAAGGCACGTTGATCTTCCACTATTTTTCAATTACTTTCATTCCAATCTCTGCCACTCTTTGGAGATTCATACCTCTACGCCCATCATCAACAAAACCACCTCATCTTCTCAAGATGAAAATTCACACAAATACCCAATTCTCTCATTCTGGATATTTCCACCGCTCTATGCTCCTACATGAACTAAAACTCCAGTCCCTTTCTTAAATTGTTTCCAAAAAGACTTATCTCCAAGCTTCAATAACATTCGTGTGAATACAGAGACAGCAGCCAAGAAGAGAAAAGCAACACATTCCTCTCCCCCTCTTGCTTTTAAACAAACAGCGTGTTGGGAAACACTGCTAGGAGGAACAGGGCCATTGTACAGTCACGTCAGCCATAACAGAGATTAAGGCAATGAATGACAAAAACGTCTCTATTAAAGTCAGCTCTCCATCAAGCTGCACAGGTTTTCCACGGGGAAAAAAAAAAAGCTTACAAAAAGATATAGAAATAAAATCCCAGTAGGAGATGCAGAGGTGGGACTGAATGCTGTGAGGATTTCTGACAGCCATAAAAACTCAACGGTTTGAACTGCACATGCAAGCAAACATTCCGTGGAATCCCCCAGGCAATCGTGTGCCTCCAGCAGCTCCCTTCTCCACGAGACTTCGAGGAATAGCACCACGGGATGCAGCAGTACCTTCACAGGCACCGTGCATCCCGAAGCACAGATGTGCATGCCACACTCAAAAAGATGCTGCACGTAAACCAAATCTAACACAACCAACACAGCCTGCTGGAAAAGACGCCCCTGCAGGCAGACTACTGCCACAGTTCAGGCTGCAGCATTCCTGCCCGGTCCCTCTGCTGCAACATCCTGCACTGCCTGAGCAGTCCTAAATGAAGAGTGAAGGCAGCTCTGATTGCTGCAAAGCATTCAGTTTTAAATGGGTACCAGAAGGCAATGCTGCTCTCTAGAAAATTCTGACACTAAGTCAGAGCACAACTGAACAAAGTCAGAATTGGTTTTTCTTTTACCCAAGCCACATACCCGCAGCTGACCATGGCATCTTCCACAAGGTACTGCTCTATGTCCTCCTCAGATTGCATTACAGCACGTTGTGAAACACCTTGCTGTCAACTGCTGCAAATTAATGTGCAAATGAATAAAGCAAAGTGAATGAAAAAGCCAAATCAGAGGTGTTCAGAACAACAGTGCTTTTCTTCAAACACATCCCAACGTGCTCCTCTGCAGATCTATGGCTGGCTCCTTCTTACAGTACATTCTAAGGTCGCTCACTGTCTGCACCTATAGTCCTGGAGGAATACAAACACCTGTTTAAAAAACTCTCCAGCCTTTCACCTCCTTTACCTTGACTTTGCTTTTTAATAAAGACTATTTTAGTAACTTGTCCTTTTCTGCCTTCTTCTGTTTAATAGGAAAACCTATTTTCTCTAGTTTTCATTGCCTTTCTGTCCTCAGCTCTCACTGACGTCCGACGCACAGAAACACACTCATTTGTTTTGGTATCAAATGAGAATGAATCTCATGATTGCCATGCCTTCAGTGAATGTCCCACACCTTCTACTAAGAGGAATGCTGATTTTCAGTCACTGGCTGTAACCAATTAATGATGCTTTCTAGGTTGCATAAAACACACAGCAGCCTGGAGTAATGAAATTACAAAATTACTTTAAGTACTGCAGTCCAAACCAGCGAGAAAACAGATCCATGACAGAGAGCATAGAAAGGGTATTAAAAATAAATAATGGGTAGAGTGATACCCTAGTTGCAGGGGAATTGTTTATCCCAAGGAAAACAGATCATATAAGCTGTTTTATCTAATACTTTGTATTTGTTTGTGCTTTTTTTTTTCCCAGCTTCACCAAGCAAGCCAAATCTATTTGTTTATAAACTGTATAAAGTAATATTGTTTATAAGATCCTTCGGGTTCCATCTAGATGAAAGGCCCTATGTAAATGTTAGCGCTCTCACACTGTCACATACTTTCCAAAACTCTGCTATTGTTTTTGTACTTCCTTCTGTTTAAGTATCACCCATAAAAACTGAGCAAAAGAACAAACCAGCAGGATGCACCCCACTGTGAAATCATGCTTGCCATCCAAGGCCTTCATTTTTTATTTATTTTTTAATTTTTTTGAAGATTATAGTGGCATTATCATTATGAAAACTCCAAAAAATCCAAAAACCATGCCCAGGAGCAAAGCAAAAAGGCACAGCCACAAATGTTCCCTTCATTGCTACCATCGCCCTTTGCAGGGGAACACTCAGATCCACTTCATGTTCACAACAGCCTCAGTCCTGCAGCACCTATATACAAACACACATCTGTGTGCATGTGTGTGGATGTGTATAAGATACAACTCACAGGAACGTGCTTGGCTTCTCTTCACTGATCAAAAAAACATTGTGAAACAGGAGCTTTCTTCCCACCTGCTTCAGGACTTTCGATCTGCACTGAAGAGCCTCCCTCCCCAGACCCAGGAATCCTATCAATTATTATACCATGTGGGATGTCCAGGATAAATGCCACTTACTGATCACAGTTGAGGAGGGAATTGTGCATTCCTCAAGAAGTTCTGTTTGTAACTCCTCAGGCATTAAACCTTCTCATGAGACCTCCACTGTTTTTACTTCAAAGCAAAGAGAGCAAACTGCTCCCTGCGTGCCTATCAGGGGAAAGGAATTCTAGCAAAGCGAACAAAAACGTTCATAAAAAAAAGCCAAGATGATTTCCAGATCAGACCTGTGACAAACTGAAAACAATGTACTATTTCTTGTGAGTGAACATCAACGAAAGTAGGAACAGTACATCCAAACTGCAGAATGGAGTATCACTTTTCTCCTCATTTTGAGGGGTGCAGGTAGGGCGCATTTAATATAGACCAAATAAGTTTAGCTTGTGGCCACACAAATCTTTTGAGACTTTACATACAAGAAAGTACTCTGACTAAAATCTAGAAAATTACCTCTTAAGGCTCTAGCTGTACAGCATCAATAGAAATGTGGTGCCAGCTAATGGCTGCAATAACTGTCTTCATCCCTGGAGAATAATGGATGGAGAATATATCAATAGGAGGAGTGGAAGGGCCAGAGAAACTGAGCAGGCTCTCGTTATCGGACACAAAGATGATGCCACATGCATGATGTTATCTGTGATAATCCTTACTTAGGGCCCAGGGGGTGGGAAGGATATCTGTTATAGAGCATCCATCAGGCCATATTTATAATCATCAACGTTCCACTAAGTAAGCATTTTTGGAAGAGGGTTGTGGGAGCACTGATGTAATAGAAATCAATGAAACTCAGCTTTTCTGCATCTGTTCTTTAGAGCAAAGTAGGAAGAAGAGCTTGTACATCACTTTTGTCTCTGACTGTTCAATCATAGAGTGCTCAGAAAAAGACTGAAGGAAATCTTACATGAACTTTTAACCACTTACAAATCTGTTTTCCACACCTTGACATTCACAACTACCAAAGGAAAATGCATTCTTATTATAGGCATCAAATGAATTTTTGATGCTTGGCCACATGAGCACTTAAAACAGTGCAGGTTACAAAACTGCTGTTTGGCTTTATCCACCCCTCCATGCAAATCTTTTCTTAATGAAACAGAGCTGGACCCAATTGTAGGCACAGCAGCACGGAGTGCCATAGGAAAGCACTGCCACGAGCCCTCTGCAGACTGAAACTACTCCTTTCCTTCCTTGGCAAGTTAAAAGAAGACGACCTCAAGGTATATGGGAGGACATCCTGGCCTTTTTCTATGAACACCCACAGGAGGTTTTCCAATCAAGTTTAAGCAACTGTCTTTAACTCAAAACACCAAGACTGGAGCACCTGTACGCTGATAGTGCTTACAAGGCTCTGCTGGCTGGCTGCCATTCCAGCAATCAGTACTTTTCCATCTAATCAGAAGAAAAAAAAATAAAAGATTATGACTGTATCAGATTTGCTCAGTTGGATCTGAAAACTCACAAAACACGGGAGTTAAACATTCCAACAGCAGCACGAACTTGACCATGTTCTACATCCTGAATATTTTATGGTATATTTATTACAACAATATATTAAGCTACACATTTAACCACAAAAACAAAAACAGAGAGACAAATACTATTCATGTGCAACACAGCTGCATTAGCATTGCTGAGGAACATAAAACTTCAAAATTCCTGACACTGTTTTTAACTGTACATTCTGCATTTAATTTCTATGTATAAATAGTCAACAAAACGGGCAAAAGCTTCTGCTTAGTTATGTTTGCATTGTTGCTGTCTGCATGAGGTTCCAGAGCTCCCACGATACTCAACTGATACGAATGGAAGATGTGATTTGCCCGTCATCACTAAGTCCTCTTTTAAAAACATTTTCTTTTTCCACACAGTAGTTTACACAGTAAAAGAAACATCTTGAAAGGCCTACTGATCCCATTTTAACATTTTTGACCTCCTAAGCCATCACTTCTGACCAAAAGCTGTCAGCTAACACAGCTGAGCATCATCCCCATGAAGATGAATCCTCTGGCAGGGCTGTGGTGCACTGGGACAGCCCCAGGGGAGGAGACCAACCCTTCTGCAGGGATGGAGACCAGGAGGCCTACAAGAGCCTTTGCGATTTCTCCTTCTCCAATTTAAACTGATACTGCCTTTTTTTCCATACTAAAAGAAAAAAAAATAAATAAACCACAATGACAAAAAGTAGCTGCTGGCTACTTGGCTGACAGTCAGAAACCAAAGCAGCACACTAGGTAGCGCATTCATACCAAATTTCAAACACATCAGAGTAACTTAAGCCTTAAAAGATGTATTCCTAAGTCGATGAGATTTCAGCACATTCAAAATCTGAAAATTTCAGACCAAAGCTTTACTGCAGCCTTCAACACGCCACAGCACAGCACCTGTTTGAAGGCACAAGCTGCTAAGTGCCACAACAAAGCCTCCAAACCCTCAGCACACATTGGCACCAGCCCCAGCTCCAGAAATGGAACAGCATGCATTGCCCAGTGCCACCTGGGCACAGGTGGGCAGCAGTGAGCACAGGAAGGGCTCTGTCCCCACAGGAATAGGGCAGAATGTGGGTGCACATGGAGCCCATAGCAGGGAGAAAAGTTGGGGATATCCCGGGCTTCTCATAATACAAACAGCACAACTGGAGAAATGCAGCATGAGCTGTGACATCTCAGAGCTGAGATTTTCATATCAGAGCTGCAAATCTTCCTTTTATCTTCTTCAAATTACTCAACAGAAATGCATGACAGAATCCAAAGTCACAGTGAGGAATAGGATATCCCTGATCCTGAAAATACAGTTAAATGAGTTCATTTTTTAAATCATATTGATTTTTGTGTTTTTTTTTTTTTCTTTTACCAGCAACTTCCATTAAAAAAGCATAAGAATTGTTAAAACACACATTTAATCTAGTTGTGGTTGTCAGTTTTCTGTTTCTATTTTTATTTTTTTACCTGCAACAAAGCAAAGCTTGTACTCTGCTGCTCTTTGGTGGAATAAAAAAAAAGGAGCAAGGAATGGAGGAAAACACAAGTCCCTTCCCATCTGACTCTGCACTGAATCCAAGCAGATTCTTATGCATCTTACATCCACGTATAGGAAGAAACTGACACCTATTGGCAACTTTAATATTACTGCATAACGGTGCTCCAAACTATTACAGAAAAGAGCTTCTTGCAACCGTGTCTTCCTCGACACACATGGATTACACAGAAAGATAATTGAGAACTTTTCTATTTGTAACTGAAAATACACCCAGGAAATTTCAAGTTTCCTTTTGAACAGTAAAAATATCAATTCTCCCAAACTAAATTATCTTTAATAACCTGCACATTTTAAGTGGCAATTCTAACTGATAAATGCTAGCACTATCTACGTAGATTAAATGTTAATTTTTTTCTGCAGTGAATACTTTCTTGGTGTTCAGTACCACAAAGACACACAGTATGGGAGCAGGTAAATTACATCCTAACCTTAGCTTCATCAGCAACAGGTCAGAGAAAAAGAAGCAGAAAACATACCAGCTCTCTCTAGAAACACATTGATTACTTGGTTACAGATGCTGGGGACATTTACTGTAGAGGAATAGCTGTTGGAAAGCCTCATCTACTGCAATCAATGGCCTGCTACTGCGAGGCAAGCAATAAGCTACAGCTCAATACTGGGGTCTGAACAAACAGTTCCTTCAGGTCCAGGATATATGTACAAGCATCCACAAGCAAATAGCTACCTGTAGTTTCACTACTACAATGCTTAATACTTCAGCCACCAGTGACGTGGATGCGGGTGCATGCCAGAACCATGAGAAATTAACTACAGCAACAATACAAGCAAAATAACATGCAAAAGAGCCACAGATTCACACTGTAACACCTGCATGTTTTTTTAGGCAGCAGATTTCCTGAAACCCGGGCTGTAGCCATGGACACCTGCAGATGCTTCCAGGATTTAGACGTAGAAATTAAAAAAAAATAATAATCTGATTTATCTCATGCCACCTCTGGAGCAAAGTGACCGAACCCAACAGCGTACGTACTTGTCACAAAGAACTTCTTAGTGAAAGTGCAGCTGTCAAAGGCGGCGATTTTCTCCTGCAGGACTACGACGAGTATCCTGAAAACAAAGAAATGGAACGTGGATTTAAACATTAAATGCATCGGTTTAAAGATTCAATATCCAAATGTAATTATTTCCAAAGCATCAATATAAATTCGACTGTGATAAAGTGCCAGGTTACCAACACATGGCAGTTATTGAGGATTCTCTCTCATCCCAACCACATAACCTTCATTTCAGGAAGTACACAGATCTGATACAGAACAACACAGCGTATTTATGATATACCTTCTGCAGTAAAAGCTCCATTAGAAAGAAAGAATGGAATTGCAAGGATCCTGAATTACTTTCAATGACTCAAATAACAAATCAACAACTGGTAGAACACAAGCTAAATACGAAATAATCCCATTGCCCATCTCAATGCAAATTTATTAAACCGACATGTTTTTCTTTATTAAAAGCAGGATTTCTTTTCATAGCAAGAACATCATCACACAAAGCTGTGAGAAATTTGTGCCAGTTAGAAAAATTACAAGTGCATGTTTATGTGCTCACTTGTACACACACACACACGTTTATATTGTAAAATATCTGTTTGTCACTTGGAGAAAAACCATGACAGCTACATATGAAACAACACACTGTCTGAATGAACAAGGGCCAAAGATGTAAATTTGGAAAGTTTAGTAACTTCTCAGTACACATCCTTTGGGAAATGGCAATGCTAATCAGCCACATCTGCTACAAGCAGTACAAGCAACTCAATGAGAGGAACTGAGATACCATAAATGTAATTGACTTATGATTTTTTATTTGCTTGTCTCTTTTATTGTGGAAAGGACGCTTCTCCATCCCTTTCCAAGTTGTAAAACTCAAATTTATGTTATAAACGCTGCACATATGACTTAATTGTTTCAAACAAAATACGATTTTTCATTAAACAAAGCATTTTCCATCATCCAAAACAAAGGAGAGGAAAACAAAAGAAACCTATCAACTCTCACTCCTTCCACGAGGCTGTGAAAAAAGTTACTCAATGAATAATGGAAAGACTCTCAATGCATGTGCAACTGTAATACATATATAGAAAACCTATGTATATTTGATTGTAATATTTCCCAATCCTGTTAGATTTGTTTTCTGCTCTTTGAAGGAGTACTGTCACTCTTTATAAATGAAACCTACCTGACGGACGATTCTAGAGTATAAATGCATAAATAATAAACAGTTTTCCCTTCTTCTGCAACTCAATTTTTATTTTAAATTCAAAACTTTGGACTCCATTAGTCTATTGTATGGTTAACACACCATTAGCACTACACATGGCCACATTTAATGCATTTTCAATCTGAAATAGTGAGCTTTCTGTGGATAATAACAGAATCAGATACGTTCCAGAAAAGCAGTTACCCTGAATACAGCCACACAGCTTTGAAGCAGCTTTTCCATTTTTACCACTTAGGAAAAGAAACATTAGACCTTTTAGTTAGGAGAGACTTTGAATGATGATTTGCCTTTTGACTGTTTTTACAATTGGATTTTTCTTCTGCTAGGAGGCCAGGCTGGAAAGATTTACTATCATCACACTGTACACAAGGGAACTTTAAATTTTTCAAGGGACAGTTGCACAGATAAGTACTGAACTCCTTCTGACAGACCTTTAAAGGAGCAGAGACCAATTCCTGGCATGTAACTCACCAGCTCAACCACTGCAGTTGATCTATTTCTTGATATAATGACCCTATCCACACCCTATGGTAAGGCAATTGAGGATAACAATCACTACCATCCTTTACTTCCTTAAAGACATTTGCACCACAAAATCTCATTATGTAATTGGTTGTGGTATTAAAGGTGTTTGCTCAGCAGTACTATTCTTCTTCCAGTTTGCTTTTGCTCGACCTAATTTAAGACATTAGTGTTTAAGCTGGGCGAGAGGAAGCATCAAAGCAGCACACGTCATGGACTTGGGTCAACAAGTTCTACCAGGAATACCAAAGGGTTATCACCAATATCATCATGCAAAAGATAGACCCCAGGTTTTGTTTTTACCCCTTGTAAAAAGCAAGGCTATTCAGTTTTCTAGGTCTGAAGTTCAGAAAAATCTGATTTTGCATGGAATCAAGGTATTTAACACCTGACATTCTATCCTCCAAGCAATCTTCTGTCAGAAATTAGGTGACAATTCCAATCAAGAGATGCTTTGTTATTTTACTCAGGAACTGTTCTCCAAAGGGCACAGAGTGCACACTTCAATTTTTTTGGATGTGCAGGGAGGCAATGTATCTGGGAGAACAATGAAACACAAACAAAGCGACAGACCCTATGCTGCCAAGTGAGACACCACTAAAACGATGATCTCATCTCTCCATCTATAGGTAGAAGACACAGGATTCCAATGATTCCTGTTCATTCTCATCACAATTCAAATAAGTCTGAAAGATTTAATATGCAAAATGTTTTGCACTTCAGGGAAAGGCACTGGAGAAGCACACTGTCATACTCAAAATACTACTTGAGAAACAGCAAACAGAAGCTAAGTTCGCAGCAAAGTCAAAATAGTAAAACCAAGGAGTGCACATACCAGAAATTGCACTCATTACTGAAATCGTGCATGCTCTGACATAGATACACAGTAAACATTCTTACCTTTTATTGCAATGCAGATCATAAATAGGAGTTTTGAACTGTATAGACTTGACCATCTCTCCTGTCCGTAAAGAATAAAGGTCCACACAGCAGTAAGGGGGGCTTGTGCTAAAACGGATAAAGAAAAGTGGGATTTTAACAGAAAGAAGGAATTTTGGTGAAGTGATTTTCATACTACTTCACTGGGACAAAGCAAGCCTTCATACATTTAACAGTAAAAGCATAATGCTGCTGAACATGGGTTCAGTATAAGCCTCCTAAGTTAGGAAAGGTATGATTACAAACTGAGCTACAATGTCCACAGAAGTCAAGAACCTGTACTGTGCAACCAATTAGCAAGCACTTAGTTTCCTTTGTCCCAAACTAAACTTCGGAACATCAGATCCAACACAAAATACAAATCATTTAACAGACATGAAGTTTTTAGGCTACGTTTAAGTCATTTTAAAACTATGTCACAGAATAACACTTTCCTGAAGGGAATGCTTCATTCTGTGCAACAGCTGAGCCATACGACTATTTATTTGATAGAGATACATTGCACAGAAATTACATTACATCTCTGACGAACTTTTGTTTGAGCTATATAGATCTTTTCAACTGCTTCATGTCACTTTTATCATTTAAATGTAAATAAAACTCTAGGGCCATTTCTTAATAAAAAGGCTTGCTTTCTTTTGAGAGGGGAAAGTGCTGAGTGTTCTGATAGGGCTGAGGAAGGTAGTGGTGGAAACCATTTTACAAGCTGAGGAGAGGCTTTGATGTGGCAGTTCTTTTACATAACACCTTTTTTCCACTCCAAGAACACATTAAAATGTTGGAAATGTTGGCTTCTTCTAGGTCAACGAATACGAAGCAGCACAAATTGCCAGCTGTACAAACACACACTAAGTATTGGTAAAGGAGGGTGTTTCCCCTTGCCCCTATCTGTTTTATTTTACAGAGTTTAACACAATTCCTGACACAACGCTCACTTGTCCTTTGGATCTGCTCAAGTTGCTCAAGAATATTCTGGAGAAGAAGAGTACAATCATCAACTGCTTACCTTAAATGTCACGAGATAAAATGCTACATAAGACAAGCACACAGCAGAGAACCAGCAGACAATATAAGCAGAAAAAGACAGCAGTCAAAGAAATAATAGCAAAAATAAGTTTGACGTTCTGCCTATGGAAATTCTTCCCAAAATATACATTTTTCTAGGCACACGCTCAGGCTAATAACTGGAGGGGTGCTATTTCTTACTTTTAAACACTTCAAAGGCCCTTCAAAAACACTTTTTAAACAGTAAGGCTCGAGTTCAGTTACGCTGTGTTGGAAACTCATTGCTGCTAGAAAATACAGACAATCTCAGACAGAGTCTGTGTACAGTATATGTTTCTGACATAAGTGCATTGACTACAGAAAGAAAATTATTACTCTGATGGAAGGGTGCAAGTATAGTTATTTCAAAACCAGGAATTACATAACTTCATATAGCTAAAATTATATCTGCATAAGTTAAATCCATTATTGTTGCCATATAAGCTCATGTGGAACATAACCGCCATCTTAACTGTTCCACTTGACGTGGACATAATCAAGACTACAGTTCAAAAGCATGCATCTTCTAATACACACTGCGCCCTCAGAATCATTGGAAACAATCAATCTTGCACTCAAATGAGTAATTTTTATTACCTCATACCTCTCCTCTGGCTGCTCGTGAGAACGCTCTACCAATGCTTTTTCTAACGAGTGCTGGCTAAACACCAGCTACCTCTGAGTTCAGTGCTAATGATGAAGCAGTCATGTGGACTGGGCCAAAAGGACTCAAATTCTGCTCAGCTCCAACTCAACTCCTCCTTCCAGCAGTTATCTTTCCTTTCATTCCCTGGTACACTGCAATCTATGGTCAGAAATGGATGTGCTGGGACGCTGTCTGCTTTTTTTAAATTATTTTCTAAAATATGTATGAAGTCAAGGTCAAATGCATTTCAGAAAGCTCCTGGGACCTAACGAGGAGAAACTAATGGGAATAGACAAAAAAGAAAACCAAGAAGTCCAACATATTTAATTCTTGCCCCTATAAAGTTTGTGCTCCTGGCAGTACAGAAACCCAGCATTACCTTGAGTCTAAAGATTGCTGAGGATGCTTGTCTGAGGAAGAAAAGAGAAAGTCCCATCTTGGCCAAGGGCAAACACTTCAAAGATGGGATGGTCACAAAAAATAAATTTTTTAAAAGGACTTATCTCCTTCCAATTTCCTTCTGGTTATTAATCACATTTCCTGCACAACTTAATGGCTGTTACAAACCTCATTTGCTACAAAGCACTCTCAATTCATTAAACATGAAAACTTCACGGAAAGAACCAAATTTCAATTTATGAATTCTACTCTAAAAACTGTGCTGAGATCCACAGTTTCAAGATTTTAATCCCATCATTCACCAAACACAAATAGGAAGGATTCTCCGACACTTTAAGAAATAAATTATTCGGGGAAGGAATTAAATTTTGACTATTCCAAGAATGTGAGCCCTTTGAAGATCATCCTTTACCCTCCTTCATATCTTCCAGCTTCCAGCAAAATCAGTTCCGTATCTGTAATCCTCATTTTCCTCTTCTAGAAGATCTGAACATTCATTTACGTGTCATAGCACTTAGAGAATTGTAACAGCATCATGATTAGCCTACACTGCTCACAGTCAGTAACAAGAGCTCACCCTCCCTCCCCCATGTCAGTGATGCCAGCTCAGAGGGCTCTGTCCCTTCCCTTCCCAGACTCCAAAATGCAATGTATTCTATATTGACCCATTTTAGCTTATTAAATTAGCAGACAAATAGCACTTTGTCCTTTCTTTTCCCTCTAAAAGGAATTCTCCCCCAGGTTAGTATACCAAAAGGGCTTAGAGAAAGGTCTAACAAGCATGGAAGGAAGAAAGGAAGTAGGAGCACAGGAACTGAGCAATAAAGGATGCACAACAGTGCCACAAAAAGCTGCAGCTGGCTTGCCATCATAGAGCTTCTGCACAACACAGCTTTTTGTGATGCTTCAAAACCTCCACTGGTATCTTCATAATTCCCAATCACAATTGTATGAAACCAGAATCGTTGCATCTTGCTCTACTTCAGGAATGTAAAATGAACATTCATTTCATCAAAGGTTCATAAAGCCACGGTGTAAATGTGCCTGAAACAAGCCAGCTGATGGCCTCTGACAACAAACTACTGCTATCAAACAGGAAACAAAGCAAAGGGACCTCCAGCCAAAGAGCTGCTCTTGTGATAAGCACAAACCATCGGCGCTGCAGATTATCTTATTGGTGAGAAGAACTCTGGTCATATTTCAACGTACCCATGATGGTTATGTAAAGAGGAAAGATTAAGACAGGAATGTGACAACACTTTTTCTGTGGTCTGGTAATTACACTAAGCCTGTCACAAATAAAATTCTTGCAAATTGTTCATAATCTGAGGGAGTAAATTCCTGCTATGCATCCTTTTGTTAAATAGCTGCTTAAGGAAGAGATAACTACTTTAAAGATACTGAGCAAAAATGTCATTAATAAATTCACAGGCATGCACAGGCTCTTATATCTTGCATTACATTGTTGCAGCGCAAGGATAGAAGAAAAATAACAGATGCCTTGTACAGCTGGCACTTGACTACATCTGTTCTTATGCATCACGACATAACTATCACCTCTTCACAGCTTTGTTAGCAATGACTCACACGATTTATAAAAGCTGTGTAAAATGTTTGCATACAGAGATAAATATGCTGTACAAAACACACACACACCTTTCACACGAAGAACACGCAAGACTGGTGGAACCAAAGCAAGGCCCTAATTTTCTGCCCCTATAAAGTTTAAACACTGCCTTCCTACAAGTGGCAAATTCCCACAGAGATCTCACTGTAGAATTAAAAAAAAATAAAATCTGAGGACAAACAGTGTTTGTCTGGCATAGGTACCACTGGAGTTTTTATTCTGTCTTCAGAGATGATGAGGCCAGAACCTACAGGAAATAAGATCAAAGGAAGCATCTCCATCTCATGTCATTCTACATATACACAGCATAAGCACAGCGAGATGTACAGTGAGGTCCCTTTGGAACAATGACAAGTTAGGAGATCACAACAGATTTTAGACAGCAATGAAACTGCTAAAATAAAAGGAATAGCCTTCATTAGGAGAAGTATACATTCGTACAGCACACTGCTATAGTAATAACTCCCTATCACATGGAGTCCTTTATAAAGTCTCTGCAAATTTCTTCTAGAGAACAATTTAATTATTATTGGTAGTTAGTGTTAACAAAATGAATTCAAGTGAATTTGAAATGTAGGAAAAGATGGGATTAAAATAAATTACCAATGGTGAGATCTCACAAGAAGATCACCTGCATTAATCTAACAAATAAAGAAAAACCCACCATCTTTCAGGAGCACGACAACAGCAGGATTCAAAGCAGTATCAGTATGAAAAATAAGCTCCCAAGGCATATCACAAAAACACGTTCTAAGGACTCGTTAAGCCAAGCAATAACTGTTAATTCAAAGGCTATCCTTTGATTTCCCTTAACGAAGGAAGACGCAGCTTTCTGCAGACAATCACTACAGCATACTCTTCCTAGAATCTCTTTTTGGTAACTTGACTTCACATGATGGAATTAGGGGAAGCTTCTTTACAGATGCCGTGCACGAACTGATCCAGGCCCAAGGTACAACTGTGGAGTGCTGTGTGTTCCTCCTGCCTGCTGGAACTGCACCACACTCAGCTCCATCTTCCTCTAATTACACAAAGAATTACATTACACCTGCCTTGTTCTGCACTCTCACAGGGCACTTCCTTACTATATTTACACAGGACAAACATTATATGTATTAGCAGCAGGTTTCCTAGGGTAATGATCCCCTTTATTTCTTCTTGTTCCACAATGTATTGATGTCCCTAATCCGTACAGCAATATACAGGGTTTTCAGAAGGGGTGGAGACAAAAAAAAACCTCATCAGCATAATTACAATCTAATATATAGACAAAAAAAAAAAAATCATTGATTTAATCACCATTCCAGTTTTGATACTTACAGGTATTATCTGGCAAGCTATATCAACGACGTTCAACAAATCCCTACTTGAATTTGATGGGGTTGAGCCATGCAACTGTACAAGTTACAAGTTATATTATACTCAGCACAAGTTATTTATTGTTCTAAGTACAGTATATTTAGCAAGTTATTCAGATCAGTAAATTTAACAGCACTTGCTAAGCTGCCTTCAGACAGCAGGTCACGGGCTTCCAGTCAAAAGCAATTTGACTTCTGCCATGCAGTCATACCACAGTTACCGCGGGTTTACATAAAATTATTAATTTAAACACACGGCAATTATTCTGTCAAGATCTGTCTGTTATCTTTAAAGTTTTGTTTCACAATAGGAAAGCTCTTTTTTCATCACAGTTTTTCAAAAAGAGGTCAGGTGAATGGTTTTATTATTTTATTCTGAAGTACCATTTAATTTCTAACAACAACGCGACATTTTACTGTTTCTAAAAACACAACTTCAGGTGTACATCAGCTGCCACTCCGTGTGTCCCCCAGACACACTTTCCACTCTGATGTGGATGCTCAAGTAGCCATCAGACTGTCTTCCCCATTCTGGCACATTCTTCTTGTGATGGTTTATTCATTTCTGTTTCCTTACAGCAGTGGGAAGAGCCCACCAGTGAGACAACTCCAAGTCAGACACAGCAGTGGCTGAGATCTCCCAGGAACCTCTGCGAGCTGTGGTCAGTCACTGGTGCATCAGAGAGAGGGAAGGAAAGCAGAACAGAGCAGAGCACACAGTACGGTTACTTAATTGTGTGCTGGAAGAAGTCCTTCCTGAATCTTTACACTGGAAAGTTAAAGCACGAGATTAGATTATGATCTTTTAGTAAAATTCTTAGCATGTTGGAACCACAAAGGCAATTCTGTTCTCCCGAACGCCCCCCAGATGAAGGTTTGCTCAGATTAACAGATTTCCAGTCCTAGAAGGATCATCTTTTCTTTCTATGCCAAGTACACAATGTTTCAGAAGCTCAAATAATTTTTTAGTATTTTAGTTTTTACCAAGTAACCTAATCTTGCCTTTAAACACTGAGCAACGAGTGCTCTATCATTAAAGTAAGTTGTTCTAACATTTAGAGAAAAATATCTTTTATGAAATCACTCCTTACTTCAAGACAGAATTTGTACACATTCTGCTTTTAACCACCAGCTTTCATGTCTCTGTCAACAACATAAAAAAGCTCCTTTCATTCATTTATCTTTTCCATAAATCAGTAAGCATTCAAGGCAGTCCAGTCACTGGCTAATCTGTAGTAAAATGGAAAAGACTTTAAGCCTTATGTTGCAAGTTTGTTTACCAGCCCTGGCACATATTTGCAATGCTTCTCTGAGCTCCTCAGTACTGCAGCACTGTCATCTTCTTTCTGAAGGACATATAACAGGATGGAAATCTATTTGCAGGATTTACTGATTCCCCACAGAGAGTAAATTTATTTTCTCTGTTTCTTGTTAATGCTTTTTTTCTGTTAGTTTTGCTTTGTTTTTAATGAATCCAATGAGGTATTATTTATTCCTCACAACCCCACTGCAGAAAAAACCCCTTGCTGAGACTCTCACCATGTAGTCCTCTAAAATTCCCTGGCTTTCTGCATCACAACTTTCTATAACGAAAGCTTGAGAACTCAACTCTGTAAGTAATTTTCTTACTTGCATTCACAGCACTTGAAATTCATTCAAAATCAGGAAAAGCAGAGTAGGATTTCTGAGAAAGTGACACTTCCCAAAAATGAGTGTGTAGCAGTGAAACACAAAGCAGCACAGACATTTTAAGTGTACCACAAATTGCAAAAAGCATGGAAGCACTTATGTTTAAATAAGAAAAACCTGTACCAATCCCAGACACATGTTACTAAATCCAATCCTTTAAATACAAATGAGGAAATTATTTGATATGGCACTAAAATATTTGTGTTAAATACCGAAAGATACAAACTTCTCTTTTACATCTTCCTCAAATATTTTGATCAAATCCATCAGTCTAGAATAAAATTTCCACCCTCCTCTCACCTCACCGTCTTTGTGGTCTCACCAAAATACAAGACAAATATTTTCAGAAAGTCATCACTTCTGAAGAGAACGTTTTGTTTGAGGTACACTACGAGTCTCACCTCAAGGAGCAAGAAAATAAGACACCAAAAGAAAAACAGATTGGTTACCCGTGCATGAAAAGAAGGAAAATGCAGCTTATGTGGTTGTGCCAAAATGACCACTAGGCAAAATGCAGTACAGCCATCTGTCCACATACAATATGCAAGTAAACTCCTGCTTTTTTGAACAAAGGAAATAGCTAAGGGTAAATCAGCGTGCCTCGGATAGCATGCAGTGCTGCATCAGGACACAAAGTCAGGTCCACTATTTCACCGATACAATTCTTAAAGAAGTTGAACTCCATTAAACAATAAAAATTTTAACCAAAAGTCTCTGCTGTAATCAATATTATCCAAAGACTTAATGGCAATGGTGCATCAATACAAGATCACTGCAAAGCCATTAAATTCTTTGCCTTATTTTTCATGTCTACCCTTGTGCATATGTTCCCATTGGCAACTGATTCCAAAATGTTCTACACTGGTCTGCACACTTTGTTCTATTCAAGGGCACCCACACAATCAGCTAAGTTTTTATCAATTTAATTAAGGAGCTATGGCAAAAGATACCTAGGCTTAGCTAAAGCGTGTACTTTTGGAAGAGATTTAAGGACAATTAAAAAAAAAAACATGCCATTGTTTATATCTATATTCTTTATATGGCTAATCAAAGTAATGAACCAACTTGATATTTGGAATTCATTACTTTGAAGGAGGGGAAAAAGTTATTTTATCTACACATATTTCAGTGTGTTCTTTTACAGAAGGTTAAAAGCATCACTTTCTTCCATCAGATGCCTTTCCTTATAAAGAAAAAAAAATAATAATAATCCTATTTTCTGTTAGATTTTGAGCTGGCTTCTTTCCCACTGTTTTATCAGCATCCATCAGTTCTCCAGAAGCTGGTGTTTGCTGCTGGACACACAGCCCCTGCAAAGCTGCTCTAATTACCACCCCAGAATCAGCTGTCAAGTGCTGCTCCTAAGTGGCCAGGCCAGTGCCCCCCCACAGGAGATCAAGTGCACCCACTTACCGTAGGAACGGAGCATAATGTGCACACCACACACATGCACCACGAGCAGCATTTATCACAGAGGCACAAACACACAAAGCACTTCACAAAAACACACAGCAAGAGAAGTCCCCACTTCTTCTTATCCCGACCAAAGCTTTTACATAAAACAAGTGCCCACGTAGAAGATACTTGAGCTTTTTTCCAAACAAAAGACTGATGGCTGTAGGCAGATCTGCCACTCCATAAATAAACTCTGCACAGTCATTAACAGAAAATAAACCAATACAGAGATTAATTGTTCCTAACATTTTGCATGATGTTGAAAGATCAAAACGAGTATAATTATGATTAAGACACATTTTGGAGGACTAAGAGCAGTATTTACCTCAACAGAAAATGTATTAAAAAAGTATTCATAGACAATATAATACAGTAATGTTATTTGAATAGCTATTACTCTGAACCTCGTGTGTAAGCATTTAAGGGATATCCATTCATGATGTTTTCTTGTACAATGACTGAAAACAGAGATACCAGGACACACCTACCACCCTTTTCCTACAAGGCCTCGTATCGAGCCAAGGGTGAAGGAAGCTCTCTCAGTATATGGTTTGAGCAGCAGGGAGCTCTAAGCTGGTTTGGAGTTGGACACTGACAGGAGTCAGCCTCTACAGCAACATATCTTCTGGTCCCTAATGCTTACCAAAGCTCTGGCAGAAGAAAAGATGCTCTAAACACTTGTCATGCAGGATAGCAAAACAGATTCTGTTATTGAGAGAGCTGACAACTCTGCATTAGGTAAGAAGATCAAAATGTTCATTTCAACAGAGTGAAAAAACCAAAGGGCAGTGCAGGCAGGCATTTCCCAACTAGCTGTGCATGCTGCTGACACAAAGAAGTTACTGATACCATATAATCACGTACCATAGTTCATAAGACAGGCAAAACCCATGACCAAATACAGAATAACAACTTGTTTCCACTTGTGGGGTACTGTGAAGGAAGAACCCACAAAGGCAGATCTCCTTGAGAGTCACAGAACAAATTGAACTTTTGAGGTCATGGATTTTTTCAGCTCTGTTCAACAACCACTATGTCCATTTTTGTCCAACCAACCCAATAGCTTGGCCTTAGCTTCTATGGTGTCAGTCTGCCTGCGCAGCAACAAAAAGAGGAAAATTTAAGGCCTAGTTTTCTCAGCAAGTTGGTATTATCACAACAGATACTATAAGAACAGCACCCTTCGTTCAGGGAGAAAAGCAAAAGGGAAGTGAGGCCTTCAAAGCACCGACAGGCCTGGCAACCTCCAGCTCACCCTTCAGTCACAGCAGCAGATGCTCTTCCCACATTCTGCTTTACCAACAGCACGTAGCACGCCTTTCCTGCCACGCTGCCTGCCCATCACAGCATTACTCGTTCTCATCACTGGAAGACACTTTCTAGATGCATCCTGTTTTGTGTTTTCTTTTTTCCAATTCCAAAATAGATGAAGCTGCACAAAGCCAACCAACAGCCTACAACCTACCTTCATGTAGAGCAGCACGTTGCGTTACACTGCTTCAGTCCACAGCATGTGGCATGCCTGTCACTGAAGTGTAAAATATAGCACAAGCTGGCTTCTCAGCTGCAGCACGCTTTTGCAGAGAGACTGGAGTGTGACACACTTTCCACTTCAATGAGACATACCACATGTTACAAAATATAGCTGTCCCATCGCATTTTGAGTTAGTTAATACAGGGAGATAAGCAGCATCTCAAGAGATTTGTTTATCAAAAGGCTCATTTGACCATAGCTATCACTGAGGAAATGTACATCTGGAGCTCCACTTTTCTGAGCAGGGTCGGTTTTTCTGGTATATTCTGAACCAGATTTTGTTCTGCTGTGTAAATCAGACAGTCCTTCCACACACAAGTGATGAGCTTGCCCTGGCTACCCTCGATCGTTCTATCAGCATATGCTTAACTCAAAAAATTTCTGTGAATCTTGAAAAGCACGAGCAAAGATTAACTTCTGAGCAGAATACATCTGCGTTTCTGTCATACCTCTATCAAAGATTAACATCTCTATGAACAGCTGATCAAGCTCAAATTCCAGGAGACGTGTTTCCTCCAAAAGTGAGGAATGAAATAAATGTAGGAGTTGTCTTGTCCTCCTTTTCCTTACTGTCAAACGAAGCAGAGTTCACCACTGAAATAAAGGTACGCAATCTGTGTTGCAATAAACACCAAATTGATTTTCAAGTTTGCACAAGATGGACAGAAACCAAAAATGTAGAAACTTCTTGCATATCAAGAGACAGCCACATGCCACAGCTTAATAGAAAAGAATCAAATTTCTGAAAGCAGAACACGGAGTGAACTGATGCTGAAATATCTCAGCTACAGCCAACTTTCACCAAGCAAGCTGAGATGCCAAACAGAGCACTTTGTAAGTGGAGCTACTCACAGCTCCAGCCAGCTCTAGATTTTATGGATGGAGAAAGAGTGTAAAAAACCAAATCTGCGCCCAAGTTTGTTGGGTTTTTTTTATTCCTTAGTCTGATTATTTACTGCATTATTTTATTGGCAGTACCTTCTGATCAATGGCCATGGGAAAGCTGGGGTAGAATTCTTTATCAGGGAGTGTAGAGATAAGACAACGAGTAATGGATCTGAACTAAAAGAGAAGAGATTTAGATCAGATACAAGGAAGAAATCCCTCATTCTGAGGGCAGTGAGGCCCCAGCACAGGCTGCCCAGAGCAGCTGTGGGTGCCCCATCCCTGGAGGTGGCCCTAGCCAGGCTGGGTCCTGGGCAGCTTGATCTCTGGGAGATAAAGCCCTTCAAATTACGTAGACAACGTCGATTACAACTTCCAGTGTTACTTTCTTAAGACCTCAGATGTAACCTAGGATTAGTTACACTGCAAAAATATCTTATCAATTTAAATTACTATTAATTTTTAAGCTTGTGAGCAACCATCCAAAAAGTGTGTTACAGCCCCTCCTCTAGGTGATACTGAGAATATATTACCTAGTCAAATCAAAAGGAAAAAAGCAATTAAGCAGGACCTTGCTCTGAGAAGCCTTACTGCTTTTTCACAAAGAAGGAATCTCTTAAATACTATTTTGAATTATTTATGAAAAAAATGCTGTATTTTGCCTTGTAAATTGTTTTTAAATGAAGCATTTTAAAGCTACCACATTCTGCTGAATAACTGGCTGTTGTTGCATTTCATAGTCCAGATGAGAACTAATGAAAAAAAAAAACAATTATGCTTTTAACTAATACCAATCACTGTGTTTTAATGGTCTTTTTCTCATTTCAGAGATGTAAAAGAATCTAACCTGTACACGAATGTTAGAGCTCAAACTCATTTGACTTTTCCTCTGTATATTACATATTAGAGAAGAAAAAAGATAAAAGAAACCAAGAGCAGCTGCTGGAAGAGAGCAAATGGCATTTATTAGGGGATGCAAAGTTCAACTACTGTCAAGTTGTAGCGAATTAGTCAAGAGGCAGCAGTTGTGTATCAGTGCAGATACAGGGCTGTAATGCAGTTCATGATTAGCTGGTCACACTACAGGCGTGAAGCGAGCCATTATGTAGGGAAAAGCACACGAAGCAGCATCTTGGAATTGACTTCACATCTCCACCATAGTGTTGGTATGCTCAGAAAAAGGAAAACAAATCGTCCCGAAGTTTCTAACACCTCTGCCACGCACTTTAAATCCTTCTTGCAGCATATAACAGAATTAACTGTAAAACATATAAGAAAAGAAAATACAATCCTGAACTGTTCTCTGGGCCTATGTCACTTTGATTTATAACAGTTATTTCTAAGACAGACAAAAACACACAGATGCAAACAATTACTCTATTTTTGTAGGCAACAAGTGAGGTGGGTGGTAACTGAGAAATTTTGAAAAATCCTGTCACAATATTCCATTTTTTCTTAAGTAACCCTCATCACACAACAAACGCTCGCCACATCAGAGACTTTCCAGGGCCTGAAGGGCCGCTTTGATTCCAGACCGCTGCAGGCATTAGCGGGGACGTAATTAGGGTAAAAAGTTCAACCACAGTTCCATGTCTAGAGTGCTGCCAGAAATAAATTTCCTCTCATTCACTGGTTTCTACTGTACCCTCCCTGAGAAACATATTGAAAACACATTTATCTTTGTAGAGTTTGTTCCTCTTCTAATTAACTTTATAGCGTTTACAGTATTTAATAATTTAAAGTGGAATTTAAAGTGGCCCTGGAAGCAGCAGCTCTCCTGTAATGGCGCTGTGCATTATCTTTTCCCTGTAGTGCTTCTTTTGACAAGTTACTCGGGGAAGGTATGTGCTCCAGCTGGTTTTATCTGGCCGTGCATTTAGCAGAAGGCTACTTCCTTCCCTCCATCTCCTCCCTGTATCATTGCTCGCACGGGGGGTTGGAGCAGCCGTAAAATGAAACTATGCCTCAGCTCGGAAATCTGCTTCCCCGAACCTCCGCACTATCCCAGGGATCACTTAGAAAAGGTTTATCTTTTTACAGCTTAATAAATCAAAGCTTTAAAAGGTCACCACTACCCCCAGTTCTCACCAACTGGTCAAAGCTTGACCCCAAATACTCATTTTCTTCCTTCCAGTTTTGATCCAAGATTAGCAGTTTATTGTAGTTCAAAGGTTACTTCTCTCTACAGTTCACACAACCTCATGGCATAGTGGAAGAATAGCAGATCTTGCTGGCCCTCAGTGCTTGCAGACAGAAACATCACCTTACATTATTAAAGCATTTCAGTTTGTGAGAACGTTTGCAGAAATCCCAGTAACCACTAGCTAAACACTACAGAAATACTTGAAGCACTTTGATATAATTATAGAAACAAGTTGCAAGAAAAAATTCTGGGACATGAAGAGCTCTTTTTAAAGCAAAGAACATTACTATCTTTATCACATAACATAATCAAATCCAACATCCGTAGAAGGAATTTAAACCACTTTATACAGAGCCTGTGTCTCTCAGGATATTGAAAGCTACCGCACAAACTGTTAAGACTAAACTGATTTTTCCTACTAACCTATATCCTAACCAGAGATAATGGCCTTCATCCTTAGAACGGAAGGAAATACTTGCAAGGCAGTTGGTAGGATAGCACACTTTGCATTAATGATGCTTTACAGCTTTCCATGACAGCAAGAGCCTCTGGGACTCACTCCCTCAAAGTAACTGAACCTGGAAGGCTTGGGCCAACCTGAAAGGTTCGACTTCACTTAGAACCAGATCCTGAGATGCAGCAAAAAACAATCTCTACAATAAAGGTGATCAAGGAGGAAATTTTTTTTGTTGTTGTTTCAGCAAGGAAGAAAATAAATTTGAAAAATTAGGAAGTTATCACAAAACAAAAATCTATGTTGTTTAGGTTGTTCTAACCAAGCTGAGATATTACAAAGCAATGCAAGCCTGGATTTTCCAGTAATTTTGCTTTATTTTGAAGGGAGATATACTACAAGGCACTAAAAGAGGCAAATATCTTTCAAAAGCCTGAAAATAAAAGTAAATAAAGTTTGCTCTCTAGAAATGTAAGCCTATACACATCCTTGACAGTGTTCAAACAAAACATTTTCCAAAGTCCTCAACAGAAGGCAAAAAAAAAAATCTTTAACAAACTTCATGATTCTATGTCATGGGGTCCAATCCAACCGAAAATCACAACCATCTGTCCAATCCAACTGTGCACCATTTCTGGATGATGAGGGAATACACCCCTCACACATTCAATCCCATGATTCAGTCATGGCATAACCTGGTGAGCTCTCAGCACAACCACTGCATTTGCAATGGCATTCTGGTAAAAATATTCCAGGGAGAGCTACTCCGAGGAATGTGAGAACTGGGAACAAGAACTTCATTCATCACAGCCCATTTCCTTCTCCTGGGTGATCCTTCCAGAAAGCTTCACTCTTTGTCTCTGACAAATCATTTCGCAGCTAGCTAATTTTGAACTCTGAAAGCCACAGACACTTCAAACTGGATACTGGATTTCAGCATTAACCAGTTATGGAAGAGGGCTGCGATTTTAAAACATGAAGTTGAGAAAACATTAATGCTTTAATTGCACTGTTTCTAGTCTTACTCATGTAAAGTTGCCTTCTACCTAAACTTTAACACTCCCATAAAAAGGTTCCTGAGGTAAACTTGTGTTAAGGTTAGGAGGTTTTAATCTACAGTAGCCACATTAATAAAGTGTGCTTCCTGAAAACCTGCTGCCAATTGATTTGCCTTGTAAACTGATCAGCAGGGGAAGAAAAATGCTGGCTACCCAAAGTTATACACTTTGTTTGCACAGACCTACTCCTCCTTCTTTAACTTGTCCTTATTTCCTTTCCCCTCCTATGATTAAAAAAGATTATCTCTTGCTTCTCATGCCCTTAAGTGACCTCCATCCAATTCTTCATGTCATTCAAACTTTTCTCTCACTTGAAGCCATTAAATTAATATGCCTTTCTAAAAATATATGCTAAAAACCTAGCACGTGTTTTATGGGCTGGCTGATTTCAATCAGGTTACTGAATGAAGTCTTCCATGCTCCATAACCTAGAAGGTTAGGAAGTCTACTGATCTACTGGTTAAGCCTCGATCCTATCAGCAGGAACAAAATAAGCATGGCTGGACAAAATTCCACAACGACAAAATTTATGCAGATGTTCTTTTCCTTTTTGGTTTTCCTTTAATTTGCAAATCTTGTAATCTAAGACCGAAGTTGACTGAACCAACATCTAAACCAGCATATACCACTAGCCAAAAAACACAATCTGTTTCCCATTTACATGTCAAGGCCGCATCCTTCTGGGGGGTTGAAAAAATTTATTTCAAAAAGATTATATAGTGAAATCATGCTAGACACTTCAGTCATTTTACTAGATGGAAAATCTGACTTCTAAAATACAAACATGTACGTACTGAAAGCTAGTCAGAAATCCAGATACAAGGCAAAACATTTAGAAAACACTGAATTTTCCTTCCCTGATAGAATACTTGTTGTCAGGAATACAAAGATTGAGATCAGCGGCACAACAACAGCACCTCTACAAAAAGCAAGTGCCAAAAACTGATTTCAATGTAGCAGCCATTCTTCACTTCAGTTTAGCACAAAAATATCTTTACCATTTCAGTTCAAAGAACTTTATGCATTTCACCAATGGGGTATAAGTGGTTTTACTCTCTCCATTTTCCTCCCTCCTTCTCAAATAATTTCTCTAGTCCCTCCCCACATAACACAGGGCTCTGCAGGGGACAGTAACAAACTGCCACTTCACTGTAAGAGCAGAGAGGTCTGCTAAGGTCTGTTAGATTCTGAAATATAGAAGGCCAGAGATCTAATAAGTTACCAATGAGATCTTCCACCGTGTTACTGTGGAAAAAAAGTCAAGACTGAAACATGAGTTTGCTGATTTTAGACCAAGATCATTTTGCATAAAATTTGTATACCTACCTCTATTTCGTAACAAAGAAGTCCTAGCATCATATCTCAGGTAACATTATTTGTTATGTTTCTTTCCAATAAAGTACATGGTACGTTAGAGACAGTAGTGATTTAACACTGGTGATGATTTTGAAGCTCTTGATTAATTACAACTTTAAAATTCTTTGTATTTCAAATTGATTAACGTTCTACATTAAAAAATACCTTTTTATCTTATTTTCCTCATTATAGTTAAGCTACTTTACAGCTAAAGGAAAAGAGAAGAATTTCCTGATGGTAACCACTAATGCAAACTAGTGGTCAGAACCAGGAAATCCCAGCTCCTAACTCGAACGTGTCAGTATCTCATTGATATAGCCCTAAAAGATAAAATACTATTAAATGCCACTACGAAAAGATGGTTTATATCTAGATCCAGTGCACTATGTTCTATCAGATTCGTATTTAATGGTTTAACATCTTAAACACTTGAAATTTCCTCACATAATTTTAATAGATGCAGATCTTTACATTTCTTGAAACATAAAATGCATTTTAAGATATGCACAATTCTCTAAAATCACAAAAGATGTTAATTCATTTAAGTATGGCTTATCTTGGCTCACCTGTAATACTGTATATAGATATATTTAATTTCTCTTGAAAACACACGTTTCCTTAAGGTAGTAAGAAACAGAAATTGATAAATTGTAATTAAGTTAATAATTTCATAAGATTTTGTGTTAAATACTCTTTAACATTCATCCATAAAAAATAACTATTCCAAAACATCTATTAGAAGAACTACAGGAAACAGATTCTGTATAAATGACCGACACAGAAAAGACAATTTAGATGGTAATGACAGTATCCCAGGTGAAACCCAAGTGGAAACAAACCAGAGGACTCTGGGAGGCAGCAGAGTCGTATTTTCCTCATCCAAAAACAAATGACAACCTGTTTTCCAAGGCAGGATATTCCACACTCGGTCTAGGACCTGGAGCTGTGCTTAATGAAATGTTTTTCTTTGCACTTTGCACAGACGTTGACTCATTGTCATAGCCACGTCCAATCTCATTCACCTTGCAGTCAGGACAATGCTGTTTAAATGTATCACCGTAACAGATTTTGTGTCGCACAGCTTGCTAACATGCAACATTATGGAGAAAAAGTTATTCACAGGATTACAGACACTTAAGGGGAAAAAAAAAGGGGGCTATGAACAACGTTGTCAGTAGTAAAAACCTCAATTGAAAGAGATTACATCTCTCTAACACACGTTTTTTGTTTTAAACATTTAAGAGGAATAATACCAATACTCTAGGCCAACACACAGGGAAGCGTTCTCAGGAGACATACAGAGACCTGATCGTCATCCTTCACACCCAGAGTGATTAAATTCTTAATTGAAAAGAAGTGTGGCACAGAATTAGTCTTACTGTTATAAGAAGATTTCCTTGAACAGTTTAGCCTTTGCATCAAAGATTACCCTTGAAAAGCAAGTATTTCCCATTAGACATAGGTGTAAATCCTCACCATTGTCTAAACAATATCTCTAACAGAGACATGAACCATCTTAGGGCTCTTTTGTATGATGGGTGATGCAACAATAATGTCCAGAGAGCATACAACAAAACTGTTAAATTAATTTACCAACTCAAAGTAGATTTAACACATTTTGCTAACAAGCAGTGAACAACTGTAACTCTGAGATTGGTTGCTGTGTTTAATTCATTCAGAATATGATCACTGCTTGAAAATCTTTCAATTGCTTTTCAAGATGTGAAGGCTGCTTCAGACCCTTCTGAATAATAATTCTTCGGGATTATTATCAGAAAAGGCTGATTATAAATGTGTGACTACTCGAGAACAAAATAAAAACAGCTTGTCTATGTC
Organism: Cyrtonyx montezumae; assembly: GCF_038088225.1. Taxonomy (NCBI): domain Eukaryota; kingdom Metazoa; phylum Chordata; class Aves; order Galliformes; family Odontophoridae; genus Cyrtonyx; species Cyrtonyx montezumae. The sequence goes on from NW_027071881.1 coordinate 8,318,533, forward strand.
AGATCAAGAATCCTCTTTTTTTTTTTATACAGCCAAAGTCATATACAAATGTGTGCTGACATACTGAAAAAAAAATCTTTAAAAGCAATTTGCATTGCTATTCCACAAGCAAAAGCTATAAGACGTAATTGTTTACTTTTATATTTCCAGATGATGTTACAGTCTATATACGAATCTATTCACAAGAAATATTCTTACCCAGAAGATCCAATGCTTTTGCACACACCAAGGAGAGGCCGCTTCTCTGAAAAATTGTCACATTTCTGAGCACCTAATAAAAGAGAAAGTAAAAAAGAAAAAGCAAGTCACTGTACATTGTTTGTGCCACCTTCCACAGTGCTGTGCACAGGGGGTGGGAGGTAATATAGGAAGGAATATTTAATATAGAATACAAAACTCAACAGCCTGTGCAGGATTAGTGACAGGAATACAAATAACAGGCAGAGTAACGAACAGTGGGAGAACTGTTTTTGAAGAAGACATTAATGAGTAACAAAACGAGTAGCACAGCGTGGCCAGGATTTTGGAGTTATTTTCTATTCCTTCCAGTTGGGGTAAAGAATTCCATAACTGAAAGAAAAGACAAGTAACATCTGCTAACTATTCATTGTTTTACAGAAGTTGCTTGAAAGGAGACTGTCACCAGCTCTGCGTGGGTTCCCCACACTGGTTTCACATCTACTCTGCTGAGGTGTAAGCGGAGTGTAAGAGAATTAATCATAAGCACACCGTGGAAGAGCAGACACCCTCATGTCTGCATGCTACAAGCCAGGCTGCTGGTGTCTGCCCAGAGCACGGCCATGCTGACACCCCATGCTACATGTCCCAAAATACAGGATTAAATTCTAAACAGTCAGGGCACCGAGAGACTTCAGCCCCTGAGCAGGCAGCCACAGTGGGCAGCTGTAGCCCAACTGACACCACTTACACCTCGACTTCAGAGCCCTCATGCTGTTACATACACTGCTCCTCTAACAACGGAACTTAAAAGTTTTGGAAACTTTGCCTTACTGATAAGTAAACGTCAATAAAACAGAGTACAAATTATCTCTGCTTGTAACAAAGTCTCACTGAACTCCAGGGTATGTTTCCACCCAACTTGAAAAACAGGAATAGAGCAGCACCATCACCACTGAATTTCCACTGATTCCTTTCGGCCTCTGCCTTTAAAATTATCTGTCTGTATCTATATCTGCAGGTGTGGATTTTATTTTTTGTCTTTATTATACAGCAAACCTTTTGATCTACAAAGAATATCCAAACTAATTCCCAGATACTGGTGTAGCTGCACCAAATCAATTATTCAGAAAGGCACAACAATTAACAATATACATTTTCACATAACAGTCTCTGTTAATTATTAATAACTCAGGAACATGCAATTAATTTGTAACTGTCCAGAACTCTCATCTGTACAAGGAGAAGGCTTCCCTCCTACACGTTGGGCTATTTACAAAGTTAAATGGGTCACATCAATAATTTCACCATCAACAATAGCTTTACAAGCAACCTAAAACAGCCACAGGTATTTTCCTTTTATTCCTATTATTTCAAGGTCTTTCATGAGTCATACCTGTACTGCATGTACTGACCTGTAAACTGATCAATGAAACATACAGCCTTCTTAAGAACCTGGCAACCTATTTGTTAGGTTTGATGCAAGCAGCAGCCAAACTCCATTTGTTTCTGCTCACCTAGCTGCTCTCCAGCCCTCATGGAGAAATGCTGACTACCAGGAGTTCTGGCATTAAGTGGACCCACGAGTTCACCTTAAGCATTAAAGTACACTTTCTTTTTTCCAAATATATATTTACTTCTTTTTTTTTTTTTGAAACTAGGACATATTAGGCAGATAAAATTGTGTTTCTTTATGGCCTGGTTCTTAAACAACAAGGAAAAGGGATCAAGGGGAAGAAAGGTGGTGGAGAGCACAGGGAAAGAGCAGCACAGAAACAGGAATGCTGGTATTAAAACTGGTATTCAGTACTGGTACCAGTATTAAACCCCACAGAGCAGCTCTGCACAATTTGCACAACAGGCACTCGAATTCCCATTTCAGTCTGTAACGTCCAAAGCCCTCATCATTATTTATTTATTTTTTGTACAAATTCATTTTCTACCTTAACTATATACTTTCAGAACGTAAATATTAATACTCTAGAAAAGGATCACTATTCTGAGGATGCTGCAGGGCATTAAATCAGGTTAATAGCAGTTCTGTTCATGAGATTGCAAAGAGCACCATGTGCTGTGCTCTGCAGCACTTAATGGAGTCAGCAAACCTGTTCTGGTTCGGGGTTGGGATTTAATCTTCCAAGTTGAGGTGGATTAATTTTTATTTGTAAAATTGTGTTTATTTGCATGTGCAATACACTGACGTTGTACACACCTGCTCCACACAGTGTTTAACCCAGTGCAGCAGGATGATTGAAATGAAAAACAGCTAGCTAAATCCCTCAAATACAGAAAGTATTGAAATCCTGTTGCAAAGTCTTTTTCTTAAACTCCTTTTATTCTAAATCCTTTTAATTCTGTCATATAACACTACAGCATTTATAAAAAAGCTGGAAATCCCGACAAATCACACAATTAAAGTAATGAAAACTGTTTTTTTTCCTGCTAAAAAGGCACCACCATATCCACAGCTCCATTTGGATAAATCAGCTCTGTGCTTTATTTAAAAAAAAAATAAAGCAAAATAGAAGTTCAGTCGGTGGACTCGAAACTGAGAACAAAACCTATCTGCAGCTAGATGTCACTGCATCCAAATCAGCACTGAGAACTTTATGAAGACAAAAGTTTCTCCACACATAAGCTCAAAGCAGCCTATGTACTGTACTTATGATAGAAGTGAGAGCAGACATCCCCTGGGCCTGCTGCAGCCCCTCAGTAACGCCAGTAACAACAGAATGCCTGGGAGGAGAATGAAAAGAAAACCCCTTCATTTCCACAGGAGCTCAAAAGCCAATTGAAAACCGTGAGAAGCACCCTCGTTTCCTGTGAGCAAGAAACTCCCTGCTTAGAAGTCAGATTTGGACCTACTTATCCTTGCATGAATCCATGATAAAGTATAGTATGAAATCCCAGTGATAGAAACAGTTCAGTAACACGGTGCATCTCCTGTTCAATCACAATCACAGCCCTTTTAGTTCTGTGCCTTGAATAGTGGGTTGCATTTCCAGTCCTGCCCCACATCAGCAGTACCTGGGAACACAGGAAGCCACATGGTTGGCACTCACTACCTATGGCTTCCACTCCATATTTTGCTCCTTCCATTCAACAGGAGGAAAAAAAAAAAAGGGGGGGGGGGGGACTGTGACTGCTGTCCTAATCCCAGCCCTTCAGGATCTGTGTTCCATATATCACTATATCACTGTATCTCCCTCCACGTCCAGCATCACTCAGACACCTCCCCAACACCTGCAGCAGCAGATCTGCTTCCTACACCCCCCTGACATTATCACCCTACAGTTCCCTGCCCCTCCAGCTGAATGTCAGCACCCATTCCCTAATAAACTACAGAGGTTCAAAATTCAGCATCAACATCAAAGATTTCCATCAAAGGAGCAGAGCTGCACACGTTGATAAAACTTTGTTTTTTCTTCTGTAGAACACAATGGGTTTATTCTTGGACAACTAAATCCTTTCTGTATGAAAAAAAGAAAAGACAACTTTGAAACATTTGTTAGAGATCAAAGTTTCTAGAGTCATACATTAATTGAAGACAGATGGAAGTATTTTATTTGATCAAATCTTGTTTGAAAGAATTATAAGACAGAGCAGTCCATCGTGGTTAAAGTTTCAGGTCTGCTGGTCTAAAGCATCAGTGCAATGTGACCAGAACTGAAATGGGAGCACATGGGTCAGTCCACACAGCTCCAGAGAGATAAGTATCCCAAAATGCTGTGCTTTGCAATTCTTCCCAATGGCATCTATAAAAAGGGTTACTTCCTCTATTTGAGGACTCCGTTCTGTAATTTCTGTAATCCACCAACATTAACATTCATTACACCATAACAACATACATAACAGTCAGAAAACAGCCAAACTCGAATGCACACCTGTGTGACCCAATTACACCAACATAAACCCAGCTACAAATTGCTACTGCTTGTTCAACTTGTAGGGCTAGATCCTCTACCACACGTCCTGTGCAATTATTTTGGCCTTCTGGGACTTAAAACCACCAAGCCACCCAAGTGGCTGAACATCTGTATGACACATCTGTGTTCCCTCAGAAAGCAACCTTAGCATTATAGTTCTTCTAAGTATACCTGCACATAAAGCAGAGTCAGCTTTTGAGGTTGAAATTCTATTTTAACAAAATCAAATCTGTGAGCAGTCCACTGCAGAATTCCAACTTTTACCTGTGTCAGATTTTGAACTTCAAAGCTAGCCCGTGTCCTAACTAATTATAGTTTTTTAAGCTTATTCTGGTCTTCAGCTCTTTGCCCATGAGGTTCCCTTTGGTCATAGTTGTTTCAGACAATACCTCTGATTTAGTTTTTTATTTCCTTTCTTGGCTCTATTTTTTTCTTATCAGCCAACTTGACTGAACAATCAACTCACTGCAAATGTAGGACAACGGTATCATCCTTTCTGGAAGCAGCACAATCTAGGCAAGGGCACTAAATGAATTCAGACTGCTGCCCTTCCACTACTAGGCTCTGGACTTCCCTTGCTAAGAAGCACTATTCTCTTGATTGAATTTTAAGCTAAACAAGTCTGTTCTAATAAATGGAACAGCACAAGCCATAAAGCAGGTAACTGCCCAAGATGTTTTAAAAACAGTTTACAACAATTAAATGCATTATAAAATATTTAATTGCTCTCTTCTCACTATATTGAGAGATTTAAAGTCCTTCCAGTATCAATGTATACTTGTACACTTCAAATCATTGATCAAAACAGTTTCTGATTTGCACAAGTGACAAAAGCCATTTTCTTTCTCCCCAGCCATCGTGTCCCTGCTGCCTCACGATCAGGCAACGTGTGCCCAGTGTGATGGAAGAAAGGGGTTAGAGACACTCACCTGGAACACAATATTTCTGTGGAACCATGGCAAAGGCTGAATGTAGCAACTACTATGTCCAATTACTTATGCTTTAGTCACCTCAAAAGTAAACCTCAGGAGAATCAGAAACAGAAATTCTCTCACCATTCCTGACCCTAAATTTTGTGGGTGATATGTATCAGGTCCACAGAGAAGAGTAAGTGCCTACATTTTTCAGTGTTATTTACAGCAAGCTCTCAACTCTTTACAGACATCCTCTCTAGGCTGCAGACCAGCCACACTGCAGTTACCCCAGTGCTGCAATGCAGGGCAGGGTCAGGCCTCCTGCTTTGTTAGCTCAGACAAAGTGCTGCAGGGCTGCAGCCAGCCCAGTACAGTCCCAGGAGCCACCGAGCTGCCCACTGTGGCACAGAGCCTCACCCAGCTCTGCTGGACCTGAGCTGGCAGCGTGCAAGGCCAGCTCCAGGCACGGCACGCCTGTAACCTGTTACATCAGATCGGCGGTGTCCTCTGCAATAAGCCTGCATGAAATAACTCTTCTGAAACAACGCTTCATTATGCTGTGAATCACATGAGGCAGCAGAGAATCTAACATCAAACGACTACAGTATTTTAACAGAATAGTTGACAAACTATTAAGTTCTGCTACTGTAAAGTCATCACGTTAAATCCATAAGCTTTCCTTTCACACCTGGGAATGAATTCCTTATCACAAACCAAAATCTGTTTCTAGGAACGTGCCAAATCCATCCACCCAGACAGCCCCACTTTCAATAATTCCCTTTTTACAGCTTTACAGTAAAATAGTGCTTCAGCCTACTGATGGTAATCAGCTTCTCCTTTACAAATTCCTTTTATTTTGAATCATTAAAGCTCATGTGTTAGTTATCTAAGGCCTCTTGTTACAGCTTTACTTTTATCTGATTCCAAATACTGGTCAATGATACATTCACGTACTTTCAATCAAAGATTTATTTAAACCAAGCCATGTAAAAAGAGACCAAAACATGTTTTTAAAAGGTTTAAACTTCATTTAATATGAGCTAATTTGAATAGTTTTCTAATGTAACAAATATCATTGTCAAATGCTAAATATATGCCATCTAGGGAGGAAAAAGGAGTAAGCAAGTGTAACTTACAAGACTGAAAATCAAAAAACACTATTTTGCTATCAAGAAAAAGAAAGCTTGTAGGTACTTTGATTACTTGAGTCCCATCAGTGCCTCTTTTCTCCTTCTTTGAGAAGGAAGAGGCATGAACATCCATCAATTAATGACAAACATCAGCAAATACTCATAGCTCCTCAAAAATTATGCAGTGCTCCCATAAACAACACAAAGGCACTAAAAGCTTGTGAATCATTTTACTTTAAACAACTTTAGCCCATAATTATCTTTAACTCTTGCCTAGAGACAACACTGTGTACCTTATAAAGCACAGTCTTATATAAAATGTCTCGTGTATTCTCCTGCTCAAGCAAAATTAGATAATATAATATAATGAATTATTTTATGAGCCATTTTAAGATACACTTACTGATTTGTGGAGCTGGTAAGATCCGTGCAGCTCGGACTGGGCCGTGGCGGACAGAAAAGAGCTCCTGAGCTTCACCACTGATCTGCAAAACATACAGACTGTGAATGTACAATGTAAGAAATGCATATAGATATAAAAATACATATATGTGTGCGTGTATTATGTGTCATGTGTAAAATACATCCCCTCAAAAAACCGTTCTGTTCCATAGTCAGCTTTCTCAAAAATCAAATTTCCATACAGACACCTTTCCCATAAATCTTGAACACTCAACACTGCAACAATGAGAACACAAATGATGGTTAGGAAGCCACAACACTGCAGAAAAATAAACTGGATTCCCACTGAGCTACTGAGTATTGAAATCTGCATCTTACCCTAGGGTGGCTGTTGTTTTATTCAACAGGTGAAATGTTTTAGAGCATAAGCACTGAATGTAATGGACACACACTGAGAACAGGATTCTCAAGGGAAGAAACCACAGAGAGACATGTTTAGGCAGAAGTTTAGTTCAGAAATATTCTGAAATTTCTTTTCTCCCTCCAACCAGTGACATCTCATAGGGGCAGGATAACGACATGTCCACCCAACAAGCTTTCCAACATGCAATCTTCCTTGAAAAACTGACAAACCCAGCTTTGTGATCTGTTTCTTTGGTAACACAATAACATCAGAGTAAACACTTCTAATCCAGCACAACAAAACCCATACTAGCATACTGCACTCACTTAACCAACTATCTGTCATAAATCATAATCATAAAACCATGACACTATCCTAGCCGATTTTTGATACAAAAATCTTATTTGTTGGGCTTCCTTTAGATGAGCAGAAACTTTGGTGGTATGGGAAGGCACAGACCAGAGGAATGAGAAGTGTGCCAGAGATGGTGAAAGTTCATGTTGTCTCTTTCCCCTTACTGAGCAATTCCCATTTGAAATCAGCCAAGTTGAATCACAATTTAACAGTACACAGTAAGCAGGCAGAAAAGACATTGTCTTTCTAATCAGCCATCCACAACGTCTCTAAACATCAATATATCTCAGAAGTCTTCAATAACACACTCTGTAGGAACAAAGACGGTGTGCCCTTAGAAACGTGGGTCATGTGAGCGAACGAGATCCTAGCACCGTGCGCTATTAATGTCTCCATGTTTTAGAAGAAACCACACTTGAAGTTGACTGATGGCTCCAACTAACAAAACCTCAAGGGGTACGGAACAGAAGTGTTTATTCTGCACAGTGCTTGTCTCCAAAAAACAAAACAAACACTACTAAGTAGGCAGAGATCAAGAGTGGCAAACACTGGCAGCAGAAGTTCAGAGAATTTCATACATATATTCCATATTTGCCAGGTGTGAAAATTATGTTTCATAATAGTAGAGGGATCAAACTAACTAAGTTTGTCACTAATGGTAATCTTGAAAAGATTAAATCAGAGGTAGTTAAGAAAAATTTCCAGACTTCCTCTGAGTGGTCAGTCAGAATGCATTTTCATAACTGCCTGGTAACAGGTCCAACACAGGACGTCAAACTTGAGTAAAAATGGCAAATGTTATGAAGCTCATTTCCAAACAACCAACAACTTACAACAGGCAGAAGGAGGCTAAGAACGTAGCAAACATGCTGGCATAGAGTTTTGCCAAGCAAGCAGCTTAGAATATCAGAAACGAACATAATTCGAAACAAAGTTCTTATGAATTACTAAACTATAAATCCAAGTTAGCTTTTTGAAATGTCATTTCATAGTTGTTCCCATTTCTTTCTGCACTTCAGCTCACACATTCAAAAAGTTAAAATACTGCTACTGTTTGAGAACAAACCTGGAGCACAGAACCTCAGGCCCTTAGCTCATGGCTAAGCTGAACTCCAAGTCTTTATTTACCAGCATTGCTTCAGAGAACGGGCAGAAGGAAGCTTACCCCACTCACACAACTTCCCTAAGAATATTCTGAAAACACTACTGATACAGGGATGCATGACCATTCTCTAAAGGCTAAGTAAACACAGCACAGCCTAGGAAGCTGTATCTGGGGAATGAGCTTCCTCTGCCACTTCAGGCTGGGCATGCATCTAGCAGTGCCACACCAGTGGCAATTAGAGTCAGTGACATGATTAGAATTATCCCTGATGGATAAGACAGTTTAAAAACTGTAATCAGTATGAGAACTAATCCCTCTTATTTTATGAGGCTGGTAGTGGTATCATCACTCACTCTCCTCTCTCAGTGAGCAGCAGCACCTGAACAACCTACAACACAGTGGCACTCCAGCTTCTGCAAAACCAAGTGGAATTTTCTCTCTGGGACAGCTAGAGGCTGTGCTCCAAGAACCCTGCTGATCAGACCCTAGACCAGATATAAAAAATAAGGATCAGAAATTAACTCACTAAAGGCTCATTGATTGTTTTTAACAGATCACAAGTTTGAAATGTGGGTGAGGGAAACACCCCTGCATCCAGAGAATACAAATTGGACAAAGAAAAGTAGAGCACAGCAAAGCAGAAAATGAGATGAAAAGAACAGGTTTTCTGTTCATCAGAACACAGCAGCACTAAGAAAGAAGAAAGGAAGAAATGGAGAAGAGGAAAAAAATAGAAGGCTTTGGAACTATTATTACTGGCAATTAAAGGTTTTTTCCCCAAAATCATGAAAATGCTGTTTCACATGTGTATGAACATCAATGGCTATGAATGAAAACAAGAGGGAAAAGAACTAGCATAACAAAAGCACGGAAGAAGTGATTCATATAAAATCTAACCCAATTCAGTCACCTCCTTTTTAAGCACGCCAGCACATTGGCCCTAACTCCAATCTACTTCAAACAAAGTTATAGTCCCAAAAGTAAGATACCCTAAGAAGGCCAAGCCTGCTTAACCAAGTTTCTGCTGTTAAATATACTGAACTCCAGAAAGTGTGTTTATTTAACCTGTGGATGCCAAGAGCTGGCAGAGCTTAAAGCTGAGGCTTTCACAAAGGCCTGAAAACATAAATACAAATGAAGTTTCTTTGTACCTTAACACCTAATCCCAAAATCCAAGCCAGCTCTTTCCATGGGCATAATTCTTACTTTTTTTTTTAGTAATTAATATTCATTACTTGAAAGGTAATTATTTCACTATTTGGTACTGGCAGGAACAACAGAATAAAAATGAACAGAACAACTACAGCCACGGGAATCAGCTGGTGACAAAGCTTACAGGCATTCAGCTCCTAACTGCACTACTCCTGCAGTGCAACACATCCTTTCCTCCCAGCCCACACAGGGCCATTCCCCAGGGATGAGGACACTGTATAACTTAAAAGTTCAGGTGGGCTCAGTCATCTGTACAGCTCATGTACTCAGCAGGTTATACAGTGGGTGTCAAAAGAAGAGGAAATTGTAAGGTAAGGCCCCACTGTAGACTGGGCAATGAAAATCTAAGTTGCCACCCAACCCCTGACGTCTCCTTTGTACACAAAAAGTCATACTAAAAGGCAGCAAAAGACATAAGAAGTCTGCACATCACACCACAACATGGATCAGATTATAACATCACTACTTAGGAATCTATCATAACGTAACCCTTTTTGCACGGATTTCATTTTTACTTTTTAATCTTATATCCTTAACTGTTCTACAGGAACAGAAAATGATGCATGTCATTGGACTTCACCATATGCCATGAACTGTAAAGTACTTGGCTGTCCCTTTGGTTTGCCTGACACTGAAAACTGCACTAGGGCTTTAGACTTTGAGACTTTCTCTGACGTGCAATTAATTTTTTCAAAGCATTGCTCGCAGAAGCTTCTGCTATTTGCAGTCTTACAAAATTCAGAATTAAGTGCAGCTAATGTTAGCACCCTTCATTTATATAAAACATCCTTCGTTCCATATAAAACATCGAACACCACTTTGAAGCCACACTTGGCTGAAAGCAGCATCTTCAGGGCTGAGAGATTTTGTACCGTGATCTTCTTGACACTTCAGGCCTTATCTCATTCCCGAGACAGCTGACAATGACAGCCAACCTGTCCCTCAGACAGGTCACTTACTCCACAAAGAACCAAAGCACAAAAAATAAAGTACACTCGACATACTCCAAGCTGCACCGCTGAATGGCCAACAGCTTTGTCACCGCCAGCTTGGGCAAGATGTGGGCTGGCAAGTCTAAGGTAAAAGGCTCCACATCCCTCGTTACCAGACCCTTGAGCCACACAGTCTCATAAGCATAGACAAAATATAAATAGACTTCACGAACTGAAAACAGAGCTCTAAATTCTTCAAAAAGCACCTGTGAAAAAAGTCGGCTGCGGCTGCCATTTTGGATCCCATCCAGCCAAGTAGCGAGTCCCTGTGGCAGCTTTCAAAGCTCTTAAAAGTTTTTCTTTCCCATTCCGCAAGCCAAGAATATTTCCAAACAGGTTTCAAGAATTGAATATTATGCTATAAAAGCAGCATCAGGTACTTGTTCTGTGAAAGAGCGGATCCAAGATGACGGCTCCAAGCTGGTCCGATAGCACTCTTCAGCTTCTGCAGGGCCCAGCATCAGACCACAAGCCACAGCCCCACGTGGGAGGCTGCAAGCAAAGAACACAGCGACCCGAAACGCAACCCCAGCGAAGACCTCATCGCTCACTTCCAACAAGGACAGATTGGAAGAGCAAGATGAACCCTCCCCTCCACGTGGACATTTTGAACTACTGCTTAAAACACAGCCTACCAAAAATTGGGAGCGCTGTTTAACTATTGATGACAGAGCGTTATTGTTTGGAGCTCAACAGTTTGCATCCATTAAGAAAAAAAAACAGAACAACAAAAGTTTTGTTCAGGATAACTAATAGTTTCCAACCATAGAAAATGGTTTTCACATGGTGAGAATAGCCAAACATACACCAAACAGAAGCAAAGTTTGAAACCCAATGCTTAAACTACCGTGTGACAGTGGAAAAGTAAACTGATTGTGTATTAATTACATGTCACAAGGCACAGGGAAGATCAGCATCCATTTGTTTGTTGTGGTTTTAAATTCCAAGTATATACCTTTAATACAGCAATATAACGTGCTAACAAGCAATAACTGATACCACCACAAAACACTGTCAGGCCATCCTGCTGGGATAGAGTCCTACTAGTCATTTTGCTACTGAGAGACTGAGATAAAACCTAAATTAAAGAATTCTCATTTCAGTTGAGGAATTTAAGCAATCATCCTTCTCATTCAAAACATCTGATTATCCATAAATCACGTGAACCTAGACATGCAGAGTACTACACAAGTCTGCTCAAATGACCAAACTGCATCTATCATTTAAAATTATGACCATGCAAATTGAATTTTAAAAGCACTGAAAGCTTAGTAACAGTTACAGTGTCCTCCATATTCTCATTTTATTTGTCATGCATTTCAAGGCGCTTTAGCACAGTCAGGCTGCAGGCTCTCTGTAATTCTCATTTGGGAGATGGTTCCTGTTTCTTTTTAATGGCTTCATTTCTGCACGAAGACGAGCATAGTGCAGACAGTATTGGACACAGGCAGAACGTGGGTACAAACTGCCTTCATGAGCCTTCATCCCAGCCCTGACCCCATCCCAGGACAGCTCCATGAAACGCTGCTTGGTCTCTTTCAACACCTCTCTCTGCAGCACTCCCAAGCTTTTTGCATGTGCTTTTCTCTTTCTCCCACAAGCGCAGGTTATGACACAAATGAAAAAACCACCAGCAGATTTGCAGTCACTTAATGAGTGTAAAACCAGAACATTAATTTCTTGCAGATTGCTATACATGTAGCTGCCATTATTAGCAGTTCCCTTTGGTGCTTTCTCCTTTACTCAACCCGAGCTTCATAGTTTTTGTTTTGTTTTTTAATTGTAATACGAACCATTAAGTTAAGATGATTTTTCTATTTCTGAAACTTCCAGCATACAATGAAAAAAAAAATTATCTGTCACAGAAGCAGCCAACATGAGTTTCACTGAGCAGGAACATCTAGAACAGATACTTGGAAACCACGTTAGGCAACAACCAGTTCCAACTGTATTTGAAACATGAAACTGGGACCGAGGGAAAAACAAAGTCCAAATAAAACAAGAAAGTACACGGCACAATTATCAAATAGGAACTTCTACTCATACTTTTGTATATTCCCAGATTTCTCCCCACTCAGTGAGGCATATTTGAAGAGCACTTTTAACCTTCCCACCCCCATTTCAAAACAAAGATCAAAGAAAACTCGCTTGGATGGACACCTTCCGCTTCTTATGCAATACAGATTGAGACGCTGCACTTCAAAACCCCAGCCCTTACTTCAGCACCCAGCAGTCCAAACACTGCTCCAGCCCTTTGAAGCAGCCCTAATGGTATCTTCCATTTGCAAGTAACACTTCTGTAGTCAAAGATCTTACTCCAAGGAGATGTTAATGTGAAAGCACTCAGACTGCAAAGAGCCACACACTCCTGGAGGCAGCCTGCGAGGTGTTCAGAAGTCAATGTAACACCATTACGGCGAGTGTCAGCTTAGGAGCTGTCATAAACACTTCATAATCACTCAGACACAAACCGGACTGCCTGCAACACATTACTTTATTAAGTGCTGAATAGAGGTTCAATTGTAGGAATAAACAGCACAATGCTACAGATAATGGCCTCACTGAGGAGATTTTCATAGAGACGTCAAATTGTTGCTTTTTCAGATTGAAAGGTTTTTAAACTACGGAGATTCTATTTTATTCTTATTAACTAGAATAATGTTGTGTAATAATGATCTAAGTACTGGCAAGATCAAGAAGAAAGGATACATTTGTATAGTACCAAAGGACATAGAGAAGGGCTGTCAAATACACTCTAACTATTAAGCCAGTCGCTTAGCTGCCAGATTTTCTTTTACATGGACAAAGTAAGGAAGAAAATAGACAAACACAAACGTGGATAAATAGAGGCTGTGTTACCCCAGAGCTTATCAGATACACATGATCTGAGAAGATATTTAAAAACTGATGTCAAAGACCATCAATCTGAGAAGCTATCCAAGACCGTGCTACTAACGATGGCTCCGTTCCAGCACTGGCACTACACCAACACATACGAACTGCAGCACTGCACGAGGCAAAGCTTTCCCCTTTGGATGTGCTTTCCTAATTTCACAGGTTAAACCAATAAGGACTGACAAAGCAATGTGCTGTCTCTGCAGCTCACATTCTTAAGGGGGATGGTATAATATTTCCATAGTTGTGATTTTCTTCCATTTCATCAAATTTCCACCCAGTCATGAAAAACATCTCTGCAAAAAATGAACTACAATAATCTTCCTGCAGTTTCACTTTCTTTATTCCTCTTTAAAGATTAAACAGTATCAAAACACAGAAACTATGAAGAAGTCGAAACACACTGGGAAAACACAACCCTGCTGCACTGACCAGCACTGACCTTGTGAAAAAGGACCCCCAGGCATCCCATCACCCCTCTTGTGGCTTATTCAGACACAAGAATTAACAAAATAAAAAGGCCTTTCCTTCTGGGAAGCACAGATAAGTTGGGTAAGTTACCTTGTGCTGCCTACCTGCCGGGGCCAGGGAGCACACATACTCCACAAAAGTCACAGGATAAATGTAAAGTAGTTCAACCCCTCATTTGTTGGTAAGATCGATCAAATTATTTCATGCTTACTGCAGAGAAGCACGGGGTGGGAGCTCAAATGCAGGCAGTTAATTCAGAACAGGTTACACTGAGGTAATCTGTTCATGCATCAAAGAAATGAGACATGCTGCTTTTTCACTCTTGCTTTCTTTGTACATGTAAGACGCCATCTCACAGTGAATTCATCAGGAGCACCGATACAGACAGCTTTCACAAAGACACACTTTCATTTTGACTCTTAAGAGGGATGCACAGAACTCTCACCTAACCACAAAGTAAGGGCACACACAGAAAACAAAATCAAAAATTACCAACGACACAGAGCTCTTCTGACCGTACAGGAGCCAGAACAAGTCCAACACCAACGCAACGTATCCCAGACATGTTCCAGAAAACATGCACGTGGGCAAGAATACTTCAGGGAAAACTAAGCTGCTCTGCAAAAATTCTTTAGCTTAAATCTGAGTGACTACTCACTGCCTTTTAACGAACTGATCAACTCACAGCGTAACACTGAGCACTGCCCAAGTTCTGTCTCCTCCCTTAGCTCGGTATCTTACTGACACCTAATGTTTGTTTTCTGTAACACACTTGGAAGAACAAAGCAATGCCTTTCTGAACTGTTTTAATAATCTGTTTAATGATCTGTACGTTAATAAAAACTGATCGGTGTTCAAAGTGCTGCAGAAAACGAATTCTGTGCTGTAAAACAATTTCTAATACTCAAATTAATTCTAGTAGAAGGCAAATTAAAAAAAGTGAGTGAGCAAGCAACAAGCCAGCTTCACCACATCACACTTCTGTGCTCTACAGTGATAAATACAAAAACAAACCAAAAATAAAGCCAGGAAAGTCAGATTTAGCCACAGTTTCTCAAGACACAGAAGCAGACAGAAGTTCCTAAGTTATACTTTGCTTCTTTCTATTAAATCCTTCCTTAAATGCAAAAGCTCAGCAGTTTTTAATTCCTCAGCTCCAGCTAACAACATGCAAAATGAAGAGGAAATAAAGCCAGCTCTCCCACTCCTAGGAAACTCCATTAGATATGCCTAGTTTCTGGTGTACAAAATAAGAGCTTTTTTTGTTTTACCATCTACACTACTGGAATATAAACCTTTTTTACACAGCTAACCATTACATAATACAAAAATATATTTCAGAAAGGCCTCACATTCTACAAAGAGAAAGGACTCCATCCTCACTACATTATTTTGAAGGACAAGGTGTTATGAGTGATATTTTTTTTTAAGTCAAGAATTTTATGACCTACTGTATTAAACTTTATTCTATAGTTCAAGAAATTTGGGGGAAATTCCCCAAATTAAGACCATGTGCTCATAAACCATTCTGAAACACAAACTGCAGGGTGTGCATGACAGCAGAAAATCAAACCCATATGCACACACAGACTTCAATAAAATTAAAATTGCAAATCATGTACATGACAAACACTGTGATTGTAAAAAAACATTAATACTGTCATACTTGCATTCCCAGGACAAACAAATTCTTCTCATATTTTTCCACCCTCTTTTCCTTTCCTTCAGTTAAAAAGATCTGTCTTTCCAGAAAATAAACTACTGCACAATGCTTAATGCAGCTCCCAATTAAAACTGAAAATTTAGCTAAAAAATCATTTGTAAAAAGTCCTCACATCTGAGAGTAAATGATTTCAGAGTTTGAGTCTGTGCTCAGTATCCACCTTAAGATAAGCACGTTAAATGCACATCATACAGTACTGATGGGAAACATTGGCTCTAACCACTTCAACAGGGAAAAATAACATCAAAACATTAAGGTAATAGAACACCATTACAAAGAAAACCACTTCTGCCACAGAAGTGCAGCTCACTGGTACTTACAGGTATGCTCCAGACTTGCATCCCATCACTGTATCCAATCATTAGCAGTAAAGGTGGTTCATTCCCAGTACTGTGTATTTCATGAAACTCCATGTTCCTTGTTGTATCTAAATCGGGTTTAAAGAGTAAAGCCACGTGTTAACAGGTGGAGACCAACTCTCCTTATCACCAGCTGATGGTGTTTTCCCAATCAATCTTTCTGCCCTTGTAATTAAAGGCAAAGCAATGTGGTTTACTTTACTTTTTTTTTTTTTTTTTAACACAAACACATTCTTTTAGGCAAGCATAATAGATTCTTTAGAAATTCACAGAGAGGTTGGAAAGCATTAGAATGGAAAATAGTGGAAAAAAATATCCTTCATTAAGAGAAGAACTACCACAGAATACACCTAGCTCTCCTGTAACTGTGATTAACAGAACACAGTAAACCTTTACAATGGAGAAAAGACCAATAAAATTAACATTAACACATTCTACAGCTACAAATGCACAGACTGATGAAAGCTCTTCCCAATTACTATACAACTACTTTTTGAATCAACCTTCTGAAAAGAAGGAAATCCACAGGAAAAAATTAAGCCTTTCTTGAGTGAGGCCCTGTAAAACTGTATTTCCAAGGAAGAACAAAAGATCCCTGCAAATATGCAAGCATCAAAGAAAGAGAAAAAACATTCAGGATGTTGAAAAGAGAATACATCCAGGCACAAACACATTAGGTGGAATACAAGCAAGTGGAGACAAAATACAAACGATTCTGGAAAATAACGTAAAGCAGTTTTGTTATGCTGCAGAAAAGAGCCCAAAGAGGGAATGGCCAAGAACTTTTAAAAACAAACAAAAGAGGAAAAGGAGCTCACAAAGAAACAAACTTTAGCTAGCCTAAAGCTGGACATAATGCCATGCACGAGTTAATAGGTCTTTTCTTGAACTGAGAGCTATGAATTTATGAACTGCCATCCTCTGTGCCATTTCAACAGCTGGAAAACATCATAATCTTCCCTATTAACCTCTTGGAGAGACTGAAAATTCTCCATTGTGGCTCTGGCTATAGTTGATATTATTTCATGTAAGACCAGGATAAGCCTTTATCATAGAGCTCTAGACAGGAAAAGAAGATGGCCAACAACAGCAGTCTTCTGAAAAACTAAAAAGTCCTGTGCCCTCCAGAAAAGTCTAAACAGGAATGCAGATCCCTTAGTTCCTTAGCTACAGCAATCACACGTACCATGCACTACAAGAAACCACTAAGTGTTCAACTGATTTGAGTGAGTTATTTGACAGCAGCATTCAACCATTTCCCACTCAGTCACTAATCCTCCTTGTTCAAAAAAGGTAAATGGAATGGACTGAGGTAAAACAGCTCACATGCTATCTGGTGATGTACTTTACTTGACACTCTTAGCAAAAGCCTGTGGCCATTACCATCTTTTCTTGATGCTGGGCAGCAGTTGCCAGTCAGTAGCTTTAGCTGATGACTTACTGAGACATACAAGAAGCAGTAAGTTGCATTTTAAGAATACATCATGGCCTTGCTTTCATTTACCTGAAGGACGTCATAGAATCTCCTGATCCTTTTCCCCAATAGCTCGTCCTTTCAAGGTTACTATGAATTATACACATTACTGAACACACATCCAGGACTTAGACTGGATTCACAGTTAGATAATCTGACTTTAAAATCAAACAGTGGACAAAATAAATCCAGTTCTATGCTTTGCCTTCAGCTATCATAAGGAAAAGAAAAGGAATTATCAGTATTTGCCTCTCTTCCTAAGCAAGAGCTACTTTGCCTTTAGATGCAGTAGTAAATTCTATTTGTTCCATTTGCTAGTACTGAATAAAAGTGTTTGTATACTGACAGAAAAATGAAACCATACCATTTAAATCTGCATTCTCAAATCTGACCCAAATGATCTTCTCCTTTTCTTCTGCTGGAGGAGTACCACTGTAGGCCTGGACAAAAAGCAAAAAGCTCAAAATAAAAAAATGTAACACACACTTTTTCCTCCCTTTATAGAGCACAGAAGAGACTGTAAAGCTAATAAATAAAAGGGCATACCTGCACCTTATTGTCAGCCAGTATTACTGTGACATTTTGTTTTGAAAAGGAACAACCCCATGACCAACATAATGCATGCTAGATGTAACCCATAAATTCTGACATCACTCAGAAGCAGATGTACAGCTGTCAGCGTTCTGGAGCAGGCCAGAAATACTGCCTGACCTACAGCAATTTAGTCAGGCTAAAACACAGCAACTTCTGCAATGTTTAATTTCTCTAAGAGCAACATCAGAGCTTCTCAAAGGAGGCATTTTTTATTCACTAAAATGCTCTCTAAGCAAAAAAAAAAAAAAAGAAAGAAACAGACTTTTACTAGAGTTTATTTTACCAACATATTTAAGTTACATTTGTGACATCTTTAATACAACCATTTTAAAGAGAATAAACTGTAATTCCAGTAGAACAAATCCATGTTTCAGTTCTGTGCTCCACAGATTCCCATGAGAAAATGAGATACAAAAAGCAACTCTGAAGGAGTCTTGCAGTGTTTCCAAGCTGTGTGCTTTACAGTTCTCAGGAGAAACTGTGGTAGTAAGAACACGAGCTACAGAAGAAATACCATCACATCCAAATGAATTATGGCAAGCTACAGTGCAATATATTGGAATAAATATGAAAATAGACCATATAATCACTACATACATTCCAGAAAAGCAATAACGTGAGCTAAAAATACTTTTTAGATTTGTAAGTGTGGGTATTACTTTTCAAAACAGATCACGTTCCACATTTCCAAGGCAAACTGATTTGTAAAATACAACACAGACTGTACCCTTTAACTACAGAGAGAAAAGCAAAGGCAGAGGAAGGGGGGATAGGGAACA
Organism: Cyrtonyx montezumae; assembly: GCF_038088225.1. Classification (NCBI taxonomy): domain Eukaryota; kingdom Metazoa; phylum Chordata; class Aves; order Galliformes; family Odontophoridae; genus Cyrtonyx; species Cyrtonyx montezumae. Next base: position 8,337,443 of record NW_027071881.1, read on the forward strand.
TAGCAATCTTTTAAATGAAAGTCTGACTAATTTAATTTTGACTATTAGTCCAAAAATGCACTTCACAAGCCAATACCAGCAAGGGAATTTCTTCTTATTATTATTACCATTAAAGAAATTCATGACTTCAGTTATCCGAGATACTCATTCAAATAAGAACCATGAGAGTTTCCTGAGGCTATGGGCAATTAGCTGCAACACTTCACTAATGACTGCAGCCTTCCAGCATTGGTTTCCCTCTGATACTGAGAGGCCCATGAGCAACACAGAAGTGACCATTTCATGCTGCTGCTACCTGGGAAAACTACGAAAACAGAAGACAGAAGCACTGTAGTTCTCCACAGAGGGAAAAAAAGGTCAAAAGAAAACACACAGAAAGAAAAGAGAGAAAAAGCAGGATGAAGCCTTCTGCTTCACTACTGAAAAGAGAGTTTTTAAGATATACACATACCTGTGGCACAACGTCTTGAAGAAAAGTAACAACACTTTCCATATATGACTGTTCCCTTGAAAACAGAAGGAGAATATTTCACTACTACTGGAGTCCAGAAGCAGTTAGGTATACATTAAATAAGACATACCTCCACAGAAAACATACAGGACACAACAAAGAAAATTACTAAGGGTGCAATGCAGTTACTCAATAGGCTATCACACACTGATAACATACATACACAGAGTATATATACACACCTAGAAGAGTACATAAAATGTGAACTGATATGTATTCATGAAACAACTGCTCAGGAAAAAGCATAAAATGTAACAGCTGAGAATGAAACCGTGTTTTCCACATCAGAATGGCCAATTAGAGCAAAAAAAGGCTTTTGGAAATCATTTCTCAGCATTTTTCTACTTGAATTGGATCCTATGCCATGAAAGAGGGCTTAAACTAAGGGCTGGAGCTTTCCTCACGGGGCTGTAAACATTATGACCTCAGGTACACTATGTACAATGATGAAGTAAATGGAAGCAGCAGTGGGTGGAACAAAACCCTAACTAGGATGAGTAAGGAGATACCTTCAGTTACCATCTTATACCTCGGAAAGCTTATTCCTTCTTGGAAGTTCATCAGCAGCAATGGATAGTATATATTGCAAGATACACTGGTTCTGCTAGACTTAAACTAACGTTTTTATTAGCTTATCCTTGCATGAGTGGTGAAGCTCTTGTGTAACTGCTGAGCAATGCACAACGTTGGCTGAGTTCATCACAGTGTTGAAACTGCACAGAGAGTTTGTGCTTTTTGAAATGTGTAATACTGAAATATTCTGGCAACAAAATGTATGTTCATAAAGTCTGGAAACTACAAAACAAACAAAGCAAATTCCTCCAGTTAACAGCTTTGGCAGCCCCCACATTTTTATTTTGCCAGGCACTTCTCCTGTGATACTGCAAGATTTGTGACAGCAACAAGGAAAATCAGTAAGCAACCTCAGGTCTCGATGGGCAAAGGTATGCATGTTTTCTTTGTGCTTTCTAAAACCCCATAAATTCTTTGAAATTGGAACTTTTAGTAGGTAAGACTGAAGTGCTCTCTCCTAAATGAGGACACCAAAGATATTTCAAATGCTGCAACACCTCAATCAACTACTTGGCTCCTCTCTGAAAACAACGATGAATCAAAGCCACAAGACTTAAAATTTCTGAAAGCTTACTCCAACCAGTGACTAAACCAGGTTTTGCTCAGCAGTCCAGGGATGGCTAAATCAATGGAGTCTGCCCTACTGCTTTAAGGAGAGGCCTTACAAATAAGGTGTGGTTTCGAGGGCTGAGCCTTCCTTTTATGTAGGTTACAAAAATTGTCTTTGTGCACTTCCAGAGTCCTTCATTACCTACCAGAGACATCCGTCCATCTTACAGGTATAGTATTAAATAGAGACTGAAGTCCTCATGTGAATACCTACCACCAATAGTCATAATGTCTTAATTTTTCAGTTTGTTAAATGTGTACTGGGGCGTTTTTTTTTTTCCCTATAGAGCACCTATAAACAAAGCTGATGTTTGGGAAATGTTTTATCCACCTACACATACTAAATCCTTCATAATGGAAGGAAAAAAAAGCCATGGAAGTTTCTTTAAAGTGTTTAGAAACAACAACAACAAAAAAAAAACACCTAAAAACACACACACAACATCAGGAGGGTTAAAATCCATAACAGAACCAAGTCCAAAACAAGATCAGTTTATACATCACTCCTCCTTGCAGTCCTCTACCATCTTCTGTTTATAATAATTCAGTTTAATATAAGCAGAACCACAGGGAGCTACATGCTACTCAGCGTAATCTTTTCCATGAGAATTTGTATCAGTATTTATCTTTAAGCTGCACAGCTCTGAGGGCTGGGAAGCACCTCATTGTGACCTGTGTAGGCCGAGGAGACAGGAAAGCAACACCTGCTTACTTTCTTTCACTGGAAAATACTGACTGCAACAGGAACGTTTTGTCAACATAAGCTCGCAGAGCGGGCTTTGAAGGAGAGTTTGGGCAAGGTGCTTCATGTACAAGACCACAGAACACGTTCCCCATGGGGCATTTTCTTCCAGAATGTTCTTACGTGACAGCTTGCGGGCGGACCAGCACTCCTCCGGTGCACCGACTCGGGCGGCGCGGGGATTCTGTAGCCATTGTTTCTCTGCAGACACCTGTAAGAAACATTTCCTCTTAATAACAATCCTCTGCACGAAGGCTGCTCACAATCCAGCTCTCGCCATCGTCGTTAGGATTATGAAAACTTCCGGGGGAAGGAAACTCAACTTTTAGCAACCCGTAAAGCACCACACCTTCACGGCACTCTTAAAAATATCGATAGATAACTATATTTTATTGGTACCAATATGATCCCCTCCTCTGCCCCTTCTAATCCCAAACACCTTTCCTACCACCAAACAACACCTGCAGGGCACCAGAGCTCCCCACCACCGCTTTTCCCCCCACCTGTAGCCCTGAAAAGAACTCTGGGACAGAAAAACCCAAACTCTCAACACAGAACCACTAAGAGCACCCCGAGGTGGGACCCAGAGGGATCACCACGTCCAACTCCACCACGAACTGTCAGTGCCACTTCACAGAATCACAGAATCATAGGCACTGGAAGGGACCTCAAGAGATCATCGAGTCCAACCCCCGGCCAAAGCAGTTCCCTACACCAGGTGGCACAGGTAGGCGACCAGGTGGGTCTTGAATATCTCCAGAGAAGGAGACCCCACGACCCCCCTGTGCAGCCTGTGCCACTGCTCCGTCACCTTCACCATAAAGAAGTTCTTGTGCACATTTGTGCAGTCTCCTATGCTGCAGTTTCTGTCCTTTCCCCCTTGTCCTGTCTCCACACACTGCTGAAAAGAGTCTGGCCTCACCACTGTGCCCCCCACACCTCAGATATTTATAAACCTGGATCAGATCCCCTCTCAGTCTTCTTTTCTCAAGGCTAAATAGACCCAGTTCACTCAGCCTTTCTTCATAGGGGAGATCCTCCAGGCCCTTCACCATCTTTGTGGCCCTGCGCTGCACTCTTTCCAAGAGTTCCCTGTCATTTTTTATACCAGGGAGCCCAGAACTGGACACAGTACTCCAGATGAGGCCTCACCAGAGCAGAGCAGAGGGGGAGGATCACCTCCCTTGACCTGCTGGCCACGCTCTCTTTAATGTACCCCAGAATGCCACTGGCCCTCTTGGCCACGAAGGCACACTGCTCATGGTCAACCTGTCGTCCACCAGGACACCAGCTCCCTCTCTACGGAGCTCCTCTCCAGCAGCTCATCCCCCAGCCTGTACTGCTGCATGCTCTAGGCGCAAGACTCCACACTTGCTTTTCTTAAACCTCACCCGGTTACCAACATTCGCAGCCTTCACCCTCCAGAAGCGAATTCGCACTGCGCGCAGCGGGAACGTGGAGCCGGGAGACGAAAGCTGAGGGCCCGCGGCGCTGCCCCGACCCGGCGCGAACCGCGAGCGCGGCCCCAACGCGGCGCCCCGACCCGCGCGGCTCCCCCCGCAGGCGCTGAGGCCGCAACCCCCGCCCGCCCCCAGCGCTCCGGCCGCTGCCCGGCCCCGCGGCCCCGCTCTCGCCCTCACCGCCGCCCCGCGGAGCCCTGCCCCGCTGTAAGCCCTCTCCCGGCGCTCCCGCCGCCCGCCCTGACCTGCCGCCTCAGCCCGGCTCCCCGCTGACAGTGTTTGGGACCCTCACGGGGAGTGACACCGAGCGCACCTCAGGCCGATAGCCAATCGGATGGCCCCGAAGGCGGGCCGCTCCTCGCTGCCGACCAATCCCCGCTTCTTTCCTCCAAAGTAGGCGGGAAGCTGAGGGCGTAGGGTTCGGTTGCGTCCTTCCAAGCTCGGTTGAAACGAAGCGCAGCCGGCATCCCCCCCACCCACCGTCAGCTTTGTTTACATCCAGATCTCGCGAGAGCCTCGGAGCAGGTCCCCAGCACGTGGGAGGAGGCGGGGCCGCGGGTGGCGCGTCACGTGGCTGGCCGCCCATTGGCGGGAAGGCGCCGTGTTTATTTTCGCGCTCGGACGCAGTCCGTGGGTTTCCCGCGTCGCGATGGCCGCGCGGGTCCCTCAGGGCGACGCTGCGTGGGCAGCTCCTCGCACCCGGGAAGCATTGGGCACCGCCCGGCTGCCACGGAGTAAATATTTGTTCGGGTGTGAACGCACGCAGCTGCAGCCATCTTTGACGTTCTCGCCAACCGCACCATTTCAGCGCTGCTCACAGCAAAACCGCATCGCTGAGCAGAGGGTGCGTCCCACGCGCGCAGAAATGAAGTCCTGCAGGAGCCGGGAGCTCAGGGCCCACCTTTCCCCTCCGTGACAGCATTCACTGCCCGGGTGAAACGGAATTCTACATCTTCAGAAAGTGCGCAATGCCCCCTAGGATTCCCGTCACCATGGCAACGCATACAGATAGCAGGCCGTGCTTCATTGTTCCGGCTATTGAGAATTAGACTCTACAAATCCCATCCTAGCCCCCTTGCAATGAAATACTGCTCCACTGTTTCCCCATTTAAAAGGACAGGTTGTACGGTGCTATGATTTAACAAACACATTCAGTAGATTTGCTTCATTACAAAACCACGTGGGAAGTCCCATTTCATAGAGCAGCCACCACGAAGGAGGAGAGGGTATTAATCCTAATAAACGAGCATACTTCAGCTCCAAATTATGAAGAGAAATAAAAGGCACTCCATTAAGTTTTCACTTTTTATTTAGGTGAACATACACATGGTCCACATCCTCAAACTGTCATAAAATAATTTAAGAACTTATGTTGAAAGGTATTAGCAGCACCATCAGTATTGGAATAGCAGAAAACTCATGCCTCCGCCGGGCAGACAGTAATGCCTGGGCAGAAATGCCACCATGGATGCCGGGGGTGGGGGAATGGCTTTACAGAATGATTTGGGGAGTTGGGAGTTTTAAAAACACACAGTTTTTTTTGCTAAATACTTCAACTATTCATGTTACAAAAATGCAACTAGATAAGATACTGCATAGTATTTCAATTAACAAAGAAATGGACATCGAGCTGCCTAAAGCACAGCTCAACATCTCCGTTCCCACATACATTTCTGAGTAGAGAAATCTAAACTTTAAAAACAAAATATAGGCCTAGTGTATTCTCTAAAAGACACACCTCGGGTGGAACGTATCGTACTATGAAAATACATATCTTCCATTCTGTTTAATAATTTACTTTAGTGAAAAAGTTGTGAAATTCCCATCACAAGAAGCGTATACAAATTCAAGACTTTAGTAAATTAACAAAACAAAAAAAGAATTTATTTTTTCCTTTTTTTAAACAAGGTTTAGCTCCGCTTTAACAATTATACAAGGAAGAAAAGAGACTACGTTTATATGAAGGAATACAAATTTACACACATTTTACAGTGACTTATACCCCTACACATCTACAAAATTCACAGTTATAATACAAGCAAGTACAAGGCCGGGATAAAGCTGTTGGATACCAAAGAGAAGTTTCTACTTGTTAAAAAAAAAAAAAAAAGATAAAACGGGAAGAGTTTCAAACTTCTGCACCGACTTTAAAATTCCCATCAGAATAAAACACACTTCCCCCACACGAACTTGCCCTTCAGCAGACACAGACTGCTTTCCTGGGCGGGTGGAAGAGGGAAGTGCTGAGCTTCTTCTGGCCGCGCAGGCTGCGCCGCATGGCCAGCTTGGCTGCGTTCCTGCGCTGCGGCGTTGCGGCGATGCCCTCTGCTTGGACACCCATGCTTCGACTCAGGCCACGCCTCGGCTTCTTCACAGCTGGGCCGGAGTTGGATTCTTCTAATGTCCTTTTAAAGTTTGCTGTGGGTGTCCTCTCGGCATCTTGGGCTTTTGTTTGGCTGGTGGGAGATACCTTTAAGCCTTTTTGGTCCGTGCCTGAATTTGTAGAGTTGGAAGGGGACAGACTGACAGACAAACCGTTGCTGTAGGATTCCTGTATCCTCAAAGCCAACGCTTTGCTGCACTTGTCGTCCTGAGGACCTGAGTCCTTCAGGGTTGCTCCTGATGAAGGTAAATTGCTTTTGGCAATCTCGTTTGGCAGCTCTGCGTATTTTTCTGAGATCACGTTGCTATGCATGAGGGAAGGAACAGGATCAGAAGCATTCAGTCGTGGCCATGGATCATCCTCTAAAAGCTGAGGGGAAAGAAAAATATACTTAAGCATAAATATAATTCTCCTTCGAGGGTGAAAATAGCATGACAAACACTTCTAAACCTTAGAGACAGAAAAACCCCACTCCAAAACAGGACGATCTTTTCTCCACAGAGAGGAGGGACGGAGGGATGGAAACAGATACAGACTGTGCATCTGAACTCAGTACTTCATGCACACAACTTCATAAAAGCATTTACTTCCTCATAACAGCAGACAATCTGCTCTCTGAGGGAGCAGCCCAGACTTATTTAGCCTGTACATCTTCTTTTTTTGCAGCTACAAAGCAATTCACACAAGGAATCAAGATACACCTGTTCATTCAGGAAGCCATGGAGAAAGCAGGGCCTGCAACCTGTCCTGGGATTTCCATGAGTGGCCTTTTCCAACGTGCAGGTATGATTCCCCTCCTTCTGTGACATGTGCACCTACATCACCTCTGAATATTTCATACCTCATCAGACAGCCAAGCAACAAGGGCAACGAGCAGAAATCTCCTGACCTTTGTCACATGCAGCATTCACAGTTACTGCAGAACTAGGTTGTGAGGGAGATGGACAAACTCTTCACGTCCTGGGTGTGCTGATCGCATACGGAAGGTGGAGCATAAATTCTCTGGACTGAGCTATCCTAAAAATAGTTCTGTTTGCTGTTTCCAATTCCTCACAGCTAAGCAACGTGCTTTATTGCCTTGTCGTGTGCTTTACAACTTACAGAGGAAGCAAGTCCATTCATCACAGTGCATCTATCCACCCTGCATGAAGCACAGTTGCACTTTGGAGAGGCTGTTTACACGATGTGCTGAGAACCAGGGACTCCCTAATCCTGCCTTCAGCCATTCATCCCTTCTGCAGCCTCTGATAAGTTTTTGCCTCAATCTCAGTTTTACTGAGATGAAAAAGGGGACAGTGCCTACTTTCACTGTTCACAGGGGGATTATGAAAATTAGTATTTACGCAGCGCCCTGAAGATATGAGTTATGACCTTATTAAAGATTTAATTGTGAAGAAATCCCTAGCTGCTCAGTACGTCCTTCAAGAGTAAATTTCAAGGCCATGGTACATACCATGAACGTAAGACAGCCACTGTCATCTGCCTTGAGTTTTCAGCACATGAATTTGTTAAGTGCACACACAGATGAGTCAGACCAAGTCAATACAACACTTCTATCAAGAAGTAAATGCTTTTAAAGTCACGACAGAGGAACCTCAGTTCACCATTAATAAAAAGATCTGCAACTTTTCAGCACTTTTGAAAAATATAATACAAAGGTTTAATAAAATACACTCCAAAAGAGGAGTATCAGAATTGTTCCTAGCATCTAGATTTAGTTTTCCTCTCCCACTACTCCTCTGTTGCTGCTCATGCATAGGTAAAACCATTTAGGTACTATTGGTTGTTTTTTTTTTTACCATGCATAGCAACACAAGAAGGAAGATGTGTACTGTTCAATGTTCAACTCAGTTTCTTGCAGAACTCATAAGAAAGCTAAGATGATGTGGCTGGAGATTGTTGTGTGCTCTGGCAAGATTACTAAGCCCACTCAATTTCCTTTCTGACACTGTCTGGCCAATGTTCAGCTTTTATGTTTCCTATTGTGCAAGGCACAACACTGTGGCTCTTGTTGCCAAGACTTTGCTTGAGATGAATAACTGAGATTGGATAAGGCTTTGGTAAGATAGAGACAGGCTCCAAGAAGACTGCTAATAATGAAGCACAAACCTTAAACACAAATTACCAATGTAATTTCTCAATCTAGTCAATCAAATTCTATCACTGGCCTCAGGAACAATTGAATTAATTTTTTATTAGCAATAGCTGCCAGAAGCATATGCAATTAAGAAATACTTTTGTTTAATTGAGAAAACTTTGATTTACTCTCCCATCTATTTCCAAATTAATCGTTTTTGCAAGGCAGCAGCTGTGACAAATCCAAGCTCCCTGTGCTTCTAGCAGTTCTCTGGAGAGAAAAGATAAATATCCTTTTCATTGCTACCTCTTGTCTGTGCTGGCCTGCCCACTCTGGCCTACAAGCACGCCATGGCGACGTCTAGGAGCTGAGTTGGATCTGCTCAACCAGCTCTCATTTCTTTGCAGACACTGGAAAAATTCAGCTCATTTTTTTCTTTTGTTTTTAAGGATTCATTACCTACGTCATTTATGTCACGTATTTGCCCGTAGCTTTATGCATCAATGCATTTACATATTATTTTGCTAATTAATATTCTCAATTGCCATATTTTTCGTGCCTTCTTCCCCCCCCCCCCCCCCCCTTAACTTCCTTCTTCAGGAATATTTAGAATTCAAAAAGAAATTCACTATTTTAGGCTCTTTTCATGTGTTTTTCTATATTGGATGGAGGGGAAAGAGAGAGGAAGGTTGAGCCTGCTGTTTTAACTAGCTGCTTGTCTCTGCCAAGGGAATGTTAAGGAATCCCTTTCTAATTTTTGCTTTCTTTTTTAGTTTGCCCGAAGGAGAGTTATCCAAAGATACTGTGGAACTTCAAAGGACAGTTACTTAAATCAGGAGCAGCTGGTAATTACTGAAGCAAACATCCACTCATAAATACGTTCTAGTTCTTAGGGCATAAAAGTTTCCAAGCAGATCTGCTTTGTATTAAAGGGCAAAATTTCTAACCCAAATAAAGACTTTGTATTATGTCTTCTCCTCCAACAAAGGACATTAAACCAACTTGAGGAAGACTGTTTTTTTCTCAGAGTGGGAGATCTTACTGTCTCTGCAATGTGCATTTGACTATACTAACCTGTACATTAACTTAAAAAACAGCCCACACAGTGAAGAACTCAAGCAGACTGTTGGGTTTGGTTGGGGTTTTTAACTCCTGGCTCCTCTTTCAGAACTCCTGAGATCTCAGAAAGCCTGTCTTCACAAAGTAAGATCCAGCAATTCTGAGACATACATACTTTTGCCTTCAGAACTCTGTTAAGAATGTTTGTTACGAGTATATGTGTTTCCCCAAAGCGTTACATACTGAGTTATGAGAAGTACTGCAGATAATGGCCAGGTAATTGCTGTCCTACAACTGAAACACTTAGCCATGTGCACTGCAGTTTCGAAGTGGCCCAGCTACACCACTGCCCCAGCTCCTACACATTGTAACCTCTGTTCAAGCAGATGAGTGCTATTTGAAGAAGAAAGGGACGACTGATACATGGTTACTGGGTTGCACTCAGGCAAAGAGAACTTTTAAAAACACCGAAAAAAGTTACCTTGACAGGCGGGGTACAGCAGCGGGAGGGTGTCATGACGTTTGTATCAGGGCTGCTATAGCAGGGGCTCTCTGCCAAGTTGAGATACAGTTCTTCTTCATTTTCCAAGTTATTTTTGCTATCCTGCAACGGTGAGATGCAGATCACAATGGCACTGGTGTTATCTGCACGAAGCATGCGCTGCCTCCACCGGCCCAGGGCTCTGTTCACCAGCATTTTGGCACAGGACTGGCGGTGCTCACCCTTTATGTTCAGAGACAGACAGAGAAAGCAATCAGGTCCACTTTGTAAACTGAAAACAGAGTTACCACAAATTGTATTCGACAGTACACACAAGCACACTATCAACCATATTGTTACCACCTATAAGTTGTGGCAAAACTACTGAAATATGCCTCCACAGCACTGCCACTGCTGGGTACCTTCCACACATGCCAGACTAAGCAATCTTGAAGAGGAAAACAGTGTTACATTTCCACAGTGACTGATATCCACCGCCCTCACCATGAAGTATTTTTTCTCCTCGTGATCCTGGCACATGGAGATAGCATCTTGAGGTGGGATCATGTTCCACAGTCCATCACTGCCAAGGATAATGTATTTGTGCTTCTGGGGATCGATGGTGTGCACACTGGTGTCAGGTTCAGGAGACACAACAAATTCACCACTGTAGAAGTCGTAGCTCCACAGATCACCTAGTGAAGGAGAACACGTTTCTGAATTGCCACGTTACACACAATATGATTCTCGTTAACAACCAGAACTGTTCCCATGAAAACAATTACCACCAGTCTCGAGTCACCAATAGTAACACAGTGTAATTTGTTTACTTATATTTAAGGTCTTTGTTGAACCATTGCAAAAAATAAAAATAGAAATCTGCCTTTCCAGTCATAGGCACAGGTCAAAACCTCTGCTGTTTCTACAACTACAGTTCAATTACTAAAATTAGGTCAAGGAAAACTATACAACATCCCTTCTCTTCCCAACATCCACACAGCATTAGACTTTAATCTGCATCATGATGATGTGCTGCTCTGCACACCCTAAGGAGGCATAGCTTGGAAAACAAAAAATAAATGAACCAAAAAACAGAAAACCTTTCAGTCAGGACATGAAACTGCCCCCTTTCTTTTTTTCCCCCTTTCATCCTGAGACCCTCACAGCCATTCAACCAATACTGAAGCACACACATCTCCTGCTGTGCTTGTATTTGTCTGTGCAGGTGCCACAGAGAAGGAACAAAGAAGGCAGAGGAGACTGAAGCCTTCCCCTCATAAACTCCTTTATCCCATTTCTCCTCTTCCACAGCATCACTTCCAAAGCCATGCAGCACTCAGTGCCTTTCCAGCTGAACACCACGTGCCAAATTTTGGAGCTGGAAGGAAGCCACAGGAACACAAGTAGTGCCTGGGATCCAGCAGGACAGCAGAAAACGAGAGCTAAAGCCTCTCCCTTGGAAGGCCTCATGCAGTGAACCTTTCTATTTTTAAATCTTTCTTTCTGTGTGAATGAGTTTGGGGTCATCCCAGTGGTGAAGGTGGCCCGAACTGAATCCCAATAACTTCAGCCACATTTGAATGAAAGCATCTCCTGGATCCTGCTTCCTCCACACCACCCCAATTAAAAACCTCTCCAACAGAACAATGGAATAAATTCAAACTGAACATGCGATCTCATTTACCAGGAACACGTGAAAATCAGGGAAGTTTTTCTAATCTTGGGCCTAAAAATCAAGAATGGTGCTGCACTAACATTTCCTCTTCCTTTTCACAAAACTAATGCTACAATCTAGATTCTTCTGCCTTATCTGTTTTTTGTCAATATCCTATACAGCTCTAAAAATACCTCCAGAAATGGCTCATAAGTAGATTCCTGTAGTGATAAGCACCAAAGAAGTAACATTATCTCTAAGCACTGGCTAGATTTTCCTGCACAGAACACACAGGTTCAGAAGTAGAAATTAGTGAAGATGCCAGAGTTTAGAAGCTTAAGAACTCCCACAAGATTTTGTTAGCTCTTTTCCTTGGGCTTTTCACTTACTACAGCAAACATGTTTCTAACTGCCTTCTGCGACCATCACCATCCTTTTAAAGGTAAGAAATAAGCTTTTGTCTTCCTACTTCCTTCCATTAGCTTTGCCTTAAGCTATGAACCATCTCAAGACTTTTCCAGAATCAGAAGGAATACTTCTACTCAATTACTTCACTTCACTGCAGTGAGCATGGTTGGTCCAGTCTCATTAAAGCACCAACTCACCTCCACTGCAGCAGCAAACACATGCTTCTAATAAATGCTAATTAACAGCCAACCCTGTTTATACACAGAGAGGTGCACTCTCCCTACACAGAGCCCAGCAAAGCCAGCCAGCTGGCAATGAGATCAAAATAAATACCATAAGAGAAGAGCTGAGCATCAGCACAGCAATTACTGTACATTAATCACCAAAAAAAGTCCTGATACACTGACAGTTCTTCACATTGTGCCTGTCCTCAACACTAGAAAAAATAAGAGCTTGGAATCTGATCACGCCAGATCTTGGAATCAGTGGCAGCAATTTCCAACAAGCTTAATATTTTTATGCTTTTATTTGCTGGGTTGCTCACGCTCATTTAGGAAAGTCTACAAATGCTTTTAGCTGAATCATTTTTAGATTAGAAATACTTTCCTCCAAGTCAAAAATAACCCATTGTGATTTAATTTTGGTTCATCCACATAGATGTCATCACTGCCATCTGTTGCTTTTCCTGAGCAAACAGCTGAGTTACAATCCCAGTGACCTCAGAGCCTTCCTCTGAGAGGCAGCACTCCACAGGGTGTCAGCCTGGAACGTCACATCAGTTACTGTGATGATGAGGAGCTGCTGCAGTGCACAGAGGGTGAAGGCACATGAGGGACCCAGAGCTGTACCTCCAGCAGATTTACTTTCAGTGTTACTCAGCACTTACTGAGGCCCAGAATACCCAGGAAATGACAGAGGAACTGCACTACAGAAGTTGTATTACTACAAGTGATCCTTGGCAGAAGAATACTGCATAAAGTACTTCACAGAGAGTATTTCTTGCAGGTCCTTCAACTCCAAGCCAGCAAAGGCCAAAGCACATTACCAGGGCGAGACCTTTTTAATGATTACTTTTAAAACGGGGCAGGGCACCACAGACTACACTGATGCTTTTTAAAGAGCTGCTGCATACCTAGAATTCTTATGTCAGCTGTCTATCTTCCTCCAGCCAGCTGGAGAGCACAGCATCTGCAGCAGCTGAGGGATCTATGACAAACCTAGGAGGAAACTGCTTTACACGGGGTCCTCTCTGTTACAATTCTGGAAGGAAATAAGGGAGGGGAAAGTAAACCAGAAAGCAGAACGTATTTTTTCCACTAGACAAAATGTTGTAAAGTTTTAATTCTGTCCCAAAGCAAACAGACAGACAAGTGATCCCTGAGCAGACTGGAAAGCCAAGACAGCAGGATGACGTGATATGCCAAAGGCTACTGGTATGGAACTGGAATCCCAGCTTCTCAGGCTTCACTTGGAGCTGTACTATTTTTGTTCTGAATTAAAAACCAAACACTTATAAAACTCAATCTTCTTCTTGAAAAAACTTCCATCCAGGAACACTTCTTCTGGGGTGCAGTTTGCCTATTCCTTTTCCAATCGAACAAACAGGAATTAATACAACTTCATCTACACCTTCCTGGAAAATCATGCCTGTTTTTTTGGCCATGCCTAGCATCAGATTAGCACACAGATCTGCACAGAAGTTACATGGTACCTTACAAATGAAATGTATATTTGAAATTACATAATAAAGGAGCAAGAGACTCACACAACCATATATATAAACATGAAAATGTGTAGCCTGCCTTACCTGCTTATTATTACCCTTTAAAATATAGCTAATAAAACCACTTGCAACTCAGCCAGTGCCAGAAAAGTTACCGGTTACAAACAAAAGCACCCATCAAATAAGTAGAGCAGACTGGATCAAGCCCAAAGCCACCTAAGTTCATCCTACAGTCATAAATCAAGTCCTTCATTTATGGCTCTGGAGCACATTGTTTTGAATACCAAAATATCTTTTGGTTTTATTGGAGGAAAGAAAAGTTTACTTTTGTAAGTCAGAGTGAAAGAGGAAAACCCAGTTTGATTAATCCCAGATCTTTTTAAAATCCCAACTCATGTGAAAGGTCTGTCAGTACAGAGAACAATTACAGAACTTCTCCACCCTCAGTGAGGCAGTGCTGCTGGGAAGCAAGGCAAATCTCAGCGAGGATATGGACAGAAACCACTTGAGATCATTCAGACCAAGATGAGGTGGAAAACGTTCCCACCAAAACTCACAGCAACCAGGTCCTATAGCCACAAGAGGGCATCTTCCCAGCAGTGTAAAGAGTTATGCAGCCTTGTGTCCCACTCCTTCAACACAGCAGTGATCTCGAAAACAAAACAGAGTAGCAGCAAGCAGAAAACTTACCCAGAAGTGATTAGGGTTTAAAAATTTATAGTGTTCCTTTTAGGAGCAAGAGTTCTACTATGTGAAAAAGGAAAGCACAGGCAAGAGGACATCATTTCAACAGCAAATGGAACAGTTACATTTAAAATAAATGGTGACCAAGACTGCTCATCTCTGCTCACATGTCAGCAAAATCACAGCAAGAGAGAAGAAAGGTGTTTGTGCCAGAGCACACTGCTTAAGTGTCAGATCCTACAAGAAGTAGGATGCAAAAGCAGAGATGAAGGTATAAATTGACATGCAGAAAGCTACTCGTGATTTCTAGCCTTGAACTGAATCCTTCAAATGAACACTAAAGTGGATTTACAGTCTCTAAATGACATTCAACCCTAGACAGCATTTGAATCTGGATAAAGTTCCACCTACAAGGAGGAATGATCATCACAGTTTTTCTACTCTGTCGAAGAAAAAAGAGCTAAAGAGGCACAGAGCGCTCCAGTCAGCAATGAGCAGGAAGAAAAGCCCTGAACTTTCTTCTTGAAGCTAAACAGATCCACATGTGTTAGTTACACACACAGTGTGAAGGCACAAGTCTGCACAGTCAAATACATTCTCTGCATTCTGTACAGGCATACATACACAGTTTGTCTCCAGGGTGGAGAAAACTGTACAAGCTAAAGAAAGACATCTCCAGAACAAGAGAAGAAACCCATATGTATGACATACACATGGATAGAAAGCAGTATCAATATAATTTGGAAAACACTGTGCAGTGTTTAAATATCACTTACTAGCTTATGCAATTCATCACAATTAATCATCGTGGGGTGGCCTACAGACAGCGGGATATAGGCAAATGCCATCAAGCAGCTATGCCCATTCTAGCTGGTAAGAGATTTTGTATGTTTGTATACACACACACACTTAAATTCACACCAAGAATTAAAGCCTTACACAAGAATGTACATAGATCACTTGAGGCCAGCCATACCCTCCTCCACGGTACACATGTTCAGAGAGCTTTACTAAAGCAATTCTGCAGCCAATAGAGTGCTCTGGAAGACAGCTTCCATGTCACTGTCAAAGCCAACACTCCCATAGCAGCCATACACAAAGAGTTCACTGTTCTGGTGCACAGCTCTTTCTAGAGGTCAGCAGGAAATTTGTGTTAATACAAAAAAGAAAAAATCAATTCTGTATTTTGGGGGCGCTCCACCCCAAAAAAAAACCAAACAGAAGAGGCTGGGTTTGTCACATCTATATAAAAACCAAGGAAGGTGCTTCAGGTTGCACCATAAGATTCTGAGAACTGAGACTACAGGTTTGGTTCTTTTTATACCTCCCCTACTTTGTATACCATCCTTGAAAGCACTACTGATGCTAGGCCAGATTTTACTCCAAAATTCACTTCCAAAGATCAAAATTCTTTATTTCATTTTATTTTGATCACGAAGGGTTCTACACATGGGAACAAAAGTACACTCACAGCCTTGTGCTTATCATCCTGCATTTTGTCCCAGAAACTGAAGGTCTTAGTTGATGCATTTAGATTGCTAACATAGCTGAAATGCTACAGGGCTATACATACACACAGTTATTTTCTCTCTCAGTGCTTTCCCCCAAGACACTTGTTTATAAGCATGCTCACTGGAGTCTGAAATACCCTCCTGGGCGCCGCATGGAAAAAATCCAACTTGAAAATATGTGGCAGAGAGACAGTAACTAATGCATGATGCAATGACATACACTCCTCAAAACACACAAGCAAGTTACACAATAGCTTCCTGTCCCTGAGTACGTAGGTTATATAGCACCCAATTTGCACACTCATATCCCTGCCTTACACAAGTGGGTTTGAGTAACGTGAGTTACCAGACATCTGTTATAAGGACAGAAGTAGACAGTTACTATGAAGCTATGGATGCCAGAAAACTCACACAAGTGATTATGCTCTAAGAAAAATGTTTTGTCTCCCTGTTACAAATAGCTAGGTTTTAAACTTCCTTAAAAAAATAAAAAAGATCAGATAATCTGCCATTTTAAAGACAGTAAATTCACAAATCTGTGTTTGCCTTGTAGGTGCAGGGCAGCATGAAGAGTATCATGCTGTCCAGCTAGAAATTTACATCCAGATAATAAACCTGGGGCCTGTGCAGCAAAGGGTTTCTACTGAGAGTAACAAGCAAATTTGGAAATAGCAAAAAGAATCTCTGCACTAGATCTTGAGGGGATGGACTAGTGTTGGTGACCAGTATGGCAGCACTGCCAGTTACTACTCTCATTGGAGAGGCTCCAGCATAGCAGTGCCAACCAGGGTAGCAATCTGGGATCCAGCCAAGAGGTCGAGCAGGCCTCCAAGAGCTTGAATGCAAATGGTTTTAGTTGTGGTAGGTCTTTTGTAAGCCGTGGAAGGGGCATGCTGGCCTCAGAAAGAAGTTAAATCCTGTTTCCAAACTGTGAGCGTCTGTGCACCATCTGTGTCCTGCAGAGCTAAGCAGCTGCGTTCCTTTTCACAGGAGGTTTGTCACACCTCCTCAGAAGGGAATGTGAAGAGCCTTGTGGAGGCTCCTTGAGCAGGCAAATACCAAAACATCATCACACTGTACTCCATTTCTCCTACACGACTCATGGAGGATGGTGTCTCCTTTAAGTGTTCAAATCTTCTAACTTTTGACACCAAGTACCGTTACGAAGTGTTCTTGTCCCTTGGACCTAAAACTCCCCAGTAATCCTCCTCATCCACATAACTGGAAAGAATGCACTGGGGGCTAACAGATGCATCATTCCTTGAATTCCCATCTGCACACAGAACCCAGCCAAATCCTTTTGTTCAACTTGCTGAGAGGAACTGGATCAAAAGTCATCGAGTTGTTTTCGTTATTTTTTTACACAACTAATTCAAAAGTGTAGAAATGAAAGCTCTATTGAAATTAACTACATCCACTTTTTGTAGCCTACAACAAACACTGACACTTTGCAGAAAAGAGGTGAAGGAGGCTATGTTACTTGGTAGGTGACTGGCAAAGATCTGCCTCCATCAACTCCGAAGGACTAAACACCTCACATCAGTTTTATTAATCATAAGATAAGTGGCTACATTGCCTACAATGATACACAGTGAGATCTGAAAGACACAGCAAGGGAAAAAAGACAGAAAGCTTTTTGTTAATAAGATCACTATTCAGTGACCTGTGGCCTTTATAGCTTTTTCTTTCACAAGGTTAGACCACTGTACAACTCTTCTGAACACTAGACAAATCCACACAAAACACATCACTGCCTCTGAAATAAGACACAGTAACGTTATGCAGTTATCACAAGATGACCACAGCCCCAGAACAGACTGTCCCTATGACACACTGCCAGCTAATCTAGGAACACTGACAACACTATCACGTAACCACCACGCTTGCCAAGAAGTTAAGTCATAGAACAGTTTTCACAGGTAAAAAAAAATATATATATATGATACTATATTTCCATAGAATCTAACCTATACTGAGTAGATGTGGATATTTTTCACTGGGGCAGAAGAAGGGAGGAAAGAAGGAAGGGAAGTGAACAGCAGAAGACTGCAATTTGGCAGTTAAATTTAAGGAAAATAACTGCCTAGAAAATACTAAGACACATGGGCAAGAGGTCACCAAAGATCAAGTTATTAAGTACATCCAAAAAGCATTCATAACAAGCTTGCATGACACTGTTGTACGTATTTTCATCCCTTGATTAGAGTGTTCCTCAAAGTAGTTTCCCATTACCAATGCCACTGCAAAGGCAAGTAACAAATAAAGCACACAGGCTGACCTCTACCCTTCTGTCAATTCCACGTTGTCTTGAAAGAAGACAGATTTACTATGAGACAGAAGAACAAAGTGCTTTGGCTGCTATGCAGGAAAACAGTCTCACCACCACCTAGCTAAAAAAGACCTACTGTGCTGTACATCTTGGCACACACCACGCTTTCATTCGCAACAAAGTACCATATCAGAACTGAGATGGGAAGTCCTGCAAGCTGTACAACTCCTCCCCTCACCAACCCACCTCCTACAGCTCCATTTGAAAAGTGAAATTTGCACTGTACTAAAAATATTTTTAAGGCCCATACTTTCAGAAAGCCTTATCACAGCGAGTGATTGGATCCCTCTAAACTAAAGGAGCAGAGGAGGGTATAACTCAGCTCCAATGGGCTGCGTGCAGATGTGTCACGTCCCAGACTTACCAAGTGCTCTGGCCACGGCCAGGAAGGGAATCTGGTCGATGACGGTGCTGCGGCGCACGGGGCCGTTGTGAGTCAGGCGAGGTCTCTTCCAGACGACACGATTCACACCAGACTTGTTGATTACACTAAAAACCATCAGAAACAGGCATGGGTTATAAAAAAGAATGGAAATGAAAGCTTGCTCCCATGACATAAGATTAATTAAATATGCAAATACAGAGTCGATAATGACAGCATCCTCAGTGAAGTGCACAGCATAATAAAGTATTTCAAATCACCTGGTATCACTCGCATAGCCTCATTCCACATTAAGCTAAAGGGAAAAGCAAGAGATAAAGGGCAGAAGAAAAAGCAGGGGAATGAAGACTTAGAAGAAATTCTGGCTGGCTGCAAACAGCCAGATGCAAGAGCATCTTTCTAATCTATCAGCAAAAAAGCAAAAGACAAATTGCTTTCCTTAGATGAGGACCATCAACATCAACTCGGGTGAAAATATCATGTAGTTTCTCCTTCAGATTTCTCCATCTGCTTAAGTCTGGCAGAAAAGAGCAGTGCAGTACAGTTGGGAAGAGGAAAAAAAAAAAGCAGCCTTCTGCAGGAATTTCCTTAATGGTGCAACAACACGAGGGATAAAAAGAAGTTGCTATCTGCTGAAAGCACGACATAGGAAGAAACAACTCTGCCTTTAAGCATTAACACCTGCTCCAAGGCACCAAGCAATGGTTTTAGCTCTCACAGATGGCGCTAAAAGGGTCAAAAGAGAAGCTACTATGCAAGGGAACCTACTATTATAGGGCAGGAAGAGATACAGAAGAAGGAAGGGAAAGCATGAGGTATCAAGCAGGGTAATGAAACAAGGAACAAGCAAAGCTTGGTCCCAATCAAACTAAGAACTAGATGCTTAAAAGCTAGCTTATATCCAAGGAGCAGCCATTGGTAATTAGAAACTGAGGCGCTCTGGAACAGCCTCAAGATTCCTCATACTGAAACTATTCAAGATGCACTTCCTGAGACTTCAAAGGCCCTAACAACAAAGGCATGTTTATCTCCATCCTTCTGCATGAAAGTGCAGCAAGCACCACTGCCTAAAATCCACCTCATCCATTTGTACAACTAATAGCCACACAACATTAACTTCAGCATTTATCTGGAAGATTTCAATCTGTACTCCAGAACTGTTACTTAGAAAATGTCATTCTTAACGAACAATTCAATCACACCCTCACATTAAGTTATCCCAATTTGCTCTAACAAAAGAGAGGACATTAATAACCATAGTGGCATCTCCATCACACTCCCACCATTTGCCTCACAACAGCCTGCACTGGTTTAACCAGCCAGTCTGGGGGAACAAACCAATCAAAAAAACAGAAGAAGCAGAAGCATAAAAAGTTAATAAAAATGTTTAAACGCTTCTGCTGATACAAAGTCTCAGGGAATGCTTCTTCAAAGCCTCAGAGTTTCAATCATTGGGATGCACAACCTGGAAACCCATATATTTACAAACCTAACTTAGCAAAGCTGCGAGTTGCCCTTTCTGAGAAGCTCCCACACCAAACACAGCTATCTGATCAGCTTCCACCTGCTAGATACAGATATCTGAAGGTTAACGAGCTGACAGGGTTCTTGTGTGAATGATGTCAACAGGAAAACCTTCAGCACTCTCTCCCTCTGAACTGCTAAGAGAAGGAAACTGTGCCCATCCATCTGGTGCAGTACTGTGGAACGAAAGAACAGCGAGCTCCTGTGAAGCTATGCCAAATCCAAGCCCTGAGGTTTGTCTCAAAACATTAGTGCCATCTGACAAGGCTGCCTGCTTTCCTCCCCAGTTACAGGGAACATTCATCAACCACAACTCAGATGTTCTAACATCTGCCAGCTCCTGACATGAAGAAAGTACTAATATTGAGATACATGTTAAAATGTGGCATTTTAACATTTTAAGCATGTATTTAAATGCACAAAAACAGTACCCTGTTTCAATTTTATATCTTTTATATTCTTTTAACAGAAGCTTTGAAGAGCCTACTCAACAGCTGCCAGTATCACCTCAGAAACAATGAAAAACTCATGGGGAAAAATATTTCAGTGTCTTTTCTGTTAAAACTGCTCTATTCCACCATTTGTCAAACAGATACTCCACAGCAGAGATCATTATCTACAGGAAAAAGCAATTGCATAGACAGTGACAGAATATAAGCGGGCCACAGGACCCACCAACTTGCCTGCTACCCCTAAAACAAGCAAGCACAAGCCTAACTGAGACAGAAAGACACGATTAGCACCCAGAGAAAACTGAAAACTGAAGTGAGTAGCACAGAGATGGTTACCTGCCCCCAAGGCCTTCGATCCTCTCCCTTTCTTTGGGAAGCTCAGGCTTGTGGTCCTGCGTCACCTCCACAGCTCTCACAAAGTCATCTTTGGGGTCGTCCTGGACTCCCAGCACCACCCCAGAGTCACCCACGTGAGCAACGTACATCTTTGAGCCTCGGATGATGACCACGCTGGCGGTGGTTCCCGATGTGCTCGGGAGACCGGTCATGGTCTTCGGCCACTCTGCTGCAGGGAGGAGAAAAAAAGAGAACAAAAAGAGCTTTGTTTTTAATTCTGTGGAACCAAAGGTGTTTTGAAGATTAAGGGTGTGTCAGAGAGGTTTGCATATTGTTACACCAGGGCGTGTGTAACTGTGGCATGGCCACAAGCAAAGTAGTGCTGATGGGGCCCCCCCACACACCCCATCATCACTGCCCCAACCACAGCTCACATGGAAACGAAGCCAAGAGAAGGCACTGAGACAGGATTCCAAAAACTGCCTCCTCAGGTTTAATTCTCCAAGCATGACCAGAGGAACACAAATGTGTGGGAGAAAGTGTTACTCAAACACTGAGCAGGTCAGCCAGGCCTGACACACGTTAAGTGGTCTGTTCATGTTCACTTCCCTGTCTGGAGAGACAAGAACTCCTAAATCGAGTCGCTCTGCCTGGACACCTGGCTGGCAATCAAATCATTTGGACCTTCCTGATTCCCTCAGAAGGAAAGAACATGTTATCTTAACACACCTTCATCTCCTACTATACCACTCTCCCAACTCACATCCGATTTCTCTTTCATGCTATTTCTTCCCTTGTCTATTTCAGTTTACAGATACAAATTGTTATTCTTCCAAAACACCATTAAACGATTGGGATGTCCCAGTTAGGACAGATTAGGCATACCAGTCCTCCTCCCTGCTCCCATACTTGCAGACTGCCTTTGCCTGCCAGCAGCACCCACTCAGTCTTCAATCAAACCATGGACAGGGGCTTGTCTCCCTGTCACATTTTATCTTCTGCTCTTCACAACCCATGCTCATACTGTACAATACCAAAACTCCACTGTGACACATGCTGTTTGCAGGAAATACCCTAGCCAGGCAGCCAAAGCACTGAGTTGTCTTTTCCTTGTGTTTCACTGCCACAACACCACAAGAAAAAGAAATGGGGCCTTCCTCCAAAGCTGCAGACATGAAGAGCTGAAGAATGGGGACTCGCTGAGCCCCAGCACTACTGAACTCTGCTCAGATGCCTGGGACAAGAAAATAAAAATGAGCGTGGGGAAAGCACATGTACAGCACAGCCACTCTGATGGCAAAGGCAGCATCTCCTCCACGGAGCAGCCAGGAGATCCTGCAGCATTCCCATCTTTGAGTCCTAACAAAGGTTTCTACCTCAGTTCAGCATTTAGACGCACAGCTTTCTCCCCACAAGTGACATTATTTCAAGAACACAAACAGTTCAGTGGAAGCACTCCGTCTGACAATTTTAACAGTGGCTATTAAACGTAACACATTCTAAATGGAAAGCAAATGAGGGAGGAAGCCAAGCAGGAACGAGGACTTCAACCACAGGCTGAACAGAAAACAAGCTGCAACTAATGAGTTTCTGTCAGTGTAACAACCCCTCAGTAGCAATAAAATATATTGGAGAATCACGCTGGTCTTTATAGGAAATGAGGAGCACAGAAGTGAAATCACCCACTTAGGAGAAAAAGACTGATACAGCAGCCTCCAACCTGGGGCTCCAACAGAAGCAGAAATTACATCTGCCAATCATCAAGACAATTGCAGCTTACGTCTCACCCTTGGTTAGAAGTGAGCATGACACACAGCACAGCATATTCCTTTCTTCAGGGACCATCTCATCAGAAATTAACACAAGCATCAGAACTCTTTTCTCCCAAGCTTGGGTGAAGCCACCTGCCCAGCTCCTCCACAGATCAGGATTCTGTTTGTACCGACCCTAAAACCAAAACAATCTGTAGCACTACACCAGATGATCAAACAAAAAGAAACCCTGAAATTACAACTGAGTTCTCAAAACAAAATTTGCACTTCAACGTTACACATGAAGCACCCATGGATTCCATATCACTCCTACATGTCCAGTAAGGGAGGAATCTGTCTGGGCAGCACACTGGGATAAACAAGTTAGTAGAAGTTTATTTGAGGGCCCACATCATCCATTTATTACAGAAGAAACTAAAGTGTTCGACTTCTATGTGTCAAATTAAATTTAATGGAGGAATTATAACTGCAGAAGTGTACTACCTTTTACATTTTGACTAGTAGTGCTAGGAAAAAAAAAAGCTTTTAAAAGAACTGAGCTGTGTATTTAAAAGCAAGTTTTTAGCATCGTAAATAAACGATGCAAGAAGTGTCAAAATCTGGGACCTGCTGAGCACACATCCTGCAGGAAGCTTCCCTACCACTGCCAGCTGCAGAAACAGGCTTCACATCACAGCTCTTACCTTGGAAGCCCTTTAACACACAGAGAACTGGGAAAGTCCTTAATACAGTTAACCCCACTAATCATCTGCAGTGACCAAAGCGTATTTTCCTGTTTCAGTTTTTCTGCTATCCCCACCACCAGCACACGAACACTTGTTGCAGATGGCCATAGGATGACCCACTGCTTCCAGGGCAGCTGAGCACACACTGCTCCTCCAGTGCCATCAGCTGGAAGCACCGGGCTCCATCCCACACACACAGCATCCAAACTGCCCCTCACACCGGGTCTGCAAAGCACGGCAGGACAAGTTACAGACCACACATCCTCGTCCTTTCCTGCTGTTAAACTCTAGCAATCCCACACACACAGAAGACATCAGTAACTACCAAACACGCAGCGGAAAAGTTTACCACGCAACCTACCTAAAACCACCACCATATAGTCATAACCAGAGCTCTGTTGTTTCTGACAATAGCTTAAATTGGTTCCACAACCGAAGCACCGTTCCCAAACACGTGGTATAAAATAATATTTCCTGCATTCTCTCACTGCCCTCCACCCCTCTGTTCTGCTGTCACACCTTGTTACGGTGACAAAGAACAGCCCAGGGACACTACAGGTGCCCCTCCTCACTGCCCAGCCGCACTGCTGTGCCATGTGCCAGCCCCACCACCCCAGCACGCGGCTGCGGGCAGTGCTGCTGCCACAGCTCACACCTCTTCCTTTCGGTCCAGCATCAGCGTGCCCCGACCTCGCCACTCCTGCTCGTTTCTATCCCACACCTGACACTTGAGCAACTTCTCTGTTCTGCTATTCAAGAAATAGGAAAAAGAAAATGAAACTTAAGACAGCACAGCCCTCCCCGGGCCCAACTGACTTCCTCGAAGCCCTGCTGAGCTGTAAATGCAATTCTGCTTTCTGCTTGCTTCCCGGGCCTGCTGTCAGCACCGCAGCTGCGGCTCTGATCTGACTCCGGGCTCCCCTCCTCCCCGCCCGTTCCTACACGCTCACTACTCACGCACCGTCTTTTTCCGAGGCTTCCAAATACACAAAAACACACATCTAATTATAAACATACATAACGCGATGTGCAGAAATACACACACAAAACCGACCCTACCCTGAGCCGTAACCTTCGCCTTATAGAACCAGTACGGGATTCCCGTTGGGAGCTCAGCCCGGCAGCCTCACCGAGCGGCTCAGGAGCGGTGCCCAGCACACCACAGCTCCACGACGGCCCCACGGGCACGGCTCGGGAAAAGCCACCGTCCCGGCCGCCACATTCACTTTCCGCGACGCTCCCACCGAGGGGAACGCAGAGGGGCTCCACGCATCTGCCCACGACCGCGGAACGAACATCTCCCAGGAAACGCAACCGGGAAACGCGCGATCCCTCCCGCGGGGAGGGCCCGGGTTACCGGGCAGCGCCGGACGGGAACTTACGCAGCTTTTTCCACATGGCGCGGTGGCAGGCGATGAAGCCCTTGCGCAGGGCCGCGCACACGGCGGCCGGCTCGGCGGAGCCGAAGCCCTTCTGCTTCTTGATGAAGCCCCAAAGGTTCTCCCGGGCGAACTGGGCCGCCTCCCGCCCGCCGTGCCCGTCGCACACGGCGAAAAAGGCCACGGAGCGACGCGGGCGCCGTCCGGAGCCGCAGCAGGGGCCGGGAGGCAGCGCTGCCTCCTCCGCCGCCCGCGGGCCGCCCGCCCTCCGCCGAACGCCGTCTCCGAGGGCCCCTCCGGGCGCCGCTCCGCCTTTGTGCGCGGGGCCCCGCTCCGCCGCGGCCGGCGGCTCGGGCTCCACCACGATCTGGGTCACGTCCTCCATGTATTTCCTGCCGCCCTGGTCGGAGTACACGCTCACCCCCAGCGAGTACTGCCCCTCCATGGAGCGGGAGGCTCCGCGCGGCGCTGCCCGCCGCTCCCCGCCCGCGATGGCCGCCGGACCGCCGCCGCCGCGCACTATTGTTGGTGCCGACGGCGCCGCTCGGGCACGGGCATGGCCGCGCACCGCTCCCCGACAATCCCCGGCGGAGCCGCGGGAGCGCCGCGCTCCGCGCCGCAGCGCCCCCTGCCGCGCCCCCGCCCGCCGGAAGGGGCGGCAGCGAGCGGCGCCGCCTCCAGAGCGCCCCCGGGTGGCGGCCGGCGGGAGCGCGGCCCCGGAGCGGGGAACTGCGGGCGGCGCCGCGCGGTCAGAGCCCCGCCGGGCAGCGCCGGGGCTCGCGGACCGTAAGGCTCCGGGTAAGCGTCCCCCTGCACGCAGGAGGGACTCGTGCACTCCGTGCTCATAGCTGAAATTCGAAATATTGTTTCAACTCCCAGAGCTCCTTCCCGTTACGAGCTGAAAGCAGCCGAAGAGATCCCTGGACGCTGCAAAAATATTCCCACTTTTTAAAACGGAGGCAGTTCTTCGGCCCGAGCGCTCCAAACGCTTTGGGTTTCCTTCCATTAACCACGTCAAAGTCAAAGGACTTAGAAACAGGAAATATATCAACAAGGCTTTGCATTTCTAGAGCTCCTAGGGATTTGAAAACCCGTTACACATGAATTAATCCACAGTAATCCAATGAGATAACTATCCCTCCCCGATTTTACAGGTCTTTATATCATCAGATCAATCACCAGATCAACAGCCAAATATAGAACTGAGAAATCCTGCTTTAAAAGAAAATAAACGTCTCCTTTAAGCTGTATAAAGCAACATTTTATATAGGCACACTTGCAGTAAAATTTATGTTATAGCTCTCTTTAATCTCAAGGACAGCTTATGTCTCAGCATTACTTCTGAGTAAATGCAATCTTCCTATTTCATAATTAAATAAATGGAGCCACTCTAAGAACTGCAGCTCAATATAGGTAATAATTTTCTAACCAATTCAGTCTCCTCCAGCGACAGATGGACTCCTCCCCCTATACCTCATGTAACCACTTTCTAGATAGTGTGTTATTTGTGAAGACAAGGAAATAAGAGGGGAAAAAAGGTAGTAAAGATGAAGGACTCGCAGTCAAACACCATAGTATATCTTATTCTCCTATGTCCAAGTTCTGGTTTGCATTTTCAAGTGGAATGAAGCTCCTAATTTCCATTGATACTAAATTTAACATTCAAGGCAACTAATACCACATACCTTCCTTCAGATCTAATCAAATTACAATGAATAAACATTTTTGGGGATGTAACAACAACACTCCCAAAACTGACAATGCAAAACAACAGTGCTGCTGTTTCCCAGGGCACATGACCAGTCAGCCCCTCAGCAACTACTAAACTGCTGGTACCTTATTATTCCTTCATGAAGTCTTTCAGCTCACAAGAGAGACCTAGCTAAGACAGTTACATGCAGAAATAGGAACGTGCATCCAAAAGCTGAGGTTCCAGGAACGTAAAACAGGAAAAAAATTAAAATGAATTCATTTCAGAGTAGCTGTACAAAGGTTATTATTGCTTTGTCTGGTTCAGCTACCTTAAGTCACTTTTTGCTATTCAAATGACTTTTTTTTTCAGTTTGAATGCCAAATTGTTAGCTTTTAACTGCATTAAAGAAAAATCTCTGCTGGGCTTAAGCTAAATTGGTTAGATTCTCAATGTGACAAAGTTAAAACAGCTTAAAGCAGCTCCAGCTTTAACACAAAGAATCTGTTAGGTTTGCTGATATCAGAAGAAAAGTGTCCCAGCTCCCATGGAATAGTTTCTGGCACTCACTGAGACACAGTGCAGTCTGTCAGACATAACCACCAGCAATCTCACACAGAACCTTTGAGGATCACCCGTCCACAGCCTCAAAAGACTGCAAAATGGAAAGCAGAAAAGGAAATTAAGGGGAACAAGATAGACAGGATCACATGCCTGGATCTCAAGTTCTGGAGAAAGGAGAAGCACAGAGACTGAAAAGCATCGTACACCAACACTCTGCATTGCTCTTCATACAGCAGCTCCTGAGAAATCAAACCTTTTATGGGACTGTGCTGAACAAATGAGCAAACAAGCCTACCTTCTCAGTAGGAGAGGCAGGGAAGAAGGCTCACACAGGTGCTGACATTTCTCACAGCAGCACGCCTTTTCCTCAGCTACATTAGACAACAAAAAATACATGGGTACATGCAAAATCATTGTAATTCCACAGCACAAACCAGCACTGAATGGCCAGCATCCTGTCCTCTCAATGTCAATGAAAGAGCACAGGCACGACCACGCAAGGATTTAACCTCTGAAGCTGATGGAGAGCAACCTCAATTTCTTCATGTTCACTGAGGTACAACCATAGTGACACTGCTTTAACATTTCATCTGAAATGTGACTAATTAACAAGTGAAGAATGCAAAACAAAACAAAAAAAAATATTTATCTGGGTTGCAGCAAACATCAAAGGAAAAATAAACCAGCATTAAAAAAAGATCTGACAAGTTCATTTGAATGCTCTGCATTTAGCTCTTGTTTTAGAGTAACAGTCTGTTATGTTGGCTCCTCTACAGTTTAATCATTTCCTGTTAGGAATTTAAAATTAGAAGCCTCCAACAACTTCCCCATAAAATATTTTCAAGGTTCCTTTAATATCCACATCAAGGAGATATAGAAGGTTCATATGTTATCCATGTCAGTTCACTTCCTCCCCACTTCAAAATAAGCATGTTGCAGGAAAATTCACCAGGTTTTTTTGTTCTTAGAACTTCTTTCCTTCCACTAAGCATGTCCAGCTAGAGTAATTAAAAAAAGAAAGCTGTTCACTTGTATGGTCTCTCATTTAAGCTGTGACAAAATGAAAAAACTCTGTCTAAACTAAAAAGCCTAGGCTACAGGAGCTGAACAATTAAATCTTATAAGAAAAATAAGTTTTCCATCACCTTTTGAGTTTCCAGCTGCATCCACACTGAACTCGATAAACACAGCAATTCAACAAACCGATTTCTGCTCTTTCACATGACCTTACCTTGAATGAAAGCATGCAGACATGGCAGCATATGAAACAGATCTGATTCTCCTCATTCATGCTTTACAGAATCGTATTCTTGCAACACAGACATGGTGTTCAGTACTTCTCATCTACAGACCTCCAACTTTACATCACTGGTTGCTCTTTTGATTCTGAAACAAAAAAGGTAATTGCAGCAGTAATAGTATCACAGCACATCTACAAAATGATTTGAGAGAGAGCATCTGCAAAGAGACATTCCACCACAGTTCCTTACCAGGTCAGTGAAAGGACTCCCAAACACTACCACCTTCCTAATAAAAATGAGCCTAACCAAAAAAAAAAGCTCATTACACAAATGCTTTCTAACTAACTCCAGATGAGAAGGAATTAGGTGACACTGCATTAACTTAACCTGACCTAGGAACAAAATAAAAGCAGTAGCAAAAGATGCAATCTTGCTGCTCATACAACCCAATTTGGCTGAAATAACAATCTACCACTAAAATATATATGCATATATACAAAAACCTGTCTTCCCAGCTCAGCCACAGACAAAAATCGAGAGACAGAGACAACACTGCTGCTTTTAGTGCTGCTGAATGACTTTTTAAGTCGTGAAACCATGGTTTCAGATACTAGTTTGGAAGTGCCCATGCAAACAACTAACTCTGGTAAAGCAAACTTCAGTAATGCAGTGTTGTACAGGAAAGTAGCTTGGTACCTATAGTTGGCTGTTGTTCTCTTTTTTCTTAAAGGAGACTTAAAGACTGTTTTTGTAACGTGGCACAGCATAATATCGAGCTCTAAATATGTTCTGCTAAAATTACACAGCCATCTTTCTCTGCAGATATAAAATCACTTTTGTATGAACCTCAACAGAAGAAATGTTGACAATCAAGAGGTTGTTTGATCTTCGGAGGCAGTTTTTATAACAGAAGACCATGATTAAGTTTTCTTTATACGTTTACCCATCTCACAGCCTTGTCTGGATCCCCAACCACCACAATGACACACAGATGTACAGAGCCATTGCACTCCATACCCTTTACATGTGAGTTGTTCAGATACCCAGATGCATCTTCAAAAGCTGAACTTACACAGCGCAGACCGACTGAATGCTTTTGCTTAAGCAACATAGACAATGATTTTGCTTTCAAACATCATATTTGTAAAAGCCCTTAAAATGCTTCCCTGTATGTGTATATAAAAAAAGAGAAGAAAGAATAGAGAAAGATACCAACAAAGATAAAAATATCCATCAGAACCTCTGCCAGCAAGTACTTAAGTCAGAAAGATCTTTTAACATCTGCAACTACTAATGAGTAATTGCACTAAAATAATATACGGATGTGAAGAGCACGTTGCTGAATGCTGAGCCATTTAGCCAGTAAGCTCATAGCACAGCTTAAACAAACAGGCCCACATAATGAACAAAATGCCACGTAAGTTTAGGTATATTTCAAAAACTCAATTACTTCAGAAAAAAATTAAGCAGCATACAATTAACTGTTTGTTACTTTATGTGGTAATCTATTATCTCAACACTAAACACACACTGAACTGAAGACTTAATGCTGTACGAATGCTTTTAAGTAGAGAACGTGCGCCTACAACAGATTGCCAAATATCTCAATAGATAAATATACTTAAACCTACAATACTAATAAATAACAAAAGCCACCATAGCTGAATTTTATTTCTACCTAGAGATTAAAGCTCTTTAGCCACCAAGATTATTCTCCAGGCTTTATCACAATTAATTATGGACTGCAAATGTAAGGAGATACTCTAGAGACATAGCATTACTACTGTATCCTTTCACAAAGGCAAGGTTCCCCCCCAACATGCCTGTGATGTACTTGTTACAAACCAAATTACACAGTAACAAGCAAATCCTACTGTGTTTTTAAGGCAAAAATGAAAAATTATTAAAAAAAATATGGCCTATTACTATAGCATTCTCTTAGAAGTTACACTTGCCTTGAATACAGTCATTGTTATTATCTTATTACTCATTTTTAAGTAAAATGAAGAGTACCTTAATTACAAAAACTACAATTCCCTAGGCATCATCAAAACCTTAGTGTAACAGAGTGGAAAACTGCCTTACCTGTACTTCCCTGAAAGGCCACCAACATCTCCCAGCTCCTCCAGCAGCTAACTATGGTAAATAACCTCCACTCCTTGGGGGGCAATTGCTAACAAAAGCCAGCTGCCTTTCCGCAAATGAAAGCAATCCACCTGAGCTCAGAAAATAAAGAACACCTGAAGACAAAGATAGGTAACAGGTTTCTTGGTGCCCTATTCATTTCTTCCCACCCCTGTAACACTTCCTTCTACAATGAAGTTGTGCCCTTGTAAAAACAGGGATGGGAACGGGTGGGTGACAGAGCAGGCAAACGGAGCATTAACGTGAGATGATATTGAGTACTGCATGGAGTGGTGAAGCCCTGAGGTCCCACCCGTGTTACCCTGGGTTGGCTGCACAGTGTGGGGCTGTTTTGGACCCAGAGCTCCTCTGCACTGCCCATGGGCAGGGTCCTTGCAAAGCATGCAAGCCCCACGTGGAAAACAAATTAGGAAAGAAAGTGATTCAAAGAATTGAATCAAATTGAATCTAAACTAGACATCATAGCTAGAGCAAACAGGTAACTTTAGGAAGAAACACAGGGACCATAGAAATGCACATACTGCTGAAGTGAGCTGCCGTTTGCAACTCAGTACAGGGGTGATCCCACGAAGACAAGGACAACGCAGTGGTGGGTAGGGTGGTTGTTTATGATGCAGTGGAGGGTCCAGAGAAGAAAAATGGAATTGCTGTTTGCAATTCAGTGGGGGAGTCTGTGAAGATGAGGCAGACGTTATGCTGGAGACATAATGCTATCCCCTTAACACCTGGAAATTTTCTTTTACATCCTATGACCACCACAGATGTCACTCACATCGGAATTTCTGTCCATATCTTTGGAATGTGATGAATATTAACGTTATGCCTTTCAATGTGTAGTCGTTTCTCTCTTCGGCGTGCACGTTTGGTGGAGAGATCCCCCATGCACCCGTACCTGCCTGACATATTTCATTGCTGCGTCAAGTTACTCTGTCGGATTTCTCGGCACCGAAAGCATGATATCAGTAGATATCATAATAAATAACGAGACACTGACAAAACACGGCGCTGCTTCGCACGAGGCGTTAATTCACGCAGAGAAAAGGCCGTTTTTAGCACAGGGGCCTCGGGACGGGTCAACTTCGGGTACTGCTTCGAGCTGCCCCTCACACGAGGCCGGGGGGGCCGCCCCGCGCCAACCCCGAGCCCCGCTGGGGCGGCAGGGCCACCTCAGCCCCACCCTCACAGCCCGTAACCCCCCCCCCGTTCCCCAGCTCGGGCAGCCCGGCCCCTCGCCCTGCTCCTCCCCACCCCTCTGCCGGCGGGGGCTGCGGGAGCCGTGAGGCGGAGCGGTCCGGGCGGGGGGTGGGGGGAAGGCGGCTCCGCACAGCCAAGATGGCGGCGGTGGAGCTCGAGTGGGTGCCCGAGACGCTCTATAACACGGCGATCTCGGCCGTGGTGGATAGCTACGGGCGGGCCCGGCGCCGGGACATCCGCTCGCTGCCCGAGAACATCCAGTTCGACGTGTATTACAAGGTGAGGCCGGGCCCGAGGGAAGGAGAGCGGGGACGGGGGAGGAGGGGGCCGAGGCCTGCGGGGAGCGCGGGGCCTGGCTGTGCGCCGGGCACGGAGCTCGGGCTGCGGGGCCGCGGCCGGAGGAGGGGGCTCCGGGGTGGGGGGGGTCGGGCCCCGTGGGGCGGCTGGGGCTGCCCGAGTCCCGGGGAGGATTGGGGCTGCCATTGGGGTGAGGCCTCGCGGCACCGCTTCCCCGGTGGTGGGGAGAAGAGGTCGGGGAGGTTTGGGAGCGGGGGTTTGTGTTGGGTGTTTTTTGTTGTTGGGTTTTTTTTTTCTTTTTTCTTCCCTCCCCGTCGCTTTGCAGAAGGTGATGTCTGTGTTGGAGGTTGCTGGGTCTGCTGTGCTTTTCTGCTTTTGATATCTGGTTGGAGCCAGGGGAAGGGTGTTGAGGATCTTGAAATGGTGCTTTGAAGTCATTCTTTCACGTGGTGGCTGTTTCTCACTGAGGTGCCTCTAAAATATACGGAGTTAAAAGTAAAAGGTGTACTGAGATGGTCTCTTAATCTCTACTGTCCATCAACTAAGCATTTCATCTATCTGAAGAAACCACTGGAAATAAGCATTCATCAGGAGAGGCTCAGTGTATTAAAAAATAAACATAAAAAATGGGGGGAATAACCTTTATTTCCTCTGCCAGTAAAGTTCAGAAAACCTGGGATGTGTGAAACGAAGTAATTTTTTGGGTAAGTCTTTGTGAGTCAGTAGCGGTCCATCCAGTGTTTGTGCAGAAACAGTATATTAGAAGAAACTGATCACTCCTGGAGACAGAGAAACTGTTTCTACCAGTTGAAACACATAGGTACATTTCTGCATCCTGGGTGTCCAATGCTCCACTTAAGTGCTGAGGACTGTGGGAAATGCTCTGCCTCAGTAAGCGTGCTCAAGGAAGGTGAGGTTGGTTGAGATGCAGCAGTTGTTAGATAAACCCTATAGATACGGGACTAACGACAATGGGAGAACATTTTGAGGCTTGTATTCAGCTGCTGGCAGGGATGGCCATTGATGTTGGCACTGTCTGTCTTGACATTCATACAGATGAAGGATTGTTCCCAAGGGCTTCAAGAAACGTAGAATTTCAAAAGATAGTAGTACCTAATATGTATTATTCCCACTTTCTTTAAAAACTCATCTGCAGGTGACCTTAATAGGTTATGTATACTTCTATTACACTCTTCAGTTGTAGCATTGTATCAGATTCATTTGGAGTTGTTTCATAATGAAACATAATCCAGAAATAGATTTGACTTCTAAAGAGACTTTTTAATCTATTTGCTCAGCTCACCTAACAAGTGACACATTGTTTTGTTCAGGAGATGGTAACGAGCATGCTGAGGACCTGTTTGTTTGTACTAATCACTAGCCAGTGTCATTTCTGTTAATGAAGATAATTGGCATTGTTTTAATATCATTCTTGTATTTTACAACAAGCTGACCCTTGGTAATCTGAAATGTGTAAGGTGTACCTATAATGGTATATGTACATCTCTGTGATTGCCACATATAGAATAAATAAAGACATGGTGTAGTTTAGTGAGTGCTGTGCCAGTGCTACCAATGGTAAGGTAGTGTTTCAGGTCTTTGCTTCTTGTTGGAGAATGTCTTCTTTAATGGTTGCATTTAAATTAGTTAACACATAAATATAACTAAATCTTAGCTGGGGTGCTGAAAGCAAGTCCGTTCCTGACTGAATGGTGCTCTGCATGCAGAGGTCTGCCTTCAGCCAGCATCTCAAAGCACAGCTCAGAGAAGTCTTCTGGAATAGTGCTTGCATTTATCTGTGCAACGCGGAATGGTGGTTCTTGCTTTGTGTATTTGGATGGCTATAGGAATACAAAGTATACTGGTGAACCAGGCTGGGAGGAGCACTCCATCACGCCTTAGAGCAGTTCCCTGCGTGCCGTGTCTGGTGCTTGTTTTGCTCTTTGATTCTGAAAACAGTCGCTGTGCTTTTCCAAAGATGCAGACATTCAATGCCATTATGGGTTAGTATGTGTATGCTGAGGACGTGCTGGCAATGAGCAGTTGAAACCAGGAGTAGGATTTCCAAAAATCACTACCAATCCTTAACAGAAGGCAAGCTAGAAGTCTTCTAAATCCTTGTTCTGACTGCATCCTTGTAGTTGCTGAAAGGCTGTCAGTCTGTTAGTGTCACATGGAGCAGTACTTATTCCTCATATACCTCTGAGGACAGTTTGGTGTGTACTGTATAATTTGCACAACTGTCTGCATTGGACCTTGGAGTGTCTTTTGGTGATAATTGAAAGGAATATAAGGTTTTTTTTCAGTCTTTCACATCTATCTTGTGTTATGGAGAAAGCACCACTGCAGAACTAACAGAAGGCATCAGTCAGATCTCCTTTTGACACCCTCTGTGGATGTTAATTTTGGCCATACAGAACTTGAAAATTCATTTTAATGTGTTCATTGGTACAAACACTTGAAGTTAGGATTTGCCAGTCTTGTTTACAGAGTTTGCCAGCCTTGTTATATTGATGAAGGTGACAGAGGTAGGATGTGACATTGTTACAGTGGTGGAAATGGCCAGAACGCTGTGATCTGAAAGGAAGTGTCACCTGAGAAAGTTCCCATCTTATTTTTTTCCCACCAGGGTACCCTCTCCTTCAGCACTCAGCTGCGTTGTGATAGTGTCTCACCTTTATTTCCTGTTCATTAGCCATCCTAATTGCTTTCAGTTGTTAAGATTCCAGAGCTGTTAATGTCTAGGGCATGTTTTCTAAACCTGTGTGCTCACAGTTGACAACAGGGAAGCAAACGTGAGGTTGGTGGCTGTGGAGTGCTTTGTTGTGGGCTCAGTAGGAAATAGGTTCTGTAGCACAGTGATAGGAGCAGGCAGGTTCCTTGCATGGACTGTATTTGTCTTTGAGTGGCAATTTTCACTGCGACTGAAGCCTCAAAAATGAAAAATAACACATCAAATCATCGTGCCTGCAATGAAGTTAATCTGTACTGGTCTAGCTGGGGCATGACTGGATCTTTATGGTGTAGTTTCTGTTTATCAAATGGGCGTTTGACTTTTCCTTGCAACCATTCATGAGTTAATAGAGACTGGGCACAACACTCATGGAGATGTCCACAAAAAATGTAAGTCTATCACATCTGCATTCGTAAGAGTTGCTAACTGGTGCAAGTAGCAGCTGGAAAATAAATATGCAAATACAGTGTATTTTGTTTCCTTTGTCTCTTTAGCAGGTTTCTGTATATCCTGGTGGTGTTGTTTCCTAGTAAAATTGGTTGGTCAGTTTGGTTATTTTTATTAACCCTCACGAGGAAGAGGAGAAGGCCTTGTGCTTAGGAGCTGAAGAGGGAAACGTGCTGCATCTCAACTAAAACATGAGCTGGGCATTGCCTGGCAGCTGGTGGTGGTGGCAAATGCCAAACTTTAGTTAAAAAGTGATAACTGAAATAAACTGCAGTCCTCAAAAAACAAAACAAAACAACCCCTCTACAACATCTGGAAGATCAAAAGGTTTTGTTTTGTCTTTTGTGGGGGAAGGTTGGTGTTCAGAGGGAGGGAGTTCATCTGAATAATGTAGATTTTGTCAGAAACAGAGCATTGAACCTCTGCAGTCTGAAAACTGCTCAGTTAATGTCTCACATAGTTTTTTTCCTGTACTTCAGATTTATGTCCCATTGTGTAATTTGTGTATTTTTTTGTTCTTATGTTCTCCAGCTGTATTTGATGGGATAGTGCTTCATTAGTCATAG
Organism: Cyrtonyx montezumae; assembly: GCF_038088225.1. Classification (NCBI taxonomy): domain Eukaryota; kingdom Metazoa; phylum Chordata; class Aves; order Galliformes; family Odontophoridae; genus Cyrtonyx; species Cyrtonyx montezumae. The sequence continues at coordinate 8,373,095 of NW_027071881.1, forward strand.
TGCTCTCTATTGTAGGTATTTATGCAGCAAGCTGATCCTGGGCTTACACTGGATAGATAACAAGGAGTTTCATCTGATGTTCTTCTGAAATGTCTTTTATAGCTTGTGTGCTGTGTTTTTTCACATTGATTTTTCTTTAAAGTCACTTGGATCCAGTGTTCCTTGAATGTTTCCTGATGAGATCATTAACCACAGGAACAATTGTCGATGACAATTTGTTTCAGACCTATAACATTTACTAATTGTGCTATGCTAACTTTTTTTTGTATTAAAAAAAACTAGGCAAAATCCAAGAGGCCATAGTCATGCTTTTTCTGCTTTGACACAGTTGATGAAACTTCAGACTGCTCCTACGCTGATGTGAATCAAAGCAGGTTTTAAATTTACATCCTGGTATCTCCAGCTTCTGGGTGCTGTGGAGCTGGAGCACTGTCTTCTCACTGCGCTCTGTTAACCCCCCAGAAAGAGAAGTGTGGCTAATAGAAGTGCTCGCGTTGCATCTAGTTATTCTTTGAACCAAGCAAAATGAGTAAGCAGGAATTTGCTGACACTTGGCAACGTGGGATAGAGTGTCCATTCTGTGCATTGCAGTGGAGATGACTGTTACTGACAAGGAAGGATTACAAGCATCCTTTTCTGATCGTATGGAATGAATCTGGTTTGTTGTAAAGCTTCATGTTCCTGGCTGTGGTGAGGGAGGAAAGGATAGGCTTCCTATGAGATGAAGTGTAACTGTAATTGTGTCATTCTGAAGCCTTTCTGACCAGAAGGGTACAACCAAGGTCACAGCAAGCAGTGTGTCTTGGGAGGCAGAAAAACCAGAGCAAGAGGGTTGTGTCTTGTAGGGTTCCTGCTGTGACCAATCAGTGTGATTGCACAGAGGCTTAATTCAGTTCGTGCTGCTATGCTTTTGGGCATCAGAAATAAAATGTGTATTTGAGGAAACAAGCATGATTTCCTTGTCTGCACACATACGGACTCCCAGGCTGGTGTGTACAGTGGGATGTGTCTGAGTACTGCTTGAATTCAGTCATATCTGTTTATCACCTCTCTTTAAATCCTCCAAATGAAGGAGAACCATTGTGCCACGAGCTTTGCTCCAGTGATTATTGCCCTTGATTTTAATACGTGCCTTATCTGTAGTCTCACTGGAGCCGAAACATCTCATACTGTTATGTCTTTGGCTTGCAACTCCCTGAATTGCTTACCCCTCTTCAGAGTCTTACTATTTACTTTGCCCTTTGTTTTGCTTTTTTCTCTTTGAGCTTCCGTGTGGTTTTTAATCCTGATATGCTTTGGCTTGCCTATTTTTTTTTTTTCCAGTGTCCTTGTTGAATCTTAGGCACTAAAACTCATAACTCAGACAGTGAGGTGATACTATGGAAAAACAAAGTGTTCAACTGCTGCTGAAGCTATAATTCTTGTTTCCACTTAATTTTGACTGTACTGGTTGAGCTTCAGTCAAAGCAAACCAGGTAGACAATGGATTGCTTTCTTGCTGAGAAGAATCTATGGGTATGTGAGCGCTTTGCAGCCCTTGTGCTGGGGGTTTTGTGTGGAAGTAAATCAGACAGAAAACCCAGCATGGCTGATGTGATCCAGGAAGAGCAGTGAGTGGAAATGTGAAGTGTGCTGTGCACGTAGAGCATAAGCTCCTGAAGTTATCTGTTAAATTAGGCTTATTAAATACAGGCCTTTTGGTTGTTTGTTTATATTGCTTGAGATTCTTGAAGATCAGCTTCCTGACTGGCAGCATGGTTTCCACAGAGAGCTGTGAAGGTTGATTAATTATTTTTTCAAGCCCTGAACGATATCGGGGTAGAATTAATCTCACCCAGGAGCTTCATAGATGACTTTGAAATAGATTTTTAAGAGATGAAAGTACCCAGATCTCTAACAGACTACTTTCTAAGCTTGTCCCCCAGGGCTTTTGAAGAGTCGTTTCTCAATGGGCTGATTCAATGCACTGACTTCAAAAAATCTTTTTCTCTCTTTGTTAAGTAGAGAAGGGAGGAGGTTGTTGCAACCAAACTTCTTTTCTAAATACAAATTTTGTCATTTAAACATACAACCCTTTTTAAATGCAGTATAGTGGTCCATGTTATATCATTGGGCATTACGAATCGTGCTGGGGAGCTCCTCTGGACTTCTTGCAGCTTTAATTCTCACTGAGATACCCATTTTGTTTTCAGGCCTCTTTTAAACTGAAGCAGTAGGAGCTTATTTATTTTTTTGTTCATTTGGAAGTACTGCAATTCATCTGGTTCACTTACAGCTGTTTAGAGTTAATCTGCACTATGATGAGACTTAGAAAAAGTAATTGCTCTTACATTTGTGCACAGCAGAGAGTGCTGGTGGTAAAAGTACCACTTTCTCTGTCAAGTCATGGCTTTGCTTTTGCTGGTGGTTGAATGTCTCTCTTTAAGGGTTTGCTAAGAATCAGAGCTTGGCTTAACCTATAGAGAGGCAGCTCTGGCAAGAGCTCACATCTGATTACATGTGCATGATGGTATGGCAGTAGATAAGCTACAAGCTATATGTTTAACTGGAGGCACCTCTATGTGCATCTTCTGAATGCTTAGGGGAAGTGCTGTAAGTCACTGTCATCCTTAGCTCCTGAAGGATGGCATGGGAGCTTTCCCACAGCAGAACAGAACAGTTGGACTGTGTAATAAAAAGCCAGCATGTGAAATGTGTTCCTCAGTTCATGTCTTCAATGCCAGACTTAATGTCAGTTTGAGCAGTGTAAGATGGAAGTCATACTGTAATTAATACTGAAATCGTTGATAACCTGCAAATAGGTTAAGCTTGTGCCTAAAATAAATAAATAAATCAGTCTTTCTTCTGAAGAACAGAGTAGTTTTTCAGGAATCCAAATCTCTGCCTTTCTTGCTGGGGCCTGTTTTTCTTGAATTACTCTTGGTTTTTTTTGTTATGAAGCAAGGCTTGTGGTCAAGAATGCTGGCTCTGGAGCTCTAACAAGAGAATCATTTCTTTGGTACTCGCAACTGCTTCTCAATGAGCAAATGAGAGTTACTGAATCTGCTGGAATTGCTTCACAATGTGACGTAGACTCACGATTTCCATGTCCAATTCTGTCTGAAACTATTGCTGTAACAGCTATAACTGTTTGAAGACACTTCAGGCAGAGTCAGCTCCCCAAGTGCTTGCCAGCGTGTGGAGGGAAGGGGTGAGTGGTGTGGTAAATGTTCTGAGGATACTGGATTTCTGGTTATACCAGGAAAAACTGGATGGGCTGGGGAGAGGCGTGTGAGGAGCAGGTCTGGACCTTTGGACCCAAAATAAGAGATGAAAAATGAGGGTGTGGTTTGGGGCTTCCCCCCTTCCCCCTCACCACCAGGGCACTGTCAGTAGGAAAAGCACTCAGGCTCTGATTTGTTTCAGGTCCAGGGACACGGCACTGTTTCATGCGAGGAACAGTGCAGATTGTACTGTTTAAGACTTCCTTTTTTATTTTTATTTTTTTTTCCAGTGAAATAGTTGACTAAAAGGAAAAGATTCATTCCTGGCAGTTGACATTATTAGGTCAAGGAACTTCTGAAGTTTTTTCTTTTTTTGGTAGGTTCTGTTAAAATTACAAGCTTGTGCTGCAGAATCATTGTCATGTGCTTTATGAGGAGCATCAGACTAAAATGAGATTTCTGACTGGGGATGTGCTTGGTTGGAGTACTCACTGACCTGCTTCCTGGGCTTGTGGATAAAAAGATGCTCCAGATAGATGGCTCTTAATCAATGAAAGTATTTAAAGGAATTATTAGAACTCAGAAATACTGAAGTTTTCATTAAATCTGTGTTTGTACCTGAGCATTCTGTGTGTAAATAATGCCTCCATCTCACCTGCTTGCATAGTGAGAGTGGCTGACTCCTCATTGCTGCTGATAGGAGCACTCTGGTCTTGGACAGAGCATGTTGGAATGTAATAGCATTGGTTTTCTGAGTAACTGTTGGAATGCATTACCTGCACACTTGTGATGGTGTAAAGTGTGAGTGCACACCCTGGTGTGTGCGTGCTGGTGAGCTGTAGTGTCTTGCTGTGGCATCACACAGTAAAGGAAAGGTCAGGGGTGGCTCTGGAACGACGAGTGCTGCAAGAGGTAGCATCTGGGGAGACTTGAGGTGTGTGCTGCTTGTTTCTCCTTCTCCCCATAGAGCTGCTGCCTTGCAAAAAATATCTTAAATAATAAAAATGCAGAGAGCATCCTATAATACCTAAAATAACACATGCTTGTCCCACAGCAGTCCTGAGCCCACCCATCCTATGGTGCTGACAGAGGCTGCTGCCAGCTGTCTGGGGCAGGTGGGCTGTGCTGCTTTCTTGCTGCACACCCTGCTTTTTACATCTGTGGTTCAGGGACGTCAGGGTACCTGGATTTAACAACCCCTGGTGGATTTCTGTCATATATTTTTGCAGCCGCTTTCTGCACCTATGTAAATTCTTAGTATTTATAGCATAGCATAGCAGGGAGCTCTGCTGCTTAGCTTTGCTTTGCACAAAGAGCTGTCTCCATGGTTTGCTTTTTATGAGCACGCTAACTGATATATTTGCTTGTCTGCAGATAGAAATTGGTTTCGGCATAAAACCAGGCATTGCTTTTAATAAATTCATGAACATGCTCGTTTACTCCAGCAGGAATTACTCATGTAAGCTCAGGTATTAATGGGGTCAGGGCTCGTGCCTGTGTTTAGCTCTGAGTATTGGTGAGTCATCCATTGCAGAACTTGTGGGTTTGGGGTTGTTTTCTTGGATAATAATTTCATTGCCTCAGCCTTTGTTCCAGACAGGCTGGAGTTTTGTAGGATCACAATCAGTTGTTTGAATTTGGGCTTTGGCTTTGCATTTCCACTTACAAATCTTTTAAAACCTCTCCACACAGCTCTGTGATAGTCTCTTTAATTAAAAAAAAAAAAAAAAGTATCTGATCTGATATCAAAGAAGCCATTTGTTATTATTTTTGTTAACTTCATTAGGTTTTTTGGTTTTGTCTTTGTTTTCTTCCTTAGGAGTTGCAGCATTTTAATGATGCAGGTAGATGTAGTGAGCATCTGGAGAAAGGAGGAAGGAAAAAAAGGATTAAAAGAACTTGAAACCAAATGTGGAGCTCTTATAGCTGGTGTGTTTAAGTTTTATCACTGAAGTTGTTCTCCTGTGTGGAGATAGTGGAATTATTCCTTTTTATTATTTATTCTACTGTACTTTGAGCTCTAGATTTCCTAAGCCATCCTTACCGGTGTGTTAAATTTCCCAGGAGAGCACCAGGTCTTACATTTTTAAATATATTTGTATTTTTCTTTCAGCTTTACCAGCAGGGCCGCTTATGCCAGCTGGGTAGTGAATTCTGTGAACTAGAAGTTTTTGCAAAGGTGCTGCGAGCTTTAGATAAAAGGTAAGCTGCTTCTTATACTGATGTGCTCATTTCAGCTCTTAGCCCTTGACCTAAGTTTTGAATCTGGAAGATATCAGATCAGATCCTTTGTTACCAGGATAAGCTTTGCACCTTTAAACATATCTTCCTCCCCATATATGTGATGTTAATGGGTTCATCAGTGCTCATGTATTGGCCATTTCAGCATCAGTTGGGGCAGGGGTGGGCTTTCAGGCTTCCCCACCCACAAATTCTTAATAGAAAGCTTTGTTTTCCAGTTCTAACACTGTGTGGGCAGCTTATCCTCCTTCTACTCTGGAGGGTGTCCTCATAAAGAGCTGTGTGTACGCTCATTTTACTTTTTGGGTAATCCAACAACTGTAACCCATTAGCCTTGAGGTTGTCAATTGTGCTTGTATTCATCTGCTTTTGGCTTGAGGGAAGGTTGGAGTTATTTCCCTGAATCACTACTCATTTGTGCCCACGGTGCTCATGCCAACTAACTGCACTGTTTTAAAAACTTTCAGTATAACAAGTCTTGTTTTCTTTTGTTTCAGACATCTGCTTCATCATTGTTTTCAGGCTTTGATGGACCATGGAGTAAAAGTTGCTTCTGTGCTGGCCTACTCTTTCAGTAGACGGTGTTCCTACATAGCAGAATCGGATTCTGCTGTAAAAGAAAAAGCAATCCAGATTGGTTTTGTTTTAGGTTAGTCACTTAGACTGTGAAGTGTGATATTTCTCTGTGCAAGCTTCAGTTAGACTAATGCTGTTTTTCCTCTTCATAATTTTGTTTCAAGGACGTGTGTGTTTAGAGTGCATGTTTTCAGAAAGTCACTTGGTGGCTTACATATATATTACATTTAAATACCTTAAATCTTAGGCTGCTCTTGGCTATTTCGTATATTTCAAATATAAAATGTATAAATGTGGTAGTTAATGATAAGACTTTGCATCATTCTTGTGCTGCAAGTGTTTCTTGATGGAAAAACCGTGGAATACCAGAAGTCATGCTCACCTGAAGGAGAATTCTGCTCTTGTTTCTTCTTCAGTTCAGGACTGGAGGGTTAACTCTGACAGCACTCCTATGCACAGCATGCAGTTTTATGAAGCTTTGTAGTATGTTTCCTTTGCTCTCACTTCCTGCCTTCCCCCTAAGCTGTTGGGAGGGTTGTGTATTTTGGCATAGGAAATACTGAACTTCTGTTTTCCTATTGGTTTGTAACGAAGTAAGTGTTCTTGTAATATCTGAGCAGATGCTTTTTCCTAGAAAAGCACTTTACTGTTCAAAATTCTCTTTCTTCTTGATTTTTCCAGGAGGGTTCCTATCAGATGCAGGGTGGTATAGTGATGCTGAGAAGGTATTTCTTTCCTGCCTTCAGCTGTGCACCCTTCACGATGAAATACTTCACTGGTTTCGTGCAGTAGAGTGTTGTGTGAGGTGAGCTTACCTTTAATTCCCATGTGTCTGACCATGAGGTACATATTAATATATACTACCAATTAGGGCTATGAAGCTTCAGGTCCTCTCTTCAGTATCCTGCTGCAGCACTGGCTTTTGTTCCAGAAATAAGGTGATGCCAGGAGAGTCTGGATGTGCATGTACACTTTCCTCAGATAGGAAAATGTTAGCTGTAGTGCTACTGTCAGTTCTTGGTCCTTTGCCTTGTAATTAATCAGAATTGTTTCTGATAGTTCAGTGTGCTGGAGAAAACTGCCTTAAAAATAAACTCACTCACCTTCTCCAAATATAGAAAAAGAAATGAGATTATAGGAAACAGGTTTAGAGAAGAGAAATACTGATCAGAGATCTAAATTGTTCTCTCGTTCCACTGTAAGTTTATTAGAAGATCTTTCATAATGTATCATAAAAGGTATAAAATGTTATACCTGCACATTAGCTCATAGCTTGAGTTTAAGCTGCTTATTGCAGTCATGTATTATGTTCTGATTTTTTTTCCTGTGTTATGTTGTCCTCCTGGCTTACAAAGGCTTTCCTGATGTGTTTCAGTCTCTATTACTCATTGTCTAATAACAGATCTCCATGAGGGACAATGGAAGATAGTTTACCAAAATCTCATATGTGCTAAATGGCAAGCATTTGTAATAGGAAGGAACAGCTGTCTCTTTTCTTTGCCTGCAATGAAGTAGGAATACAATTCTGCCCTTTAGGCTTGGAATATGATAGCACACACATTTCTAATGCATCCCTTTAAAGTAAATAAGCATCAGCTTTCAATAACAAAAATCTTCTTTACTGTTGTTCTAAATAGAAGCCATAAGCTGAAACTGTTACTGGTCTAGAGAAACAGCATGTGCTTCAGTACTGCTGTGTTTCCTTGCCTGTATTTCACCATTTACTGAAGCTTCTGTTGGTCTTTTGGATGGGAAAAGATGTGGTGTTAAGAAACAGTGGAGGTGGAGAAAATGAGGCTGTTCAGAGTTGTTGTGAACTGTGACAAATACGTTGTCTTTTGTGGTGGTGTTAATTCAATGCTGGGTATCAAAGGGTCAGAGCTTTCAAAACTCTAAATTCAGGATGGATTGTCAGGATGGCACCAGATCAGTCTGAGCAGATATGCTTGCTTATTCCTTCAAAACTGGCTGTCTCACTGCTTGTATTCCTGCTGGACAGTACTAAAATCAGCTATTGTTAAGTACTATTCCTCTTCCTGTAATCCAAAATTTCCCTGTGAGTGTTGCTCATCTACGAACACTCAGGTGGGTGTCATGTTTGTTTCTAGAATTCAAAGGCTGTCAATCCTGGAAACAAATATGACAGCTAAAGGTAAGCTCAGGAACAGCAGGACAACTAAAATTGTATGTGCTGTTGTCTCAGAGTAAACAACACTGTAAATAATATTGAATGCATTTTAAAATAGCCTTTTTCAGCCCCATTTGTGAATTGTGCCTGACTGCTAATGCCATCCAGCAGTGGTGTCCCATCTTTCCTGACAGTCCAGAGAATGACATTACTTCCAGATGTTTTCTTGTGTAGAATGGTTGTAATTGAATCTCTTATAAAATTATTTATGATACACTGTACTGCTTAAAGACTGAGGACAAAGTGCAGAGATGCATGCAGAAGAGTTTGTGCTTATTGTGTGTCTCAGTTTACCACAGTTTGGGAAGGAGGTAGAATGGGTTTAATACTATATATTACTGAGTTTTAGAAGTGAGATTTTATCAGTCTTGAGAATGGATAATGGAAAAATAAAGCAAAGCCACACACACCAAAGTGATTTGAGCATTGGATATGCTTCAACATGAAAAAATCACTTGGTATTTCCAACAGTGGAGGTTCTTGCCATGCAAGATGCAAAGCACAGAGTACTGAAACAAATTTCTGTGAACAGCTCTTTTGAATTACTGAATTCAGACAGTGCAGTTCTGCTGGGAGGACAGCCCTCTTCCCTTCTAACTATGATACCAGATTGTAGATCAGTGATACTGCAGCAGATAGTAATGTTTTACTCAATCACTGATCAGAAAATCTCTTTGTATCTTTGCAAGGTTGCTCCATGTTCGAAATGGTAACTGTAAATATCACTTGGGAGAAGAAACTTTCAAACTGGCTCAGTCTTACATGGACAAACTTGCAAAACATGGTCAGCAAGCAAACAAAGCAGCACTGTACGGGGAACTGTGTGCATTGCTTTTTGCCAAGAGCCACTATGATGAGGTGAGTAGGGTTAGATTGTTTTTGTTTTGCTTTGGGAAACTGGTTATGAAATCTGCTAGGACTTGCCACGGCCAGCTCACTGTTCAAGTTATCTTTCTAGTCTCAGTTCTGCATCTTTCTTGGTACCTGTGTGGCAGTACCAGAGGTATACTTGCTTTACCATCTAGTTTCTGTGTATGTCCTGAGTGCAGGCTCTCAATGGTGCTTGTGTATTTTGGTTATCAGTAAATTACATATTACATAAACTTTATTTTAATAGGCAAAAAGAAATAGGGGGAGGTAGCACTTTGCAGCTAGTTTACAAAAACAGTTGACTTCTGTGTGGCTGTGGTTTTTAGCTCCTAAATTCATTAACCAGGCAGCTGATGTCTGTGATAGTGATTGTAAGGGTTGGTTAAACATTACAAAATACCTTATTCCTTTGAAATATATTAACATTCATTTTGATTATGCAGACCTTAGCATAGTATAAAGTACTGTGTTCTGCGTTAAGCTTAAGAGAGTTTCTTCAGCTTCATCAAACCGTGGCAACTAAGCAGTGGGTTTTTTTTAATCTTAACATAAATGACCAGTCTGTATTTTTCTTTCCATTGCAACACAGCGATGGTTCAGATCAGTGATGTTGGTAACTTTGTTTGACAGGCTTACAAGTGGTGTATAGAGGCTATGAAGGAGATCACAGTTGGCCTGCCTGTAAAAGTAGTAGTGGATGTTTTGCGACAAGCTTCTAAGGTGAGTTCAGACTCTCCCACTTTTCTTTTCTTTTTGGTCATTTATGTCAAAGTAAAATATTTGATGCTTTCTGTGAACACTTGTTAAAGAAGTCAAAAAGTCCTTTAGTGATAGTTGTGATGCTAGAATTAAAAGTAATAGAAATTGAGGCAAGATCTCGAGGAGAAGGATTCGGACTGTAACCTCTTCACGTGTTTCATTTCAACCTGCTTAGGCTTGTGTTGTAAAACGTGAGTTCAAGAAGGCTGAACAGCTGATAAAACATGCAGTGTATCTTGCCCGGTGAGTACCATTCCAAAAAAAACCCCTCTTTAAATTTACTCTTAACTTGCCTCAATGAGTAATGCAAGTGTGTTTCCACAGGGAGCATTTTGGAGCCAAGCACCCCAAATATTCTGATACACTACTAGACTATGGATTTTATTTGCTCAACGTAGACAATATATGCCAATCTGTTGCAATCTATCAGGTATGCAGCAGGGCTAAATGCATTTGGTTTCTGTTAATACTGAAAATATCTTAGATATTCCTACTGAAACTCAGGTGTTTTTAATACAGGATAATTATTTCATTTAATTATTGCAGTGCTTTTTGGTTTGGGATCTTTACTTTCTTGGTTTTTTTTTTTTCCTTGTCCCTTGAGTGATTTCTTGATTTGGTGTCCCAAGGATATGGGTGTGGACTTGTAGAATTTCAGAGCCATGGGACTGTTTTTTTTTCTCCTTCTTTAGCAGTAAGATGCATAAGTTGGTTTGCTTTCTTTTCCTTGTGTTAACTGATGTAATGGTGTTCTTGTAACTCTTTCAGACAGCTCTTGACATCCGGCAGTCTGTGTTTGGAGGTAAAAACATACATGTAGCTACAGCTCACGAAGATTTGGCTTATTCATCTTATGTTCACCAGTACAGCTCTGGAAAATTTGACAATGCACTGTGAGTACATCTATTTGAGGGGATGGCAGTAAATCTAATACTGCAAATGCTGGGGAAGAAAGTTTTAAGTTATATGGATTTTTATACAAGAGCTTCAATACAGTGAACATCTGCATTTATGTTGGTAATTCTTTACCATGCAGCTGCTAATTTAAATAGCACTGAGGATGCATACATTTGAACTCTTTCAGATTCCATGCTGAACGTGCTATTGGCATTATAACTCACATTCTCCCAGAAGACCATCTTCTCTTGGCATCTTCAAAGAGAGTTAAAGGTAGTACCCCTAATTGCATTACTGGAACAGTTTAATATTTTGTCAGTGGAGATCATTCAGTTGTGTTTATTCTGTTCCCAACAGAGGTGATGTAACGAAAGCTTTTTCCTAAGTGAAAATTGCTCTAGAATATTCCCTGTAGTCCTCAGAGTTTTGACAATATGCTTCTAAAACATGAGTTTTAATTAGTTCAGCTAAGTGTTAAAACCTTTTCTTTGAATAATAGTAGTAAAAATACAGAATCTAAGAATGTGTTGTTAACTTTGATATCTGGTTATATCATTTGAAAGCAGTTTGTAATAAATACAAATCCTGACTTAGATATCTCCTGAGATTTCTTGGGTGGATGGCTTTTCTGCTACCTATAGTTGGTGTATCTGTGTTTAGAACATGGTGATGTTGTTTTTCTTCTTATTCTCAGCACTTATCCTGGAGGAGATTGCAATAGACTGTCATAACAAGGAAACTGAGCAGAGGTTACTTCAAGAAGCTCATGATTTGCATCTGTCCTCACTTCAGTTAGCTAAAAAAGCCTTTGGGGAGTTTAATGTACAAACAGCAAAACATTATGGCAACCTTGGAAGACTGTATCAGTCCATGAGAAAGTTTAAGGTGAGAGCTATTGATGTAAATCTCTTGACAGGACATCTATAAATCTGTCGAAGCAAAATGTTCTTTATGTCCCTGGTTCATAACCTCCATTGATAGTTTCATGGCTAGAGCATTTTAATATTTCACCTGTCCAAAGCTGTGCACAAAATTAAGATCCCTTTGGGGATGGGATGCAAAGTGATACTACTTGCTGATGATCCAAAATAAGAATTTGGAGACCTTGGTCTGGTTCTGGCCTTCCTGTCTTTTATTTTTTGCCCTTTATGAAATGCTCAACTACTTTACCACTGCGTAGTCATTTCCTGAAGTCCTTATGGTGTGGTGAGTGGTGTCTGACCCACGTGGATTTGTTCCTCACAGGAAGCAGAGGAAATGCACATCAAGGCAATTCAGATTAAGGAGCAGCTCCTGGGCCAGGAGGATTATGAAGTTGCACTGTCAGTGGGACATCTAGCTTCTCTCTATAACTATGATATGAATCAATATGAAAATGCTGAAAAGCTTTATTTGAGATCCATAGCAATTGGTAGGTGATTCTTATGGTGTTTTGTCTACATAGCAGCTTTAATAAGCTTTTTTTTAATATTAAAGTGTGTATTAATCTTTTTAGTGCAGAACTAAAAATAAAACGCAGTATTTCTCTTTTTGTGTGGTTACAATTTAAATACTGAATTTTAATCTTGTTATCTCTCACCTTTCTTTAGGAAAGAAGCTTTTTGGTGAAGGATACAGTGGACTTGAATATGATTACAGAGGTCTCATTAAACTGTACAATTCCATTGGCAATTATGAGAAGGTTTTTGAGTACCACAATATCTTGGCCAATTGGAACCGGTTGCGGGATCGGCAGTTCTCAGTTACAGATGCCCTGGAGGATGTAAGCAGCAGTCCTCAATCCACTGAAGAAGTGGTGCAGTCTTTTCTGATGTCTCAGAACGTTGATGGACAGAGTAGCTAGGAACTCGGTCAATTAACCAGTTAAGTTTGTTGGTTTTTTTTTTTCCCAGATTACAGGGGAAAAGTCATACTGTGAAATCTAAACCATGTAGTTCTCTGGGGGCTGGAATTTGCATTGAAACACTGGTCCAGTCTACTGAAGAGTGCCCATACGGATGAATGTGTGTTAAATTCTTATCAGCATGTGTATAGCATGTTTAGTTCGGCTCACGTTTTTAACTTGGTATTCCAGGACAACCTTTTTTTCCCAAAAGAACCTACTTTGCAGAAAGTCTGCAAGAGAACATTAAATAAAACTGTTTGAGTTCAAAAGAGTTGCATTCTTATTATGAATGGAAGGTTTCATCGAGAGCTTTCTTCTGCTAGATGGAAAGAATAAATGCTATACTAGAAGAAATTATACGAGAGGTCTCTCTATGCATTGTAGCAAAGTTAATCACAAACCTTAAGAAAAGGGAGGATGCTTTGGCTGCTGCCTTGTGAAGAAAAGTGGCAAAGAATCACTTCAGAGAGCAACGTACTGTTTGTAATCCACGATAAGTTGATAAGGAAGTAAAGACCATTTGTTGTTCCTAATATCCTGAACTGGACCAGTGTTCATCTGTAAGCAATGGAAGATGCAGTAGACCAGCAACCTTAGTTTTCTTTGGTACCAGCCAGGAGTGCTAATCTTCATAACAGGACCAGGAAAATCAGAAGTGGACCAGCCTGCTAGGAACAGTTTTTGGACCAGTGGCTTTAATTTAATATTTCTGCCCCTGCATTCACTTTTACAGTAGAATTCTTTCATTTAGATGTATGACCAGTGCAAAACTATATTCATGTAATAGATAAACTAGGAAGTGAACGTTCTTTAGCAGTCGCGATGGCATGTTTTTACTTAGCAAGCTTATCCAGGCAATGATGTCAATGCCACACACAAAAACTAGAAATGCTTAACTATTTGCTGCAGCCATCTTTTTTTTCTATTATTTTTTTAATGGGCTTACTCGAATTGAGGCAGTAACTTGTTTATACCAGTTAATGGTTTTGTATTACAATCCAGTTCAATTTTATGTTTCTGGAGAACACAACTTATTGTACAGTTTGCAGGGGTCAGTGGAAAATGCCAAAAAGCACAACAGGTCTTTTTTTTTTTCTTGTGATGCTTCATTTCTACATTAAACAATAGTACAACCAGAAATGGATCTCCTTTATATTAATTTAAAAAGCAGAAATCAGCTGTAAAGATCCTTTCATAATGCCTATCTCACTAGCTTGTCTTAATTTTTCTTCTGTTGGGTGGGGAGGGGGCTGCTTTGCTGTGTAGATTTATTTATTTTGTTTTGCTTGTGTGTGTGGTTTTTATTTTTTTTAATGTTGAGGTGATTCTCATTTGAAAGTGTAACAAAGCAAACTAGAATCAAGTCACTGCTGTTACCTCTGTCCTTACAGGGGTGCAGGCAGCGCCCTGTAGTTGGGTTCTCTCTGTTCTGGGTTTTCTCCATTTTTCCCCCCCCCCTATTTTCAGGGGTTTGTAACCTGGCTGTGGGAGCTCAGCCCAAGCTGGGGCTCAGCAGACGAGCTTCCTCCAGGCCTTGGGCTGGGTGTTATGATTGGGGTTTGTTTTCCCTTAATTAGTTCATAAAGCTCGGGACGGGGAAAGTTTCCTGATGGTCTTCAACAGAGAGTGCACAGAAGAAATGAGACATTTCAGACACAGCTTTGAGCTCAGTGACTCTTCTGAGAACTGGAGTTTCCCAGTCCAGTAGCTCATACACTGGTGCCTTCAAGTGCAATTGCTGGGGAAGAGGCTGAATAACACCAACCTGCATCTGTGGTTGTATGGGCAGCGCAGCTCCGGTGACTGCACTTGGAATACTTTCACTGAAGCGTTTGCGTTTAAAACAGAGACAAACTGTGGTGGTAGGACTTACGTTGCAGTGTATCCTCAAAGACTGTTCAGTGAGAATTCAGCTTAGATGTTAAACCCATACATAATTCTAATTTCTTCATAGCAATTTTTCTTGCATATGAGTGCTTAAGGTGAAATATTCGCATCTCTGAACATTCACCCATTAGGGCAGTGATTCATTATAAAGTTCTTATAAATTCTTTTCTTTATTGATTAAAAACTACTTGAATGGATCTTGTAATGTTGGCACCAGAAATTGAGGAAGGGGAATTTTGCTTAAAATTGTCCTCAGCGAGCCGTGTCCCTTCTGTGTGGCAGAAGGGTTTGGTAATGGTTTCCAGTCAGGTCTGTGCTTCCGGCTGCTGGCAAACGTAACTCAAAGGTGTCAGGATTTTTGGCTGGGATGGGGAGCGTTGTCTGCCTGGAAGTCTGATCCAGCAGAGCAGCTTTGCAGCTGCCCATGAAATGCTTCATCAGCTGCTGTGCATGCCGTAGTTCCTCTGCCTGGTGCTGTCCTTGCTGCAGATGGACTCTGTGTGATAACATAGTTCTGCGTTATGACCTTTCTCATTTTCAGCTCTGTCTCTCTGGTCTTGTTTTTGGAGGAGATTGGCCGTCTGTAATGGCATGTGGCGTTAGCTGTTACTGTTACTGCCTCTGCTGTTATTTGGTATCCCTGAGAAAGTAGGAGCCCGATGGGATGGCTTGGGAAGGTGGCTGACTTGCTCACCTGTAAGGGTGGAAACATCTCCAATGCCACTGGGGCAGATTAGGAAGCGTTCATTAAATTTTATTTAATTATGCGCTAGGTAGAACTGAAGGAGCAGAGTGTTATCTGCTGCGTTCTCCATACTGTGCAACTTCTTAGCACAGAACTTGAGGACAAAGACCCTGCACCTCCCTCCCCTTAGATCCAAGGAATTCCTGTCCTATTTTAGCCCTAGAAGTTTTCCACGCACGTCTGGGTTACCCTTGCTCCTCAGGGGACCTTGTGCTTGCTGTAGTGCAGTTAGCCAACTACCAAATGCTCAGTGACACTGAATAATCACTGGCACAACACACGCACAGTGCATCCACCACTGGGTGAGGGGGTGCTGCTTGGTGCTGGCGCTGGGGAGAGGAGCAGTGGGGTTGGGGCTCTGCTGAAATGCATCCTCAGTATTTCTTGATGGTAAGTAACTGGATCACAGAGCGGTGGTCACGAGTGGTGAGGTGTCCCTCTGGGGAAGGTGACTTCAGCTGTTGTTGAAGCCCTCATTTTCAGCATAAAGCTTTGGAAATCAGTTATTTGTGTCTCAAAGCGAACGCTGCATTCTGTGGAGAGGAAAGGAGGCGATGTCGGGGTTCTTCCACTGGTTTTGGGACGTGGGCTGTTCTGAATTCCCTCTTGTGGAGAAGGGGAGGCGAGCAGAGCTTAAGATCTGACAAAATGGGAACGGGAGAACTGCAGGAAAATGTTTGACAGTGAGAATATCCCTGGTGACATCTCTGACTGTTTGCCCTGGCTGTGGTTTGGTGGCTTTCACAGCGTGCTGCTCTGCCCTGTGGCTGTCTGCCTCTGTGTCCGTCTCCGTGAGCACTGTGCGTACCTGCTAGTTGAGAACTTTGTAGTTTTTTGCACACAAAGTGTGTTTGTTTTTTTTCTGTTAAAGAATCTTGCAGGTCTTTTTGTGGTTGGCTTCAGACTTACCAGGACAACAGTGCTCTTTTGTGACTTGGAAAATGAAGTTGTCTTTTTTTTTCCTTTACACGTGCTGCAGTCTGAAATTTGCTAAAGGTGCCATTGCGCTGCGTCTCACGGTACAAGAAATGCACGTTTCTCCTGATTTCCTTTTCCTCATTGTGCATTGGTAGAGTACAAAAAGGAAAAAGCATTGTGCCTAAAACGTGAGTGAAGCTACGGGCAAAGCCTGGGTTCATTGGGATGGGGTTTGATGTGGTGGGGCAGCAGTGATCGCGTGGAGGAGGAGCTGCTGCTCTGTGTACCAGAGCTCTGTTTTCTCTGAGCTCGTGGTTCCCCTTTTTCCCTCTCTGGCTGTACAATGGGAGGATGACTGTCCGTGGCACATCTGTTTGCTGTGGGCGTCTCCGTGGTGGACGGAGCGTTTTGTCTCTGGGCCTGGGAGGGTTCTGTGAGAAGCAGGGGAGGGATTTCCTTCACCCAAACACCAACAGAACTGCGTACAAAGAAACAGACAGCACCAGTAATGCTTCTGCCCCTCAATCTCAGGAATGTTTCGGGCAGTGTTTCCCTTTGGTGATATACAGCTGCGTGCTCCAGGGTTTACCAATACTCCATTGCAATCCTAGGTATCTATAGCATGAGTGGCCTTAGTGGGTTTGTTGAAGTGCACATTTTTTTTCTTTTTTTTTTTTTCTCGAAAGTAAATTTAAAGATGAAAAAGATATATACTATATAAATATATAGAGATATTTAGAAACTTGGTTTGTGGTGCACAGTTCAGTGTTGGATCACTAAATAATTGTCGCAGGTACCATACGTGTAACTTCTTTCTTTTATGTATATTCCTTTATGGGAAGCAATGTTGCCATGGTAATTAGAACTCTGCATTTCTTTACTACTTAATGATGTCTTATTGGACATTACCAGGTTCAGTACTATTTTTATACTTAATCAACTACAGGGAATTTTAATTTAATAGCATCCTAAAAAAGATGTTGCTTGAACTGTATAACTGTATAAATCAAACTGCTTACACAGAAAACACCTCTGAACCAGAATCCCTACCTGTAGTGCCACAGTTGTTTATATGACAGTACCTTGATCGTGACTGGACTTGGAAGATCACCCCACTTGTGTCAGGACTTAATGTTTCGTATCCTACTTCTCACAGACCGCAGTGCCCGACGTTATTTGTAACCATCAAACCATGTTATGTTTGTAACCAGCATTGTGATATTCTGTAACTGTATTGCTAAAATGAAATATTGACCTAATAAATACAGTGTTCCTGCGTTCTGAAGTATCTGCATTGAATTCGGTTCCGACTTTTGGCGAATTCCTGTCCTTCCCCACCTGCCCTCGCTGTGTCGTAACTGCTGTGTGTGGGAACTGAGTGCTGTCCTGCCCTTACAGCAGTGATGGAGTGCAAGGAGAGCAGCTGCCCTGTTCCCAGGGCACGGTGTGGGATGCCAGTGCTCGCACAGGGCTCAGCAGTTCAGCCTGCGATGTCTTCAGGCTCACCTGCAGGATTCCCTACCAGCCTGTCCCAGTTGGTCTGAGCCAAGTCCGAGCAGCCATCGGAGCTGTGACTGCAGGTACTGCGCTGATGGAAGTTAACCACAGCTCCCTTACGTGTGCCTTGGGGTAAGCACTGCTTTCTTGGGTTATTGTGCTCGTTTTTAGCACGAGAAGCAGCGCTCCCTCCAGCTCTGAGGAGCCGGCTGCTCATCCTGCTGGCTGCTGGGCTCTGCGTTACTGACACGTGTAGGTCTCGCTTTCTTTACGAGCTAAGCTCAGAGTTATGCAACGTTTCCATGAATTTCCTGATGCTGTTTTTGAAAGGAAGAGAGCAAACAGTCCGTGCGAGGAAACGCGCACCGAGCGCTGTGTAAGGTGGGTTTGGGAGCACCACTGCCAAGCACCAGCGTGACGCAGCGGGAGGAGGCAGCGTGCCAGTGCAGGGCAGGCCCTGGTGTGTGCTGCTGCTTACACAGAAGGTTTCCACACCACGTGTGTGGCACGAGAGCTCTCCTCTTGCCTTCGTGTGTCGCTCAGGCAGCAGCTTGGCGAGGCGGTTTCTGGCACAGCTCGTTTTCCTTGAGAGCTCTGCTGTCAATCCTCAGTCCCCTCAAGTCCTGCTGGAAAAATTGTGGAATAATCCAGGCTTGGGCAGGCTTTAATCTTGCTCAGCTTTGCCTTAAGCAGGGGTGACGTTTTGAGGGCATGCAGTATTTTTCTGATGCAGCTGCGTTTGTGATGGCTTCTATGTGGCACGTGGGGGAGAGCTCATCACCTTGAGCTGAAGGAAGTTTTGTGTTACCTTGGGAACAACCTTTGTGGTCTGCTGCTGACCCACACCTTCACCACACAGCTCTGAGGAGGGAAGGACTGGGGGGGTTTGAGTGGTTGGCCTAAAAGCTCTCCATGCCAAAGTGATTGTATTTATTCCTTGCATCCTCGATTTCAGTGTATCTCAAATGCAGCCGCCTCTTGAGCCCGAACCAACCAGCTCTGTTACTCCCTTCTAAGGGTGGGATCAGTGGGGTCAGCTGCAGGGTTTGCCATTGTGGGCCATCCTCTGCCTGGGGCAGCTGGGAGAAGCCCAGCTCTGTGTGTGTGGAGAAGTTATGACACCTTCTATCAAAGCACAGTCCATGAACTCATCTCTTCTGATCCTCTTTCAGTGTTCCCACGGGCAGGGCTTCCTGTGCAGGAGTGAGTGGAGCAGATCCTGCCCTCTGCAGCCGGGGGAGGCAGCACATTTTGCTCCCATCCGTGTGGTTCTTCCTTTGGTACAAAAGTTGTAGTGTTGGTTGGTGTGATGCTCACACATCCCCAGTGGAGAACTGATGCTGGTGCACAGCTGTTAGGAAACTCCAGCATAATAACAAACAACATCACGTGGTTTTAAACAGCACTTTCATTTTGCCTGGGTTAAAGCTTGTTGCTATGGCACTGCAAGTGTTGCAGCATTCTGCAGTTCCAGGAGGCCTCGAAGGCAGGCTGCAGTCCACGCATTCTGCCCTGAGTTCTGGGTGACAATCCACTGTTAGCTTTTCTTTCTGTTGGTGCCTGAATCAGTCCTGGAATCTTAAAAACAAAGAAAGCACCTCAGTTCCTGCTCCCTCAGCAGCAGAGGGGAGCTGGCCCAGGCCTCCAGCAGCCCCAGAACCTCCGTGTACCTCAATCAGTGTCTGCCCGCGTGGCACACACTTTGTGTTCCTGCTGCATTTATCCACATGAGAAGCAGCCAGGTGCTGTCTTCCCCATTTCTGCAGCAGAGCAGACGTGTGGAGGGCTGCCTGGAGCTGCAGGATGCTGTGGGGCTCCTTCCCACCTCCCGGCTCGTGCTGTCTGGCTCACTCCTGGTTTTTTGACTTTCAGTTTACCAATTTGAATTTTAAGTTGGTAAAATGTAGCTGTTACATACAGACCAGCAGTGGTACGTAACCGTCTGACATCAGATTGAACTTCGGAGGTAAAACGAAGCAGTTTGGGAGAGAGAAGATGAAAAGCCAAGATGGTTTGTGATGCATGACAACTCCCACGAGAGACGTGGGAGATTTGGCAGCTTGAAAATAGGCACACGTGGGTCTGTGGCACCTGGCCTGGGCAGAGCAGATTTCGGCAGAAATTGCCCCTTTTTCCTCCTCCCTTTTGGGGTCTTTAGATGCTGAGAGCTCTGGTTGCCCGATGTGCCTGCAACAGGTTGATCAGCGTTTTTGCTCTGCACACAAGTGTGTGCAGCTCTGCCAGGCTGTGCCCAAAGGCAAACCCACAGCTATGCAGCCACAGCTGACGTGGGCTGCCCAGGGGATGTCTTCTGCTTCCCTGCTCCCACTGTGTGCTGCTCTCCCTGTTTCCTGTGACTTCTGAGAGCAGTTTGACCTGCCCCACTCTCTGCCTGCACCACTGATCACATCTTTACCTGATTGCCTGGCCGTGGGACTCGCTGCTGGGTGGTGGCAGGGCTGGGGTGTTGGCGTGGCTGCTATCTTCACTGCATCCCCTGCTGCTGTCCTGCTGCTCTTGGTGGTTTCCTTCAGCTTTCTTCCAGGATCTGAGTCTTCATCTTCTAAAGGGCAGCATAACAGCTTTAAAAACAAAGAAACAACAGAAAGAGCTTCAGGATATCGATCTGACCGAGCACCGCACGCTGATTCAGTGCTGGGCAATGCAGCTCCGTGGGCCCATCGGGTGGCAGTGGGGGGAGCAGTGAGAGTGCCACCCCCAAATCCTTGTGCCCCGGTGCCAGGATCCACCTGAGCACGGTCACCCGATGTCTGCATTCTTCAGCAGGAGCCCCTCGTCTCAGCAGCTCCGGGTCTCGCCTCTTCCAGCCTCCCTGGGCTGTGCGATGGGAGGTGAGGTTTCAGAGGATGGACGGGGCGTGGGGGGCTGCGGTGCTGGGGATGTGCGTGTGCCACTGGATGTCACTGTCGCCTCGTGGTGCCTCGGGCACAGGGACGGCAGTGAGGATCATGCAGCAGCATCTCCATCGCTCTGGGCTGCCCCAGAGGGGAAAGAGAAGTTTGGTGTTGGCAGAACAGCGTTGATTGATTTTTGTTTATAAGAAACTTCGGGGACCTCAGGTGGTCTGAGAGAGCAAAGCAGCAGAACGGCCCTGCCCATGGGATGGGCTGCACCTGCCCTGCACTTTCCCACTTTTTTTCCTCCCCAAGCTGAAGACGTGCGTTTCTGTGTTTTGGTTTTTTGATTCAGGAGGAGCAATGGAGCAGGAAGGTTTGGAGGCTTTTGCTGTTTGACGCCTTTGCTTCTCTTTCCCTTTGCTTTTTTTGAGGTGAAGCACAGGATCACTCCTGCTGCAGTTTCCTAAAATGATTCCTCAGTGCCATTTCCTGGATGCCTCCAATATCACTGTTATATATATATATTAACACTGGGTCAGTTTTTAGTATTTGTAAGTAAACTTCTTGAGGTGTTTGTTAAGGACCTTGACCCTCCTGGTGTGCTCACCTTTGCTCAGGAGCTGTTTGTGGGTGGCTGTGACTGCTCACGCAGCTTCACCCTTTGGGGTGGGGTTCTCGGGTGCCCTCTGATGACAGTTCCCTCATTGAAGAGCTCATGTAGGCGATGCTCAGGCACAGAAGTGGTGCTGACAAACGCTGGCTTTGCCAGGCTGAGCTGCTTGTTTCAGAGCTCAGCTCTCACATAACTAAGGATCAGAGCTGGCCTGTAAAGCGTGACTGGGAACACGGGATCACTGAACTGCTCCTGGAATTGCAAACCGTGGTGCTGGGGACAGCAGCTCAGCTCTCTGCCTCCAGCCACTGTGTGCTGTGAGAGCTGAGTGCCTGCGTGATGGCAGGGACTGGCAAACACTGCGGGTTTCTGCCTTGGCAAAGCTCAGCCCTTCTGTCAGCACAGCAGGAGCTCCTTGTGGGGTGCTGGCTGTCCTGCTTGCTTACCTGGAACTTTTGCATCTGGTTTCTCTTGATGTACTTATACAACTTCTGTAGCTGCTTTTCATCCTTGTCTGAGAAGAGGGAGGTGAACCTCCACAGCATCCTAGGGAAAAGACATATGGATTGCATACGTGAGCACAGATTGCATCCTCTTCCCCTGCTGGTTCTGGCTTGTGGAGGGGGCCTCTGGTGAACCCTTTGCATGGCACTTTTCTTATTTCCCCTGAAGCTTATAAGCTTACAAAGAATGACCCTTCCCAGAGCATGGGTGCTGTAATAGGACAAAACCTTACTTCCTCCAGTGCCGGACCTCTGAGGCTCTGCAGTGCTGCTGGAGGAACAAGTCAATGCGGTCCCCGATTACGGTCACACTTTCCTTCATGTACTTCACTTTCTTCTTCCTGGAGAGGTCCTGGGGCAAATGGAGCTTCCTGAGTGGCTTCTTGAAGGGCCTCAAGTACTCCTTGCACTGCAAAGGAAGCGTTGGAATAACTGTTTTCTGTTGGTTGGCTGGAGGAGAGGAGAGCTTCTGGGTGAGTGCATTCTGAGTGGGGATGGGGGGCTGCAGTGGGTCCCTACCAGCTGGGTCCATCACTCTGAAGGAGCCTGTCCCACACCTCCTGAGCTCTGTGGTCCTTGGGCAAAGCGTATTGGAGATGACACAGAAGGGGACTGAGGGATTTCCACCACTAGGACTTCCCTTTTGACATCATAGGGTGAAACATACTAATTTCAGGCTACTGTTCAGCTGTTGTTCTGCATGGATGGGAAAAGAGAACTGTTTGTCACACACTGCTGTTTCCTGGGGCCGTGCCTGGGATGGTGTAAACCTCAGCTTGTGATGCAAGAGCAAGCACTGTGTGTGCATGTGCTCCCCTCTGTGTGTGCACGTGCTCCTCTGTGTGTGTGCATGGCTTTTTGCATGTTACACACGTGGGGCCGTGATGGTCTGTGTGGGTAAGGGTGGGCTCACCCATGTGTGGGCAGTGGTGTGGGGTGCAGCTTTGGGGCCGCAGGGTGCGTGACACCGAGCCACCAGAGCACCATGTGAAATGATGAAGTAGCACTATGTGTTTCCAAAAACCGAGCGGTGTGATTTTTGATGTGGATGGCCTGATGTTTGCTCAACTGGAGTGTGATGCTGAGAAAACAACCATGAGGTTAACCACTGCGGCTTCCCTGCACGCACGAAGGCTCAGCGTGCTGTCCTGCTTTCTGCTGCCTCTATCAAAAACCTCCGGGTTTTATTTTTCTTTCTCCTTGAGATGACACAAATTAACTTTTTTTCCCCACTGCCAAATCCCATTCAGTATCTCACAATTTTGAAGATGTCCTCGTTGAGGCCGACTGCGGAGCAGATGAGTGGGGCCCGGGGCAGTGCTCGATCTGTGCTGCCCAGTGCAGGGACTGCCCCCTTCACCGTGCTGGCCGCATCCTTCCCCGGGTCCTGCAGGGCACCAGAGGCAGAGGTCAGTCACCCAATGGTGCCAGTTCTGTGCTCTTTCCTAAAAGCATGGCCGAGGACAAACCCTGCCCTCGGGTTCTGGAGCATTGCTCTTCTTGCCATTGGCTTTTCAGAGGAGCTTAATGAAGCTGGATATTCAATTACAATTAAAAGCCTGTAAGAATTGGTCACCTTGGCCTTTTTGGTTGTGTGACCAACCTAAACCCAAGATAATGGTGTATTTTAAAACACCCTGAGATGTGTTATGAGAGAAGTCCCTCCCTCTCTGATGTCCTCTGCCTGGTGGGAAGGTCCCTTGATCCCAAACTGCGCTTTGGAAGCATCACCAGGGCCGAGCTCTGCTCTGGCACTGTGTCCCTCCCTGCTCGTGCTCACCTGTCCAGCAGTGCCACCACTGACCACCTGCTCCATGGCACACAGAGCACAGAGGTGAAGTAGCCACAGGAGGAGTGTTTGTGGATCACCCGAGTGCCTGGATACGGGTTCTGAGTTCCACCGGCCATGGAGTGTCTGGGATACACTGGCTGGAATGGCCAGTTGTGTGTGTCCCCCATGGTGTGGCCAGGAAGGGCCTTTTTCCTCCTCTCCCATTGCATCCTCTGGGCTGTGTAGCTGGGGCTGGCCTGCTGAGATGGTCCTGCTGGATGGGGAGCAGGCACAGCCACACAAACACAGGGAGCAGCACGTGTTGCTGGAGGTGCTTGTTGGGGCTGTGTCCTTGATTCCCTTTGCGGTGTAATGGGAATCTGGGGGTATCTCCTTTGCAGGTGCCACCCACAGCGAGGCGTAGCTCTCCTGGGTAGCATCTCCTTTAAAGCTCTCAGTTCTAATAAACTTTGCTTGCCAGGAGGAAGTAAGGCTTGTGGTTAAAGGGATTACTTTTTGGAGATTTACTTCCAGGCGAAATGCTTTCACAGAGAAGAATGTGTCCGCCGTAGTCATGTCCTGACCAGTCAGACAAGTGCCATTGTTCGGTCCCTCGGACAATTAGTGTAATTGCTGCAGCTGTGATTCAGCTGTGCTCCTGTGCCAGGTCGCTTCTGGCACCGGGAGTCAGCACAGGGCTGCACAAAGGCGCTCTCTGAGGCGTGGAGGGACGCTCTGCTCCCAGCAGAGCACACGTGGCTGCTGCAGCATCTCCGTGTCCCGGTGCCTCAAGTTTTGCTGTGAGCTCCCCGATGCAGGAGCAGACACAGGGACAATTATCTCCAAATGCTTTGTGGTTGGCTTTGCTTTGACTCTCTGAGGTACATTACCACTTGTTTAGTCTATGCTGAGATCTCCAGGTATGTTATGCATTAATGCAAAGCAGGGTCACCGTGTAGCTGAGCGGAGGAGTCACGGCACTGTGGGTAAATGAAGCTGTGTAAGCTTCAGTCTGGGTTTGGCAAGGCCGGCGCTGGAGGTGGCTTTGTTGAAGGAGATGTTGGAGAGTTGAAGGCTGTGTTGAAAGTGTGCTTGGTTTCTCAATGCCTGCTGATGGCTGCACGCCCTCTTCCTTGCCCTCTGCCTGGCGTGGCCACCTCCAGAGACTTAAACCAACAGGTTGGCAGCTCGGTTCCTCAGCTCCCACCTCAGGGCCTTGAAGGGCAGAGTGTTCCTGGCAAACAAGAGCACCAAGGGCAGTAAAGCTGCCTCAACACAGGCTCTCAGACGTGGTAGCAGCTAGATTAAAGGCCGTGCAGCAGCCCTGGGACACACACTGGCTGTTATCACAGGCATAACCTATATTTGCACGGCCATATCTGTGTACTTGTGAGATTACAGCCTCCCCATGCACATGACATGCACATGTGTGGAGAGGCTCTCCTGCTTTCTCCAGCATACACTGCACCTGGCAGGCTGGGAGGGCCCCTTGGACTGGCAGCCTGTGTTCTGCCTCTGGGTGCGTGCTGCACCCGGAGCACAGCCAAAGCAGGAGGGCACAAAGGAGGATGGACCTCCACGGACAGCCTTCATCTGAGAGGCTCACTGTGTTTGTCAGCCAGGGCCAGGGCAAAGCAGTGATCTTACAGCCTGCTCTGCCATTACTTAGTACAGTAGCAGAGCTGGAGACTAAAAAGCTGAGGCTGCAAAATGCCTTTTCCCACTGTTGAGCTGTGTGATAACGCTCCAAGCTGCACTCTGACCGCAGAAGCCATAATCCTTCCCTGCCCTTGGATTTCTGTGATTGCACTGAGCGAGGCTGCAGTTCGTTTTGGTCGTGGGGCAAGGTGTGCCAAAGATGGCAGAACCCAGGCCACATCTCTGTACATCTATCAGGTTATATCGCTTACTCGAGGTCAGGAGTCCTTCCAAACAATGTTCTAATTGGGTGGGGAAAAGTCAGGAGTACAAATAGATTACATGGCTCATATTTCTTCCAGCAAAGGAAAGGAGTCCGAGTGCTGCTCAAGCACTGCTGTGACAGTGCAGCCCGGGAGCAGCCCCGATCCTGACAGCTCACCTGCAAACCACGATTTCTGCACCTTAGCGAGTGCTTTCCAGTTGTTGTGCAAGTGCAAACAGCAAAGCTTTACTGGCACAGCAGCTCTGCCAGTGCAAGGCTGGGCACGTAGCCCAAAGGAAGCACTTGTGAAGATACTCTTTACACCGCTGCTGTGTGCTGGTTTGTGCAGATTTAGCATGAAAACCACATGTGATTTGATGAGTCAGGTTGCAAACAATACAGTCAGATGTCTGATGCAATACTGATTTAGTAGTAGGTCACGGGGAAGGAGAGCTGATAAATGCAGATAAACGTACAGGTAGTTTGCTTAAGTATAATGTAAAATGTGTGTACAAGGTGACGTGGTTAAACCTAAAAGCCAGACAACGTTGCCAGACGTATTGCAATGTGATATTAAAAAGGAATTGTCATGAGGAATGTTTTTGGTAACCTGTTCCTACAACATGGAGGGTGAACGCCTCGTTTGATAGAGTGATTAATGATGCTCAGCGTGGCTGCCCAGCCTGCAGGGCAGAGGCTTTGCTCATTGTCCTGGAAATTCCTTTCCTCGTGCTTAAGGATGATGCAAACTTTCACAGCCAACCCCAGACCTGTGCCCATCAGCGCAGCTCCAGCTGGCAGCCCTTGTGTCAGGGGAGGGGACCAAGCAGAGGATTTGGGCCTCGTTGTTGTCTGTATGTGGTGTTATTATGCCATAGGAATCCCAATCCCTTTTTTTTTGTTGAGGCTGGGAGTTGTCAGTTTAGATACTTGTCTGAGCTAACGTGGTGAAAACCCCAAATGCATTTTGTGACCAGTGGAGTGTTGAGGTGGAACACGAAGCCATAACCACACCTGCATCCCTTTCACCCTCTCTGTCCCTTGTGAAATCTGATCAGATGTGCTCCAAGTGTTCCCACCCCAGGAAGCCCAGCAAAACCAAAGCTGCTGTTACCAATTCTTCACCATCAATAAATGCATCTTTGTTTGTACCTATGCTATACCTTGTCTGTTTGGCAGGTGAGTTTCTGCCTTTACATTTCCAGTCAGATATTAATGAGTTTGTTGGTGTTTGCTGATATCATATAACTGCTTTTCTGAAGCCTTTTGAAGTCTTCAGGAAATGAAAGAGCATTATCAGCTTCCTCCACACTTTGTGAGAAACAGGACAGTTTCAGGCCTTCCTTCTTACTGTGTGTCACAAGTTATCAGAGTTTCTTATGCAAATCGAAACATGCTTTGTTAATGACATGCTAATAAACCCTTCCCTTTGCTGCTGCTTAACAAGGTGGGTATCTAAACATTGAAAGCGACCTAACTTCTTTTGTTAACCCATCGGATGACGCAGTAGGAGCTGCCCGAGGTGCTACCTGCCTCATTCATTTTCCCTTCCCCAACAATTTACCGCTGTAGCAGTGCAGCAGAAAAAAATAATAAATGCAGAGGAGTGAAAAGGGCTTTTCCTCTCTTCTCAGTACAGAAGTAAAACTTCCTGAATGGGTTCTCCTGTCCCATGTCAGTTTTCAGTCTCGAAGCTTTTCTCTGAATGATCCAGCAGGACAAAATGTGTGTTGTATCCACCTGTACAAAAGAGGATGGAAAGTACCACCCAGACAGAACAACTGGGGCTCAGAGCTGGGGCTGCGCCGGGTCTGCTGCTCCCTGAGCTGCAGCACCCTCAGTTTCAGTGCCTTTATTTATGGCACAGGCTCTCAAATCAGGATCTTCTTTTCTCCTCCTGCTTTCTCCCCTAGAAGCGTTGCTCTCCACCTCCTGTGGTCTCTCTGCTCTCGCTGTGTTCCCAGCAGTCGGTGCCAGCAGGCTGCCTGCCCGTGGGCGCAGCATGACGATGCTCCGGGCAGCGATGTGAGCTGTGCTGGCGGGGCTCAGGCTGCTGGCAGTGCCCACGTCCTGTCCCCTGCTCTGACCCCTGCCCTTTGCCCAGCCCGGCCCTGTGCTGCACTGCCCTGTTCTCCCCCCATGCACAAGGCAGGGGCTGCTGCCTGGGGCTGTTTTTACAGTGCTGCTCAGCACTTACTTCAGCTCGTGGATTTTCCAGGGGAAGTCAGGTTTGGGTTTGGGGGCATTTTCTTTTTACTTTTTTGTTTTTGGTTTTATTTTGAAAAGGAAGGAATTTCCCCTTCAGTCTACAGAACGTAGCTATAAGAGAAGCAGTCGAATTTTTCTGTCTTTAAAGATTAAACCACATTTAAATAACAGAAACAAAGAGAGGTCGGCCCTGTTTGTCTGATGGAGGCATTGCAGTGGGGTAGCTGCAGTGAAACGTGGGCTCTGCTGGGATGGGCAGAGGAGAAAAAGCAGTGCATGCCAAGGTCTGCAGTGTTCTGATTTCCTCCTACCAGCCCCAAAATGCTAAATGTGATCCTTTGTCTGGCATATGGGGATTTGGAGAATTGTTGCTAATTACTGCAGTTGTTCTATCTAGCTTAACCGGCTTAAATAATATATTAAGTGCTTTTACGATCTTCCACGACGTGCTGGAATGTAAAGAGGTGCATTTAATGCTGTTTACACTTTATGGCAGGCATAAGATATAACATTAATTTGCAGATAAACTGGGTTTGGATGACGTATTACTTGCATAGCTTGCAGTCAGGGCTCCGGGCTGTTGAGTGCTGTGCTACACAGGACACAAACCTCTGTCTGAGGGCTTTGAGTCTGCAGGGCAGGGAGCACATAGTGACCACAGGGGCTGAACCTCCTGGGGTGCCAAGAAACCATCTAGAAAGGCTGGCTCAGAGGAAGGAGGAGAAAGGTGACATTATAAGCTGCTCAAGAAGTTTTTTTTTTCCTTATCTCTACCTTTTTTTCTGGGGAAGCAGTAATCCTGATAGTCAGCCACTGATGCCCAAATTCTAGCGTCTCATCCCTCAAAATCTGTATTTTCTGTCATCTGCTTAAACAAAATGTGAGAAGAGCACACCACGAGTGTGCTGCTGCTGGAGCCACTGTGATGAATAATTCTGAGCAGTGCCCGTCTGAGGCGGAGGACCTTGTGAGACACGTGGTTCATCTTCATTTCTGTTGTTGTTTTGGGAGTGGTGGACAACGACTGGCACTTCAGGATGTTATAAACCACAACTGGAATTAGTGATAGTGATAAAAAGGCCTGCACGTTCTGACCTATAATTTGGTTTGGTTTGACACAGCTCCCTGTGAAATCACAGGGACTGTTGGAATGTGCCACTAATTAGCAGTTTTTCACCTACTTGAAACTAAAGCACTGTGCAGGTTCTGCAGATTAAAGAAAATCATGCAGCTTTTTGTCTGGTTTTGCTTGATTTTAGCTTGAAACGGTGAGCAGAAAGGCTTCTGTCAAATCTTCAAGAATTATTTTGTTCTTAAAAGGCTCCAGACAAAGTGTGATCTGAAGACCTTAGATTTCTTGGCTGTGACACAAAATTAACAGTGCCCTTTATTCTGATTCTGTTTTAATATTCCAGCAGAGGAGCAAGGAAAAAGATCTCCCTAGTTTGGCTGCAGTGAAATGGAGGTACTGATAGACAACGACAGGGTACGGGGCTGGCAGAGGAGTGATTGTTGCTGGTGCTATCAGGATAATGTTCTCATCATGCTTTGGATGCTATAAAATGATAGATATCTAATGCTAAAAATTGAGAGATGCTCTCTGGGAGATAGGAAACACCGTGCAAAAGCTTTTCTCTGATTGGCCACATGGAAAAAATTCAAGGTCATAGACACAGCAGCTTGCAGGGAGGCACAGCTGGTGCCTCAGCACTAAAACTGGCAGTCAACCAAAAAGCTGATGGTTGGGCACGTGGGTAAAAACGGGAGGGTAAAGTGGAACCACCTGAAAGTGGAAGAAACAGCTGGGAAGTGATAAGAGAAACGAGAGGAGAAACTCTCACCCACTGTGGCATCTGAGCGCACTGTAACCCTTTCAGTTTGCTCTCTTCCTTGAATGCACCTATTTTCTTTTTTGAGCTGCAACGATTTGGCATCCTCCAACTCCTCTGAATTGGCCATCGACTGCTGAGAAGTGCTCAAGAATCTGTGCAATACTCCAGGCTGAATTTAGGTACGGTCACTGAAGAGCTGCTGGGCCAGAAGCTCTTACACGAGCAGCTGGGCCTCTAACCAAAGGGAGAGGGAGTGCCAAAATTGTTCATGGTTTATTTTTGCTGCTGTCTTTTATATAATAAAAACACATGCAAATGCTTAATGCAGTAGGCAAAATATTTGATGAATCCCCAGTGCTTCGCCTCACTTTGTGGGTACAACTGCCCACAGAGGTGGCAAAGCGTGATGCTGAAGGAGCTTTGTCCAGCCACGATTTGCTACACGTTGTTTTTCAGCCACTGTAGCACATCAACAGGCACTGGGTGCTCAACTGAGATGGCAGCTGAGCACTCTGGCCATCTCCACGCTGTTGTTTGCTGCTGCACTTTGGGGAGCGTGAGGAGTGGTGAGGTCAGAGCAGATGGCAGCACTTGGACCTTTTTTGTTTCTTTGTTGGCTCGACCAGCAGCTCTTCGTTGACTCCGGGCAGATCACAAGCATGATATTAGCTCAGATAATGCTACTTTGTAAATAATCTTAATTACCATCATTAGCCATTTGACACCATAAAATAGATGATTATTTTGATGGCTTTTTTTTTCTCTCTCTTTGGTGTCCCTAGGCTGGCATCACTTTTGGATCACTGTCAGTGTACACACCAGGGTAATGTGTCCTGAGCTCTTCTGTCCGTGCTGTACAAGTGCTGGACGGAGCCACCAGCCTGCTGGCATGGTGCTGAAGGCTGGCACGTTTCTTTATTTGGGATCTCCTCTTATTCAGTGCATGAATTATGTGAAACCTTAATTAGCAAATAAGATGCTTTGGCCCTGCCTCCCAACACCCGAAGTACAAGGATGTGCCAGATGAAGTGATGGTCCTGGCTCCGTGTTCTTTTCTTTACTCTGCTGTCCTGCTGTTCTGAGATGAGTTTTCCATCGTGTCAGTTGTTGGCAAAATGTTCATGAAGTTGTTACATGATTTATGTTTTGATACTGCTTTTTCTGTATACAACAGTCAAACTGTTAAGATGATGTTTGTTGGAGATCCTGTGTGCAGCAGCTGTTGAGCTGAGAAGAAAGCAGCTCACTCTTTGAAAGGAAAGCTGCCCTGTTGTGCCACGGCGGTGAGCCGCTGCCTGCCGCGCTCTTTGCTGTCTCACTCTGGGGGCAATGTGAGCGTCCTCTTCCTACAACATAATTCAGTGTAATTTGGATAGGCATTAGTCACTTCTTGCAAAGCCATTCCTTTGATTTGCTCTTCTGTTATTAATTACTTGCTCTTCCTCTTGTCACACTACTTTTTTTTTTTTTTCCACTGCTGAAGTTGGGGCTGCAGAGAAATCCTTTACTTCCATTTGCATGGGTTATCTGTCTACAAGAGAGTACAGAAATATTTTACCAACTACCTTTCTTTTCTTGCTGTTTCTTGATGACAGATACTACTCTCAATCTACACAACGACAACACTTTGAGATCAGAGACCAGTGTTCCCATCAATTTTTGTTATGCTGATAAATCACGGCCTATCTCACTTTCTGAATGATGTGTTTCTGGATTTAGGTCTGCTCTTCTTCCTTTGTTGGTTTTTCTTTTTCAGTGCTAACAACAGCCTTGCCGAAGCTCATCTGTTCCCTCAGCATTCAGCCCAGCAAGCCGATTAATTCTATCACACTTCTCTCAGTACCAGCATACCCAAACAGGTTGATAGAAAATCAGGAAGGATGTGATGATTACAAAAGTTCCCAATGCATCATGCTTACCCTGTGACTCTGGTTAGCTGTGGCACCTTGTGTCCTCTGGGTTGGAGGGATGTCAGCAATGTCTGCCAGGAAAAAGGAGTTCTCCTGTTCTCTGTGGGTCACAGTGTGATGGTGTCACTCTGTATGCATGGGGAACCTGTGCTTACGTGAGCTTTGAGTGCAGGACACCTTATGGTGTTTTCTTCTGTACATGTGTGCCTCAGCTTCTTTGGTTATGCAGATAATGCTTTTATAGCACGAGCTGAAATTATGTAGCACTCGTGACATGAACAGCAGTGTTGCGCTGCTTCAACCCTGTTGGGATGTCTCTAAGCAAAAGCATCGGGGGGGGAAGCAGCAAAACTATTAACTTACCATCCTCCTCCTTCTTCTTAAGGGGTGGCAAAACCAAGCAGAAGCCATCTGCAGCTCAGAGTTCTCGCCTTGCTCCTCTGTTCCTGGAGAAGGAAGGGAAGTGCTGCCCGCACTGCTCCTCCTGCCCCCCCACCATGTTTGTATGGTAACACATATGGCTTGAGTGGCCCTGACTCAGTGGGAAAGAAGGTACAGGGTGTCTGCTGCTGCAGGAAGCAGCACTGCATTCATTAACACATTGTTAGGGGAGGGTTACTGGGTTTGCAGAAATCCCATTTGATTATTTGCAGTTATAAATAAATAAATATATATACATATAAATACAAAACTTACTAAAAACACAGTGGGGCCTCTTGAGAGAGAAGATCATATTAAGACCTCATTTTCTTATCTGTTGCTGTAGTTGCAGTGAGGTTATTAAAACAGAATTCTGTAGGTACTGCATCTATTTTTGTGTGTGTATGGTGGTGGTGGCTCTTTTAAAAAATATATATATATTATTATTTTTTTTTCTGATCATAAAAGCCACATTGTTTTCCCCAGTGATGTTCTGCTGCCTGGTTCATGCTGGGAATAGTGCTGGAGTGCTGCCCGGATGATAAGTGTGAGAAAGGAGGGCCCTGGTAAGAGGGGCCCCTTTGTTCCTGGTCCTAGTTCACAAATCTGTTATGAACGTCACCCTCTGACTACTACTCCAAACCACTTGTTTCCTGAAAAGTGTGACAGAAGCTGCATTTTGCATGTGTAGCTCAGTTGTTCTCCAAGGGAGTCTCTCGTATTCTCCTCTTTCCTTCTGATAACATCAGAATTAGATTGGCAGAAAATGATTTGAGAAATTTGTCTCACTCAGCACTTAATTACAACTAAAAAGATTTGAGACCATTCGTCTCTCGGGTAAATGAACATTCTCACTGTGCCTTGGTATCTCTCCCAGCTCCTGCTCTCTCTAAATACTTGAGATGTGCTCTGCTGAGCCGTGCTCAGGACCGTGTGGAGCACAAGGGATCAAAGTTGTCTCGTGTCTGCGCAGTGCCTGCTGCAGTGCGTCTCAAACCTTCACTGGTGATTTGCACACTGCCTTGTTGTTCTTTCCATCTCTGCTGAAAAACTCTGTTCCCGTCCATTTGGTATTAAGCACAAATACTAAAGAACAGCCCATGTTTTGTTTCTTTATTTATTTGGAGCATCTTTAGCTTGAAGATTGCAATTATCCCTAAGAACAGAGTGCAGCATTTACACGGAACACCATAATATGTTTATTTTGAAGTAGTTTGCCAAGATCGACCCATCATTAAATGTCAAATGTCCTTGGAGGGAGACAGATACGGGGAAAGAGGCAGAGATGTAGAGGCACATAATAAAGCAGGGAAACTTGTATTTTCAGTTCCTTGTTTTAAAAAGTGAACTTCGATTCAGGAAATCCTAGGGACTACACCACTGTTGTTCTCAGAACTGTTTTTATTCAGCACAGCAGTTCCACAATTATTTGGCTCATCTCTTCTGGGTTCAGATCTGATCAGTGCAACTCTAGTGCAGATGCCCACCTCAGCCTTAGACTGCAGCTCAACCTCATGACTCATTATTCCTTCCTGGCAGCCTGGGGACGGCCTGGCACCCTCCTGGGGACCGGCAGCTGCCCTGCCATTAAGGCCACGTTGCCGCACACCTTCTGCAGCCTCTGTACAGGAACAGATGCTTTGCCACAGACAGTTGACAATGATGCAAAGACACTTAAAAGTACTTGCTAGGAGCATCTGAATCTACTTGTGATTCGTGAATGATTGAATAAATCACAGTGATCAATTGCCACATGACCAGTCACCATCAGTTTACTTATATAGCATTCTTCAAACAGAACAGAGGAGCTCAATCCATCTAATAGAAGTCTGGATTCACTACATCTTAATTTGATTTACTTTTGGCATAGCATTTAAACAGTAGCAATATCTGTAACCTTGTGCTCCCCAATAAGGCTTCATTAAAAACTTACAGCCAGATCGAATCCACAGTTAGCATACAAAGTCTTATCTTTAGGTTCCTGCTTCAATGCCTTTGAGAACATGCTTAATTTAATCTGAACAAAGACTCTGCCATCCTAAGCCTCCAGTCTGATTTTCCAATCTAGAATATCTTTGTTATTAAATTTGGTGCAAGCCATGGTGCATACAATGGGCAGAGCAAATTATTTTAAAGCACTCTTCAAGGAAAATTCTACTGCTTGTTAGACATCATTTATGTCTATGGGACATGAGATGTCACTTTAGATTTTTTTTAAATGCCATATAAAAATGCAGTATTAGTCTAAACATAAAATTAGTTTAAAGCTAGCTGTGAAAAACAGTGAGCTTTAAAGTAATATGTATTTTTTTAACCATTTTGGAATGAATGTATTTTGTGAATTGTTTGTTAACCGTGATTAATAATCTTTTCAAACTATCTTAATTCCTCTAGAAGGACCTCCTCGGTGGATGCTTCTGCTTCTTCATTTGCATCAAATACTGTCAGCTGCTTTTGGCTATACTTTAAGCTAGGATGGTGGCGGGGTCTGATTTGCAGTTATCATTTTGGATGGTCATCTTTTTTCACTATAGCCAGTAAACCAGCTGTCATTAAAAGCCCCGCGCTGCCTAATCTCTGCAGCCTGCTAGCAGGGCTTGTGTGTGCTACAAGTAGCCCTTCTGTCAGGGCACAGCAGATAAATACTGAGTAGCTTTGTAACTTTGTTGTTTAATAACATAATTTACTGAAGGAACAGATTAAAGGAGGTTAGGTGGGGATAGTCATGGAGAAATCTGTGTGGAAAGCAGAGGAAATCGGTGTGAAGCCCATAGGCATCTCTTAAGGCACCCATAGTCGCTTCCTGCTCTCATTGCTCTGCCAGTTTGGGTCTGGCTGTATCCCAGTGCAGCTTTTTGCTCCAAGCCAAAATGGAGATTCTCAGCGTATCATTATCTCTGTAATGCAGAAGAGCAACCAAAATACAAAGAGATTATTACTAGGCACAAGATCACTCAGGATCACACCACAAAGTCAGGCATTAAACCATGTCTCCCCAGCTATAATACTTAGAAAAGTGATCCGTCACAAATGGAGCATAGCGGAGCGAAGGCCACGATCTGGAATTCATTTATTGATGAGATAAAGCAGGTTCTCCTCCAGCTGTTTCCAGCATTGGCCAACTTTGCCTTAGGTTGACGTGTCGCCACAACTGTTGTATCCGTCTTCTGGAATATTTCAAAGAGTTTATACTGTACCTAAATCAAAGTTGCTTTGTGTGAGGGACTGCGTGGGGCATTGAGGAGAGCTGTGTGAGACAGAAGGGCGCTGAAGACCCAGGTTTGAAATGTAGGTATGTAACGAGGGGCTGATGTGCAAAGCACTGTTTTGTTTGCAGTGTTTGCTGTAGAAAAAGCCACGTGTGAACCGGCATCGGATAACTCTGTCGTGACCTTTAGTTGGCTCTGAGGGGTGGGATCCCTCAGTGAGGAAACCACGCGCTGGGGAAAGCCTTGCTTCAACAACACCCACCCCCAGCAGCTGAGGGGAGGTGGGACCCTTGGCGCGCAACGAGCAGGAGGCGGGCAGCGCCCCGTCACGTGACGCGGGGCACTTCCCTTTGGCGGAGGGGCGGAGCCTCCGCCGCCTCCTCAGCTTCGGCGCGCGACGTCCGTTAGGAGGCGCCCGGGGAGGGAGTTACGCACGGCCCTCCTCCGTCACGTGACGCTCCGGGGCGGGCGGCTGCCTCACGTGACCCGCCATGGAGGAGGCGGCAGAGAGGGCGCGCGGCCGCCTCCTCCCCGCGGCCCGCCCCGCCCCCCCCCGCCCTGTGCTCCGGAGGCGCTAGCGGCGCAGCCCGGGCTCCGCGGCGCCCCGCCGGCCGGGCCATGGACTGAGGGGCACCATGGGCGCCAAGGAGTCCCGCATCGGCTTCCTCAGCTACGACGAGGCCTTGCGAAGGGGTGAGGGCCGAGGGGAAGGCGGGGGGGCCCGGTTCTGTCAGCGCCCGGGGGCTGCCGGCGGCACCGGAGCGGAGCGGAGTGCGGCGCGGGTGGGGGTGGGGGCTGCGCCGTTCCGCGCCTCGGCCGCGCTCCCGCTCCCTGTGTTTATTTCTACCACCGGGCCCTGAGGAGCGCCCGTCCCCGCGCCCTCCGCCCTGGCGGCGCTGCCCACGCCCAGGCTCCGCCGGCACCGGCCGGGCCTCGTCGCTCCGCGGTCGCCCTGACGGTGGCACCGAGCGAGGCGCGCTGACAGGAGCCGCCCCGCGCCTGTTCCGCCGGGAGCACGCGCTGCGCCCCGCGGGGCCGCTCCGATCCGCTCCGCTCCGCGTGCTGTGCCGCCGTGCCGGGCTCCGGCGCTCCCGGAGGAGGAGCAACCCGTAAACATGGACACGCTGAACGCTCGCGGCTGCACGCTGACAGCTCTGCGCCGCTGTCCGAGGACAAAGACGGACGGAGATTCTCGACAGGAGGCGGTTTGCAGGGAGGTGGATTTCTTGGAATTGTCGGTCCGTGCGTGCGCGTGATGCCGTGCGGGCGATGCTGGCAGGTCACCTGTTTGATGTTTGCAGCGCTGATAAATTCCACCGGCTGAGCGGTACGGAGCTGCCCTGTTTGTGTCTGCTCGCACCTGAGGAGCGTATGGGTGATAGGGAAAGCTGGCAGGGAACAGCGAGCGTTAATTGAGGGAGAAGCAGAGTAACGCCAAATGGGATGGTTATTAGACGTTCATTAGATATTTCTCTTTTTTTAGTGGTGGAGCCACGGAGGGATGCCATGTCATATAGGAAATGGAGCAGCATATTCTAAATACCGTCAAGGAGAGGCAACAAATGCGGGATTCAAACTCCTTTTCATTACAGATTTCAGACAGAGCAGTCTTGAAGAATTTCAGTTCCAGTGAAAGTATCTGAAGCTCTTCCAAAGCACCTCTGTGTATATATAGCTCTGTATAATTGTACGTATTCTTAGAGGCACCGGAGTCGTAAATGTAGTGTGGTAGGAGTGTGAAGTTGAATATAGCAGGAAATGTTTGAAATAAACTGTGTGGAGGAAAATATGTTCATTTGGTCAAAGCTGAAAGCTCATAAATGAGAGAAGCTGAATGTCTGAAATTGTGAAGTTTAAATCAAACTTGTATACTGCTTCAAAATCTGGAGGCTATTCTGGAAACTTGGTCAGGAAAAGTTACTAAACTTAAAAGTAAGGTTAATTCTAAAGTTATTTAAAATTACTTCTTGCACAGTGGATGTAACTTTTCCCTTTAGTGTTATTCTGTCTATATGAATCTTTTAATGCTGGTTTTCTGTCAGAAAGCAGAAGGTTTCTTTCAGGCTTTCCAGTATGAATGGGGGTTTTGCTAAGTGGTTATGTTGCTTAACCAGTGAATCTCGGTGCGTGTAAAACAGGCTAAGTATCAAAACGCTGTTCATAAGAGAATAAAAGCCATGTACATTCACAGTCAGTTAATGTACCTTATCTAATGTTGTGTCTAGGCTATTAAATGTTGAGAAATTTTTATATTCTATTTGTACGTTATCGTAATTTCTCCTGGGGAGGAACCAGGAGTGAAGGTGAGGAGAGTTGCTGTAGTTAAACGCTCAGGGTATAAATAACCGTAGCTAAAATGTAACTTCTGTTCAAAGAGATGAAGATGTGAGGGCAGCGTTAATGGCCGCGTTTGCTCTGGAACATGAGATAGCACTGTGGTTCTTATGGTTTTTTTTATATCTTGCTCGTGGACATGGGCAGCTGACTGCCCTGCGGGTGATGTGGCTGGCGGGTGGCCCTGGTGGAGCTGTCTCGTGGCCCCCAGTGCAGCTGACACTGTGTTACAGTCTTCTTTCTCTCTTCTGCCATTTAAAGTCTTTGATTATGTAGCTTGGGAGTGAAAAGTAAGGGGTACTATTTTAGGCATCTCTTTTCTTGTTAGGAATATTGCTGAGGTACTGTCATCCTATTTACAGTAGCCAGAGGCACAGCTTTACCCATTGCTGTGGGAATGGTAGAGGTTTTGAACTTATACTTACTTTTGAGCGGAGCTCTTCCTGAACCTGGAGACTTTTGAGATTGGCTTCTTTGTAAGAAGGTGAAATTCTTGGGCAGGTCATTATAGGTGAAATGAAGTACTTTATTGCAAACTATGTATAAGGAAATGGGTTTTCTCATCAAACTGAGTTTGTAATGAGTAACGATACAAACGTGATTCTTGAGTTTGTTGCTTTTTTTCTGACCCCAAGAGATCTCCTGATTTGCTGGGGCTGCTGTGTGCTGCGTTCTGTTTAGAACACTTCAATGAGGATTCCCCAGGAAAGGGATGTCTGCATGATATTAATTGATGGCTGGTTTATTTCAGATTCCTAAGGAATCTGTGGAGGAATCAATGACTGTTAATGCACACTGCTTAAATAATGTTTAGAGTGTAAGAAAGACTCACAGAGCATAAATCTATCAAGGTACTTGAAAATTATGAGATGAGGCAATGATCAGAGAAACTTGGTCTCCTATTAAGATAGCAGGTCATGCTAACTGAGGCTATTTTCAGCTTATGTATGCTAGATATTCAGTCAGGTAACCACTTAAACCAAGGAAATGTCAATGAACAGTCATGTGTCTGTGCAATTTGTGCTGGGGAGGAAGGCTGGGTTTTTATTCTGCTGAAAAGTGGTACCATTGCTCTTCCACATGTGCTGGGATGGAAGAGGAGCTGCAGCAGCATCAGAGTGGCTAATGAGTATTGCCTTCAGAGAAAGTGGCTGCTGAAAGGTCTCTGGGGTCCCTTCCTACCAAATCAGGCTGTGGGTCTCTGATCTGGTTACTGCTCATTCGTGTCCTCAAGCTTACAGATCTAATAAGGCTGACAAAAGGATGATGGCAGACTGACTTGCATGTGTCAGTTCATTTCACCCTGATGACAAAATCCATGGGCTCAGCCCTTGAGCCCCAAGAGAACTACTTCTTTATTCTTTATTAATCCAGACTTGGAAATGAACTTCTTAAATCCCAGATGTGTTTGTAGGATCCTTACTGAGGCTGCCTGTGTTATTCAGGAAGGCTTGTGTCAGCCAGCGTCTGATGGCTTTGGGGCTCTGTCATGTGATGAAAGCAGGTATGAATGCATCGCTTCTCACTTCCTGTTTATAAATGTGCAGAGCTGCGAGTAGCTGCTCAAATTCTCAGAGCAGTAATTATTTCACAACTGTGGCATTTAGTTCTGATGCTTGTTTTGGGAGGATACCTCAGCAGCCTTAAGCTGGACATGTAATATTTGTGTAAATGAGTTCTTAAAGTTCCACAAATGGGTGGAAAAAGGCTGCTCTTAGAAGAGAGGTGTTTTTTTTTTAACCTGTAGTGCTGCTGCGAAGTTGCAGTGACTACTTTCTCTTTTACTTCGTGTTCCAAGATGAGAGAAGCGGTGGTTTTCAATCACTTCCTATTTACTGTTGGAACATTTGCATGGTGAACTTCAGTCAGCTAACGATCTCACCTTTCCTGAGATGCCCTTTGTTGCTCTTCAGAAGCATTTATGATATACCACTTGAAAAGTTCTAAAATAGAGAAAATTGTTGCCATCTGATTGAGCTTATGTGAATGCTGTGATTTTGAAGGAGCATGTCAGATGTGTGCACCTTTTGAGCAGGTCTTCAGTTAGCCTTAGCTGGTTCCTGAAACCAGCTCTGCCAGGCACAGCAGTGAGCTGGAGAGTGATGCTTGGGTGCAGGATGGACGCATGGGGGTAAGTCTGACAAAGCAGTGTTTAAGAGTGTGGGTGTTTCAGAAGCAGCAAATGGTTGAACACCTTACAGCAGAAAGCTCTCAAAACCTCTATATATGATTCAGTAAAAGTTGGGAGTTCTCTGGTTTCTCTCTTTAACAGATTAAATGTATCTTTTAAATAATAGTAGTCTCATAATATTAGGTGCATTGTTATCCTGTCAGTGTGTTACTAGAGGCTCAAATCAAAGCAGTCAGGAAAGCTGCCAAGTGAGCGTAAATAGATAATATCATTTCAGCCATGGAGGCTGGGAGCTAAGGGATAAGCTGAACAAATCCTCATTTTGAGTGTCGAACAACTTGGCATAAGCTACGAGTAAACTATCAGGCAGCTATTTACATAATATATTTTCTTATATTGATGCTGTAGATTTAAATGAAGAGCTGAAAACATTCTTGTGTTGTCCTAGAGAAGACATGCCTGTGTCTCATTGCTCATCCACCTTTTTGTTCTGCTTTCTCTTATGTTTTAATCAGTGAAATCAAAATATTCACGGCCAGCTCTTTCTAGTCAGTTTCTAGTTCCTACTTGTGTAACAGCAGGCTTGGATTGTTTATTTTTATTTATTTTATTTTTTAACTATACATACCCAGAGACATTGTTAAACTTTCATCCTTACAGATTTTCAAGACCTGTCTGGATAAAGCCCTCTGCAGTCTGCTCCGAGTTGTGTTGACTTGGCCTTCAGTGCAGGGCTGACCTAGGTGGCCTTCCGAGATGCTTTTGGACCTGATAGATGCTGTGAAATATTTCTGTTCATTTTCAGCTTGGGAAAGCCTTGTTTTTATGCAGTATAAGTTCAGGCTTCTAAGTCTACCTGACAATATCCTAGAGAGATGATAAAATAAGACAGAAATAGAAGCTGAGAAGCTTTTCAAAATGATGTGAAGCATCTCTAATGAAACGTGAAAGATCAAAAAAAAGAAAAAAAAAAAGGTGGGGGGAGGGAGGGGTTACTTGAGTCCTGCTGCACTTGACCCATAGCAGCGTTGGGCTGTCTGGCTGCTGGCACTGTGTGAGAAATCAGTAAAACAACCTTCTTTTCCTTTGTTATGCTTAAGTGGAAGTTGGTCTACTGTCTCATTTTGTAAAATAAGTATGGCATTCAGTTCTTTAGTACTCATAAAAAATGAAATCACCTTCAAAACCTGGGCCTGTGAAGGGAGGACAAGCTGTGTGAGAACAGAGAGCACAGCATTAGGAAGTGATGTGGTTGGGTGAGATGTGGTATGTCTAATTTTATAAATTAAAGTGTACAACTGCTACCTTATGGTAGAAACCATTATGATTTCTCTGTAATTAAGAAAGTCAGACATTACTACTGTCTGTCATTTTTAAATGATAACATATGTTCTGAAAGCTAGATGTGTATTTATTTTTGTTAGCTTGTGAATTCCCAAATTCGTTCTTAGTTAAGTTGGCATGTGAGGAGTGTCTAATGAGCGTGTCTAATGGGTGCTGTAACCTTGAGGTCTTATCTTAACATACCAGTTATTTTTCAAATAATCCTGCTTGCTTTTGTCCAAGAAGAAATTCAAGACACAGTGAACATACAGAAGGAAATGGAGGAGGTGTGGAACAAGTGTTGCATTTCCAAATACCGGAATTGTTTCTGTCTGCTGAGCAAGTTATTTCAAGGACTGTTGTAAGCCAGAGCTGTTCAGTTGTAGGCTTTTGTTTGTTGGTGGTTTTTTTGTTTGTTTTGAGGGCTCCCTGGGTTATTTAATGGTAGGCTGGTGGCTGATGAAGCTTTTCCCAGCAGGGAGCTGTGCACCCCGCAGCTGGGCAGGTGCTGTTAGGGACTGTTCTCTGCAGGACCTGCAGCACGGTGTTACTGCTGCTGACTGAGGGCTGGGAATGTGTCCAAGAGAGTTTGGTGTCATGCTACAGGATCCCTTACAGAATAAAGCACTTATGGACACCTCTGAAGTGAAGCTGTGTTCCTAGCGAGTGGAAGTGGTGTGAGTTTTTCTGCCTGTCCTTGACTGGTAGTTCTTTGCCCTTGTAACCAGCAGCACGTTGACTGTCAGCATTGTTACTGCACCCTGGGCAGCCAGCAGCACCAAGCTACATGCTAGTGACAGAAATACTTGAGTAACACGTGGGGCTCAGTGTGCAGTGGAGACTGCTTTGCAGCACGTGGTGTTTGTTTTGCACTGCCCCAGCTCTGGTGAGCTCCAGGTTGGTGCTGGCTGGTGGCTGGCTTGCACGAGGGATGTGTGGTGGGATGGGAAGTGTGATGAGCACATGTAACGCAAGACTGAAGGCTCTTCTTCATGCAGATTTTCAGAACTGCGTTTTGCAATCTATCCTTTCATAATAAAGCAGCCATATTCCTTATTTAGGCTCCTATATAGGAAAGAAAGTTTTGGAGGTTAATTCTAAATAAGGCTTTCAATTTTTAAGTACTTTTAAAACAAGTTACTTAATTTGTTATTGCTTGAAGCAGTTGTTTTTGTTTAAGTTATAGTTCATCTAGATTACTGTGAATATCCTTGTGATATTTGCAGTATTGAAGAACTGCAAAAAGCATCTTTAACATTTAATTTTCATATGAAAAGGTCATTTACATAATGAGACAATGAAGCCTTTGGGCAAAGATGAACGTAGAAGAAAAAATCCATTAATGTAGATTCTGCCTCCGAGTTTGAAAGGCTCTGATTCACAAAACTTTGAATACTATATTATTGCTAGTGCTTACTGAAGGAAAATACCCTGCTTGCCTGAGGAGTGGCAAAATCCTAATACGCGTTCTGTTTTAAGGGACATCTTGCCTTTGTTAGCAATGTCTGTTTCTATATAGCTTTGGTCTTTTCAGCTGAGCTGCGGAATAAGCCTTTGTTTTGTACATGATGAATCTTAACAATTTGGAGAAGTGGGTTTATCACTCACCCATGCTTACAACTGAGCGTGGTTGGCGAAAGCCTTGCTGTAGGAGATAGTGTTCACCTTCTAACTGCAGTTTTACTGAACTGATGGGAAGGCTGTGCTGGATTTCTGATTCTTAGCAGGTCTTCGTTTGGAACAAAATGTGTCTGCATACAATTTCTGTAGTGTTTCAACCATATCTGTTTACAACTGATGCAAGTCACAATCGTCTTCTGTGCAAGCAGCTAGGTCACTTATCACAGTGACAATAAAACCAGGAATCCTTCATTGTTTTAGTGTAATCCTGATAGGAAGCTGAGTTCTGTGAGGTAGAGGTGTGTGTTTGTTAGTTAAATAATCCAGTAGTTTTTAAAAATGACTTCCTTTAGAAAATCTGCTAACATTTGTAACGAGGCCTTTATTTACCTTAGAGGCAAAATGGGATAAGCCTGAGAAATGTTTGGACAGTTTATAATCAAAGCAGTTCACTGTGACCAGGGTTTATTTCCTATTGTATGCTTTATTTAATGTCAGTGGCCCATGTACTAAATTTGTTACCTCCCTGAATCACTGCTTGTCACCTTTTTGCTCTTTGATTACCTCTGATGCACTCGCAGATAGGTGGCATGGTGTATGGAGGGACAGGCAGCAGTCCATAGAGTTTTGAAATCCTCCTCCTTCGTGGCTGTCAGAGCACAGAGCACACAGCCCCTACCACGTGGAGGTTTGCACATGAGGCCAGCAGCCATTTGTACTTAGTGTGCTGTGTCTGGGGACAAACCAGCCTGCTCTTCTGGGCTGCTGCTTGTGAGCTGTGCAGGTGAAGTGGAAATTCATGTGTGGATTGAGATGGAACGTGGTTCAAACCATTCAGAGTTCCTGGGAGAAGGATGCTGTAGATGCTAACTAATCTTTGAAGCTCTTTCACTTAAAACGGTAGATGATAGCTGGCTTTTTGGAACTGTACAGGGGTAAAAAGAAACATGTAACTTGGCTCCCTATAAGTTTGAATATAAAACCTTAACCTTTTTTTAAGTTGTGAATAAATAACTTCAGTGGCTGTGCAACATCAGATCTTAGATTGTAGGAAGAGGGGAAGAAAAATTATTATGTGCTTTGCGGTCTTAGAGAAGGAACATTGGAAAGGAAGACTTGATGCTTGAAGAGTAATGTGGCAATTGTTCAGAGTCTGAATTGGATCCAGGAGCTCTAAGAGGTAATGCCACTGGGCCAAAATAAGATGTACTTGCATTCTACACAGAGATTTATTTCTCTAACTTTAAAAATAACACCCATTACAACCCCCTCACATGAGCTATGTTTGGTATTCATATTGCACTGATCTTTTTTTTTTCACGTGGTGTTTATCATCCACTCATACCATACAGGTATTTAGTATAGAACGTGCTCATATTTCCTTTGCCTTTTGAGTCATTATTCCTTATCTTAATGCACAGTGCTAATGGAAGTTCTCAGGCTTTGTCCTGCTGCAGGCATTTTTGGCCTCTTCAGTCACGAGCTGAAATACTCAAGCAGGTACTGTCACAGTAGAACTCTACAAATGGTCGTGAGACTGATTTAGTTGGATTTTGGCAATTATTTGAAATGATCGCTGTTAATTTGTTAGCTTGGGAAATTGTGATTTGAAAATATGAAACCTCAGATGGAGAAAGCTTGGAAGTTTGTGAGCAGAACAGGGAGCGCTGCGTGCTGTAAGTCTGTGTGGAAAGGCTGGGAGCAGTGAGCTAGCAATTAGAGCTTTAGTTCTGCAGATTTATATTTCTTCTAGAAATGAACTAGAATGTGGCATCATTAATCTATTTTGGGCCGAAGAAGTACTTCCTTTCAGACCGTGTCTCTAGTAGTTAGATGTCCTGAAACAAGAGCTTTTCTGCACTGGAAATTTCCTGCTCTTGAGAAGAACATTTTTACTGCATTTTATCTAACGTTGTGATACAGTTAAATACTGGGTTTTATCTTAGAAATTAGGGAAGTGAATTTGCACTTCATATAGCTGAAGCAGCACTGCTTTAAGAAAAATAATTGCTGGCAGTCAGTGTCATCAGTATCACCTGCACTGCGTTCTGTGGGGTGTTAATGAAGGGTGTCATCAGTGGAAAAGTAAAACGACTTCTTTATGGTCCCCTATTCTAAAATATTGCAGCTAATGACATGTTCCTTCTGTTCTTAAAGAATTACAATCAATCTTTTTGCCACTGACAAATTCTCCCCCTCTTTTTTATTTTTTGTTACCTGCAGCTCTATTGTCTTCTCATCATCTTGGTTAAAGAATGGCTGTGTAAGTGTCTTGTA
Organism: Cyrtonyx montezumae; assembly: GCF_038088225.1. Classification (NCBI taxonomy): domain Eukaryota; kingdom Metazoa; phylum Chordata; class Aves; order Galliformes; family Odontophoridae; genus Cyrtonyx; species Cyrtonyx montezumae. The sequence goes on from NW_027071881.1 coordinate 8,417,673, forward strand.
ATAATTAATCTTGTTCCCTAAATAATGAGTAAAAATTGCTCCATTCCAATTACTCAGTGAAGTCTTAGCTGTGTTAACACAAACTCAGCAGTCACAGTACACAACAGGAATTCAAGAATTACAGCGGCAGAATTTTGGTATTTAAAAAAAAGAAATTATTCAGTCTTTTTTCTTTTTTTTCCCTTCATACCTATTCTTTGGTTCATGGTGGCTCATCCAGGGGATAAAGCTTTTCTTTTCTAACCACAGAACAAATCAAAGGTATGGCATCTTGTGTGTGGAGAGCAGAAGAAGATTTAGTTATTACAATAGGATTTGCCAATTTTCTGTAACGTGAATACTTAGCATTTATGTGACGCTTTTAATCTTCAGAGAGCTTACTTCTCACAGTTACCATCCTCAAAAAGAATGCCATTAAGTATTATTAGCCTGTTTTATCCATCTGTAAAGTATCTCTATCAGGGCACACACTGTCACGTTGCTATTTGGATTATGTTTGCTTCAAGCAAAGCTAATCAGCGCAGGTTCTGTGACAGCCCTCCCCATAAGGCTGCGTGGATGGGAATTGCTACATAATAGCCCCAGCAGTGAAATAATCCTCCCACCATCTGAGCACTGAAATCTTATTGGCTATATTTTATATCCTCGAGAATTAAAGGAGCCTGGTCTTGTGTGCTGTCCAGTCCTACCCTGTAAGCTGCAGAAGAAAGCTGAAAGAACTTGAAAATTCAGAAATCCCCGCAGCTCATTAAAATAACTTTTACCGTACGTGCTCTTGCAAATTTAAGTTCATAGGTTCACAGGTACATGAGGTTGGAAAGGACCTACAGGATCATCTAGTCCAGCCATCCTCCTATCGCCATCCCTTGTAGCCCCACGCTGCTCCTTGCTGCGGTACAGTGACAAGAAGTCAGCAGAGGCACAGCAGAGAGTGACTCAAGGTTAGGGGAGCCCTCACAGGAGGCAGTCCTGCCTGGGGCACCCACGGCCCTGGGCAAAGCCATGGCTGGTTGCTCTGCTCTGGGATTTTTCCCAAACATTTTCCATGCACATTTTACCTCGATTTTTAACAATTGCTTTGATTCTTGACAACTTCATAACCACAGCCATTGAGTCACAATAAGGACTAATGAAAAAAGTAATAAAATTTCCATGTATAACTAGGATGAAGGTTCCTCAGGGAAATATTGAACAAGTGATTACAGGGAAGATAATTGTCTGGTTAGAGAATTATATGCCCTGCAAATTTGATATTGAACCTGTAAAATTGTCACTTAAAAATCAAAACATTACAACTATTAAAATCAGAGGTGGTATTCAGAACCCGAGATAGGTGAATTTGCTTGCTTCCTGAAGAATTATCAAGTCTATTTTAAAATTCAGTTTCGGTTATTTTTAGTGAAGAGTGAACACTGATGGATGCAAATTATTGCTGGCCTTGTGTACTTGTGATCTGCAGGGCAGATGCTTCTTCAGGCCCTGACGTAGTAAGCTGTCTCTTGTCCAGAAGTGACTGGATAAGTAGTGTGAATTCTGATTTCTTTTTTCTTAATAATTTTGTGTCCTGTTTGTTGAGTATTGTGGACATTTTGATGCTTAATAGTTCTGGGGGAAAAGCACCATCCCTGCTAGGTATTTTGTAAGCTACCTCACTCAATGAGCTCTGAGTGTATTTATGCTTCCTCTCAACAGAGCTTTTCCTCCTCTTTTTCTTTAAATGAAATATTTTAGACTTTTGATACATAAAGATCTTGTCCAGTTTTGGCACTGTTACTGCTGCTTATAGCAATGTAGGTGATGCTATGTGTGCTGCTCTGGGGCTGGTGGTGGAAGTAGAAGTTATCAACTCTCTGGATTGCTTTCAGCAGTCACTGCTGCCCCAGTAGGATGGTGGGGAAGAAAGCAGGTAGGATGTAGGTTCCACAGTTCATTACAGGGGCTTTTAATTGCCTCTCAGTTCATAGTGGCCATGGCAGACTACCTCAACCAACTCTGTTACACTGCTGGGAATCTGTCCTTTTCACAGATTAAAGCAGCTCCTTTGTACAGTGCTTTTACACTGTGTTTTAGATCCTTTATCAAACATCTGTCTGATGGAGACTGGAATTGATGTTCATTTTAGTGTTGAGACAATTAAGATAGGGAGAGGTTAAGTGTCTTTTGCCTGAATGTCTCAGGCAGTCTTAAAGAGCTGAATGCTATGCTTTTATTCCTCTCTCTTGGTACAACAACCCAATTTTTCATGCTTTAGAAGGCTGCATTTCATATCTTGTCCTGCATCATCACTGCATTTTATGTTATTTTGCTTGGATTTTGAAGATCAGGAGAAGAGGCATTGCAAAGGAAGGCGTTTGTGTCTGATCTCGACTTTTCTAATAAATGTGAAACAGAAATTTAATGTGCATGTACTGTGATCACTCTTTGCACAAGTTGTAGGCAAGGTATATAATAATTATGCTATATAAGCTATAATAAAACCATTAACCCTGACTAACCACTTCTTTTAACCTTTACATAAGCTTCCATCAAAATTAATATCCATTTCTTAGAATGCTTAACATTCACGTGTGATCTGTTGCACCTTAAGCAGCAGTGCTTACTCATAGACTTTGGTGTTACATCTTTTCATTGCATCTGCAAACCTTTAAACTTTGCAAGGGCGGTGGCGAGGTGCGTGAGCTGGGGAGGTAGGCTGCAGAGGGTGTTGCATGAGGTGCAAGCTGATTACTGGTGCTGAGCAGAGACAGTGGTACATGGCAGTGGTTTCCTTGACCTCAAGTGTTCCTGGTGTTGTTATATATTTAAATTTGTAGAATTTAGGCTGATTTTAACTGTTTTCATGTGCTCTTTGAGAGAACCGTGCTATTAGAAGTAATTTGTAAGAACCTTAGGGACTGATGAATCTAACATGGGAAAGTATGGTAGGGCAAGCACTTCTGCTAGTGAGGAATTAACCTCAAGTTAACTGTATTTTCTAGCTCTGCTTCCAGGCTGGGCAACAAATGAGCAAGAAGCTATAAGTCCATGGCTGGGCACTTAAATGTGCATAAGTCTGTACTGCAGGTACAGCTTTATTCTGAAAGGAAAGCTCCAGGATGAGAACTGCCTGATAGAGGCCTGGAGTGGAAGCAGCAGGAAGAAAGTGGGTGGCTTCCAGCATGGAGCTGTCTAATGATGTGGTTGGTTTTGGAAGGTGCTGTACATCCCTTGAGCTGGACTGCTGTTAGTTTAAAAAAAAAAAAAAGTAGAAATACTACAATTGTAAATCCATATCAACAGCATTAAGTTTAAATAACACTATTAAACTAAAAATAACCTTGGCAATTGGATGAACTGGAGGCTTGTTACAATTACTGTAAGTTGCCCTGACATTTTTAGCTGAGGTTGCAAGGTTTCATTTAAACTTTATTAAACAAACTGGAGCTCCAGTATTCCTTGGAGAGCTGGATGCAGCACTAATCTTCTGTTAAACTGTCTGCAGCGCTGCTGGAAGGCATCCAGCCAAGGTAGTGCTCAGGAGGTTTGCGCTGCCTAGTAAGGTTGCCTGGACAGAATGGCACAGCCTGCATTCTTTCTTTTGGTGGAAAAGACATCTTGCTTCAGGGATGTGATGTGGCAGCGGGCTGAGGCAGATACAATTTTAAGAATTAGAATTCAATATGTATCTATTGAAACTTGCTTTTATTATTTGGAATTGGATCCTTACAATAAGGAGAGCTTCTGTAGTCTTGAGATGTGTAGAAGTAGGCACGTGGTTCCAGTTAATAGCTGCACAGCTTTCTCTGCAATAAGATTGAGGTTATGCCACCTGTTACTGGTAGGAATGACAAGATGTGTTTTGCTGTGTTGGCTGTCATAAACTTATTTTGGGAAGTCTTACGTGTGCTGTTTTTCACAGGTTGTGAATGCAGCAGCAGTGTCTGCAAGCACAGTGTCTGTGTGTGTGTGTAGGGAAACCAGCGTGGGAATGACCTTTGTAGGTGTTGTAGAGACAAAAAAAAAAATCTCCAGTGAATCCAGTGAAGTGCTGTTCAAGGCTGCTGTGTGGAAACTGAGGGCAGTGTTTAACACTGACCTCTTAATAATATCTATTTTGCATAAACACCTCTGACCTCAGTTGGACTGCCTGTTCAGCATAGGATTTGTGCAATCGAGTGAGAAGCAGTGGCTTGTGGGCATGTGGGTGTGCTTGTTTTTATTACCATAATAAATGTATTGCTTCTGGGAATATTACTTTCCTAATTTAGGACTTGTTTCCTCTCATCACGTTCCACCTCTGTGTCAAATAATTGGAAATTTTTTGCTGGGGTTTTGGATTCAAACATTTTATGTCTTCCAGACTTAAACACTGATAATATCTTTTTCTTCTCTACTCATTTCAATAGTACTTTCATGTGCCTTGATCTAAATGTATAATGAATTCATATTTGTGAAGCTTTGCAGATGATTTGACATGGCCTGCTTCAGTCCCTTCAATGTGTCCTGGGGAAGGAAGGGAAGTGATTATCTTTTCTGTAATTCCATGACCTGTTTTGTAGTTTCTATATGCAAACAATAACATTAAGTCATCTCTAATGCTAGTAATTTACATTTGAAACATGACATGGACTGGCAGTATCATCTTATCAGCTACTAAATGTCATACTGAGTTCTTTCTGAAGGGGCGAGCAGTGCTGGTTGGCTTCTCCCTGCCCGTCCTGCTGGCAAGCCTGTCCCTTGGCAGGGTGCTGGGCACTGCTGTCTCAGGCAGTGACATTTCAACACTGTATGTGCCAGGTAGCAGCAATATCTCAACATTCTTTTCCCTTATAATTGGTATATGCTTATCTTATTAAAATAAGATGTGATGATAATAATTGGAGTATGTCTTCTGCCAAATTCGTATTTATTGGTAGCACCAGTGCTGTTTAGATCACATTTCAGGTGTATTTCTGACATCCTTGGGTCCTTTTCCTGGTTTAAAAACAAGTCCCTAGAATCTGTAATAACATTTGAAAAGAAACTTGACTCAATTTGTGCTCTTAAATGCAGCTCTGAAGTCACCGGGATACTTCAGTGCTGATGGGGTTTGAAATTCAGGAGGAATGTTTTGACAGGATTTGCTTTTCAAGGAGCGATTTTTTTTTTTGATGGATTAATTGAAATGTAGAAGCTATAAAGAGTGCTGGATGAAATTCTGAAGCGTTCTGTTTTATTTTGGCTGACAAAAAGCTTGACAAGCTTTTGGCCGTTGGAGTTGACTGGTGATAGCAAGGGAAGGAAAATGCCTTCCTATAAATACAGTGAAATAGCTGTCATGTACAGCATCAGTTCCTTGGTGCCTGGATGGTAAATAATTTTCTGCGGTATGTGGGATCTTGCATGGGATTGAGGACAGTGTGTGTTATGCTCTGCAGCTTGATTTTGACAACGTATTTGTTCTGTACATTGAGATATTTTACAAGCACTTGAGGCTGATGGGACTAAAGCAGTTCTTTGCCTTCCTCAGAGCTTCTTAACCGTGTTGTTAGAAAATTGCTTTATGCTTGTGAAATAGGAAAGCAGGGGCTGCTTTTGAGGACAATCATGTGCAAGTGTATAGGGAATCTCTTCAAACTTCTCTTGTGAAAAGTTTGGACAGGTTTCAGCTGGTAATCAGATTTTAACTACGCGGGAAAACCTTAGGTGAAGAGTTACTTTTAGTCCAAAGTAGCTTTGTTGTTAAATTCATGTTTTGCTCTACTGTCTTACACACCATTAAGTGTTGACCATGTGTTTTTCCTGCAGAAAAGTAGGCTGGTAATGAGATGAGGTTGTTTGAAGCATGCTGCTGGAGCTGCTCTCAATAACGCTCACTGCTGTTGGTTTACAGATCATCTCTCTGGCTTATGTGCAACATAAAATTGATCCACTTAATAATACCACTTAATTTTCCTTTTGCATGAGGATAATGGTACTTAATTAACAACAAACTTAAAATACATTATTGTAGTCAAAGAAAATGTAGGCAGCAAACTGTTGTATTTTGTATTCTCTAGGGTTAGACTATTGGGTCTCATCATCTACCACTGCCTGGGTAAAATATTGCATTTAATTTCTTCTAATCTTTTTATTTTATGGTAAACATAATGTGTACATGTTTTTGGGAGACCTTAAGCTGCTACATTTCTGTGACATTACTGACCAAATCTTTTTTTCTCCTGACTCATACAGTTACAGACATAGAGCTAAAGCGACTGAAAGATGCTTTTAAGAGAACTTGTGGACTCTCGTATTATATGACCCAGCAGTGCTTCATCAGGGAAGTTCTTGGTGATGGAGTCCCTCCAAAAGTTGCTGAGGTAATCTGCAAACTTCCCTGGGAGGTGTATGGTTGATAATGTATAGCTGTGTGTACACAAATGTGCCTATAGAGATATGCAGACAAATTTAATTTCTTTCCATTTTTCATGCAATACCAGCGTGTGTTCTGTATCTGAAGATAATGTAGGAATTATCGCCCTATTTATGCTCTTAGTGGATTTCTTGTTTGTTTGTTTTTCCTGGCTCTAAAGCAGCTTTATTAAGGCTTAAACTATAGTATTCAGCAGAGCTGTGCATTTTCTTTTAAAGTAATAGCTCCAATGTAATATAAAGGTAAATTACTTACATATGCAGTGTAGCCTTGAAGGCATCATTTGAAATCGGAATGATTAGAAGTAGAAAGGGTGGAATTCAAATCTCTGCCATAACACTGGGTCCAAATAGAGCACAAATTTAGTTCTAATAATTTATCCCCTCAAGCATTTGCAAATGCATTAAACTTTGGTAATAGCAGATGATGATCTGAACAACCTATTGGAGTTTAATGTGTTTGGGTAACTGTCTTTCAGTAGAATGAAATTGCAAGTTCTTCATGATGTTTTTGATGGAATGAGATCCTTCTATTCTGTGAGCCTCATTTAAACTCACTTGCCTTCAGACATCTTTCAATAGTCTTGAGCGTGTAGCAATGGAAGTGATAGCTTGATAGGTGGACAGGGAGAGCATCTCCCAAAGGTACCATGCAGAACGATATGGAGATAAGTGTCTTCAGGGAATCTGTCTGGTAATAACCTGAATTATGTCAGGTAATAACTTTGGTATGGAAGTGAACAAGATTTTGGAATTTCCTACTACACTGTTGCCCAGTGTTTCTGTGGAGGTGGTCTGGAACACCCATTGCAACTACTAGTCTGCTTTCCACTGCTATAAAGACAGCAGTGGTAGCTTTTTCCATACCTTGTTACATAAAAGGCAGTTAAGTAGTTAATAGAAAGTAGCTAGTCTGTGTTAGGTGTTTTCTTTGCTTCTGTTTGCTGCTACAGTGCTATGTGGCTTAGCCAGACCTACCCAGTGGCCTTGGCAAGCCCATGGCTGGTTTTGTTTGGTTACTCCCAGTTCTAGATGAATTTTTGACATGGAAACCACACCTGAGGTGGTATGAGCTAGCGACTCATTCACGGGGATCTGGTATTTAGTTGTTTTCCTCCACCCTTTGCGTGTGCTGTAAGATTAAGGACTCTGGCTACAGTAGTCACTGCTGTTGCTGGAGAGGCGAGAAGATTTTGGGTCCTGCAACTTGTTCCTCCGTTTAAAATGTGAACTTACTGTAGAATTCCAGCTCTTTGAGGCTGAAGTACTTGAGGAAACACAAATCTAACTTACTGCTGTGAATAGATGTTTCTGAAATTCATCTTTGAACCTCAGTTCATTTTTTGAGTAACTCAAAGGAGATACAAGCCAGCCTCTTTGGTTATGGAAGTCATTTAACATCCAGCGTTTTTGGGGGAATTTTCAGCTGCAGGTTTGAAGCCTCACTGCAGTCTTACTGCATGTATTTACAGCAGTTCGTATGCTCAGAAATCTCTGGAAAAGGTCAAATTACCAGTGTGGTGATTCTTAAGTACTTTCTTATGGAACTTAATAGAAACGATTAAGCTTCTAAGAGAGATGATTTTTTTTTATATTAATGACAAATAGTGATCAGCTGATCACGTCAAAAGTAATCTTTGAACAATTTAGGAAGATTGTGTTTTCTCTTAAGTCATTTTTCAGTATAAAGAAGAACTTTTTGGTATCAAAATGTGTTAGATTTTACTTTACTGGTCTAAAATTCAAGTTAAATTCTGGTCTATCAGATACTTAACTGATACAATGCCTTAGAGTGAATGTAGAAAATTTTGCTTGTCTTGTCTTGGATAAACTGTTTCCTGATGTGTATACCTGAATGAGTGAGATAGTAACAATATTCTTGTTTTGGGAGATGTGACACTCAGGTTTTGCAAAGGGATTTCAGTCTGTTAAGAATTGATTTTTCTCCTTAATGCACTTCATTGTAGTGGGCTTGTCAGGCTCCTCTGAAAGACACAACTGATGATAGATTGCACTTGATTACATAGAATGTCCTGCACAGTTATGGTTGGATATAGATGTTCTCTTGTAGCATTTGAAATGTGATTTGTGCAGTTATTTCGTAGCAGTTTCACAGTCAGCTTAATTCCAGCTGCTTATTCTTGCCTAGGGGTCAACTCTTTGAGTGAACTGGATTAGTGAAACCTGGTGACAAAAACGGTTATTTCAAGTCCAAATTTGTTCCCTGATTTCATTCACAGTCCCACTACATGAATGCTTGTTTTGGCATAGATATAGGAAGTGGGATGTGGGAGTTGTTGGGCAGGGAAAGGTGCTGGGTTAAACCAGTGATAAAGCTGCAGTGTTGAGAGGCAGAAGAGGAAAAGTACTAATTCTAATTGTACTTAAATGTAGTTGGTAATTCATTCATTTTATTTGTGGCTAAGGATTATTTCTGTATATTTTTTGTAAAATAAATTTAGTATTTACAGTGATGTGGTCAGTGGATGCATCCAGTAGCTTTGTGATCTCAGTTCTGTTTATGAGAGGTCCTAATACCTGTGGGTTTGGTCCAGTGGTTTTCAAATGGTTATCTCTGCTCTTCTGGAGGTTCAGAGAGTAGTGGCTGTCTGCAGTAACTCAGAAGCCCCTCTGAACTCTGCTACTGCTATTTGGCTAAGTTGTGACATAAAGAATATGCTTTTACTGGAGGAAATAATGAAAAAACAGTACATAACTTCATGTACACATCCTGTTTGTAATATTCATTTAGAATGTAATATAAAGCAAAGCAAATAGTATTTAATGTGTACATAATGCTTTTAATAATAAAGTTGAGCTCGGTTTCTTTATTTTGCCCTCTCTCTTTTTTTTTTAATATATCTTATTTAAACTAAAGGTCAGCACATAAATCTGCTATCCAAACTGTGATCAGTGACAAATCACTTTGTTCTGGCCTTTCACAGTAATAGTTCCCTTCAGCTACACTTAATACTTTCTCTTTCTGGTTAGATGCCCTGTGTGATACCTATGAGAAAATCATACTAAAAAATCATACTAAGTGCTGAAATAATTCTTCTATTTAAGAATAATGTGTAAGTTCTGACTGCATTATTTTCTAATACCTCAAGTAGATTTCTCTCTTGTAATACTGAAGAGGTACTGGTGCTTGTGGGGATATCTTAGTATTTAAAGGAGTGCAAGTTGGAAGAGCAGTACAACAACAGATACAAATGCTAATGTTAGCAGAATAGTGTACTAACTTGGAGTGGTCACTGTAGCACAAACAGTTAAAAACCTGGTTGTTTTTTTCCTGTCGTGTATCTACAAATCATTGATTTTTGATGGTTTACTGAAAGCACATCTCCACTGATTGGGTAATGAAGATTATATTGCTCCAACAACCTGTTGGTAGTTCTGAGGTTGTCATACCCCAGTCTGGAGGAGAGTCCACCTTTATTATTTGGATAAAGAAGAGTAGAGAAATGGTATCTGTGATTGAACGATAAGCTATCTTCTCTGCAGGATTGTAGCTTTTTTTATTTTTTATTTTTTAATCTTTCTGTTGAAGATAAAATATCCATCTATCACTAATTGAAAGACCTTCAAAAGGCAACTTTATAACTGAAATCTCTACAAAGGTGTATCAGAATTAATATGAAAAGTGGTTAGCTGACTGTGAGGTGATTAACTGAAAAAAACAAAAACCCACATGCAAAATAAAGCCCCACTGTAACTTCTTGCTTTCAACTCTCTTAATTTTGTGGTTTAATGTCTGCTTTATTCTCCTAGGTTATCTACTGTTCATTTGGAGGAATATCCAAAGGGCTGCACTTCAATAACTTGATAGTTGGATTAGTTCTACTCACTAGAGGCAAAGAGGAGGAGAAAGCAAAGTGTAAGTAATGCAACCTTTAAAAAAAATAATAACAGCAGTACAGTGTGTGTAGAATGTACTGTGTTCCTTTGTATTAGTGGGCAGTGGTAAAAGAAAAGGGAAATATTTCTCAATCTAAACCTTATTGAGCTGCACTGGAATTGAATCGACACAAGTTTTTAGTGCTGTAGTTGTATTGGTTTTGTCACTCTTAGCTATTTCTGAAACTGGTATTTGAAAAGTATAGCTGCAGTAGTTGCTTAAACAAACACTTTTTCTTCTTTCTCAGACATTTTCAGTCTCTTTTCTAATGAATCTGGGAGTTATGTGGTTCGTGATGAGATGGAGAAGATGCTGCATGTGGTTGATGGGAAAGTCCCAGAGTCTCTCAAGAAATGTTTCTCTGAGGTATTTCATACAAGTTTTTTCTATTGCATTAAAAAAGTGAATAGTGCATTGGGCAATAATAATTGGACTCCTAATAGAGGAGCTTAAATTTTGGATTACCTTATTACCTTACGTTGTATGGTACTGTGTTTAGGATAACTTTTGTGTGCTGTGAGGCTTGTGACCAGCACTGGCTGAGGCAAACTTGTTTAATCTGTCAAGGTGTATCATGTTGGATTTGTGGGCAGTGATTACATTCTTCATTCTTGACTGGAATCATAAATCATACGTATGCTGCAGTCCAGTTTTTGGAGCTGACCCACTTCAACATTTTCTATATTTATACCATGTTGATGGGAAATTGATGAATTATACCCTAAAAGTTAATTGCATACTGTCCAACAAATCTGGAAGTACTTTATGAATATCTTGCAGGCAGAGAAGTATCAATCTGATGTGATACTATTTTTCTGCTCAAGAAAATGCTCTATATTGATTATCTTTTAGAAGAAAAATAGTGTAATGACCCACTCAGCAGGATTTACTGACCTGTTAATCATACTAGGTCATTGCTGGAGAGCAAGAAAGTTTAATGTTCCTGTTGTGGGCCTTCCTTCCTGCCATATGGCAGATGAGTTTATGCTTTCCAGGGTGATGTTTATAGGTGCTCTTATTCTTTCTTTCAAAATTATTGTATGTGCTCATCTAGAAGTACGAACTCTGAAGTTTATCTCTTTTTGCTCATTTCTGTTTCTGAAATAAAGGAAATAAATGCAGCAATATCTGCATTGCTCTGGTTGCTTGAGTTCCACCATGGCTTATCTGTGATACATACGTGGTTCAAATGTTTGTTTGTTTTTCCCAAAGCTTTCCTTTCCATTGTCTTTCTTGTTGCTCCAATCAATTTGAATGACATGAAAGTGTCGTGAAACATAACATAGCCCTTCATCCATTTATGGAAAGCAGTGGAGGGAAAGAAGTAGCAGGAAAGCAGAATGGAAGAGGTAGTAAGAAAATGATGTTGTCTGATCCAAACTTCTGGATAATGTTTAAAAGGAGAGTAAGAAGGCAATTTGGTCTGCTCGTTATTTATAGAAGAGTGTAACACTAATATAGGAAGAGGAGGCATAGAAGATCAGTGTCTGGAATCTGAAATAATTCATTACAACAGGAATATGAAGCAAATAGTTCAGCAGCAATGGTGATTAACAGTTTTCTGCAGTTGGCAGTTGCTGTTAGTCCGTGGCCAAATGCAAGTTGTTGGGTTCCCTAGAAATGTAATTCAGTGATGTTTAATGGTCTGTGATATTAGGGAAGTTTAACCAGTCAATGTCTTCAAATGCTTTTTGGTTTGCAGACGCTTGTTATTTTCCCATAGTCATTAGAACCTCCAGATAACAAATTTGTATGATAGTAGGTTTGCTTTTATTTTCAGTATTTCTACATCGCCTACAAAACTAAGTCGTCTGATTACTATGGTTTCATGGCTGCATCTTGAAAACAGTTCAGCTAAATGTTTTAAACAACCTCTTGTCCATTTAAGGTCCATGGATCTATGGTTTTCATGTATTCCTGAACAGCCAATTCCATAAGATGTCCAGAAAGAGAAACTCGAGTTAGGAAATACTGGGAATGTCACAATTACATATATGCTACAAAGTGGTTTTTGGACAACAGAAGCATAAGTTTTGAATGCTGCTGCAGTGATTCTTCATACTATTAGTTATTCAGAACTCTAAACTTTCTTCTGTGTTAGGTGTATATGTACTTACACAGGTGTAACAGAATGCTTATGATTTTTTAGCATCAGCTATTCAGCACAAAAGAGCTTTTGTCTGTCACAATAAGCTCAAATTCATAAAAATAACTGCTGCTGTTCTGAGTTGTAAGAAACCATTTTTTGGCTAATCCCTATAAACTCAGGTTCAGAGTAAATGACTTTCCAAAGGCCATGTTGAGTAGGAGGCTGAAATGCAGAGAGAGCTGAGGAGTCTAATTTCCTTCTCTGCCTTATTTCAGGATGAAATGGGAAAGCAGGCATGGCTCCAAAAAAATAATCTTAGTGCTTATTTTTGTAGGAGATTATTGTTCTTACAGCTAGATGGTTCCTGTTTAATGAGGCTGAGAAAGGAGAGGAAAAAAAATCATGTTTTCTTGTTTTCTAATAGGGTGAAAAGGTAAACTATGAGAAGTTCAGGGTTTGGCTGTTGCACAACAAAGATGCTTTCACGTTTTCCCGTTGGCTGCTGTCTGGAGGTGTGTATGTGACACTCACTGATGATAGTGACACTCCTACCTTCTATCAAACCCTGGCTGGAGTCACACACTGTAAGTAAGAGATGGATGTTGTGCACATTTCTTAAAACTATTTCAGAGGTGAAAAACTGTAGCCTTGCTGCAGTTGTTCATTAAATCTTACTGCTCTGATTAGTTCTGTTCAGCAAACAGAACTTGTCTGCACTAACTTGTTCTCTGCTTTTTGTGCGGTGACATGTCAAACACTGTTATGGAAAAGGGCACCTTGAGTCATTATTTTTAAGGGAGAACAGCATTTAATAGCAGCATTTCCTATGGAAGATGCTTACTACAAGACAAAAAAACCGCACACAATTTCTCAACAAGTATATTGGTCTAGAGAGAGTTGACGTTAATGTAGGAGATGGTGTGTCATGAAACTGTTGAGAAAGTTTTGATGAGGATGTTTGCTTCAAAAATAAACATGCCCTCCTAATCTGTTTTCTACGGTAAAATAAGTAATAATCCTGATGTGTGAGGTAGTCAGAGAACTAAATGAAGTAAAGAGAAGCCCCCTCAGGATCTGCTTGTAGGAATGATCTCCAGAGAACAAATGCTTCCTTATGTCTATATTTTGATGTAAAAGAAGGAGCAGCTGTTTTTGTAGATGAAATGTAAAAACAAAAGGCTGGCAGATCAGATGTGATGTGCACGTATAATGTAAGCACACATTACAGTAAAGTGTCTAGGGGACTTGATATCCCTCAGGTAAAGGGTGTTTGCTATTGAGGTATCAGTGGCTTGAACAATCTGCTTGTGCTTTACGTGCTCAATTTCTTCTCTGGTGGAACCTGGCATTTTATTCCTTTAGTAGTTGAATTACATGTATAAAATTGCATGTGGTTTTTTCTTTTGGTTTTCAGTGTGAGCACTGCAATTATGTTTTGAACATCTAAAATGAAAATACATAATAGAATCAGAATTTATAGACAGGTAAATTTTTTGCATTACAAGAGAGACTGCAGTAGACATGGAGTCTTCAGAAAACCACTCCAAAGCCTGATAGGCAAGTTAGAGAAAGTGGTAAGCAAAGGACAAAAGGGAATAATTAAAAAACTTCTGAATTCTATAGACTGAATTCTATAGACTTTGTGGGTGCTTGGTGTTTTTATCTGGGAGATGTGCAAGCATTGTTGCTCCTTTATGCATTCTGGTTTGTATGGCTCTGTGATCTGTTGGAAAAGCGACCTCATCTTTAAAGCCTTGTTAAAAATGCAGAGTTTCAGATCTCTGCTGGGTGTTCCAACACTAACTGTATATTTTGGAGGAGAAAAAACAGCCCAAACCCTTGTATTAAGGGAAGAAAAAATAAAAATGTGTTGCTACACATGAGATGGGGCCACTGAGAAATGCAGTGTGTTGGGGCAGCTGGCACTGCTGTGCTTCACCAGCAGCTTACTTGAAGCTCTTGGATGCTTCTAATGAAGATAGAAGTGAACAAGAAGTTAAGTTCTCCTTTGTCAGGATTAAAAAGCTGAAATAAAAAGAAATATTTTTCAGTGTTTGAAGTGATTATTGAGTCTTCAAGTATGCAGCAAATCTAGGATCAAGGTCTTCATTTTGTTTAGGAGAATATGCTTACAATCAGTACTGAATTGGTAAAACATTTCAAGCTGTAGTGTCTGCAGGTTCAGTGTACTTGACCTCGACTGGAAAGCTTATGTTACAGGCTGTGTTTGGACTGCTAGATAAAATTAGATTGTCTTAGTACTTTTGTTATCTTACAACAAATGTTAACAGAAAAACCAATGTGTTTGCGCTGTGCTAAGCTTGGCTGCAGCTTGGTATCATTCAGAGGGCAGATGTGGAAAACTGAGGGCACTTGGAGATAGTGGGAAGACAAACTGGTGAACTGCCCACCCCTCCCAAAGCCTGGACAGATGCTTCTCATTGTGTCCAATAGTTTCCCATGGGACTTGAGGCAGTATAGGAATCTCACAACAGATGCAAAAGTAGGGATAATCTGAGTGCTTGTACACTTAGAAGTAATTGCAGTGAATGAGATATGAACACCTGGGACCTTGCATTTTTTTTTAAGTTCAGTATTTACAGTCTAGTTAAGTCGATCTAAAGAATGAGAAAGTAACCTCAACCTAGCTGAATGGGTAGAGCATAGGAGTTTCTTTTTTCTTTAGGCTTGTTTACAGCTCTTCTAATGAGGATAATAGTTGTCCTTTGGGAGAAAAAGGAACAGAAAGAATGTTGAATAAACCCAGACAAATGCTGTTTGCAGAACATACTGAGAGTGCAAGTTGAGAATTTCTACTCTCTGCTGAAAACTCAATAAGCTGTGTGGTGCAGTGTCAGTGTATCCCCACTGCTGGGGCTGTGTGCATTCTGTTAAACAACTGATGGGATGGGGAAAATTGGGGCAATAAAATAGGGAACATTATTAACATTGATTTAGAAACTGACAGTGAGCGTTGTACTGCAAGGCACCAGTGACTCCATTTACATTTGTTTAATGAGCCAGGCTGTCAGGGAAACAAAGGAATTCTAATTTTTCAGTTGTAAATAACATTTGTTTTGGAATGCAGATGACTTCAATTATTTTTCTCTACACATAATTAGAAATTAAACTTCAAAGATACAGGAAGTTACACACACTTGCTGCTTTTAATCAAATTTTGTTCCGTTTCACTTAAATCAAATATGTGAGTCACTTTGTTTAAAAGTTACCAAAATAACTTCAAGTTTTCTTGGTCCATTATTCCCCAGAAGTAGTTTAGTGGTTACACGTCTCCTCTGTGCAAGCAGTGATGAACTGGCACCCATTTGAATTGTCTCAGTTTTCCAGTGTGATCCCATACTTCTTAGTTTTGTTTATTTGATCATTGTATTGAATAGCACTGTAGTGGGACATGTAAATCAAAGATAATCCTGTCAGGGACTACTACTAATTCTAAATTTCTCTGCAGGAGAAAGTTTCCTGGAAATCATCGTATGTCCTTAATGATTACAAATTAAACACCTGATCTCTGGCTCACTAAAATCCAAACACAGTGATTCAGCAGCACAGCAGCTGTTTTCTGGTGCCCTGGCATGTGGGTGCTTGGTACTTGAGGGGCTCTGAGCCCATCCCACCTGCACAGTGGTGCTCCCTGCTGCTCATTTTAGCACATAGATGCAGAAGGGTTGAGGTCTTATGGCTTGGCAGGACATAATTCTTCTGATGCAGCATGAGTGGTGTTGCCTTTTTGCAGCTGTGTCTGTTTGGTGTATCCCATTGTCCCGTGCTGGATTTACATACTCAGGTTTTCTGTCCTTTTCCATGAGGAGATTCGCCTCACTGATCAGAGGTAGCATACTGACAAGCCGTGTAATTTGTCCTTCATTGTCATCCTATTCTTGTGTCACTCAGTTTGTACGGACATTTTAGTACTCTTCTGAGGGGACTGTCTTCTGTTGTCAGAAAAATTCATCAAAGCCCTCCTGCTTTTCTGATGGCTCTCACAGAGATTCAGTACAACAGTGTTTAATCAGGGTAATGACTATATTTTAGAACATAGCTATTGCTAACCTAACATAAGAAATGAGAGAAGCCCTGGATAACTAGATGGCATGATTGAAAAGCGAGAGTGAGCTTTTGAAACTAAAGTTGAAACCGAGTGCTGTGGAAGTAACCTCTTCTGTCAGAGAATTGCATGATGCACATGTAAATCTGTGCAGCACAGCGGGGCGATCACTTCACGTGGGCTGCTGGGATGTGTTTTTCTACCTCTCCAGTTTGCCATACCCCCCCTTGAAATACCATCTCTTAACGATGCATGGAAGGCTCCTGTGTAAGATGGTTCTGAAAATTCAGGTTTTGTTAAAGGTGCTTTTAGGAATACATTCTGTTCTCTACTGTTTTTTTGGGTATGTGATTATGTGAGCTTTGAGGCAAGGTGTCATGCTTTATGCCTCTGCAATGTGTGCTCAAATCCTTAAGGCAATGATATGTACTATATTCTGCTGGGTGAGTGTGTGGTTGGTAGCATCTGATGCACTGTAGCATCTTGGTTGAAGCTGTAGTATTCCCTTCTTTGTGTGTCCTCTAATCACAAATTAAAATATATATATACTAATTAAAGAAGCAAGGGGGGGGGGGAAGGAGGGTCAAAAAAAAAAAAAAGGTATTCCAGCAGAGCAGGCCAATAAGAAAAAGCCTCAGTGTCTCTTAAGCTGCATCTTGCCACTTTGTTATCCTCTTAGTTCCCAGGTTATTTTATGTCCTGCAAAGCAGCTCTCTGTGCCCCTGTTCCCAGAGTCTTCCACATGTTAATTTGAAAGTGGTGAGTACCCATGTTCAGGCAGGAGGCTGCCTGTGTTCACCACGCAGCCCCAGGCTCTGGCCAGGCTGGTGGCAAAGGGCAGTGCTGTGCCTGGGGACTGGGCTTTGCCTGCAGCCTGTCATGGTGAGCAGAGGAACGAGCAGAGTTTCAGGTAAAATGTTGAGAATATGGTATGCTTCTGCTGCTGTGAGCCAGAGAGGATTGTGCCATTAGGTAGGTAAAAATTAAATCGTTCATGGAATGTATTCAAATATATAGTTCATTCTGATGCTGTAAAGTATTGTAGTGAAAACTTAAATTTTTTTATTCCTAAGAATATTCACGACTTTGCTACCTGTATAATATTTAGGGAGTACGTTTCATGGTAATGGAATTAAAATGAAGAGTGCTTTATTTCTTTTCTTCTTAGTGTTGCTGACGTTGCAGCCTATCAATCGCAGAGTGGTGGCTGGTTTTAAATTAGCTTGTTTTGAGTAGGTGTGCAGTTCTTGCTGAAAAGCACTTGTTTACCTGTTCTTCCTTGGCTGTATGAAGACTCCAGTTAGATGTGTGCTTGCCCTTGTCTCATCCTTCCAGTCATGCTTGTCTGACAGCATCTTAGAGAACAGGACTAGAAGCTCTATTCTTGATCCTGCAGATATGAAAGTTTTTCATGTTTTAACAGATGAACAGCAAGAGGGAGATGAAACATCAGTTCACCATCACATGGTCACTTATGCTTAAATTTCACAGGTGCCTAATATGTGTTACCTTGAATAATAACACGTTTGATTGACAAAAATGAATGTTTGCTTAAAAAGCAATTCTGTTCTTATGTTTTGGAATATATTGTATTTATAAGATTAAGTAAGCATTTAAATCTTGACCCACTAAATGAAGGTCTACTTCGCACCTCCTGGTTTGGGCAGGCATTAGAAACACAAGTTTATGCTTTGGAAAGTTAAAATACTTTATGTAAAGCCACTTAAGGGGAAGAGCATTTTTTCATACCCATCAGTATAAGTTCATACACATTAGGATGGTAAGTAGTCTTTTATCATGCTTCATTTAAACTTCAGGATCAAATACGATTGTATGTATATACCCTAAGTGGCACAGGATTGCTCTTGGTTAAGGTGTAATGAGGAATGTGTGGTATGTATGCTGAGATTAATTTGTGACATTATGTGCAAAAAAAACACTGAAGAAATTACCTAACAGCTGGCTTCTCATCTTCAGACTTAAATGTTTACACATGCTATAATCCAGGAAGTCTCTGTGTTTTATGCAAGTGAGATTGGCCTACAATTTCTTGCTATTGAGAGAGAAAAATATTCTTTTGTTACATTTTTACTTCCAGTCTGAGTCATGTAAGTCTGTTCAGTGCAAAGAAATGCTCCTTACTCCTGTCAGTCTTACTTTCTAAAGTGTTTGGCTGCCTGGTTTAAAGCCATTCTCCTGTCCCTATCATTTCCCCCCCCCCCCAGTACAGTTCCTCCTGGCTGTCCTCCCCCTCAGGTTCTACCCTTCCTAGCAGTTCTGTGAATCTCTCCTTGTATTTAAGATTCTGTAAGTTGCTTTCACTTTTCATTTGTTATTTTAATTTTTGATTATTTCTCTTCTCAAAACTCCACAAATAAACTTTTTTGCACCTCCTGGAGAATGCTGATGCTGCAGTCCTAATATGGTACCTGCAGACTCTTTCAGTGTGGTAGCACACTGATCCCTGCAGAGGCAGTGAGATTGAGGGAAAGTGTGTTTTATCTGGCAGACTCTTTCTCACCTGTTGCTGTATTGACCGGTGTGAGACAGGAGTGTCACTGAGTCAGCACAGCACCGCCGTGTTTTGTGGCATGTACCAGCTGCCTTCCATCCCACCTGGCTGTTCTGCTTAGGCCCATGGAACTGTCTGCATCTGTGGCACATCTTAAGCATCTGTGATATTTCTATATGCTGATCTTCAAAGAAATAACTGTCCTGTTACTCCTTGAATTCTAGTAGAATTGTATTCCTTTATATGCGTAGATTAGTGTTTCCATATGTATTCCAACACAACCTAAAGTCAGCAGATGTCCATCCAGATGAGGGAACTGATCCAGCTGGAAAGGAGGAGGAGAGAAAAAACAAATCAGTTTTTTCTGCAGGATCAGTTCTATCATTTCACCATGTAAGAGCACAATAGCTGATAGTGGTGCAAGTGAGAGTTCTGCAGCGTGTGCCTGCACTAAGCAGAAGGTATGTTTTCCTGGTTCAGCCTGTAGTTACGTTTGAAGAACACGATGCTCAAACTGCAGCTTTTGTGTGAATGTTCTGCATGTCGGTGTCTCATTGTTTTGTGCCTGTGTTGTATAGAGGAGGAAGGCTTATTTTCACTGATATTGCTTTTCTAGTTGCTGCCTAAAAGTACAGCGAGATGTAAACCCTTCCTGCTCCTCAAGCCTGACTTCAGATGTTAATCTTTTATTAACAATTTCCAAACTTTCTTCTGATGAGTGTATGATGTTGCATAATGATGTGTGATGCATAATGCCCCCTGCCTGTTGGGTAGCTGCAGTTAGATCATGCTCATATTACCTAAGCTAGTATTTGAAATAAATTATTGCTATAAGTGACATAAATAGGAAAAATCAATACAATTTTAACTTGATGTGTGACTTTTTTGGTCTTTTCTTAAGCTTTACAGGATTATTATTGTTTCTGTAGACTAAACCAGGCCAAATAGCTCAAGTTAAACCTATTAGAAAGCTGGCATGGATTTAAAAGCTCAGAACCATCTGGGAATGGGATCACACGTAGTGGTTCTTAATATAGACAGCTTTGTCATTACATATCTATTAGAGAACCAATTAATTTGCGCTGACCTGAAGCAGTGTTGTGACACACTTGCATATGTAAAAAGGTTAGAAGTATTGTTGAGCAGAAACTTAATATCATATATATATATACATATATATATTTTCAGGAGTAAAACTACAGCTGACCTGTAAAACTTGAAGAAATTAGTCTTTGTATATGTCTTGAAAGAAAACTCAACTTTTCCCTCTGCCTATTTTTATTCACCATTCCCTAATGCCTTTTTACTCACTTTTTTTCCCTTTGTTTACATCAGATTGTGAGTTCCCTGGTATAAAGTCTCTTTTGAGTTCATGTAATCCCTCTGCCCTGTTGTCCAGGTTTCTAGGTGTGTCTCTAGTAAAAACAACAAAATAAAATGAAATGCTCAAGTAGTGTGTAAATGTCACATCGAAATTCAGCCTTGCTGATGTGTAAGTAGGCCCCAACTTTCATATAGGGATTTTTCAGGAGCACCCAAGTACTACATTTTTTTCCTCCTCCCATGACGTTTGTGGTTGCTTTTTTTAATGCTGCTTTACATCCATTGTAGTGAATTTAAATATTTGCTAACTTTGAAAGATGGTATTGCCATATATTCTACCTGGTCCATCCATTGAGAACATATGAAAATGAAGAGATTGCTGGAGCCTTTTGTAGCAAGCTAATTTCTGCACTTCTAAACACTCACTGCTTGTTGATCTCACACTCCTTGACGTTAAATAGTTAAAATTATTCTTCAGGTAAACCAAATAATTACAGATCTTTTATTCTATGGCTTCTATCTTTACCATTTATATGCATGAATCAAACAGGAGAAAAAAATAGCACTGTTTTCTTTGTGACAAAAGAGCACTAGATGTGGTTACTGCACATTTCTAACATGGTCCAGATTGTTACTGAAACTCCTTTTATTTGTGTTGGTTATACAGTGGAAGAATCTGACATCATTGATCTTGAGAAACGATACTGGCTGCTAAAAGCTCAATCGAGAACTGGACGCTTTGACTTAGAAACGTTTGCCCCCTTGGTTTCCCCTCCTATTCATCCATCTCTGAGTGAAGGTATGGAGCTTTGACAGAGCACACGAGGAAGCGGTGGTGGGGCTCTGGTGGTCTCCTGAAGTACAAATTTTTGAGCTTCATAAATGGGATTGTGGGTTGTTGTTTTTAATATTTTAAGCTTAAATTCATTTCACTGACTTGTGAATGTTGGAAATAAGAAATGATGCTGAAGAATCTGCGTTTGTTGTGAAACGTAGAATGACAAAGGGAAACAATACTTATTACCCTTACTGAAAATCAGTTCAAATGACAAATGTTTGTATTTGTCCTTGCAATGTGAACTGTTATAATTCACGTAGGTGCTGCTGTCAGCTGTTTCAGTCAGGTGCTGTAACAGATGCTTTGTGGTTTGCAGGTTTGTTTAATGCCTTTGATGAAAACCGAGACAATCACATAGATTTTAAAGAAATTTCCTGTGGGCTCTCAGCATGTTGCAGGGGACCCTTGGCAGAAAGACAGAAGTGTAAGTATGTGAAATATTAACTCTTAATTTTAGAGAACTACTTCAGTTTGAGCAAGTAAGCTTACTTGTTTTCACCTTAGAAATTTCTTCCACTTCAGTGTGTTCAGCAGTTAAAAAATAAGATGAAGTTTTAAGTAGGAAAACCTCCCTTTATAAAGCATGATGAAACTGAGTTCTGTGTACTTTCATAGCTGAATAGTGTGTTTTATCCTGTTTGCTGTTCAGCTTTCAGCTGGCTCCTAGTCTGCAAGGGTTGTTCTTCTGCTTTGGGGACAACCTTCCTTCCATACTTCTCCAAAGTCATATTGCTGGAACTTAAAGGCATTTATTGGGAATTTCTGAATGCACATGTGTTCCCTGCTAAGTCACATCAGAAAGCACAGCACAAAATTGCAGGAATCTAGATTACAGTTTATTAAACACAGCTGCTCCATTTCCTCACTACCACATGCATCCTGCCTCATCAAAACTGTCAGCACTATATCATGTTCTTGTGACTCTGCAGACTTCCATTCTGAAAGAGAAAAAAAAAAGTTGTTGAGTGGTTCTAATGCACAAAAGTAATTTCCTTTTTTTCCTTCAGTTTGCTTCAAGGTTTTTGACATTGACAGGGATGGTGTGCTGTCTCGCATGGAACTTGAAGAAATGGTGGTTGCACTTTTAGAGGTCTGGAAAGATAATCGTACTGATAAAATACCTGTAAGTTGTATGTATGTATTTTCTTAGTTGCTTGCTTCTGTTTCCTAAAATTGCCTTTCAAAACTAGGAATAATCTTGCTTCACATGTGAATATTGTTTGATCACTGTTTCAGTGAAATAAAGCAACCCTTAAACTCTCTTAACTGTGAACTGTCGATAATTAAACTTTGCTCTGCTGTTAACCAATGTACTGGTATTTGTAATGTATGCTGTTTTGTATGAAGGAGCCTTAGGTACAAAAGTACAATTGCTTGGAAGCACTCAGTCGTGAACTACGTAGTGGTATCGTCAACTGATAGTTAATAATTTTTATTCTGAACACATACTGCTCTAGAGGGTGCATTAAGAATTTAAATGTTTTCTAATCCTTTTGTGTGCCAAGGAGTTGGACATGGATTTGGCTGAAATTGTAGAAGACATTTTGAATGTGCATGACAACACGAAGGTAGGAATTTGCTATTTTCAGTTTATGTATGAAGAAATTAATAAATGAAAAAAATCACGTGTTTTCCTTAAAGCAGAGATGTTTCAATAAAAGAATCTTATAAAATGTCAGTTTTTCCATTAAACTTTTCACGTTGTTTTGTTATAAAGTAATGTTTGAATTTTATAAACCGTTATATACAAAACTAAACCAGAAACACATAACCAAATAAAATTAATTTGAAGCATACGCTGCTTTATAAGGCTTAATTAGGCATAATTAATACTGCTTTTAAATCTGGTCTGTTTTTTCTGAATGCTGTTTGTTTCTTTCATGATTAAATGATCTTGAGGAGAGAGAGGTGGTGCAGTGGTGTACTTCACCTTTTCTGCTCTGGAAAAAGATTTGTGATTCTTCTGTAGTGCAACAGAACTGCATTGATTCAATAGTAACTTTGGTGTTATTACAAACTGAAATGCTTGCAAGTAGCATTATATGTAATCAGTGAATCCATATACCACACTATTACTGTTTGAGAGCTAAGTGTGAAACCGTGGAGGCCTCTGTCATGGCAGAACAACAGATCTTACTAGTTTGTACTGTGCTTTGTAGTTCATTATGAGTAAGTATGTTCTCGCTTTTTGAAATGGGCACCATTATCTGCAAACAATATTGTGACAGTTGTTTCCATTGTTTCATTCTTTCCTTTGCAAACTGTAAGAGGAAGTGCAAATTATGAATAATGTAAGAAAAGCTATGAAGAACTCTTAGTTACTTGTTTGAATAGTTCTCTTACCTTCTTATACTTCTACAAAGTGGTAGACAAATATTTTATTAGCTCTATTACTGCTAAAACAGTAGGAAATCAGTAAGCTCCTTCTCATCAGTTGAGGCTTTTGTTTGCTCCTTTAATGAAGGGTTTATAATAGCAGCCCCATCTCCATAAAGAGTTAAAAAAAAAAAAAAGACTATGTCTTTGGAATATCTTTCTTTTGTGCATCATGGATGTAGTGCTGGGAAGAGCTGGTGATGCATTAATTACATAAATTACTTAACCTATTTTCATATGTTAGTTTTGGCCCCTGAACTTCAGAGCAAATGATCTGTAGGAAGAGGTGAACAAACTGCCAGTGCTCTGAAAGTAGCTGTGGGTTATACTTAAAAATCAGGATTGATCTTATCACTGAATAATTGAAAAGCAGAAAATATTCTGATATTGATCAACGTTATGCTAGTATAACTTTGCAAATGATTCAGAAATAATATGCTGCACTGTACGTTAAGATAATGAGGATTTGATCCAGAATTGTTTTTCCCAGCCTCTTCTGTAGAGGTGCCAAGCATCTGTGCATGCAGCTTATTTGGAAGATCACAAACGTCAAGTTGCTGTGTTTCCTGCACAGTGAAAGCTCTGACCAGCTGCGTACTGCCCCTGCTGCCTTCATGGTTTGGGAAAATATGCAGTCGAGCATAAGCTAATGTGGATTGTAAAGAGCAGGAGCAAAGGTTACATGCTATGTGTAATTTGACGTGTAACCTCCAAGCTTTTTGGTTCTCTGGGTTTCTTGTTATATTTGAACTGTTTTTTTATTTCATTGGATCATGTTTTATTGTGAATGGTAGATGGTAATTTTTCCTCGAACCTCTAGTTTTGTCGTGCCTTCTGTGACACACTTAATGAGCATTTTAACATAAGTATGTTAATAATCTGCTTCTTTTCCCTTTCTTCTTTTAACTAAGCTTGGACACCTCACTCTGGAGGACTACCAGATATGGAGTGTGAAGAGTGCCCTTGCTAATGAGTTTTTAAATCTACTTTTTCAGGTATGTTTAAGAGAAAGTTAAACTTGAAATGTGTGGTAATTTGCTCATCAGCTTTTTGCACAGCAGTGAGTTGCAGCACCTGCATTTGTGTCAGGATGCTTACACTTTTGCCTGTTGCAATAAGTTCTGCATTTTGCAGGTGTGCAATACCTTGATGGAATGATCCTCTAATTGATCATCATTCTTTTCAGTGTATGGAGATACCTAGGGTGTAATTTGTAAAAATGAATATAATATACTCTGTATAAAATGAAATTTTAAGTATATCAGCAGTTATGTTTTCCATTTGAAAAAGGCTTTGTTTTTGAATGGCTGTTCTTCCCCACCTTTGCCAAGTGACACAGGAAACGAGCAGAGGCACTGCTAAGTCTTTACATGCACTTTATGTTTTCTGTTACGACTGTCTGAGGATCCTTTCATTGCTCTTGTAATGGAGCGTCGTATCACTGTTGTGCTGCAGAAGCTGAGGATTAATTGTGCACTGAATTTGCTTTTAATTGAGCTTGAATTGGACTTTTAAAAATCCCTAGAAGAGTCATAATTTAGCAGTGACTTGCATTGTGCAGAAGATAAATCTGTGAGTATTCTCGTTCAGTGCAGTTTGTTCCTAACCTGTTTTCCATAGAACTTGATACTAAATAAAATAGTAATCTTAACAGAGCCTTAGAGATTTGTCCTAGTTTGGTATTCACTTCCAGCTCTGTGTGTATTTGTGCTCCTGGAGGGGTCTGAGTGAAGCAATGGACTTGGTTTTTACATTACCAGTGAAGGTCATCAGTTTCAGGGTTGAGCTGAATGAGGAAAACACGGGGTATTTTTAAAAGATTAATACTGAATAGCATACTGTAGATTCACTTTTTAACTCTGGACTACTTTTAAAATAGTGTTTGGAGCTATGCTTTTCCTAGAACTTTGAGTGAACTGAGTGAGAGTATTCTGTACATCAGATGTACAACTGAAAAGAATAAAACCAGAAAGTTCTGCAATCTTTTTCTGTTTTTTAGACTTTGCTTACGTCATAACCTTCTCAACAATGGTTGTTTTTATTTTCACAGTATCCAAAACGAAATATCTGACTGTAACTTAGTGCTAGTTTACTGTGTGCCCAGCTGTTAGTTTTGACAGTAGAATGAATGAACATCTAATACATTGCTCGTAATGACCATTAGTTGTTATGCATTTCATGTTGGAGGTCTCAGTGATAATACTTACCCTTCTGGCAGTTGAAACACTTCCATTTTAGATATTTTATTTCCCTTGATCACTTTATGACATGGGGCACCCTTGTTTCATGCTTCAAGTCCAAGAATGTGTTTACACAGGGCAAGGTCTGCTGTTGATTGGTCTGGGCTTGTATTTAGAGTGTCATGAGCTTCTGCATCTCATCTGCAGACAGGAGAGCTAAGTAGTCTGAATGGAGTGCTTTGGAAAGCTTTTTTTGGTTTGTTTGTAGCAGGGTGGTTTATGTGAAGAATCTGATACTAGCACAGTGTAACACATCTTAAAAGGAAACATTGGAGCCAGCTGTGTTGCGTGCGCCAGAAAATCTGTTGCTTCCCAGCAGCTAATGGCTTTTGTTTTATTCAGAATGTGAAATAGTCTCTCACACTGTAATATAAATTTAAATAAGATATCTCACCAGTCATTAGAAGGCTCCAGCTGAGATGCAAATTAGTAACCTCAAAAGAGATGTAAGGAAAAGGCTATCATGTTATGAGTAGCAACCAATTTGACAAATGTCTTAGAGACAAGACAGCTGACCCTCCTCCCTGCAGTGGAAACAAAGACTCCTGCAGAGTATTTCCCTGTGCTCCTTGCTGCACACCCTGTGACTGAGGACTGCTGGGACAGAGCCACTGGGGACTTGGTTGCTGCCAAGGCCAGGACACTTGGACTGGGGAGAAGGGAGTAAAGTAGGAGTAAAATCTGGGAGTGCTGTCCTGCACACACAGAGCGGTGGCTATCGAGGGATAGTGCCTTTTTTCTTCTGTACTGTTCTTTTGTTGTTATTGTTCTGTGTGCTGTTTTCTCTTTAAAAAGGAGAGACTAAAGAAGAAATTGTTAGAGAACAGCTTTGTTCAAATTTTCTGGTGTACTTGGTTATCTTAAAAGTGGGAGCAGGTGGAGAATATTGTAACTCTAAATATTTGTTGTTTAGTGATTTCTTTGATTGTAGGTAATCTTGCTACATAGATAAGAATTTTCAGAAAGTTCAATTGAAGTGTTTTTATTTCACTTACCTAGTGTTTGTTTGACATTGGTGCAATTCCTCTTAGAAATTAACTTTCTTTATCCAGGTATGTCATATAGTTTTGGGGCTGCGACCTGCCACTCCAGAAGAGGAAGGACAGATTATTAGGTACATGCTTTTCTCTAGTTCTAAATGTACTTCAAAGTCACCTTTTAATATGATCAAAAGAAGGATTGCAACTTCCCCTTTTCAGTTAATACTCTGTGCTGTTTGTTATTTGCAGAGGCTGGCTTGAAAGGGAAAGCAGATATGGCCTTCAGCCAGGGCACAACTGGTTTCTTATTGCAATGCCATGGTGGCACCAGTGGAAAGAATATGTCAAATATGTAAGTATAAGAGTAAAGTAAAATGAGTAAGTGATTTCTTTGTGTATGAGAATATGTTAATGATAAAGAACAGAGAGCAAGTGACTTCTCAACCACCAGTGCTTGAAATTAAGCATTTCCTGTCTGATAGTGGAAAATAATTGTTTCACTGAATCATTGTTACACAGTGAGCTTTTTATTCAGCTGTTACCTCTTTCAGTTTGCTTTCATCGTTCCTGATCATCAAAACACTTTTTGTAATGAAAACATACTCTCACAACCGTACTTCCCTGAAGTCTCTTGAATCACTTGATGATAAAAGTATGTGGTTTGGTTTTGACTTCATGGTGTTCTTTAAGTTCCTCCAACTAAAATATTCAAGATAAAGCATGTATGTGAATTTGATCTGCATGCTGAAGAAATCATGCTTAATACAGTTTAATTAAGATGGAGATAAATATCCTTTAAAGGAGACAACCAAGAATGCAGAATAAGGGAAATAAACTGTCAGAAGAAATTTATGTAGTTATAACTTGTCACATAAGTATTTGAATTTTCATAAATTCAGATAACAAAAATGGCTCAGAAAATTGCAATGCCTGCATTAACTAATGATGTAATTACAGTTATTCGTTCTGCACAATGAATTGGACAAATGATGACTTAAATGCCTGAAATACTAGGTAATTTGATCCTTGTCATAGTAAAAGTACTCAGATGGATGTGTAACGTCGTAGCTAATACCTCACAGAAGAGCAGAATGCCATTAGTCACTGTGTCTCTACTTCTTGAGCAAAGAGAATGCCCAAGTTCAGTGGAAGTCTATAAATTATTTCTGTCATTCCAATGCACGTTTCAGTCTCAATTTTATAAGCTTTATTTTTCCAGCTTTACTGCAGAGTTCAGGTGTTTGGCTGATCTGATGAAGTCTGAAGAAAGAATGTGTTTTGTTTTGTTCTTGGACATGCTGTCCTTGTTTCACCGTATGAAATTCTGAAGGGACAGATCTTCAAATAAATAATCTCTAAAGAGATTAATAATAATCTCTAAAGAGTCTGTAATTATAGCTGTCTAAAATGGCTGTCATATCTGGTTAGAGAAAACAGTTCTGATATTTCACAATGTTTGTTGTACAGAAGAATATTTTGTTAATTTAACTATTTTGGTGTGTTTTTCTCTTTTGCATCAATAGATGTAAGTTTCTTTTTCTCTGAAGCTCATTGCTGTATGTAAAAGTTCTCATAACTGAATTTTGGTGGTTGACTTGGCTATTATAAGTCTTTGATGCTGGCTTATAAATAACTTTTCCACTTGCCTATCAATTTTAGGATGCAAACCCTGTTGTGATAGAGCCTTCATCTGTCTTGAGTGGAGGTAAGAATTCACTCATAGCTGCTGCAGCCAATACTTCAGAACAGGGAGAAGACAAAATGGGAGGTCTTAATTACTTCAGTGCACCAGAAGAAAAGTTTTCAGATAATATTTCTACTGCATCAGAAGCCTCAGAGACTACTAGCAGCAGTAAGCATAACATCTTATTTCCTTGGAGGTTGAATATAGAAAAAGTTTTGAGAACCCTAGGTGCTGCATGGATTCCTCCAGACAAAAACATTCAAGTCTAGGTTGCAGTTGTATCAAGGAGAAAAAGTAAAACAAACAACAGAAATGATAATGCATATAAATTCAGTTTTGTATATAAGAATTTCAAGAATTTGACATTCAAACATAAGAAAATAAGCACAAATGCAAAGCATGTTTACCCATGTGAATCTAGTTAGGCTGTTTTCAAGGCAGTGCTTCTGTGTCTCAAGTGTAGTTTGCATATAGTCACTTGTTCACCTTTTCTGAGACCACTTATATATTTGCTACTACTATGAAATTTGGAAGAGTTGCATACTGAAGTTTGAAGAATAGAGAACTCCAATTATGTTTTAAAATATATACATAATATATAAAAATCAGTTTAATTGATCCATTATTGTTTTATGAAGTCACTAAATGAAATGGTGAGTGTGTTTTTCATGCTCTGCTACAGATGCTCTTTACCCAGGCACACCAGGAACAGACGTGTGTTTTGCTAGGCAGCATAACACTTCAGATAATAACAATCAGTGTTTCCTTGGAACCAATGGGAATGCTTTGCTCCAGCTCAATCCTCAGAAACCAGGAGCTATTGATAACCAACCCCTTGTAACACAAGAACCAGTGAAGGTAAAAATGTCTTCTGTCGCTTGAAAGCAAAACCAAAAAATAACAGTTTTCACCATACTTGTAGCTGTCAGAGTAGGTGACACAAAAGATGGCTTGTATAATGGGCAGTCTTCAGTGAAATATTTAGCAGTGAAACCTGAGTGTTAGTTATTGTTACGTTTACATACTATCTTACGATGAAAAACAGATGCTAATTGCAGATTAATATTTCAATAATTACAAAGTGTTCTGTGTTCGAGATAAAATGGTTGTGGCTGTGTGCCAGTTTTTGTGTTTGATTTGATGAAATCCCTTTTTGTTCATAAGGCTGCATCATTAACAATGGAGGGTGGAAGATTAAAGCGGTCGCCGCAGCTGGTTGAAGGGAAGGACTATGTAATGGTCCCAGAACCAGTTTGGAGAGCACTTTACCATTGGTATGGAGCAAACCTGTCCTTGCCCAGGCCGGTAAGTTGTGATAATTGAATGCTTAACTTGACGTAATCCATTAAATAATGTGTACAATCTACTGTGTCTGAGCTTTGCCATTTCCACTAAAATGTCCTATGGTCGGTTTCCACTTCATCTGAAAATTCATAGACTGAATGAAAAATTTTGAAGAGCAAGTTGGGGAAATAAACAGTCTCAGAAACAAATGTGGACATAAAAGCAGGAGATTTGTAGGACATACCTCAGAAAATATATTGCAACAGTGCACAAGTACTGCACAACTTATCATGATGGCAAAAACAAAGGTATAAAAGCTTTCTTGAAAGAGGAAAGAAACAACAAAACAACAAAGCTTGAACAACTGAAATTGACTTATTGTAACTATTAGTGATATTTTCTCTGTAAAGATGTAATATCCTTAATTAAAGATTCATTTTCTTACATGAGGGAATATTTGGTAGATCCCTGGTTGGTTTGTTTTTGTGAGTTATTGTTCTCATGTTCCAAAGGCACAACAAGCCTGCATCTCTGAAGGTGATGCAGCATAGAAGCCCTGAGATTGAAATGCAGTGGTTAAAGATACAAGGGATTTCTGCTTTGAGAGGGATTCCAGTACTCAGGCAGAAAGTAGCTTCTCTTGAACAGCTTACATAGATCTACAGTTTCTGATTTGATATTTTGTGCACCTGGCCAGGACTTGGCCAGATGTTTCTTAAGAAACTTCCCTTATTCCCAGCAGATTGTGTCTCAAGGCTTTTACACACAGTTTGGTAGCACAGACATTTTTCAGGTCTGCCTATATATAAAATTTTTTAATAAGTTGTGAAGCATTTTGTAGCCTGCTAAATGAATGTTTATATAACACAGGTCTCGTTTTTTTTTTTAATGTTTTGATTTCAAGCAGATTTGAAGCTGCCCTTTTTAAAAACAGTTTTGTGTTCAGTGATGGAAACGGGAGAGAATTTGCTATATGATTCTTTGAGGATTTGATCTGTTAGCTGTAGTACTGACAGTGATTTTTACAGTGAAGAAAACTGGCTTCTGTTACCCTCCTCCTACACGTTCTCCATAGAAACAAACACCTTTCATAATCCAGAAAAGGCCGTATCACTTTATTGCACCACAGACTAAGATCGTGAGATTTCTGTAATAATGCCAATAGAAGAGAGGCTTCCCTTCCAAATTGAAGAATTTAACTTTAGATATCCTGTCTGTAAAAATATAAGTAGTGTATGTATAAACCTCAGAATTGCAGTCCATGATTAACCAACTGCCATAAGGTTATTTATCTGAGCACTTGAGATGATGAGGACCCTTTGGGTGTGTGCCTCCCTATGGACAGACCCACGTCAGGAACTGTCCTGCTGCTGCTTTCCAGAAAATGTCAGCACCCTATTTTCTGTTGTAACCAAAGTTTAATACCTTGGCAGTTAAGTGCATTGTATTGCTTCTTATAACTTAAGCTGAGATTTTTCTTCTGATACTCCTGTTCACAAAAGTCCTGCCACTCACGTACATCTGCGTTTGGACAGGTCTAGATAGCAAGTTCTTTGTAAGACTGTTGGCTGACAAGCTGCAAGTCATATTCCAGGGAAGTTTCAGCCTTTTCTGTAATGTATCAAAATGCAAGAAAATTTAGGTGTACCCTAATAATATGAAGACTGGAATTTGATACTATAGTATAACAGTATAGTTATATATTATTTTATTTTTATATTGTATATAGATATTATATATAATTATATATTTTTTATTATTACAGTATATATAGTTATATACTATAATAGTATATAGTATAACAAGTGCTTCTGAAACATGTTTTAAATGTCTTCACCAGGTGATCAAAAACAGCAAGACAAATGTGCCTGAACTGGAGTTATTTCCTCGCTATCTGCTTTTTCTGAGACAGCAGCCTGCCACGCGAACACAGCAGTCAAACATCTGGGTGAATATGGGTATGATGAGCCTGAGAATGTTTCCTCAACATTTACCTAGAGGTAACTTAAGAATGCAGCAAGAATTTGAGTGTGCAGTTTCTCAGAAATTGAGATCCAGAGCCGTAGAAGCAAGCTTGCTGCCACTGTGCTTGCACACCAGCTAATCAACTGTGAGGCACAATCAGCTTTTGGTAAAAATTTAAAGGCTTTCCTACCCTCTTCTTTTAAAAGGAAGTGGCAAAAAGGGATGTTTTCATTGAAATCAGTTATGTTGTGTACTTAATGCAAATTGACAAATTCAAAGTGAGAAATGAGCACTGCATAAGGTGAAGAGCTAAGAAGGACAGATCTGATGATCCCCACTGGTTGTTAATTATGTAGCCCTAGAATACGTGCAGGGTGCGTATCTGGCAGTACAGTGGTGATTAAGGTCATCTGGTTCTGAGTTATTTGGGCAGCTAGACTTTGGTGCCCAAAGACATTTGAATACCCTTTAGAAAGGGGCTGAATTAATGGAATATGAAAACTATTACATGATGCATTTTGGAAAGACAATTGTGTAGAATTAAACTTCCAATTAAAATACATATGCTGTAATGGTGGTATTAATGCTCACCAAAAAATGGGTGAAAAAAATGTTTGGGCTTAAAAATGTTACAGGGATTTGCTTTTAGTTATCAGTTTGTGAGTGTAGTTGCATACTCAGCTTGCACAGAAAGTCTGAAGCAATATCTGATTTTCACGTGTATGTGCATTTGGATACACACAGATTGAGTATCCACAGTAACATATGTCTCAAATTGGGCTCATCTGACTACTGAAAAGGGAAAGCTTTCAGCCTTTTTGCTCTTGGCGTACGTTTAAAAATCTCATGCAGATGCTCCATTTTTCACTGCTTTGGTAGAATCACAAACTTCACGTGTAAATGGTGGCTGCCTGCTCGACCAAGTTTCCTCTGCAGGAACTGCCTGCTACCCAAATTCCTGAAATACCCAAAGTCAAATAGAGGGAATTTTCTGACGTGACGAATTTGATCTTGATTTGAAATTATTTTGCTCTGCACTGCACTAATTGCCCAACCAATTATTAATCTTTTTGAGTTTTCAAATGTGCTTTCTTGCTGTAATCTTACAACTAATCCTCTGATCCTTAATCTCAGAAAACGCTTTTTGTATTCTTACAAAAAACAAAATCAGTACTTTGCTTGGTATACTTGAAAACTGATGCTCTGCTGACTTCTAAGATGATTACGGTACAGTCTTACTCTGTTGTCAAATTGCATGTAATACCACATCTTCTCATATGGTACTACTTAACTTATTTTAATCATTTGATGAAAGTAGAACAGTTGTTTTTGTGGTTACTTAATGCAGTTGCCCAGTCAGGCTGTGGAACAAAAGCTTTCCATTAATATGCTACAGACTGTGTAGGAATGGGGAACTTGTGGAGTTTTTAAACTAAAGCAGCTCAAAAAGTAAGATGTAGGAAGTTGGTGTCATCTGTTTCAAAATGAGCTTTTGCAAATGTTTAAAGATGTTTTCATGTTACAGAAAACAACTACAGTCCTGGCTGATGAAATGTTTTGGGCTTTATTTTGCCAAGATGGAATGGTGTAGAAATTCTGATGAAAATCATAAGGATTGGTGTTTTTTTGGATGTTAGTTGGAAGGAGTACTTCTGTTGTGAAATGCCTGGACCACTTTTGTCTTCTCAGGTTGGCGTTCCACCCATGGAAGAGGTGGAGCAAAGTTGTGCTGCTTCCGAGAGCAATCAGACTGATTTTTTTTTCCTTATTTTTAACTTGTGATGTGCTTTCAAAAGAAAATGATTGCGGAATTTTGGAAGCTTTTTCTTTCTAAAATTACTATTGGCTTTGATACCATCTTTAAGAGGAAAAAAAAAAGCAAGACTAGTCCAGTTGCTTCGAAATTTCTTTTAAATTGTTTCCTATGAGAATCATGATGAAGCAATTTTCTAATAGGTTTTGGTAATAATGGATGTGAATTTATCTTCTTTGTGATAGCATGTTTGCTCTGTGTTGATGTGAGATGTTCCCAAGGGTTGGTAACATTTAGCTTTCATTGTGACACTATATTTATTCTGAAGCCAGAAAAAGAAAATTGACTTTTTTTAGGCACAAAAAATAAAATATTTAGAGTATGTGTAGTATGTAAGTTGTTATATATCTGATTTGTATTTTAGTGTGTGTACAGGCATGTACATCCTTTTGCCTTTTTCTTTCATTCTGAACCCAGGCAATGTACCTTCACCAAATGCTCCTCTAAAAAGGGTGCTGGCTTACACTGGCTGCTTCAGTCGAATGCAGACGATTAAAGAGATCCATGAATATCTCTCCCAGAGGCTGCGTATAAAGGAAGAGGATATGCGCCTCTGGTTGTACAACAGCGAGGTAACGTTGGTCTACTCTTTAACAGTGAATACTGTCTATCATATTGTTCTCACATATGCATAGAAGAAATAAAGGCTGTGAGTTTCCTTTGCTGTTCATAGCCATTTGCATCAGAGAACTTGGACCAAAATATGTAAATAAAAATTTCATTCACCCTAGTTTTTTTTGAAGAGATTTTATTGCACTCCAAGCAGTGAAATTTATATTCTGCTGTTATTAGCATGATAAAAATCAATTTTGGCTGTAATACATTTAAAAATTGGCAGTTGGCTGACAGATTAATACTCGTGATGTAAATTTTCATAGAAACTGTTTTAAATGGGAGTAAAAGTATGTGCTGATACTGTAGGCCTCTGCTGATGCAAGCCAGTAGCCACATAGGATCTCTTCCAAATGTGTATGTGGAGAAATCACAATGAGCAAGCAGAATGTGTTCCTCCAAACCGTTGGGTACGTGTAATTCTCTGTTAAGAAATACCACCTAAAACTAGAGTGCTGAAAGAGATGCTTGTGCTGATTAGTGAACTGCTATATTTAATTAATTTCATGTAATTACTTAGAAAGGTGGTACTCTTATGTGGAAAGAAAATTAATACTATTTTAGTTTGGTTGCTTTGAGATTAAAACATCCTTAGAGAATTTCAGAACTAGCAGTAATAACTCTCTGAAGTCTTTTTCTCCTGCAGAACTACCTTACATTGTTGGATGATGAAGACCATAGACTGGAATATCTTAAAATCCAAGACGAACAGCATCTAGTAATAGAAGGTATAAAAGGGGCATATGAAATGGTTTTCACACTAAGAACAAGCAGTTTTTTATGACTCCATATATTCTTAATATATTGTGCATGTTACACCGTGGAGTAACTGCTCAAAATACTGCTCAGATGCATTAGTGTGCTGCCCACAGGTTTATTCTTTGGAGGTATTTGGAGAAGGAAGATTGTGTAAATATGCACTGATCTGTATATATTGAGAAAAATACTGAAAGAAATATCGAAGCTGCAATCAATCCATTACTGCTACAATAGCATCTGGATCACTAGAGATAAAGCAAGAGCTGTGTGGTGCATCTGAGGCTTTTTTATTTGATATCTTTTTTTCCGCTGATCTTACAAGAATTCTGGTTATGATGAACATGTTCTTACAAAGCAAAGGTCAGCACAGCTGCGTGTTTCAGTGTGTATCAGGTTCATTTCCAAGAATTTCATTACGAGCTGCTTTTCTTTTCCAGTCTGCAAAGAACCTAATATATGTGTGCTTGACTGACTGTCTTCATGGTGAAAAAAGTCTTGTTTCAGTTTGTCAGTTGAGTTTTATCCTTCTGTCATGCAGTACTGTGCCTGGCAGAGTACTGTCAGTTACTAATAAATTAGACCTTTGCCAGAGATATCAGAGTGCATGGATTTAACTGACTTCTCAAATTAGTTTGACCTGACTTTTTGTCTGATCTCTTAATTTGAGAAACAGCTCTACTCTGCTGCTGTCCATAAGGTCACACAGGCTACAAATTTGGTTCTTGTGTTCTTTCTGTAGAAGTTTCATTTAGTGTAGTTTTATGTTACACTTCAGGCTGTTGTGCCAGATGGAGTTGTCCTTTTGCCACTTGGCTCAGTTAATATTGATCAATATAAATTGGCACAGTGGCTCATCCAATTAACTGTGTTACCTGCATTAATCACTAGACACGTGGGAAGAAAGGAGTATTTATGTGTAGAGAGGGGAGAGGGTCTGCAGATATCAGCTGAGATATACCTGAGGCTGTATTTGAATGAACAAAATCAACAGTGTCTCTGAAAGAAACTGTCTGCCC
This sequence comes from Cyrtonyx montezumae, assembly GCF_038088225.1. Lineage (NCBI taxonomy): Eukaryota > Metazoa > Chordata > Aves > Galliformes > Odontophoridae > Cyrtonyx > Cyrtonyx montezumae. Next base: position 8,453,500 of record NW_027071881.1, read on the forward strand.
CCTCCTGTTTATTTGGTCACCTGTGGCCAACTATTTGTCACCTACCTGATGAGCTGGCTGTGAGAAGTAATATAGTAAAAAATTCCTTTTTTTTTTTTTTTTTTTTTTTTTTAGCAATATCAGTTCCTTAAGCCAGTTTGCTAATGTGGCCAAGCAAGCACTTTGTGTCAGTGCTAGACAGAGGAATACAGAGGGAAGGGATCCATGAGGAGGCGATGGACAAAGTTAGCTTAAGAATGAAATGTGTGTGATTTGTCACTGCTGTGAAATACACTTGCATCTATTGTTGGTTCATGGAAACAAAAAAAAAAATCTAGTGATTGCTCCTGAAATGAACAGATTGATACAAGTCTGAAGGTTGACTTTTTAAGTATTAAGGCAAGTACTGAGAACTGTTATCTGGAAGAAAAGAAAACTCAAGGCTGCTCCCTAAAGACGTTCATGTCATGTGTTGAAGTGATGCTATAGTAGAATGATTTCCAATAATGATGGGAAACAATTGAAAGCAAAAATAAAAATATTCTGAAAATAAACAAATGTATGATCTCAATTAAAGTTTGCAAATTTTAATTAAATCTCTTTAGCTGTTTAAGCTGTCTGGAATATGTAGCAAACAAAAAAATCTTATTCCTTATTTCTTTCTAGTTCGGAATAAAGACATGAGCTGGCCTGAAGAGATGTCTTTTATAGCAAACAGCAGTAAAATAGACAGGCATAAAGGTAAGTGCTTGAGCTACAGTGAGGAGAAAAATCCAAGAGATTACATTATGCTGAAACAACTCATTTTCATTTAAATGCTTTTAATGTTGGAAGAGGTTTTCTATACTCATGGGTCTTTGCTTGTTCTTTGTTTTGTTAACTTAGATGATAGAAAAATGTGAGAGTTGGACCTTGATAGATGTATTCTCAGACACTGTGATGCAGCAGTAGCAGATTCCAGATTTTGTGGGTTTTGTCTTGCCTTTTTTGATGGTAGATCAAATCCAACAATATACTGACTTCAATTTCTGTTGACATAAGTAGAGCTGGGAGAGTGGATGTTTTGAACTGGCTGACCCTCTAGCATCTGTGCTAGCTGTAGTCTCATAAGTGGGAGCTATTTAAATTGTAATGGTTATGGTGAAAAGGTCATACTCTGAACTTCAGTGATATACCATTCCCGACTAATCTTTCACATCTGCTGAACTGACATAATTATGTTTTCTTTTTCTCAGTTCCTACTGAGAAGGGTGCTACTGGATTAAGCAATCTGGGTAACACATGTTTCATGAACTCTAGTATCCAGTGTGTCAGTAATACACAACCTCTGACACGATATTTCATCTCAGGAAGACATCTTTATGAACTTAACAGGTACTTCTTTTGAAACCATTGGCACTTAGGTTTTGTATCATTTTTTAAAATGAGCTTCTACTTTCAGAAGTAGTATGAGCAAATCCTTCTAATTCATTGTTACAAACATCAGCTGTGCAACAGGTACTAGTTTAGATACATGAAACTTTTTTGGGGGGATGAGTTAAAACAGTTCAAGAAGCCTTTGTGCTTCCTCATTTATGTTTATGCTTGAATTTTGTTTAACTTCCCTTTGGTTTTAATTTCTTTGTCATTTCTAGGACGAATCCCATAGGAATGAAAGGACACATGGCCAAGTGCTATGGGGATTTAGTTCAAGAGTTGTGGAGTGGGACTCAGAAGAATATAGCACCACTGAAGTTGCGGGTAAGTCTGTGATGTATGTTATTTAAAAGAAAAAAGGACAAATTCGTTAAAATAATTTTAAAACTATAATGCACTTAGTGTTAACTGTATTGGTTCTGGGATTCAAATCAGTATCTCCCTAGAGAAAGGGAAGGAAGGAAGGAGATGGCGATGAAGCCAGCAAGCATATCTGGAATCATCACTTGTTACTCCTAAGTGGTCAGAGTACTTGCTCCTTTGGGAAAGGCCTGTGTCCAGCCAAGACCTCCTTCTGGAGGAGACCAGGGTGCATCCATCCTGGGGATCAGTACTAGAGCAGCTTTTTGTTGAATATAGACATGATTCAGTGGTTGTGAGCTCAAAGGATTACCTGTTGAAAATCAGAGGTTGTAAGATTTCGACTTCTGTAGCCTTTGTTAGGAATTCAAGATAATATATTGCCTGTCAGTAGTCTTTTATTCTGAAAGCACAGGGGGTTGTCAGTAACTCTTGGCAATTGCATTTGTGTTTGTTGACTGCATGCATTTTCTCTTGATATCTTGATTTGTTGTTGCAACTTTTGTCACATAATGTGAAGTAACTTTCTGGCTTTTTTTATAGTGGACAATAGCAAAATACGCTCCAAGGTTTAATGGCTTTCAACAACAAGACTCTCAGGAGCTTCTGGCTTTTCTTTTGGATGGTCTTCATGAGGATTTGAATAGAGTTCATGATAAGCCATATGTTGAACTGAAAGATAGCGATGGTCGACCAGACTGGGAAGTAGCAGCTGAGGTAGAGGGTTCAAGTATTTTCATTTGTTTGGGTTTATTTTTGCTTTTCTCTTTTCCCTTCATAACAGTAAGCTGTTAGAAACTACTTTGTGTGTGGCAATATTCTTTCAGGATTGAACTGTCTTTTGAAACCCATTAGATTTGTGATTTAAGGAGTCAATTTCACATCTGATCTGAAAATAAGTGTAATTTAAAAATTATAATAAGGTATAACGATCATACTTTTATTCTGAAGTCATTCAAAATGATCTTAAGATTTTTTTCAAGGTGATGATCCTTTCAGAAGTACTTCAGTTGTTGCTTCGATTATTGTGTTGAGGGAAGGAACTGTTCTTTACTCCCCATGAAATTAAATACTCACTATTTTGAATAAATCAGTTAACTGCTTCTGTGGAAATACTCTTAAATTCCGTAGGCTGACAGAACTTGGGAGATCTTCCAACGTAGCCTCTTCCTGTAGTGCAAGCAAGTAGTCTGCAACTTCTGACACTGTGTTTTTCTCTGCAATTTCTTTCAGGCCTGGGAAAATCACCTGAGAAGGAACAGATCAATTGTTGTAGATTTATTTCATGGGCAGTTGAAATCACAAGTTAAATGTAAAACTTGTGGACATATAAGCGTTAGGTTTGACCCTTTCAATTTTTTATCCTTACCTTTGCCCATGGATAGCTACATGCACCTAGAAATTACAGGTGGGTGATGATATTTATTTCCCTATAAACTCATCTATGCTAAAATAGAAGCTCTGTATGTAGAATGGGTTTTCAAGGAACAGCTCTGAAACATCCCAAATTTGTGTCAGCATTTACACTTAAAACATAGTCAAATAATTTCATATTATGGAATACAAGAATTTTCATTAGTATGTGGTTAAACTAAAATAAAGCCTTTAGAAACTGAGCAGAGATGGTCCACCTTCAGTCTTGTCTGAGGAACTTAGTACAGAAACAAAAAATTGAGGTTTAGAGAACTTTACTCATTGTGTTGTGTAGACTGCTCTCAGCCTGCATAGAGCAAGAAGAGTGAAGATCATAAAAAGCTAAACAAATTTTATTGCCTGGTAATAAATCAAAAAGTATGAAATGAAAATTAGGTCTTAGTGGAAAAAGTTACTTTCTATAAGTAGAATATGTAATATTTTATTTCCATTAATTCTTTCCTGGTTTGCTGACTGTGGCATTTCTGTTCCCTTTGAAGTAATCAAATTGGATGGTACTACTCCTGTTCGATACGGCCTGAGATTGAACATGGATGAAAAATATACGGGTTTGAAAAAGCAGTTAAGTGAACTCTGTGGACTAAAACCAGAACAGATACTACTTGCAGAAGTGCACAGTTCCAATATAAAGGTAAAACGAAAAATATTCATTGCTTCAAATTTCATACTGTTATTTGTGTATTTTGGCACATCTTCATTCCTCTTGACATTAAGCTTTGTATACCAAAAATGTTTAATCACACTTTCAGTTAAATTATTTCACAAGTCAGCTTGGCTGTATCTCTATATAAACTTTAATTTATATTGCAATCTTAAACTGTAGTTCAACTTGCTTTAAATTAAAATCAGAGTAAGCTGAGCAAAAATAAGCCGCTTGTAAATAAAATGAGAAGTAAAAGCTTGCAGAAGTTTAATTAAATTCATTACTAATGATATTTTTAGAGAAACATGATATAATCATTCTGTAACAAATCTCAAGTGAGAGTGCTGTGATGAGCTTCAACACTGTCAGGAGGCTGGAGACTGAAGCAGAAGCTCTGTACAGAGTGTATGATATACTTACATTCATCCAAAATCATCCACTTGTTGGCTGTCCTTTCTCCTCTAGAAAGGTGTAAGAAAGCAGATAATGTGATAGGTGTACTGTTTTCAAAAGAACAAAACTTGCTTGGTGTCACAGAAGTACATATGTATCTGACTAATCTTCCCTTCTCAATGAAGAATTTTCCTCAGGACAACCAGAAAGTCCGGTTATCTGTGAGTGGGTTTTTGTGTGCATTTGAAATACCAGTTCCAGGATCACCTACATCAGCATCAAGTCCTGTGCAGTCAGGTAAAAGGAAACACGATTGTTTTCCCATTCACCTTAAACACTCAGTGCTTAGGTACTGCAGTAATTCAGGAGGAAAGCCTTACTACTTAGTACAGTGATGAGACTCAAAGATTTAAGACAGTAGGCCAAGCTTTGGTCTGCAGAGGTGCTGTGGGCAGTCTCTCTGTGGGCTGATGGTCTGTGATCCTTATTATGGTTATGCCCAGCACTGCAGTCTGAAGATCACTAGGTACACATTTTAGTTAGAAATATGCAAAATATTTTGTTATTTGTGGATTGGCTCTGAAGTAGGATGTACTTAAAAAAGGAAAAAAAAAAAAAAAAGTGGTGCTGAGTTTTGGCTTTTGTTTTTTTGTGATTTGAGAGCAAATTGTGATTTGAGAACACCTGTTATTCCTTGCTCTTACATACTCTGGGTTTTGCAAAGCTTGTGATGTGTTATGGTTGATTAAGCTGAGTAAGAATGTAATTATCTGTCTACAGATATCTCAACTGGATCATCTGCTAATGGAGCACCCAACGTAATGATGAATGGGGACCTTCCCAAACCAACCCTGATTCCAAATGGGATGCCAAATACTGTAGTGCCATGTGGAACAGAGCGTAACCTTGCCAACTGGACTCTCAATGGCCACGTGCCCTTGCTTTCTGACAGTCCTTGTACAGGGTACATAATTGCAGTCCACAGAAAAATGGTTAGTAGATTTTGCATTTGTTTTAAATTATTATTTGCATAATGTTTAGAGAAAATCTGTGAAGGTATTCTACATCCATATGATAAATCATTATGTATTTCTTATAAGGGATCGTGAATGTTTTCCTACTGTGTACACGCTGAGTTATTTGGACACACAACTCTTGTGGATTTAAATTGTGATGTCTACTGTTGTTGTATTTTTCTTCCATCTGTATTGGCATGCTTCCCAGTTCTCTAATGCTGAGATTTGTACTTGGGTGCTCACTATCTCCCTGATTAAATGTCCTAAGATTCTTTGAGCAGAAAAAATTCTCCTTAGAAGAACTACTTGAAATGCATTTCTTCTCCATTATGTGGAACAACCTTATTTCACGCACAGCAACAGAGTGAAGATGCACAGTACATTTGTGGCTCATTCTGTTGGCATTAAGTACTCTTTGTAAAAAGCATCTGTAGTAGCATTGAACTCTAAATGTCAAAGTTGAATGGGTGACCACCTCAAATAGCTATGTATTCAGTGTGCACTGTCTTGTGTCTTCAGAGCCTGTTGACGTTTACAGCATAGTGGATGTGGGCTGGGAGGCTATTTTAATTTACTGCTGTTTGTATGAGGCTTTTCTTGCTTTATTCTCTCAAGTTTCTGTTCTCTCAAGTTCAGTAGAATTTCTTAGGTGCTGGGTGAAATGCTTTTGAGCCATTATAGCTTGCTAGTTGTACAACTCTCAGTAAGAGGAAGGAGAAAACTATTCCAGCAGTCTTTGTCCATCATTATCAAAAACATAATTGATGAAAAGGGTCAGTTGTATACAGATTTTTTCAAGGTCATAGCAGTTTACTATACCCACATGTCATTAAATCAGTGTGATAAATCTTTGCAAATGAGTGATGTAGCACAAAGGCCAATTTTTCTGCATGGAGTAAGTTGTGTATTCTGTAAATGCGAAGGTTTTCTTTCTATACAGAACATAAGCTTGCTTAATATAATTTAGGAGCAGATGATAGCATCATTAGGTGTCTGTCAGTATTACAGCATTGCTGTGTGATGAGAAAAGTAAGAAATGTGTATTGTATGATACACAAGAAAATGTACGTAGTTGAAGTAGATGTATGTTGATGTGGTCTAGTGCATTAATAACACTGCTATGATACCATAAAATAATGCAAAAAGGCTTATAGGCAGTTTCAGTGAAACTGGGGGGAAAAAAAGATGAAAAAATTGCTGAAATGGTGCACGTCTAACAGAATTAATGGTTTGTTTTAATCGCTGAAACCTAAAATACAGAACAGGGCCAACATCCTAGTCATTATGGTAATACGAGGTAATGTGTACTTATACCTGAGTCATTCTTTTTTTTTCCCACTTATGCAGATGCGGACAGAGCTATATTTTCTTTCATCTCAGAAGAACCGTCCTAGTCTCTTTGGAATGCCACTAATTGTTCCTTGTACAGTTCACACACGGAAAAAAGATCTGTATGATGCAGTATGGATTCAGGTTTCCAGGCTTGCCAGCCCCCTCCCCCCTCAGGAAGCTAGTAATCATGCACAGGACTGGTGAGTTTGGCATGCCAGCCTTTGACTTGAGCTGTGTAATACTGAAGCTTAGGTTTGTTTACAAGATTATAAAAATACTTGCTTTTCATCTTCATGCATTTCGACTTCTCATAAAGCTCTGCTGAATGAATATATGCTCTTAAATGCATAATTAAGCTTCTAATGTCAACAATTCTAGGAATAATTTTGTGTGCTTCTGCCTGTGGATTCCATACATTGGGTTATTTACATAAGAATTAATTTTTAGAGTGCTGAAATTTAATGAGAATAATTAAAAATATTTATATATTTTTAATCCTTTTACTGTGGCTAAATACAGCATGCCTTCCAGTTGTACTTAAAGGTATGCATGGCACAACTTAATTGGTTCAATTCTCATGCACTGGTTGATACTCAAATAGAAAAATAATGCAACTGGCACATGATCACATTTCACATATCTTAACAATGAATTACTGCATAGTTTGTTATGGCAGGGACTTCTAACCGTCTTGTACATTGTTTCATGTTGTGCTCTCTTCTGTTTCAGTGATGACAGCATGGGATATCAGTATCCTTTCACCCTAAGAGTTGTTCAGAAGGATGGAAATTCTTGTGCTTGGTGTCCATGGTACAGGTAAATTTTTAGACTTAAGGGAATCACTTCAGCAGAAATGTAATTTATGGTAATGGGATTTTGATATATTTCAGTCTGCAGAGCTAATATCAATAAGAATCAAGAATCTAATTTAACCAGCACCCTCACATGGCAGACTTGCGCTGCAGAATAACTTTTATGACTTGTAGAGCTGAAAATTCTGCTGACAGAAACCTTAAAGTAGGAGAAAATCAGGAGATCATTAAATATATATATATATATGAGAAAATAAAACCCAATCTTTTAACTCCTTACCATCTTCTGTGTGCCTGTGTCTGTATGCACACACGTACATGTACATGTTAGGATGATTTGTGGGGATTTCATGCAAAACCCAACTTGTAAAATTTGTAGATTGTCTGCCCTCACTCGTTTCTCTACTTTCTGAAGAGTAAGAACTGAAATGAACAGTTTGATATTCACCCTGGGCATGTTTTGTAATTTTCCCTAACAGACATGCTACTGAAAATTCCAGACCTGTGCTGGAAGATACTGAGGTCATATGCTCATTCAAAAATAAATAAATACAAATTTTAAAAAAGCCCTTTGCCGTTAGGTAAATGTGTGTGCACTTGTGGAAACAAAGCACTGTATTTTTTGTGTGTGTGTGCAGCACGTGGTTCTGCTCAACACTGTATACAATTACTGAACTGCTTCAATTTCTTGTGTATTAAAATTCTGTACTAAACATGTCCTACAAATTGTCCCAATGATTGTTTTGTGAAAATGTCCTTATTTCATACTGAAGCATGAAGTAATGTAAAATTGGACAGGTTTTGGGCAGTGTATATCCTACATCTCACTTTTTGTCTTAGATTTTGTCGTGGCTGTAAAATTGAGTGCACAGAGGATAGAGCTTCTGTTGGGAATGCTTACATTGCTGTAGACTGGGATCCAACAGCACTCCATCTGCGCTACCAGACGTCCCAGGAACGGGTAAAATAGCAACACAAACCCTTCATTATTTGTTAGTAGTTCACCAAGATGAAGTTAATCCTTAGGTTTACTCATAGATAACTGTTTATGATACTGACATCCTTAGGAAAATCTAATGGTAGACATGTAGCTGAGTTGAACTCGAGTAGCTGTCCAGAATATTGTGCTTTACGGATTATTTTTAAACCAAGAATAAGGACAGTGCATTATTTGTTTGCCTCTTCCTAATTGAAATACGTTTTCTGGTGTATTTTAGTGCATCTAGTTTTCATTCTTAGTGTATGTTACTTGTGTGATACTGCAAGCAGAGGCTTCCTCTGAGCAATTTGTGTATATTTCCAAGTCAGATACAGTTCTGTCTCACTTCAGATTGTAGAAGAGCATGAAAGTGTTGAACAAAGCCGCCGAGCTCAAGCAGAGCCCATCAACCTGGACAGCTGTCTTCGAGCCTTCACCAGTGAGGAAGAGCTGGGTGAAGATGAGATGTACTACTGTTCCAAATGCAAGACCCATTGTTTGGCTACAAAAAAACTAGATCTTTGGAGGCTTCCTCCCATTTTGGTATGATTTTGTTTACTACCGCAATAAAAGCAAAGAGAACTGGTTACAGATTTGAAGTGCTAGTTATGTTGTCTTGTTCTAAGAAGTGTTTTTGCTCATGGTCTCAGGGTGGCATTGACATAGTTTGCAGCACATATTTTTGTAGTGCAGGCAAGTAACTTGAAATAAGCCTCATTTTCTTCTGAATCTTTTTAGCTGATAGATTGCAGCAAGAGGTGGCATTTTCAGCTGTTCTGACAGAGTTCACACTTAAGCAGTCTTTTTGGCAATGTGATCTTTTGTCTAGTTGTGTAACCACCTGCTTTTGTTGCTTTTAAACTTGGTAGGTTATGCAAAACACCACTATATTTGTCACTGAAGAGAAGCAAACCTTTCCATCATTTCGCTGTGGAAATGTTAGTTTCATGGTCCAGATCATCACTTAGTTACTGTTTCATTAATATAAATGATAAAGTCTGTATGCTTCAGGAGAAAGAACATTTTTAACAGTGAGATTACTCACTGTGGTATAATCCTTTAATTTTCTTTAATGTATTTTTCTCCTTAGATCATTCACCTGAAAAGATTTCAGTTTGTAAACGGACGCTGGATAAAATCTCAGAAAATTGTTAAATTTCCACGAGAAAATTTTGACCCAAGTGCCTTCTTGGTACAAAGGGATCCGAGTCATTTTCAGAGAAAACAGTTAACTCCTCAAATTGATGAAGTTCCTGAGGCACGGACTCTTCAAGGGGACTCTAAAAAAATAGATCTGCAGATCACTTATTTGGCAGAAGGAGATGTTGTGAACAGAAGTCCATCATCCCTTAACACTTCTAATGTCATGAATAATATCAAAGGTAGGTAATAATTAGGTAAAATTCCACTACATGCTGATAATTGGGAAAAATTATATACTGTGATACTTTTTTTTTTTGCTGAAATGCTCCTTTTTTCTGAAACCATTTCTGTTTGCATTGGAAAACTTAGTGAAGCTTTACTGTTTTATTTTTAATAAGCACTATCAAATACTTGTACTGTCCACGCTTGTGTGTAATGAGCTGAATTGAGTTGTGCTCCTGTGTGAAAGTCTCAGGTGTGTGTGTGCACAGCTACTTCTACTTTTGTATAGCACTCATTAGTTGCAGTGGAACGGTGTTCTTGTAATGACTGATTATTTGCAGAAGTCTGGTGTGTGTGTTTACTTATCTTAATAGTCCACTTGTTTTCTGTTGTAGCATCTCCATCTCTGGGAAGGAAGAGTGGAACCAGCTGTCCATCAAGTAAGAGCAGTAGCCCAAACAGTAGCCCAAGGACTTTAGGAAGAGGCAAAGGGCGTCTGCGGCTACCACAGCTGGGGAAAAACAAGCTGTCAAGTAGCAAAGAGAACTTGGATGGAAGTAAAGAAAACAGCACTGACCAGGAACAGAAAACTGCTTCTGATCGAAGTGATACACTTATGAGAGGGCAGAATTTGGGTGGTAGTCAGAGTGAACTGTATACTGAACTGTGTACTGCTCAGGACAGTGAGGTGACTCTAGCCAATGGGTACATCTGTGAGCAGAATGCGTATAGTAACGGTAGTATCAACGGTCAGCTTGATAACCACAGCGAGGATGACACTGCAGATGACCAAAGAGAAGAAGTTTGTGTTAACCCTATTTACAATCTATATGCAATTTCGGTAAGTTGGCTGTTTATGTAAGTGAACTGTCTTCGTGGCATTGTTTGATTAAATGTTTATTGTTTTCGTTACAAAAATTTAAGATTTATTAAATGGGAGAAGAGAGAGTGTAGTCAGCAAAATAAGTTTGCCTTTAAAACTGAGTGAAAAGGATGTCTCTACTTAGTGCTTTTTCTGCTTGGTCAGATCTAGTAAAAAAAAAAAGTCATCTAATAAAGAAAAGAGTAAAAACGAAACAGCCAGAAATAGCAGGAACACTGATATTCTGTATGAGATGAAAAAAATAATGAAATAAAATTGGATAGTAAAAGAAATTGAAGGGCAGAGGGAGACTGACTGTGGATGGGGCACATTCTGCTGCTGGAGCCAGCACACATGGGGGGTCTGGTGCATGCAGTGTGCTGCTACTTCAGAGGAAGGAGGTTTTGTTTAAGAAAGGGTAGCATTTAATCATCCTTGGCAGGTGTGGATTGTCACCAACCATTGTTACTTAGTAAAAAATGGTGAATTTGTTCTGTGAATTCTCAGCTGTGATGACTGAGACAGAATTTTCTTCTTCTTTTCCCTCAGTGCCATTCAGGAATTATGGGAGGGGGTCATTATGTCACTTATGCCAAAAACCCAAACAACAAGTGGTACTGCTACAATGACAGCAGCTGTAAGGTAAATCTTCTGTTGTAACAAATGGCAGCCATGGGTACCTAGATTCAAAGGAACTTGTGTTTTGTGAAATCTCTTCTTTTAAAACCATAAACGTCTCAAAAGTTGCTTCATTTAAGTATTGTTGTGGCATTTTTTGTTCAGCTAAAATTTTAAATGAGGCTTCTTTCAAGTTAACATTTATTCATCAGCTGCTATCACGTGGTTAAGGAAAGATGCTTGTTGTGTATGAAGATGGAAATGCTGCTGAAAATGGAAATCCAAGAATACTTTTTCATGATGCTAGCTGTTTTGTATTCAATTACTGAATAATTAAGTTCCACTATTTCTGAGTTATTTGCATTTGGCTCTATAAGATGTTATACTTTCCAAGTAAATAATGGAGCCTGATAACTGTAATAAGGAAGGGAGAAAAAGTGGTCCTTCTAGCTGCAAGCAGCCACTTAGGAGTACTGTTTCCAGGGCAATTGTGTGTATTTTAAGTTGAGTGACAGTAACACAATTGTGCCAGTGCCTATTTCAGAACGTGTTTTTCTTTTTTGCAGGAATTGCATCCCGATGAAATCGACACCGACTCTGCCTACATTCTTTTCTATGAGCAGCAGGGGGTAGACTATGCACAATTTCTGCCAAAGATTGATGGCAAAAAGATGGCAGACACAAGCAGCATGGATGAAGACTTTGAGTCAGATTACAAGAAGTACTGTGTTCTGCAGTAAACAGATGATCTTCCATGGACTGTTCGAATATGAGGGATAACACCCTGAAACTTACATTTGGCATAATGTTATAGAGACAGATAAGCTAAGTGTAGTTATTGTACCCTGTGATCTGAAAGCACAAAAAGAGAACCCTAACTAAACAGCAGTTAATATAGAAATAGTATTGTTTCGTTCTGTTGTCTCACTACATGCTCTAAATGTTTCTGATGTTAGACATCAGGCTGAGACTGCCATTGGCCTTTGAATAAAATGGTTTGAGAAAAGCCGACTAGGACCAAATAAGAGCTAAATTTAATAGTCCAAATAAGAGCTAAGCAAAGTAGTGTAGAGTTTATCAACTATTCTAACAACCCCCTGAAGTTCTCCTTAGATTTAATATATGGGGAAAAAATGTAGTGTTGTCTTTGGACAACATGATGTTGCTACCTCCTTTTTCCTGCAGTTTTATTGCATTTTACTGGCAAAACAGGGAAAGAAAGACAATGGAAAGTAGACAAATCTGAAGAATGGACATCAGAAGGTAGGAAAGTTTTCCAGTTTTGCCATCACTAATGTATCAGTTGCTTTCTTTATGTACGTTGGGAGCACAACCAAATCCTAATTTGAGAAGAGATTAATTTCTACACTTGAATGGTTTATTTTAACTGTGTTTTCTCCACGTGTTGGCTGTGCAGATCAACATGTTTCAGGAATGGCTTTTCTGCCTGAGGAGTGCTATCTTAAACTTTTGGGATGCCTCAAGAAGAAACTTCAGGTTGAAGAGAGTAGCGGTGATTGCACGCATGGTGTCTTAAAATGTGCACATTGCACAAGATGTTCCCAGCTTTTGGAAGGAGAGATGCTTGAGCTTATGTTTCATGACTGGTGTTGCTTTTATGTTTGCACTTTTTTTAAAAAAATCATATAATTAAATTCAAAAACAGTTTGTTTTTGTTGTTGTAAGGGCTCTGGAGTGAATGGCTGTGAATTAATCCACTGTGTATTTCAAACCAATAAGAAGCTGTGGCTGTCAGGTAGCTATCGTAGCATTCATGGGTTTTTATTTTTTTATTGGTTTCTTAATTTAATAAGGTTTCTTTTTTCAAAATTTGGTTGCCTTTTCAAATCTTCTGTTTTGCAACAGGTTATGCATATACTTGCAATTAAAACAGAATTGCTTTTCATACCCTTGCAAGATGCTCTTTTCAGTTAATGGGTTTATTGCATTGAAGGAAAGTATGAGCAGAGACCAGGAACAAGATGGTTCTTTTTTGAGTAGGCATTTCTTTAAACGTTTTCAGTGTTAGTGTTTGCATATATGAGTGAAGGAATATGTTTCCAACTTCGCCCCTTTGTTCTTCAGCTGAATCAGATTTTGTCACCTTCCAAATTCATTAGATTCCCTGTTCTCCCTAACAGTTGATACTTATGTTGTTGATGACTGAAATAAATTTTAGGCTTCTTTTTAATGTGTTTTACAAGAATGCCAAGCCCACCAGTAAGAGTATAATTTCCAGAAGGATCTGGGTTTTATCTATTTAAGAAATGATATCAGCTGATGTTGCTGTCTATACTCAAGCCAAAACCTCCTGTCTCTGGAGGCCCTGCCTCTGGCAGGGCAGCAGGTTGCTTCCAAAATAAGTATTGTCTTACTTGTCAAGTGTTGCTCCCTATCCCAAATTGCTCTTTTATCTTTAAAGTGATCTAAACATTGAGACTGAAGAGAAACAAATGGTGAGCTTCTAGGTTAGTGGCTTCATTCGGTTCCTGTTTGTCTATTCCTCCCTCCCTGAACTCCATGAAAAGTGAAAGGTTTTCAACTGATTTACTTTGAAACATTTTATTTAAGCAGGTAGCACAATCTACTAATGTTATTTGATCTTCTGTGTTTGTTACATTGGTTGTAATTAATTTTTTTAAATTAAATTAATTCATGATTTAGTAGTAAATTTATTAAGTTAACTATTAACTACATTCACTTTGTAAATTATTGTATAAAGCTTATTGACAATGCACTGACTTTAGAAAGATGTTAATGTACATAAATACCTTGTAAATAAAATAGTGTTGATGTACTGGAATATGAGCTGTATTAAAAAAAAAGGTATTGGTAATTGTATATGGAGTGAACCTGTTTATCTGTAACTATATTATTCAAACAAATTAAATACTGTGGATGCAGATAGTGTTGCTTCTTGTCAGATATTTTTAATAGCTCTTTTCCTGCTGTAAAGTTTCTGTGCTCTTTGAATTAAGCTCAGATGTATTTTTTCATTCACAAGACTGGAATGTGTGAGTGAGCTCCTCATCGTGTCAGCATCACTAAGCAGAGCTAAAATAACTCGATAGTTCTGCAGTTTGTTTTCGAGTTATTTTAGCTTTCCATCTGAGGATGTTCTGCTCAGTTTTTAGCATTTGCCCATTCAATCCTATTTAAAATGTGAGCCTGTATGTGTGTGAGAGAGAGTGACGTCCATTTCCTTCTCTGAAATAAGTGTGCAGAGCTCGTGCACTGCAGCGCGTTCAGATGCTTCTCTTCTCTTCTGTGGCGGATCTTTGATGACAGATCTGAAATGAGATTGGAGATGATTTAAATCACAGTGGGTGAACCTGGAATTCCTGGTTCAGTACCCCTGGGAAGGCTTTTTTTAGGATTGAATTATTCTTTGAATGCATCGGGCAGCTACAATTCAACCTACAAAACCTCACTCCGGGTTCCCACGCCGTGATAAGCACAGGGCTTGGAGTTTAACGTGGAGTCATTGAAGACTTCCCTTCCAAGCGCCCAGAAATCCCGGACCCAGAGCTGTGCAGACCCATCCTTTCTGTGGAGCTTCAGTATCATCCGCACCACGCGAGGGCAGCGCCGCTCCCTCTTGCAGCCATCGCTGCTATTTTGCGCCTGTTTCTTTGATCAGTTACGCGCAAATAATTAACAGGTGTTTTAGATCGAGCAGAATTCTCGCTTTCATCAGCTGGAAATAACATACAAAGAAAAGGAGAATGCACATCCAAAAGCACAGTCCTCAGGAACGGGCTGAGGAGCAGTGCACGTGTGTGACTTCGGAGTGTGTGCTCTTCACCTGTGCAAGCTGCTGTCTGCACCGTGATGCTGCTGCAGAGGAAACTCTTCCTGTAGCTAAAGGAAGAGAGTCACGTGTAGCTCAGGCAGCCACAGTTTCCTCTGATTTTGTTTTATCACTCGTTACTTCTGTAAAAATCAAGGAGCAACTCGTGCTGCAAAGAGCTCTTCTGTTCCATCCCAGTGTTAAAAGTGCTTAGGTACGGTGACGGTTCCCTGCGCTGTGGGTGAGGTCAGTACAGAGTGTGATGTTTTCACTCACTTTACTTTACAAGTCTCAGCAGATGTTTGCTATCACGTGCCACTAGCTCAGAAGGTTGCTTTTTTTCCCCCCAATTTCTTTATGAAGGGAAAAAAAAAAAGCTTGAGGTCAACTGAAGCTCATTGTACTTCCTCAGGTGGTACTGCAGAGCTTCAGGAAGAGTGGCCCTTCAGCAGCGTGACATGGTGCCAGGTGACCATGGCAGAAAGTCCTTGGGGAACGATTGCACAGCGTACAGAGTGACCTCAGTGTGCTGAGTTTGAGCTGTTGGGTGAACTGGGCTGGGGGAAGCTCTCCACGTGTGCATCGGATTTACAGAGAAAAGAGAATATTTGAGAAAATGTCTTTTTTTTTAGTGAGAATCGAGGGACGCTTCCTCTACCAGGATCCAGGATCTTTCCACAGTGTTCACATTTACTGATTATACTTCAATGCGTGCCATGTCTCTGATGTGCCCTGCTGATAGGTTTGAGCTGAAGCAGAACACCACGTTAACAAAGTGAGAAGTCAGAGGTGAAGTCAACCACTTAAACGTTGGAGCGGTAACGGCTCTGAGGTGAACATGCAGAAATAAGAGGCAAAAATCGATCTTGCTGTTGTTCGGATGTGAGCCAGTGGATAGGTTGTGCTTCAGAAGTGAGATATCACTTGGGGAGGTTGCATGCACTCATTGGTTCACGGGATTTCTCAAAAGAAGGAAACTGTAACCCCAAGAGCTCTGATAAGCGGATTGTAACCGAACTGCGTTTTCATCTGAAACTATTGTTCTGGTGATGAAAGGTAGGTTTTGTATTTTCTCTCAACTCTCCAGTACTGCAATTCATTAACAATGATATTTATTCTTAGGCAATAATCCATTTCAAAAGTAAATGAAATGATCTTTGGAACATGGAAGCTTTGCTCTCGGAAACTGTCTGAAACAAGGGCCGTGAGGTCCTTGATGCATGAGCGCTTGGTCACGTATTTACTTCTTGACTGTGTATAGCACAGACGTTTCCTCTGAGCAGCCACTAACTACATGAGACTTACTGATAACTATAATTGTGACTATTTTCTCAAAAAGGAAGTAAATCTGTCAGCTAGACCAAAGACAGAGTAAGACGGCCTGTCAGGGACTGCAGCACTAGGTGTGTTTTGTTTGATTCCAGATGTTTCCAAAAACAGCATCGTTACGTTTAGCTGGAAATGAACTATTGTTTTTTATTTTTGGGCCCTTGAAGATGCTGAATGGATAACCAAAGAGTGTGCATCAGTATCTCCAAGGCTGGACAGGGAAGCTGGTGTCTCGGTGGAAATGACACAGACTCTTGCTGTATTTAACAGTTTAATTGGAGCCTTAAGGGATCGTATCATGCCAAAAAAACTTGCAGGCTTTTTTTTGCTCTTGAGTGCCCTTTACTCCCCAAATCAGAACTATGAGGACTGTCCGAAATCAACAGAACCAACTTGGCCTGTGTGGATTGATAAAGTGGGCTGTGCGGGAGCTCTGCCCAGCTGTCAGTGGTAGCAGGCAGCCTTTCTTTACAGAGCATGAAGTCTAGCAACTGACTGGGTTTGGTTGTTTGTTTTTTTTCTCCCGGTAGAGAAAGAGAGGGAAAAAAGCAGAAGGGAAGAAGGTTACTTCTTACAGAAAGTACTGCATTGGATTGGGGAGTGCGGATGTACTGAAGTCCTGTGAGTGCCCCCTGCCAAGAGGAGTCAACTGCTGTCACTTCCCCCTGAATTTTAAAAACAAGTTTTTAAGAAGTGATTTTTATCTTTGCACCATTGTTTAAATCTGTTCTGAAGTTGCCAGTTATGGCTGGAGTGTATCCTCTTGTTCCTTGTGCTCCCTTTGCCTGGCACAGGAGATGGTGTCACTTATTTTCTCTCTATCGTCCGTTTGCCCATTATCTACAGATTGGGGCCATTAAACGTCCTGAGAAAGCACACGGACCCAAGGCACAGCTGCCCCCAGCTGGCTGAATGCCCACAGCATCAGCGTGCATATTATTTTCAGCTTTTGTTATACCTTTTTTTCCCTTAGGTCCAGTAAATGGAGGCAAGGAGTTAGTAAAATGCGGTCATTTGTGCTGGCTGATTTATTGTTTCACGAGAATAATCCTGACAGAATCTTGGAAGATTGTGCCTTTTGTTTGGGACCAACCTCCAGCTTCCTTGTTCACGTGTAAAAGATTTCCTGTTACTGAAAATGAGCAGCAATGTTTGATAAGGGCCCTTCAGCAATATTGGCCACCAACTGGAATGCTAAGGATGCTTCTAGATTTAAGGAAAATGAGTATTTTTGAGCCCATTTATGGAATGCAGAAATGCTGCTCTTCCTGCTGCTCTCAGTAGTTCACAAAGAAACCAAAGCACATAGGTGAAATCCTGGCTTTTTTGTTATTTAAAAGTCCCATGTTTGGATATCTACCTTTTTTTATACCATTGAGACAGACCTTATCCTTACCAAGGCAGAAATTGTTTTCATTGGTCCAGAAAATAATTCCCCTGAATGAATTGAGGTTGTTCTATATTTTCTATGTTTTCCATTTGGTGCAACGTAGACTTCATACAAATGAAATAAGTAATAATGAAACAAAATCTTCAATTAATCTTAAAGATATTCTTCTCTGAAGTGCTCTCTTTTTACTTCAGTTTGTCAGTGCTCTGTCGCAGCCAGGTCAGGCTTTCAGGCCTTGTCCTGTAGTACAGATTCTCTTCTAACTTACTCTTCATGCCTTTTTTACTTCTTCCCAGTATGTAGAGATGTAGTGTTGTTTTTACACCATCCACTGGAGATGGTTTTGATGGAACAGATAGAAGACATGAACTATACTGGCAAATATACTGCAGAAGAAATAGTTTGAGGTAACAGGCTTTAACTCGCAGGCTTTGCAGGACAACAACAGAGGAAAAGCTTGACCAGATGAGTCTGCTTGTTTAAAATGTGCTGAGAAATGACACAGGAAGTGCAGCATTCAGCTCGCCCCTCTTCGTGTTTAGCATACAATGACTGAGATGCTTTGCAGATTAAAAATTGTCCCTTCACTCAGTGCAGCATTTTGATGGAGAAAATATTTACTTGCGTTATAAATAAGCCTTGGCCTCCCGATGAGCTGCAGGAAAACTGAAGAGTTCATGCTAAGAACTGGATAACAACAAAGGAAAGCTGTTGCTTCAGAGCCAGGAACAGGATCCAGCACAACCAGCACTGAATTAAGAAAGCCCTTCAAAATGTGCTTGTGTTATGTTTGGAGTAATGAGACAATGCAAGGAACAGTGTGATTACAAACACGTGGCCCTTAATATTGTTACATCCCTCCTCCAAAGCGCTTCGTTGACATTGGACAATTGTCCCCATGTACTGCTCTCAGTGCCCGTGCTGTGCTGAAGTATGCAGCGAGGACAAAAATGGGTACAGAATTTGTTTATGGAGTCACGTTTAAGAGGATGAACTCAGTAACAGGGAGTGGATGGACATGTACTGAGGTGACACAGCCTCAAAGTAAACTGAAGATGAGGACAGTGAGCACAGCACGTGGCAGCAATACATCCTGCCACTGAGGAAGGCAAGGAGCACCCCGGGCTGGGTCAGCGGGCACATGGACGGTGCACTGAGGGCAGGGATCTCCCTGAGATTTGAACTCATTGCCAAACTCATGCGAGTGGGACAGACTGGGTTTTATAGCTCTGATGTTCACTTAGCGATCTGATCAATAATCCACCTGGATTTGGGATGTTTTCCTTTGTGTTCAGATCCATCAGCAAACAGAGCAGAAAGCGAGCTGAGTTTTGTTAGGTGGTGTATTCCTTTTGATGTGTAAGAATACTGCTTGGAGACTTTTACATCAAAACTATTCACAGGGGGTGAGGATGCTTGTTCAAGGAGCAGGAAAGGATTCCTCACAGGAAAACCCAAATGATGCATATTGACCACTCGTGTTTACAACCTTGTTTGAGAGTGAGTGAATTGGAAATGTTTGGTTGCCATGTGGTCTTTTTATCTTCAGCTTTGCTTACAAAATGTTCCTGTTTAAAATAGATTTGATAAAACGTTGGCAGCATATCAGAGAACTAATTTGACCATGATTTGTGGACAAAGATGTCACAGTAGGTCTTTAAACTTCTTTACCTTTTCCCCTCGCTGTATTTCTTTAAATGGTTGAATGAAATGGAAGTTATGATACTGTTGCCTCTAGAGCATGTGATTTTCTCAAATAACAATTCAGTTAATGAAGTCATTAAATGTTGCTTTTAGCATAATCCAGGGATGTGAGAGCTCAGTAAGACATGAGGCGAACTAGCAGCACTTCAAAGTAGTAAAAATTAAGAGTGACCTGAAGAATTACTGGCTTTGAGCACAAAATCTGTAGGAATCATAAGCTTGACTTGTTGTTTAAATGATTTTGATTTAACTGAGACAAAAGTGCTGGCTATATTTTAAAGTAGCCCTCTCTTTCATGTGAGTGACAGGCAGGCTAATATAGTAAGAGGCTGAGTGAGAAGAAAGGCAGAGTTCAAATGAATTAAAAGGAGTTAGGAGTTGATTAAAGGGAAGTAAGGGATGGAACACAGATGTGAGTACCCCCTCCGAACACACTTTGCCCTTAGCAGGGTTGGGTCTCTCTTCCTTTACTGGCAGGTTTTTGATGTTCTGGGGTAGAAAGCAAAAACCTCCTTTACTTCAGCTTTTGTGTTGAAGGAAGCATTGACCCTTTGTCTAACAAGTGCTCGGGCAGGTTATAAATCTGTAACTTTGCACTTCACCTTTTGTATCTTGCTTAATGACCTTTTAAAAATAAATGCAGAGTGGCTGAAGGAAACTGTATCAGGAGTGGAAAAGCTGACACTATGCAACCCGAGCTTCAGTCTGTTAAACAGAACTTCTTTTCTTTACTTTGTGGTTTAAAAAAGAAAAGAAAAAGAAAGAGAAAAAAAAATGGGACAGGGGTGTGTTTTTTAGTTGGCTTCTGTCTTCTGATTTTCAGCTCTTGCTGGAAAAATGCTGTGGGTTTTCTGGCCTATGGAGAGAGGCCTTCAGCCATTCTGCTGTGCCCAGAGGTTCTGGGGCTTGTTTGCTGCCTGTTGTTTTGGGGGATGCTTGCAGGAACCACCAGCACTGCTTTCGTTTTGTTTATGTGCATGAGAAGAATCAGTTTAGATTCGGAGCAGTTCTTTTGTTTCCTACAGTAATTTAATATACATAGCTTTAAGATGAAAAAATGTCATGATATCTTTTATCTAACTCCACGAGGACGTATGCTGTCCCTGAGGAGCGTCTTGATAGAAAATGTTGAATTTCTCCATTTCAATCAAAGGAAAACTAAGCTTTCCCACCATTTAGACCAGTGTGATATATATATATTTGTTGTGATGGTTTGAAGAATGTTTTGGATTTCTGTCTACAATAGTAAAGCACTGACATTATTTTCTGTTGTTTATATATTTTGCTTAAAACAAAAGCTCGCTCCGGAGGGAGGCATTTGAGGAAGAATCCTTGCAGATAAAACCCAGATTTATTTTGGATGACTGTTCTGGTTTATCAGCTGGCAACAACCTGAACGATTTAGAGGGATCAGCCTGCTTGCAGGTGCCTTGACCACAAATAATTTTAATATAGAAAATCCATGGCAGCTGAACTGGCTATCCTTTGCAATCTGTAGTGTGTATTTTCCAGTGATGTTACTGCTTAAAGCCCTCAGACGGTTGGGATGCCAAACAAGAGTGTGTTGTGAGCAGTCCCTGGGGCCGTTGGTAGTTTCTCCACGTCCGCAGCTGTGTGCCCCGGCTCAGAATGAATAGATGCAGAGTGAAGCAGTTTCCAAGTGCCCTCGCAGCCTTTTCTCTGCGGTGAGTCTCTGAATGGTTGCTGCTGCCTATTCTCAGGGTCTAACTGCAAACCTTTTCTTTCAAGTGTGCTTTTCCTCAAAGGCACAGCACTCTGATAAATGTTATGAGGTCAGTCTGAGAAATGTCTTAGATGCTTCACCTAGCAGCAGATGATGCAAGTACCAGCAGGAGGACTGGGAAGCTGTGCTGTCCGCTCTGGGGGAGTTCATACATGACATGCTTGTATTAACTTCTGGCTGTGACACTCCACCCCTTAAGGGACTGTTTCTTTTGTTAAAGCCCTGCCTCCTCCTTTCAGAACGTCGGCGTTTTAGTTCAGCCTTTGCACTTATCTACCATCCTCCAAGAGATTATTCCCCTGCCGTGTGCTTCAGTCCATCAGCTTTGGACCTTTGCACTTTACATAAATGATCCTGCCCGGGTTACAGATTCACGTGGTAAATCACCCCGATGTCGTGTGCAAAGAGCATCCTGCTCCAACAAAAATATATTCCTCATCGATCTGATCGAAAGCCGTATCGATGCCTCGAGCCTGACTTTCCAGGAAGGAGCAGCAATGCCCTGTGTGATTTACACAGCTGCCCCTGTTGGTTTTCTGCTGCTGTGTGACAGTTACGAGGAGCTCAGCACACGGTACTGCACAGCACTGAGCAGTGCAAGCAGTGGTACATCTCACTCACTGCTAGCATTTCAGTTCTGGGCCTTCTGCCCCTGTGAAGGCTGAATTTAAATGTGAACTCAACGTTTTCTAGTAGAAATTGCTACAGATCAATTAAAATATGTAGGGCTGGTTGTGTCAAGGCCGATTTCTTCCACTCTGTCTTTCTATTCTCTTCAAGCTTTGGAGCAATTTATTTCTAATTTGTGAATTCACAGCTGAGTGAATCTCTTGACTTGAAGAGCTGGGTAAAGGATTTGTGCTGATACAGTGTGTATCCTCTGAATTATGTAATATGATTCCTTTGTTTAAACATACAAATTAGTTTTCTAATTGGTTTGCTCATTAAAAGCTGGCAGCACTGTGCATTGCTTTGTGCCATCTCTAATCCTGGGCTGTTTTAAAGTATGGGGGATAAAAGGAGCAAGGGATGGGTGGAGGAAAAAACTGCTTTTCCAGCTCCTGTTAGAAATGATATCACTGTTAATACTCATAGAAGTCATCTGTGACAATCAGATTCCTCTTAATAAGAACAAATAGTGATGTTGACTGAACATTCAGCAAGGAGCCTTTTAGGAACTGCTGGGCACAAATGGGAAGGGAGGAGCAATAAGAGCAGTGGGATGAGAGCACTGCCTTTCCTTACATTCGCTCTCAGATAAGTTTGAGGATGAGAAAAAGCCAACAAGAACCCAGCATCAGTGTCAGGTGCACGCAGGCAGGCTGCCACTGGCTGAGCTTGTACAGAGTGCATGATGCAGAGGGGGCGACACAGTGCTGTGCTGAAAGTGATCTATTTGCCATGGAGTACCCTGGGATAGCTGAGCGCTCCATAATGAGGGTGCAGGATGTGTTAATCATTCAGTTTCAGCTCTGTTGGCAGGAATCTGACAGCTGCTTACAGCAAAGCAGGCACGGACACTTATGGTTTTATTGCCACTGCCCATGCGACCGGCAGATTTTATTATTGTGCTGTTCTTCCTGATTTTATGAATGGAGGAGCAAATCACTCCACTGGGATAAACTTTTGCCAAAACAAAACAAAAGAAGTTTGTAAAATAGCTTTTTCCTTTCTCTGTTTTGTTTTGGTTCAAGCTTTCTCTCTTTTCTCAGCTTTTGCATTTAGGCCCTATTTAGTCTGCTTAAAGCTGAGAACTCCAGGCAGATCTATTTGATGGAGCTGAGGCTGACTGAGCCATGTATGTATCAGCCAAAGGGAGAAAATGAACTACTGAAAGAATTAAATCCTACGTAGCTCACTGTGTGCTGTCTTTCCTTTGTAAGTAGGTTTACCTGTCGGAGTTGGCTGTGTGTGTGCTTCTCTGGTGCAGCTGTGTTACGGACCTGTGTGCACTGCCCCGTGGTACCGAAACAAGCCACAGGGTTTCACCAAACTCACACCTCCATTGGAAACCTAGATCTGCTGCTGAGGTCATTGGGGTCTTGTTGAGTAACTGTCAGGTGTTTTTTCTTCTTAACAGTCTTCATGTGAGGCCTTTATAAATCACTTATCTGCTTCCCTGCCATCTTTTCTCTGTCATAATCTCAGAATTTTCCTATGGCTGCAATAGAAAATGGCACTGACTTCTCCAGTGGGTTCCCATGCAACGGGAATGTTTGCTCTTTATGAGCTTTAATGGCTGTTTTCAAAATAAATCAATCTTGTGTTGTACCTTCTGTATTCATATCAGTGGGATCATAAACCTTAACATCCCATTTATGCTCTGGCGCTGCAATAGTAACAATCAGGACAATAGAAACCCATTTCAGTGTGGTTTTATGAGTGACACCAGAGTCCCCTTTTGCTCTGCTTGATAAGATGCTGTGTTGCTTGCCACTCAGATTGCTCTAAAATTACTGAAGTAAAAGGAGCTGTGGCACTATTTCTGCTTATAACCTGCTTCAGAGCCTTTATCTAACTGTCATAATACCAAAAATGGTTTAGTTCTGTCAGCATTTTGGGGCACTGAAATTCCCTGAGTTTGATGGTGAGTCCTCCCCTTAGCTTATTCATGTTGGATATGAAGTGCTGCACAAAAGCCAGAGCTGTCAGCTGCAGGACTGAGCAGGATGGGGAAGCCTTCAGCTCCTTGGTGGCCGACCACGTGTCTTCCTCCTTCATAAAGCAGCATCTTTCCTTCTCTTAGGCAGATTGCTGATTTCTCTTAGGATAATTCCTAGGTTCAACAGGGACTGCTGGATTCCATGACACAAAACTGTGCTTGACTGCGTGCAAGGAAGCATTTCAGGTAACGTGTACAACAAAGCCAAACGATTCTATGCTTTCAAAGATACAGCTTTCTTGTTGGGAAATGACTATGATTTACTCAGGCCTTAATCTCAACATCAGTGCAATCAGCAAAATGTGAAACTTCTGTCTTCCTCTCTCATAAATTCCTCATGACCACGTGTACCTGTGAACTAACCGAGGTACTTCTCTCTCATGCTGGGAACAATGCTGCTCTCAGTAACCTGGGAAGTGAATGGGTGTTGTCATGATGGTAATTTTAGTAGAGGGAAAGTAATATACTTTTTCCTTCACATAATAAAAAGAAAAGCTATTGGGAAGTTCAACTGCATGAAAATAGGTTATAAGGAAACAAGTGCCATAGGTAATAAAGTGACATCAGTTCTTTGGTACTTTTTAAATTCAAAGTGTGAGTACAAAATGTCTGAATCACTTCAGGAGACAAGAAGTAAAAGATGAGAAAACCTGAACTTATCACAACCTCTGAAAACCTTATACCCTTTGCACTGTAACTTTAACTGCAAATTGCGTTTAACCCTAAGAAAAAAAATAATCTCCCAGAGGCGTTTCAATTAATTGCTGTAGTTAATTACACTCACAATTTTACATTTCTGACTAGTTCTAATCAGGTTTTATGGACGTGTAAAGATTTCTTTCTGATGTTAAAAGCCTGAAGTGGGGTTTGTCTGGGGGAAATGCATTGAAGCTTTGTACTGAGAACTGCGTGTTCTCATTCTCAGCAGTTGGTTCGAGCTGTGTCTGTGTTCAGGAGGAGCAGGGAGGGTCCCAGGAGGGTCCCATCCCCCATCTGTGTGCTGGCCCTGCTGAGGTCACCGTGCCCCCTGCTCCTGCTGCCCTCTCATTCCTCCTCCCATCTCCTCTGATTGCTTTTTAACCTGCTCTGTGAAACATTTCAGGTTCAGAAATGCCAGTGAAGGCTTTTAATAGAGAGGCAGTGTCTCCCACAGCTCAGTTTACTTCTGGACTTGGGGAGGACTCTTGGCAGCATGGTGTGGGTTTCTGGCAATGTCGGCGTAACGCAGCAGCCCTAGTGCTCAGCACACTGCACACATATGTGCAAATATGTCCATGGTGATGGGCACTGGCACGCGTGGCCCCAAAGCACTGCCAAGTGGAAGTGCTCTGGAAATGTCCCCTGTGTGTGCCTGGGCCATCCATTCCCACCAGCCCAAAGCAGTGCTAATTCAATGCCCAGCCCTGGCCTGGCAGCACAGCAAAGCATTGCGTCTGCAAAGGCACATGGAGCAAAAATGCTGACGTGAGCAGGCTGCTCATTCCAGGTTCAGCACTGCCCGAGGTCCTGGCCCTCCTAGCCCTGTTCCCAGAAGGACATCTTGTTTCTCTCTGGCTCCTCACCACTCACCTCCTCGTGCTGGTACTCAATCTGAGCAGAAATTGTGTCTTCAAAAGCAGCACTTCAGCACGGAGCATTCTCCCCTGTGCAAGGTGTGATGTGGTGGTAGGAAATGGGGCTCTGGATCTGAGGTGCTTTACCTTATAGCTTGTACCAATACATGTATTATGCTTAAAAACCAGTCTGGGAAATCAGTTCAGCTGGTTCGTGGTTTTTTTTGTTCATGGGTAAGATAAGGAGGAATGTTTCACCTGGGTTTAATGTGGCAATATGATGTCTGCTGAACAGAAATGCTGCTGCTGAGCTGGCAAGCTGTGCCTACCCTGCAAAGACCACGTCTCCTTGGCAGAAGGGTGGGATGTTAGTTCTGCAGTGCACAGAAAAGGGCAATCTGAGCTGGTGTTTGTCAGCGGGAGGAGGTGACCCTACAAAAAACTGACAGGTTTTGGATAATGACCTTCTGTAGCAGCTGGAAATTAGCAGGTGTAATTCATATCTGAAAAGCCTACGTATGGGAGCACGCAGCTGTAGTCAGGGAGCCCACAGTCAGAGGGGTCTGATAATCTGTGTTGCCAAAATGGAGAAGTATGGAGCCTCCATGCTTTAATTTCTATGAAACAAAAATATTGTGTGCTACAGCGATGTGACTTACACTGAGAACATGAGAAAAATCTAAAGCATTGTCTAAAAAAGTATAGTGTTGAGAATGTACTCACTAAGGGTATGTTCAATCTGCCCATTGCTCAAAACGTGGTGCTGCACACTGAGTAAGCCATATTCTTGGCATCTGCTGAATTGAAGTTATTTAGGTTATATTTGTCTTTGAGCATAGGACCAGTATGATCTTTTCTTGTCATGTTCTCTACTTGCAGGGTATTGAGGAACGTCATGAAAGTGCGCTCAAAAGAGAGAGGTAAGTTGATCTTGGTTAATTTCTACATGGGTGGTTATACCAGGAAGATCTGTGGTACCATTTGCTGCCCCATAAGAGGTGGCACTAGGTCTGGTGAGCAATGCACTGTGCTCAAAGCAGTTTTGTCAGGGACAAGTGGCACTCTGATGGCCAAGGTGCAGTAGAAGCTCCAGGAGCCTGCTGACATCAGTGATAGCCCAGTGTAGTACAATTCCCTCCCTTCCCTCAAACCACTCTGAGAAAAGGCAAACCTGACCATAAAACTCATGGAGAAAATAGGAGAAAGGGGCATATTCCTTTTCTTAATGAATCTTGTGTAGGTTCTTCTTCAGCAAAGGTAAAAGAAATAAAAACTACACCCAAAGAAGATACAGTATGTCTGTTCAGCTTTAATCTTTCTTTTATGTTTGCTTCTTCAAAGTTTTTCAGTTACTTAAAAATACAGTTAAGTTCCTAACCATTCCTCTAAATGTAACAAGGTAAGTTTGCTTTCCCATATTTTCTGAAGCTCATATTATTGATTGTTAAATAAGAAAATAACTTTTCTCCTTTGGTGATCTTAGTTGGCCACACTGTCATGATTTTCCTGAAAATGACTGTGTAGCCATAGTGTAAAATCGTCCTTGCAAACATTGCCCTAAAGAAAGTAGTCTAAATCCTCTAGAATGAAATGCTGTCTTGGGATGGATGGCCAAAATCTGAAGTTCTCAAAGCAGCTGCAGTGTGAATAGCACTGGCTGGAGTCAGCTTCGTCTGTCTTCAGAGAAAGAGCTGGAACAGTGCAAGGAAATCCCACACCCCAAAATATTGAGCTTTTCTGAATGTAACCGGGTAAGATCTGAAGAAATCAATTCTAATTGAAATCTTCTTACTGAAGCTATGGATGTTATCCATATGTATTTTGTGGATGTGTTATTCTTTGAAAAATCATAGAAATATTCACTCTGTTCAAACTGAAATTTAAGTGTTATAAAAAAGTACTGGGAGGAGCCACTTCTTGACTGGTTTCATTTCATTATAGAAATGAAAACTGTAAAGGATCTTGAAAGTGTCGTGTTCCGAACACAGCCCTGCAAAGAGAGGGAATTTCTGCACACGTGCAGTTAGAGTATGTGAACAAGCTTCCCTTTTCCTTCATAGCACATTGCATCAGCCATGGGCATCCTGGAATAGGATGTCATACTGGGCTGAATAAACAGATCCTGTAGAGAGACTTGATATGCAGAATCAGTAGGTTAGATGTAAGTAATCCAGTATCCTTACCTAAGAGTTAACTTTAGGTACTCTGGAAAAGGAAGGGGATAAAATGTGTTAGCACAGATGAGATTTGTTACGTGTCTTTCACTGGATAGAATGACCCAGGCATTGTCCAATTGCGTGAGCATTTTTATGCTCTGTATTTTTCCATCATGCAGGACAATGTAGGCATAGTAAGAACTCCTCCAGGTGTTTGTCTTCCTGACTTGAAATGCTGAATGTAAACACACTCCAGGAAAAAAAAGCCCACCCTCATAGGCACTTAAGAAGAGATTCCTCCTGAAAGTCCTCCACATAACTTGTAAAGTGTCCTTCCAGTGTTGTGTTAAAACTACAGCATTGCTGATAATCCAGCCTAATGTTTTCTTCAAGTGTTTTTAAGGTTTCAATCTTCATAGTTTCATCTTACAACTCCTTAGAATTTTTGAAATTTAGTGCAATGGATTCATTTTACATAGGAGCAGCAGCAGAAGTTGTTGGCTATTGTATGAAGGAGGAAGAGATAATATTCTATACTCAGATATAACTGAGGAGTCGGTGGTTAGAGAGAATACTTGATAGAAAAACAAAACAGAATAAAAGCCCAGAACATTGAATGAGGTGAGAACTGTTCATTGGAAGAGAGAATTCAGGATGCATGGAAGGATCAGAACCAGCACTAAGACCTTAGCAGGAGGCAGGAGGCTGCTGGCTCCAGACCAGTACACAGGTCGATCGTTCAGAAACTGAGCAGGCCGAAAATTTTCAGACATGAATGTTGAGTTATTCCCTCCGAAGTGAACTGTTGAGAACTGGGAAACCTGCAGATATTGGGGGGAAAAAGAAATGTCAAATTCTTTCTTTTCTTTGGAACGCTGGGAGTGCCTGATTCTGTGGTGGTGTTTTGATCTGTATGAACGCACTGCACCTTACAGGAAGCATTGTGATGGAGGCTACTGCTGGAGGTCACCCACTGATTTCAGTCTCGGAAATCACATGGGCTTCCTGTGTGAGCTGAATGCTTTTTGTCCAGCCCAAGGAGCTGGTTAGATCAGACCTCGTGACACACACGTCCTGTCCTTGTCTGTCACGTCACAGTGACACAACGTAAAAGGACAAGGTGTATGTGCCTCATTTCTTTGTTCCCTTAGAAGCTGGCACTGGAGTGAGATGCTCATTCCTGTGTGCTGTGCTACAGACGAGGCTGAGCCTTGCTCTTTGAATGAAATGATTGAGTACACTGCAAACAACAAACAGAGTGAAGGTGCTGGCTCTTGTCCAATTGCTGAGGTTCCATTCCAGGGCATCTTAATTGTTTTAATCATACACTCCGTCAGCTGAACAGTGTGCATTTTAGAGACAGTCATGACTCGGTCTCCTGTTCCTGTTTTTTGAGTGTTGATTTAACAGAGCTACTGTGATGCTGTCAAAACTGGCATTAGGAGAGTGTATGAATTTAACCTAATGCCAAACTTGTGTATGTTTGTCATAGCAACAAAACCTTGGGAACAGTTCTGCACCAGAGGGCTGTGGGCACAGCCCCGAGTTGCCAGAGCTCACAGGGTGAGTCCCTTCCAACTCACTCAAACACGAGTGAGCAAGCAGGCAGGCAAAGTCACGGGAAGCAGATCTTCCAGAGCATCCCTCTGTGACTTACCTGCAATAAACTGAGTGAAATTGGCTTCTCAAACACTGTCCAGATGACAGTCTCGTGGCAGTCAGGAGTGGTGAGGGAGCCCTCGTACCGATAGTACTTTAAGAGTTCATATACCGGCGGGAGAAGAGAGTTCAGTGGCAAAGGCTCCATCAATGATGATGTGTCTAGGCAAACCAGGCAGAAATACTGTTTTTAACAAGCACAGCTGAGGGCATTGTTCTTAAACATCTTCAACTGCACCTGCAGCTAATGGCTTTGTAAATCCTTATCCGTGTGCTCTCCCCAGGCTCACTGGGATGGTCACACCACACTGCTTGTGCAGTCCATGACCACTGCCTGCAAAATGCCACAGAGCTCGAAATATGAACACCTCTCTTATTAAAACAAACATTTGTCTTTGTTAAAATGTTCCTCTCCGTGCTTTTCTTCTCACTTCATTCTCCAGAAGCAGGAGTACTCATTCTGGTGCTTTGGTGTTCTTCATCTGCAGGTATGGAGAACTAGATTTTCTCCCACCTGGGTGCTTGACAAACGAACCTTAATCCTTTGCCTTTGAATTTTCAGGACTGGACCTTGAGTTACCTTATAGAACGTGTGCTCAAAATAAATAGATGTTAATTGAACAAGCCAAGTGTCTTACCTTTGACTGAAATATTATCTAATTCACTTATTAGGGTTGCATAGTTTTTATTCTCTTCATCAATCTGAAATGGAAATATTTTTATTTCAGATCATGTATTCCTCAGCAGGTGGTGATTTTAAATAAATTGTGAATGAAAGCCAGGAACCATAAAGGTAACAGCAGCAAACAGAACATGCAAAAAGATAAAGGAGCTATGTTTTGGCACTGCATGTCTGCAGAATTCAGGAAGGTTTAGGTCTTGGAATAATGTAACATTGCCACAGTGGTACCTGGCCAACTTGCCATTAGATTTGAGATAAAGGATTAGAATTTGGCCACCTACCTTTATAAAGAATGCCAGGACAGCTATACCATCTGCATAGTTCTTTGCATCTGCTAAATCCAAAGCATCTTCTTTTATGTGGACAATATGAAGCTGTAACGAGATAGTTAAGGCCAATTATGTGCTTGTTTTCCTCTGCAATTAGTGGCTTTAAGTGTAGCCTGGCTGCTTCTCTGCACTTTGTAGTAGAACAAGAGCTGCTTTCCCCACCCACTTATCAGAAGAAGTGCTCCGTGGATTGCAGCAACCCTCAATTTTCAGCTGTGTGGTTGAACAGTTAAACTTTTACTCTGTGTTTAACAGTGGGTGGTGGTGTCCTTTCACCAACCCATGTGTACTGGCAGCTTGTCTTGGCTTGGAGAGCATTTCATTTTTCTCAGATGTATAGGTCAGTTCATTGTGGCAGTCCCAGAAATGAATATACAGTCCGAATAAATGGTAATAAGACTATGCAGACGTGGAAATAGTTCTCCTCCCAAAAAGCAGCATAACTTCAGATTTGCTATCGTTACTGTGCCTTTGCTATGTCAACTCAGTACGTTTTCCTTAGTGTTCTGATTATGTATCACTGGTGATTCACAGGAAAACTGTCTGATACTTTTCATCTAACTGTTGTAAAAATACTGAGCGCTTTAGTTACGGCCCAAATCCACCAGCAGTCCCACCTACCTCCATAGCTTGCTTTTCTCCATCTATGCTGTGCTCTGACCCAGGAAAGTAGAGCTGTGCCTCTTGGGTCCCCCAGTGCAGGTGAAATTCTACCGCCTTGTATTTTCCATTCAGACCTCCGCCTCCAATTTTAGCATTCTTGTTCAATGTTACCTTAACTGGGGAAAATGAGTGAATAGTTTCTACAGTGTTCTCACCATACATTAATACATCAGACAGATTGAAGTGTACTCTGAAGTTCAGGTGTGGTTTTTCACACCAAGTGTTCCATGAGTTCAATTCTTCAGAAAATTCTTAAAACATGCTAGCTGAGATGGGTTTGAGATGAAAAGTAGGAATATCACAGCCTGCTTTCTGGTAATATGAAACAGCACTTGGGTGCTCCTCGTCTATGGCACAGGACCTGGATCTTCTATTTCCTTTTCTACCTAGGATTTGCTCTGTGGGCCTGAATGATTTGTTTATCCTCTTAATTGCTAAAGGACTGAGTTACTCATGACTTCATCTGCAGATGTAAGGAAATCAATTTGATAAGCAGTGCTGTATTCTATTCTGGGAAAGTGTTTTATAGCCTTTTATGGCTTTCATTTGTTTATTCTTTGGAGAGTTATCAGCTGCATTTTAAAGAAAGCAGGATAATAGATTGTCTGTTCTCGATTGCACAGGGGATGGTTCACTGCCATTACAACCCAGGAATTAGAGATGCATATCTCATTTGGTAGATCCTATACTTCTTCACTGTGCTCTCCATCAGTGTGCACAAACTTGTCTGCACTATAACATTTATAGACAGGGCTTAAAGACACTACCATCTAAACTCTATCTGATTCTGTTTTAATTTAGATTACTGCTACTACTTTAGACAAAGCATTAAGCCATTAATTTAATGTGAGGACAGATTCTCTGTTAACAGCAAAATCAAATTTTCCCCCAAAAGTATTCTCTATCTGTAGATTGCCATCATGTGTGTAAAGCACACTGTGTGCTTGAGACATCTAGTACATGCTTAGAAACCTGGCTTATTAAGCCCTGTACTTTTATTTTTTCCATAAGGAAGATGGTTTTGGCCTGGATTAAATCCCTGGTGATTTTGCTTCAGTTCTGAATTCCAAATGAGCTGGAAGCTTCTGTGAGTCACTTGGTTACTTGGCTTTTTTATCTTTAAGTGGATGTTAATGTATCTTTGTTGGCTTGGTTTATTTAGACTGTAGGACCTTTGAGACACTGACCTTCACTGTCTGCACATCACTGAACGTAATGATGGTCTAATCTCACGTAGAGCATTTAATTGCTGCTGTAATTTAAGCAATAGCAGTTTCAGTGTTGTTCTCACTGTAGCACAGGAATTGGTTGCACACAAAGGAAAGAGCCTCAAAAAGCCCACATGGAACTCTAATTCTTTTGCTTGATTGGAAACAACAAAAGTCCCGAACGATCTTTATGAATATTGATTTTTATGTAGAAGACATTACAGTGCACAGTGACTGTAATAAGGAGACTCCAAAATGTCATTCTGGAATATAAAATTTGTTAACCTGAATATTAGTGAGAAACCAACCATGGCTTTCTCTTACCATTTGTCAAAACACTGACCTTCTGAATGGGAATCTGCAGCTGTGGAATTCGACCCAGCTGTCTACGTGAACATATTTAACACTTACTACTTCCCCTTTTGAGCATTTGGCCATTAAAAGAGCACATCTGAGATTTTAAGAGTACCTGCAGATAGCTTTTCAGAAATTACTTCTTGCTGCATTTTTTTTAATGGTAAGTTGGCGTAATGTGGATGGAGCATCGTGGTTAGTACTGCCTCGAGTGGAAAGAAAAAGGTGAACCAGTGTTGAATTTCTACTCGTGGGTTTATTGAATACAGACTGAGTTTACCAAGTCAGAAAATAGCTGGTTGGCAGCCCCACACTGTATTACTTCCTCATTTTAAATAAAAACCAGGCAGAAACCTGAAAGGATTTCTGCTAGTTATTTACAGGACTAGCAAGACACGTGCACTGCAAACCAGTGGTTGAATGAGTTTCCCCAGTTGTATTCTTCAGCAGAATTCTTTCTTACACCAAAGCAAGTGTTAGAGAGAGCCCAGAAAGGATGGATATGTTCAGCAAATCTCATTACCTCTGCAAAATCAGTTACCTCTATGCCCACCTGCCACTTGCTTCTAGATGGTGTTAGGGGTTTCCTAGCTGTCTTCAGCTTTGTTCTATACATACGCATGGAATAAATTTTTGTTGAGATGCTCAAGGGCTGTGTTGAGGATCCAAACGTTAGATAATTACAGCCAAGTTACCAGAAAGCCTCGGTTCAGGTTTTCTGAAAGTTTTGGTTCTGAAGGAGGGGTGTGTAGCTTCTTTCTTTCCATTAGGTAGCAGCAGTGATGTGTAATAGCTTGCCCAGAGAAGGGAAAGGAGAGACAGTACAAATTCACAAATAAGTTCCTTGCAATGTATCTGACAGTACTTGCCTGTATGTCCATTATTCTCTATTGTCCATTTTGAAGATTCTTTCACATCGTAACCTTCAAAATACAGTGGCTTCAGGCTCCGGTCATGAATGACATTTTTGGTGACAATATTGATGGGTGACTGTTTGCTCCCTTTGCAGTTGGCACTGACTGCGTGCCAGTGTCGAGGGTCTATTTAAAAATAAAGAAAATATTATTTTTCTGTAGATTGAAATCCTTGATAAAGCCAGAACACCCAACAGCCAATGCACACTTGCCTGGGAATTCAGAAATATCTTTGAAAGAGAGGTCTTTGGATAGTGGGGATTTAATAAAGGAGCATTCTTAGCATATTATTTTTGTAGTTCTAAGAATTGTTAATATGATTCGAGAATGTTAACTGTAATAGGAAAACACAGACATAGAAATGTCTGTAAAATTAAAATATACTATTGCTGCAGTTGGCTGGTTGATTGGAAACTATAATAAAAATAAAGGAATTGATAGTGGTGATGGAGGTGTTGGGATTGAACTGCTGTTTCCAGCAAAGCTGTGTTCAGGGAGGGCAGGGCAGGGCACAGGGTTGAGCAAGAGAGCAGGCAGCCAGCATGGGTACAGCTGGTAAAATGAAGGATGCAGCTGTAAGGAACAAATAGGGGTTTCTCATAACTCTGTCCTCAAGAATTTAAATGTGTCTATATCCAGCTTGCTAGGATGGCTACCTCTGGAGAATATTTTTGTATTTGTAGCATTATCCTTGCTCAACACAAATGAATAGAGCAAGTACTGACATTTTTAAAACACCCTTCCTTAGGTACTCTACTTCTGTTTACCTAAAGTACAGTCACACAGCACTAAATGCAGCTGAGTGCATTGTGCCCTTTGTGAAGCAGAAGGGTCCAAACTCTAATGAGAGAAGCAAATTGTTGAGCAGTACCTTCACAGTCTGGCTGTTCTTTCTTCTGTGACAGGTAGCACCAATGTTGTCCAACTAATAAATTAATAAATAAACAAACATGGTCAGACATTCGAAATCAGATGAGTGAAAAACTGCACAAATTGCCCCTCCAAGAAGCAGACGTGGAATGGGTTTGCAACCTGCAGTCCTTAGGGAGTGATGAGGTTATGACTGGCTGTGCAGTTTTGACATCTGCTTGTTTTTTTCTGCCTAATTTTATTAGAATAAGCAATCTCATGTTTCTAATGTATAAACAATGACTGGTAAAAGTGAGTGCTTTGCTTGTAAATAAATCTTTATCTTGTTGCTAGACATCTCTTGGCAATGTGGGACGCACACCCAGGCCAGCTGGGTTCTGATATCAGGTACTTCAGAGGATAAAGTTAAAATCATGGCAACTCTCCTCTCTTTAGACCTCCTTCTGGCCCTAAATTAATCAGTTTACTGTTAATACTCCATCACAAAACTGTGATAGCACGAGTTATTAGACCAGTGGATGAGTTCCAGTTCTAAACCATTTGGTATTGAAACCTTGGCTCCAGCAGCTGATTGAGGAAAGGTTCTCCATCTGAATTTATGTAGTGTTGGAGTAAATATTGTCTTATCTGTACTCGTCATTGTTTCATTTACTTGGAAATTAACTTACTCAGGATGACTTACCTCACACTCTTTGCACAGGGTTGCACAAGATTGCACTTAAGTGCACCTTGTGCACTTAAAGGTTTTAAGTAACAAAGGGACTCATTTTCAGTAAGAAATGAAAACTCTTCATTCTAACTGAGCTGTGATCACACAGAGAAGGATACAGTTTTTCACTGGAAAGGCTTTTTCTTTGTCAGGAGAAATTTGAAGTTCAAAGGAATAGAACTGATTTAATTTAACTACAAGTTCATCTACTCAGGAAATTAAGGATTTTTTTTGTTTATAGCCCAATGTTTCAATGGTTATCTATGGTAGAAATGAATTTTAGATGGGTTTTAATGGGAATAGTTCTCTTTGCTTATTTAACTTTGATCAGTAACAATTCAAAACCTCTTATAATCATTATTAGCATCAGACTAATCAATTTATAGGAAGTGTTATGGAATGCCACGTGTCATTAGACTGCTAATAGCCATAATTTGTGACCTCTCATAACACATCTGCTGGAAGGCTCACAACTGCTTTTAATGCTTCTTATCAATAAGTGCCATCTTTCTATTATGTATTTAGGGGAAGTTATACATAAAACTTTGATGCAGAATCTGACAGTAACACATTTTTTTCAGGCCTGTGTGTACAAGCCAGTGGGCAGAGCTTCAGCAGTGCTGAGCAATTCCTTATCTCCACTAGGAAACAGCAGAACATTCCAAGTGCAGAATGTCACCAAGCACCAATATTGTAATCAATAAATGCTTGGTAAATAGTGGGTAAGCCAAGCTCCAAGCTTCACAATGCTTGATTATGTTTCAAATGTGTTAAAGTTTGCATGGATAAATGACAGCAGATGTTTTTAGAAACTGCCTTAGCCCAGTGGGTGTCTTGTTAAAGCATTTGCGTGTGCAGGCACAGCACTCTGGGACTGGGATGGGCTTTCTATGCAGGTTATATACACAGAGACCTTCAGGGGAAAAAGTGGTGCACTGTGGGAACGATCTGGTGCACATGTTTAAAGGTAGCAGCGTTTACGTGGCATGAGAGGCTAACTGGGTGCAAAGATTGGGCTCAGACGTTTTGGGATGTGAGTTATACTGAAGAGGAAAGTTGTCAGGTGAAAAATCAAGGTCATATGAGGTACTTCATTTATTTACTGTAAATGTTTGATACAAGGTTTACTGTTCTGGGTTTGTACACTGCCACAATGGGAGTGTGATTGTGACTTGGACATCAGAGCACTACTGCAATGCAGATTAAATTTTACAGCCAGTATGATTCACCTCTGTGAGGAAGTGCGGTCAGTCATTGCTCATTGGGGACAAGGCTGCAGAGCTTTTGGGTTATAACCATAGCATGATGAAAATCAAAGACCACCATGGGAAGCACTGAGTGAAGGTAACTACCATCACATGGTATTGTCAGTGGTCCTGATTCAATGCCTGTTTGAGAGGAGTGAAATGGGAGTTGGGATTGGAGCCCTTCATTGCTAAGACTGAGTTCAACCCTTGTCAAGTAAAGTGACCACCAAACTTATTACCAGCTGGCAAGAGTTTGGCACGTCCTCTCCAATATGCTTGTGAGTTTCAATCAAGTCTCAGTAGATCGACAGACATGCAGGGACGCAAAAAAATCTCTCAACCTGCACAACAAAATGCAGGGAAAAAGAACTTAAAATAAATCCAGACCATCAGTGGTACTCACATCCACCACCCTTGAGAATTCTTCCTTTCTCCTGTTCAATGAAACCTCCACCAAACAGACAGACAGTATCTAATTTTTGCAGACTTTTCACAAAACTCATAACATCTATGAAGTAACAAGGAGTTAGTCATGTTCTGTCAAGCAGTTACCATAGCTGTGATTTAGAAAGCTGGATTGTGTCAGGGGAATAGAGCAGAATATTCAGGAATTCATTGGAAAAAGGTCCTTAAAGCTGTTAAACCTTAAACAATGAGATAATTAAACACTGCAGAATGCAGCAAACAATGAATTAATGTTTCTCGTGAATGAGACTTCTTTTGGTGGTGGTAATGTGCCATTAGAGAACAGGATGTTTGCGTAGATACTGCTCAGGAAAAACCATAGTGCCATGTTCCATGTCACTTATGAGGAAAATTTGTATTTGTATTGGATTTTTCTTTGAATCAGATGCAATTGTTCCCTATGCCTATGGGCCTTGGGTTTACAATGGTCCTTCTTCCCCCCGGACTTGGTTTCTGAAGCAAGTAGGAAAGCTACTTGTCACATTCAGTTGGTTGTCTGTGGTCTGAGGTATGATTATGCCCTAAGGTATGTTGTCTAGTCTAGTTCTGATTGTCTAGGTGGCTCCTGCCACTTCCTGCAGGAGACTTTTCCACCGTCTATTAGACTTCACTGTCAGGAAATGTTTCCTGTTTAAAAGCTTACATTTTCCACTTGCTTATCTGCATCCCATCACTCCTAGAAATATCATTGCACCACCCTAAACAATTCTTTTTCCTCCCTGGTGTTTACAACGTTCAGATAGTTCCTTCATAATCTGTAATTCCTGTTCTTGCTGTGTCCATCCTTTGTCCCATCCCGTGACAACCTGCCCTTCACCTTTCTGCTTCAGTCTTTCCCCCTCTCTTTCTCTGAAGCTTCTTTCTCACATTCCTCTGATCCCACTCTTCCACTCAAACCTCAGCTATCCCCTCTCTTCTTTCATGTTGTTTACTTTACAGCCCAGAAAAATACAGCAGATTTTTTTTTGTGGGAGTTTTGTTTACTTTTGCAGCTGAGGTGCTGAAACCATTGCTGCAATATCAGCAGCACTGCAGGATGCTACAGATTATTCTCATAGATTTTATTAGCTTGTTAGCTAACAGATGAGCATCTTTATTTAGGAAAGCATTAGATCCTGGGCAGGATTTCCAGCAGCTCCTTGTCTCATCGACATTAACTTGAGACTTTTGTGTTGTTGTTGCTATTGAAAGTACATGATTCAGTATACACATGCATTCAGTGCACGTATACCTGTACACTCAGACTTAAAATTGCTGTTATATCTGTGTCTGGCTCTTATGCTGTATTATGTACTCTTGACTTATGTTACAGTGCACCATATAATAGGTGTTACTCTGGCTTTGCTGAGTTCTAGTTTACAGCAGGGCTGCACTGGGCTGAAGGCCTCCTCTTCCTTCACAGACTTCAAGACGGTTAAATTTAGGGAGTCTCTCTTGGCAAATAAGCAGCCCTACTTATCTCTGCTTCTTCCTTGTCAAATTTACAACTGATTTCCTGACCAAAGCTGTTTTTTGGCACCAGAACAGCTGTAAAACAATACAATTACGTATTGTTTTCATTTTATTGTAAATGTTTTCAATTGTTTTAGCTATCAAGCCCAGCTTGGAAGCCAGAGGAAAAAATTCCTTCAGTTGAGAACTCCCTCTTCTGTTCACTTACGCAGCTGGATGGGAGAGGACAGTGCTTCTGGCTGGAAGCCAGAGAGTGAACAGTTTGCTAATGTGCCATTGTGTGATCTAGGAAAAGACCCTTAAGCTCTTTGGACAATGGTCGGACTGCCTGAATTCCTTACTTTGTCCAGCTTGTTCCCCACTCACTGCCCCACCTGGACCTGCCTGGAAGCCTGCATCTGAGACCAGTGGTGCTCAGGCTGGCTGAAAATCGCCCTTTTAATTTGCCTATCTGCAGAAGAAAGTTAATTAAACCATTTCTAACCTTTGAATAAGGTGCTTGGCCATCTCATGATCGACTGACTGATTGCTAGCTGTTTCTATGAAACGTATTTCATCTCTTGAAATGGAAATAACCTTTATGCCACTAACAGCCGAAGTACTGAGACAGTAAGAATACCCTCTGTGGCTCTTTAAAACCCCTCCTCTTTCTCATTCACTGACTGACTCCTTTGTTTGCCCCTGGAGATCTTGTCACCCTCTTTCAGCCGTGTCCTCTGACGATTCCTTGTTCCTGAGATGCACAGCTGATAGCACCTCCTGCCTCGCAGAAAGCCCAGGCTGCCCTGAATGCCACAGCTGCCATGGCTGCAGTGTGCCTGATGCAGGCTGATCCCTTTGGCCCTTCCTATGAGAACTGCAAGTGCTGGTTTTGCACAAAGTGTATTTTTAGCTTTGGTCTATGTTGGGACAATTCTATTTTTAGCTGGCTTTGAGAAACTTATTATCTTTAGTACAAAAGACCAAGCAACTTAAGTGCAAGCGGAATCTAAGTCTGTCTTCCTAATTAATGAGGTTGCTAAACACAAACTAAGCATGTATATATCTGTCTTTGTATATGGTTTTATGTACTACTCATTCTCAGGAAGTCCTCATCAACCATTTTGACAGGCAAAATCAGTCCCAAATGTTTACCTTTACATGCACATATCTCTAACCTTGTTAAAACAGATGGTAGCGACCATTCATCTCTCTTCTATTCGCTTTTACTTGGAAATGTTCTTTTCATAATGTTATGCATCCATACGTATGTGCTTTCCAACCCATTACGGGGACATAATTAGACTCAGAGATAAACTTTACTATGGTGATGAGGGGACTACATCTGATTTGAGTGTGGTGTTTATAACTTGCACATGTGTACATAAATCACATGCTCAGTGAAGTCATACTCTGTAACACCTACAAGCTAAAGGGGATTATAGAGGTTGAGAGGTTCTAGCTTTACACTATAAATACCTACAAATGTCTTCCTTTGTGTCACATAGTGAGGAAGATAATTTTAACTGCTGTAACCTCTGTCATATATGTCTATCCTCATAAATCTGCTGTATCAAAAAAGGAAGCTGACTTTTTACAAGAATAGAGTATCCAGGGCTAAGGTAATAGCTTCTGTGGGGAGTTTTGCTTTGCTTTGTTTACAGCAGAGCAGTGTCAAACTCAAGCAA
This sequence comes from Cyrtonyx montezumae, assembly GCF_038088225.1. NCBI lineage: Eukaryota > Metazoa > Chordata > Aves > Galliformes > Odontophoridae > Cyrtonyx > Cyrtonyx montezumae. Next base: position 8,493,256 of record NW_027071881.1, read on the forward strand.
TATCTTTTTGAGTATTTTTAAAGTTTAATTCAAACAAGTTACTTTCTGGTTTTGGAGCCCTTACTGTAATGTTCTGTGCTGGATTTATGCTGACTGATCCTGCAGCTAGATGTTAGTAATCTAACAACTGGCCATTGGGAATGCTCCACACCCCATTAACAAAGCATCACCTATAACGTCTCAGACGGGAAGAAAAAAACCACGTGTATTTACATGGTGACAGACACACAGATGAGAAACTGAACCACCTAGCATGCCTTGAAGACCTCGAAGCTCATGCTAGTTGTTTGGACAGCTAAGAGGAAGGTGTTTCATGAAGCACCTGTCCCTGAAAATGCTTATCTGCTTCCAGTTTTCATAATCCAAATGTAAAATCTATGGGGAGCCGCAGTTCAGTTTTAAGTATCAGTGCACAGCTTGCATTGTGTAAAGGTTAATCCAATGGTTTTTGCTGTACGAGAAAGAAAAGTAATTTATAAGCTGAAGTAATGTCATTTGTCACCAGTGAATACCTCCTATGTATGTCTTCTATGATGCTCCTTTCCTTCCCACAGAGCTGAAGCGAATAGCAGCTGGAACTTTCCTGGCTTGAATGCTGAGAAGGACAAGTTGATGCAGCACACTGCAGTTTTGCATGAGGATCTGCTGAACGGTGAGTTCATACGAATTGATAACAATGTGGTGCATCACCCTGGTCAAGGTGATCTTTAAATTGAGCATTGATGATGCAACTGAGTCCACTGCGTATACAGAAAACTGCCCACTCATTACATGGCACCAGAAACAGGCTGCTAGCTATGGAACAATGGTTTTTGAACTTGGAGCTGTGATGCCCTTGAATGCACCAATGTAGTGAAAAGTTTGTCTGCTCAAGAGCATCAGTTCCTGCCATCTTAGACGCAGCAGTCATTCATAGCAGTCACTGCTCAGCAGTTCAGACAGTCGTGCTTGGGGCCAAGGGGCAGATTTTGGTTTAAGGTGCAGTGGAGTCAGAGGTGATCTTATAAATTTACATGTGTAATTCTGAAAGTGAAAGTCAGGATCTGCAGATGAATTTAAGTTACAAGATGTGACTAAACAGTGCATACTCTTGAACAACTTCACACATAGACTAATGCGAAGAGAATCAAAGCATTCTTGCTCTGACATAATTGATTCCTATGTGGGTAAATTTGGATGCTACTACTGGCTGGCTACAGAAATGAACAGAGTTAAAAGCATTTCAAATGTCATTCCATATGTGGCTCTAATGTTGTCTTGTAGTTGCCTTTCACGAGTCCTCAAACAATGTGCAATGTTGTTTCCTTGCCTGCTGAGCTTGATTCCCTGTCTCCCCAAAATAAAACAGGCTGTTACAGCTAAATGAACAGCCACTCTATCTCATCTGCTGCTTTGGCACAAGTGCATTTCTGTCTTGTGCTGAAGGAATGAGAAAGCAGTTGTTACAGTGCCATACCTCTTTGTGCCTTTATCATAAGCTGTGGAAGGAAATAAGTGCACTCTGAGATTACAGGATTTGCATCCTTAGAGATCCTAGTCAAGCAGTCTATGCCCGTTCTTCTCACATCCATAAAACCCCTTCAGTTGTAACCCAATTATGAAACTCACAATGAATATGACAGTGGAGCAAGCTATCCTAAGTTGCACCTCTATTGACAGTAACAGTCCCTTTTATAGTGCTAAAATTTAATTGCAAGTCCTGTATTTAATGGAAAAGTTTGTCAGTAAAATGTTCTTAGTTTTGAAGGTGTTGAGCACTAAGTGCTGTTACTGGTTAATCACAATGGCAGAGCTAGAAAACTCTCTGCCTTCTGTGTGTACAGATATCTGGCTGTATAGAGAGGGAAGAGCAGTATCAGTGGGTGTCTCTCGCTCTCAGTGCATGTTCAGCAATTTGTTAAATGTGGCCTCTTCTTTCTTCTTGCATACAATGGATCTGACAGTGATGGTATGCACTGATAAATATGGACTATGGCATACACCAATAAATATGGACTATGGCAGGCACTCACAGATAAGGCACCGACAGTATTTTGGCAATTTGAATGATTTTTCACGGAAGAAAAAAATAGAAGAGAGACGGAAGCCCTAAGAAACATATCCTGCATGACAATCATAACTAGGGATCAAAAGTCTATCTGTACTGAGATAGCCCATGTAACTTGTTTGAGATAATACCAGGGTTCATTCCATTCCTCTTAAAGAAACTTATTTTTCAGTAGCTTGTGAACCTGGCTCTAGCTTCAATACAAAACTTCTAGATGGAAATATACTACTGTCTGCTACAACTGCTGTCCTCTGAACGGCACTAGAATGAATTTACCTTTAATAGAACCTCTCTCTCAAAACGTTTGGAAAGTTTCTGATGTAATATTGTAGATATTTTGCTTCACTTCTGTTTGTCTAATAGAGGTCCCAGAGGGTCATTGATCTCTCAGAGGAGTCAAGCAAGTGTTCTGAGGTGCCTCAGTGCCAACATCAATACACTGAGATCCATATCAATCAGTGAAAGAGATGCTGAACAGAGATTCAAGATGGATAGTTTCTCTTCCTGGTGCTGGTTGGTTGGTCCCTGGGCAGGTGTCTGCACCTACGTGCCTCAGTTTCTATTCTGTAATCTAGGGATAATGAGGTTTGCTTCCTTATAAAGTCCTGTAAGGACTGCTAGCAATATATTTAAAAATAATAATAATTTCTACACTGAGATACTAAGACAGATAAGATTGAAAGCAACTGAACAGATGAGCAACTATCAACATTGGCTATTTAAGTGTGGTGAATTTTGAGGCTCAAAAATCATGGCTTCTTGAAATGTCTAGCCTCTGGCATAGTGTAATGTACCCTGTGAAGCTTCCACCTCAGGAAAGGATTTGGAAAGGAAGGTGAGAGAAGAGCAAGTTTCTTGAGCATTAAAGGTTGTGCCATTAATTCTACGCTCAGAAAAGAAAGTAGAAATTGTAATGGTTTGTGGGGAAAAAAGGATCAAAACATACTACACTCATTTCCTGTGTTAATCCCTTCTGCTGAAATACTGCTAAAATGCTAATGCTATAATACCTATATGGGTTTTTTAAGTGGTCTTCTGAGATCCTGAAATAAATGCCTTAACAGAACAGCAAATTTAGCAAAATATTAATTAATCAGTAATAGATTTCTATCGAGCAAATAGTTGTAGACTTTGGAAGAGCAAAGGTTCACTGTGCTTTTTTGTACCTGTCCTACATGTGGAAGCCTCCAGAGACAGAAGAGCTACAAAACACAGACTAAGGAAGAGAGGAGATGTTTGAGCTGTGAGGTATGGATCTGGAAACAGCAAGCTACTCAGGCATGGTTATGGAGCATTCAGAACAGAAAAATAAAATGTGGGAAACACCACAGTTACCCCAATGCTTATGCAGTGCTCAAGGTACTGTCTGAGTAGCTCAGCCCTCTGTTACTTTAAGTCTGGAAACCGAATCTTGAGCTGCTTTAAAACCATGTCTCATAATAGGCTCTTGGTGCAGTGCTTCCCTCTGATACCTCTGATAATACTGTATCTCTTTTTTTTTTCCCTTAATGCAGTCCTGTCTATTTTAGTGCAAACAATAGATCCTTCATTATATTAAGGACTGCAATGTTTATTTTTAATTTTGCGACTGTGTGCTGATATTTACATAAGAAAGGGTACTTATTCAATGTTATAGAGCTGCTGATTTAATAGAAGCATAAAAATATCTTCTGCATTTTTCAATACTAATTACAGATCGCTATTTAATCTAGTCATTGTAAGTGCACAGTGTGCTTATGTACATAGTGCACAGAGTGCAAAAATAGATGGACCTGCTGGGCTAATGCAGCAAAAGACATATTGTTCTTTCTCAGTTGGCAACTACAAGAATTTAATCTCACAAATGACAAAGCAATATGAGTAGAAATCTAAAATAAGCTATTTGAAATTTCAAGAAGTATATTCTCAAAATTATTTTACGTATTTGTTGATTTTTTCTGTATATACACGCAAACAAGCACAGGGATCAAGCCAAACCCCATTGATTTTTCTTGGAGGAGGAAGGTAACTAGAATTTCTAAAGGTAAAAAAAAAAACACAAAACCACAACACTCATTCATTCATGAGAGAAATCTGTATTTGATATTTTCCCACAAATGAAAAAGGCAGAGAAATAAATAAAACATGATTCAGTTTTCATATAGAAGAACTAGAGAGTTTGCCCTGTAAGCTCCAATACTCAGAAACAAATCACAAATAAGAGTAACCTTGGTATATGGGGTTAGAAATAACAGGCAAGGACTTACCTACTGCCTCTGTCTTGAGAATGTGCAGAGAGAAGAGAACAAGGAACAGCAATTCCATTATCTATTTTAAATAGGCTCAGTGTTGAAACCAGAATTGATTAGACTTCTTAGTATGTGATCATATTTCTGCTCTCAGTTTTATACTGGAGTAAGTAGTCCTGGACAGACCTGAAAGCCATAGCCAGGAAGGTGAACTCCTCCCCCTTGTAATTTCCCCAGAATTACTCTACTCATGCTCTGCCTAAATTTATTCATTTCTCCAAAATGAATGGCAAAAGGAATAGGGTTTTCTAGCACTAAACAAGTATCCTGCAGTGAATAGCTAAGACTTTGCAACCTATGCACATCTAGTAACCCATTCATAAAATGTCACATTTTTATTTACTGGTAGCTTTTTCTCTGAGAGACCACATGATTTTCAGACTAATTGTGAATGTATGCATTTAGGTTAGTGTTCTGTTTCCAAAAATTTCAGCAGCACACAGCAGCAACCCTACAAACAGCAGACTGGGGTAACTGCAGGATGAGATTTCTGTGTACAGTGACAGGAAAGGTTTAGTATGTGGCATACCAGCTCTTTTCTCACATATGATTTTGCATTTAGTGGATTAATAGAGACCACGCTACTTTTTTTTTCCTTTAAGTACTCTTTCTTAATGTTCCTGTATATATAAATATATATATGTGTGTACATATGCATATATGTATATATTGTATGCACTCTGTTATACTATATGCTATAGTATATTTTTTTTCTGCCATCCTTTCCTTCCTATCTGAATGCTTTAATTCCAAGTGTCTGATTCAGTGCAATTCAGGCTTTATGTTCAGCAAACAAAGGTGTGTACACAAGAGTGGCACTGCTACTTTTTGATCTATAGTTTCTGTTATGCACACATTTTCTATTTTTCTTTTGGGACTGGATTTTGATACAGCTGAGGATGAAAACAAATTGGGGAATGCAAATTCTCCCATTCTTCCAAATGCTTCTCTCTCCATGGGTGTGCCACCCAAATCCTGGATTGAGTGCAAGTAGAGCAGGATGCTTGACTCAGTGCCTCCCCAGGAAGGGGTGTAAAGTTTATGGAGTGGCATGATGTTGACTGATCACTGCAGAGCTTTATGCCTTTACCAAAAGCTGTGGGCTCTCAGGTGAAGGGCAAGGCTGCTGTGGTGTTAGTAATGGGGTCACACGGGATCAGGCCTGTAGTAACAATGGGAAATCTGACAGCTGACTTATAAGCAGGTGTTTATTCATAAAAAAGATAGCTATAAATAACATTCCAACAATGCAGATTTGCTGGGTAGTGTTTTTCCATCCAGGATTAGATAGCTTAAAACACGAACAGACAATGATTTGCCTAGCACATGGTGCTAAGATAAATAGTTACTGCAGTGATAAGAACAATAAGGGAATTCATTACATTTTTGAACTTCCTAGTTCAGCAATCTCTGTGGAGCTATCTAAGCAAGGTGCATGCTGAGCACGTAGAGGGGAGCACGGCCGTGAACGTGGCCGTGTCAGGTGCCAGCCTTCAAGGGCACCCACAAGATGTTTTACTTTTGGGCTTTTCTCTTTTTATATCCCGGCGATGGTCTTCAGGCAGAGACCTTAATCAAAGCTCTTTGATAAAAGCTTTTTTTCACTTCACTTGTGTTTAGCTTTCTGAAAGCTGAGAGCTTCCTGGAAACACTCTGATTAGGGCAGAAATATCTAAGGGTTAAAAACTTTGTTCTTGAAATTCAGGATCCCTTCTTTTAATTTTTCCTCTTATAAGCCTTGCAGCTTCTCACTCTTTAAGTGGTAATAATTTGCACTGCAGTCACTTTTATTTGTGCTAGAAAGCGTGTTTAAACTCAGTGAAAAATATTCCCTAACCATATGAAGTTTACAATCTAAATAATGAGGACAGGCATAATCTTTTCATCTCATCAAACCTACCTGACCGGTGCTCTGTTATCAGTTTTCTCTGACATCTTTGCACCTTTGAATATTTTTCTAAGGAGTTGCACTGCAGGTGGGTTTTCCATAAAGGTCATTGGACATTGGACCTAAATACATGTAAGGATCCATGTCAGAGAAAGCAAAGAGACAAAGTTTAGCAGGATTCATAAAACTGGAGGTTATTTTTTTTTTTCAGGCAGTATGATTGCAGCTGTGTCCATAGCTACAGGATGGATAAGAGCAGGAGGGAACATCAGAAACAGTGAGTTATTTCCCTGTCTGGTTTATGAAATGCGTGAGATCCAGCCTTAGCCTGCCACTACCAAAAGGGCTTCACAGGACATTCGGAGGGACTGACGTGACATCTAATGAAGCTTACATATGTCTGAGCCAAATGACACTACCATGTGCTGCAGAAAGGAAGTCTAGAGCTGTTCATGGCCTCCCAGGCAAATGATTGCAGTTCCTCTGTACCCGGCAGCACGGAGAGGACAGGATGAGAGCAGGTTGGAGCTGACTCTCTGTTCAAAGCCAGGGCAGTGGCACTGCTCTTTCTGCTGGGGAGCTGGGCTGAACATACTCTTAGAAGGAAGATCTAAGGCGTGTGTAGGTGAGACTGATATGAGTCCAAATCCTGTTCCTAGAAAAGCTGACGTGGGAGGAATTGTCCTTGGAGTTGGAGAGGGAAGCACTTCCGAGAGGTTTTAAACAGATGAAGTTCACAATTACCATCTTGGTGAATGGGAAACATACCCTTCAGAGAGAGAACACACTAAGTATTCTTCCATTGAGCTGTGTGTTGCAGTTTTCTTCGTTTGTTCCCTGACTGTTTAATGGGAAATCTAGAAATCCATGAGCAGTAGCTGTTAGTTAACCTGAAACACTGAAGTTTTATCTTGTATGTGAAAAACACGGGTTGATTCCTCTTCTCCCTAAGTTTGCTGTACTGGGGAACCTTGTTCAAATATGAGGTTCTGAAGCTTACACAATTCTGACCACTGCTTTCTAATAACAGGAGTAATCTTTGTGCTTCTATAGGTGTTTGGTCCAGCAATAAATGCCACTTAGAGATGAGTTACTGTTGCAAAAGGAAATGGGTACACACTATGTACTTATAAGAGGGAAGCAGGGAGGGAGTTGTGAGGGTGTCCTTGCCATTATTTTGTGGCTTGCAGTTAATGTTGTTAAACAGATCTGAAATGTTCAAACCTGATGATTGTCTTCACTTCGTGTTCCTGGTGAGGGCCATGAAAGCAGAGCTGGGACATCAGAAAACAGAAAACCTGTGAATGCAAGAATTCCTCAGGGTGTGGGTGGAGGAAGAGCAGAGTTTTCTGTTTTGAAAACTTCTCAGCAGAATCTTGGAAGGAGATCATACATACCATTTCTGCCTTCCTCCCCAAAAAGGAAGACTTTAATCCACATAAGTTAAAACATAAATTGGATAAATAGGCTCCTTATTTTTATTACTCCCTTTCCTGAGTGTTCCTTACTTGTGGTGAATATTCTTGTCTCAAGGCTTTGCTGGGGGTCAGAAATCAGTCCTCCTCAATACTTAGCCAGCCTGCATTTCACTAGCCATTTTGGGGCTAGGTTCTGTGATGTCTACAGCTTAGTAAAGTGTGTTAATGAAGTGCAAGGGCAGTTCAAGTGAAGGTCGAACTGTTGCACTTCACAGTCAAGAAGGTTGGCTGCGTCAGGCATGGAAGCAGAAAGAAACTGGGAAAATAAAATCCCTTCTCCTTTCTGTGCCTCGCTTTTCTCATATATACAGTGTGTGTGTACACAGCTTGGAAGGTAGCACCAAACCAGCAATAGCAGGACTGTGCTATGGAGTTCTTATTTTCATTACATGGTGGCACCTTTTTCTGCTGTAGTGTTGAGTACAGTTCTGAATGCTCAGGGCATTATCAGCATGAAGAGAATTGCTTTTGCATAGTGCTAAGGTAGAAGTGTATGCTGTCCAAGGGTTACTGTGCAGAAATAAGAGTCAGCTTCAGAACCCAATTTCCTGTTTTGAAGTCTCCTTCGCTGTGTCACAGCTGGGAGCTGCTTTCTGCCACACACTCGTGGTTCCCACTGAAGCCCCATCACTGCAGGTTCTGGGCATTTCTGAGACCACAAGTTTGGTTGTGTGGAGGCAGATTTTCCAGAACGGCTACTTTCAGTGAATGGTCTTTAAAAACTCAAGTCTTACCACAACTCATTCTCCTCAGCATTTTCAGCATCTTCAGTAATTATTATCTTCTCCACAGGAATAATCTGAGGATAATTACTATCAAACTTGTAGATTCTAGGGCAAAAGGAGGTGTCAGTGAGAACAATATGTTACTGCTGGGATTTTTTTAGCAAAATAAAGCAATACTATGTCTCATTCATGAGAAATATCAAAACAACAGCCATTTGGATATTCAGATAAAGAAATCTAAAAACAATTACAGTACTAACAAGAACTGTGGAGAGGGTGAAATCTAGGTAAATATTAATCAGATGCTTGCTAATAAGAGGGTACAGCCAGCATTTAGATTTTTAGCCCAGATTTACCTCTCTCCATGCCTTTCTTCCATGTAATCTTATGCAAATAATTTGTAAAATGTAGATAATGCTCCTTCCCCACAGGTGTGTTGTGGGTGTAAGTATAATAAGATTATGAAGTTCCCAGAATATGTGATAAGGATCACCTTGAGTGGGCATTGTTATACCCACGGGTTCGGTAACACAGAAGCCTTCTGCCTCACAAAGTGTTTGCTTTCAGTTGAAACTACTTTTCATCTCCTTTTATAAGAAGTCAGACTTGATGAGAGTTGAGATGTACAGATCTATGTTTTGTTTTGCTTGCTTTATATTGAAGCAAGCTAAAAAAGTTATTTCCATAATAACACTGTCTTCCGTAATCTAGTAACATTATCATTAATTGTATGCAATTCTATTAGGGAACTGAGATTACAGAGTGTTTTGTTAAGAGCAGCTTATATTTCTCAGTACTATTTTTAATTGCATTCTGACCTCATATAGTGTTTCACTTTTGAACACCAGCTTTTTAAGCTAGAGACATTTCAGGTAGCATCTTCAGGGATGCCTAGGGCATTTTGGAGCCCAACTTCATGGGTACGTATTTCTAAGTAACTAGGATGTTTTTTTGGAGATGTCATCCTCCATGGCTGGCCTGCTGTTCATCACAGACTTCAGTCACTCCACCAGTTCACAGAGTCACAGAAAAGGTAATTGGAAGACATCAGCTTGATCTGGTGTCCTCCACTGTCCCTGACATCCATGCTTGACATTACCTGCTGCCGCACTCACTGTTATTAAAAGGAGCTGCTGACTTGTGGTGCTGGCACTGAGAAGGTGACAGAAATAACAGAGTCCTTGCTCAGCAGCAACCTCACACCAAGGGTGTGGCTGCCAAATCTGTGTGAGGTGTGTTACAGAGAACGCTTTGCCCATGACACTTGAGAAGAATAGTTCATAGGATATTAATTAATCAGCAGACTTGGTGAATCAGTTCTCGGCCCTTATTGCTGTATGATCTTTCTTTGGACTTCCTTGTGACTATCTGAATTATTTTACTTACCTGTGCAAAGCATTTCTAATATATAGTAATTTTACAGTACTGGTTGCACACCAATCATAGTAAGTTTATAAACTTCAACTTTAACAGGAAAAAGAATTTTTCCTTTTTAAGCCCATCATTTTTTGCACAAATTTCTTACACAGTGAATTCTGTCGGAGCTGTCAGTTCACAGATTTACAGTATGACAGCTGAAACTGCTGCTTTACCAGACAGATATCAGCACTGAATGTGGGAAGCCCATAGATGCACATACAATTGGATGCCAGTAACAGCTAGAACACTTTGGAGATGTCTCTCCATATGTTAAGTGTCTCAAACGTGGTGCCATAGAGACCAGCACACACCATTAGGAAACAAAAGCAGCCATTTCTGAGCAGAAAAAAACAACAACAACAACAAAACCCAACAACTGTGCATGTCGTTTATAGTAGCACACTCAAACCTGCTCCAGCATTGAGAATTGCCGTTTTCCCCCACGGAAGCTAATTGTTACAGTAGTGCCCTCTGCTGTTTGACAGCGTTAAATGTAGGTCCGAAGGACAGGTGGTTTTTTTTCTAGTCTCATATGTTTAGAACTCAGTTCTCAAAAAAATAATTTACATTTAAAAAGACAGAGAAAGATACAGTAATATTATGCTGCTCTGTTAATTTACAAGTCTCTAAAGAAGCAAATACAAAATATCCCATTGCAAAAGTATCAAGCAGGTCGTTTTCCTGCAACAACCAGTACCTTTGATTTATAGAAGAGATAGAAAATACAGATAATTTTAGGTGTTTGAGAACTTCTGAGTACTCCAGTACTAGGTGCTGAGATGTCTCTGTAGGCCCAAGGGCAGCTCTGAAGACAGAACCTCCTCCCTCTTGGGAGCACCTTGGTAGTGCTGCTGTTCATTGTGCCATTTTGTTTTGTAGATTGGGGTTTGTTCTGTAAATATGGTCTAAACATACTTAGAAAAACAGCCATCTTATTGGTTGGTAGTTGTAAGCAAGAGACAGTAAACAATTTGGTTCTGTTGTCTCCCAGTTAAGATTTAAAACTCCACATTAAGGGATTATTAAACACACACAAAAGGAGGAGTCTGTATTAAGAGGGATCTTTCATTATTTTACAGAGCAGTATTTCTAAGAATAGAATTGCAGGTTTTGTGGCCAGGTTAGTGACAGAGATAAGAAACCTCCAGCTTAATGCCAACATTTTTGTCCTCGTTTGTGTCTGGTCTGGGTAGGGTCAATTAGAGGGATTAAAACAGAGATCTTTAAATGCCATAACCAAATTTTGTTCTTGATAAAGGTTGTTCTAAGCGGATCAGTTCTATAGTAGTAAATGTGTTTTCCAGCTTTAGCTATCCTAGCAACTGAAGTGCTCTGAGTTGGTAACCCAAATATTTAAAACCACAACTGGTTAAAGATTAATCCACTGTCATGATGATGATACGCCAATAGAAGCTGTTTGAAGACTCATGTTTTGATTGAAGAACAAGGTGACAGGAACGCTCAAGTCATACAGTCTCTCTTGCAGAATATGAGATGTTTCAAGCGGGTCGTTAGCGGTTGAATCTAGGATTTTCCACCATGAAAGGATACTCAAACTGTTCTGCAAACCATACAGAAATCTGGAGTCATAATTTAGTGCTTGCACTGGGCATCCCTCAACTGACCATTAACATAGCATCTGTGATCTTCAACTGCACAGCCATCATCACCAGAAAGGCAGCAAAGGATCTGCACAAGCCTATCTCTATACTCTTCTGCAATTTGGCTTTTTCTGATCTCTTCACAAGTTTTTCTGGTTTTTGGATTTCAATGCTGTTCATCACCAAACCTGACGACACAATCTTTGGATCCAAGGATATGCTCGCACCTTATGCCTTGTATACTACATCTATTTTATCCACCATCTATAACTTGGTAAGCATTGGAATTGAACGTTACCTAGCTGTGGCTGAAAGTATTAGAACAAGGTTCAGAGTTGCTAGAAGCCATTCCATAGCTGTAGTTTTAATTAACTGGGTCCTTGCTTTCTTTCTGGGCTGCTTGCCATTGATGGGATGGAACTGTTTGCACACAGGAAAAAATCTCTCAGTCCTCTACAGTCCTTTTTGTGTTGATTATCTCATCTTCGTCACCACTCCCAATGTTGTGGTGGCTTTTATCGTTCCTCTGTTCACCTACCTTAGAATCATTATGATCCTGAGGAAAAGAAAACTGAGAATGAAAGCATGTGGGCAAGCTACCAGTACCTACAAGTCAGCTGAAATCCAGGTTGCCAGAACTAGTATTTTTATATGGCTCCTGGCGTTGGTGTCCTATGCTCCTCTTTTTGCAGGAGTCATCTTCGATGCAATAAACCACCAGTGCCCCCTCGATCTCTACCCAAGCGTCTACATCTTCCGAAACTGCACGGCTATGATGATAACCATGAACTGTTTGGGAAATCCCATAATCTACACTCTGAAAACCAAAACCCTTGGGGCTGAACTCAAGTCTCTGAAATGCCTTTCCGGCAAACGTCTCCAAGCCTGCACCATTGCCAGCATCTAACCTCGACCATTGTTTCGCATCCAGGGCAATGGGAGCGCCCTGAAGCGATGCCCGAACTCCGCCGCCGACTGCGGGCACTTCAGCACCCGTGGGGGGACAGCTCCGGGCCGGCTGCGGTGCTCCTCGCGGCGTGGGGGGCGAGCTGCTCCGGCCTATGGATGGCAGGGAGAGAACGCTCTGGCTGGGAGCGAATTACACTCATCAGCCGTGTTTGCTTCGTGTTTGGGGACTGGCTACCGACGTGCTCGCTTTGCTGCTGAGATTCATCGCTTTTCCCGTTGTTTTTGCTTGTTTGTTTGCTTGCTTGGTTTTGTTTTGGTTCTGTTTGGATTTGAAGGCGGATGAGCGGCTGGAAAATGTTCACGTGCGTAGGGGAAAACGTTTGCAGCATGTGAGACTGTATCTTTTAACCTCTGATGAATCGGTTCTTGAGGCATTCAGCGCTGTTTTTCTGCTGTCGGTGTAGCTGCAGTGTGTAGCATCGTGTTCCCATAAGAGCTCTGTGACCCCAGGTTTTGTGTCCCTGCTCGTAAACAGGAATGTGCTCGAGTGCCGTGCTGTCGAAATCTGATTCCATTTAGGAGAAAACCTCAGTGGAGGTTTCCTTTTCTGAACTGTAGTGGCGGTCCTTGTGCAAAGCAAAACAAAATAAAAATCTCAAGTTTTGTTGAAGGAAAAGGTCTCCCCTCCCTCCCTCTCTCCAAAGACGAAGTGGCTGTTGGTTAATTAACTCATCAGATCCTGGGATAAATGCTTACGCTGAATGACACGGGGATGCTGTCTGGAAGGGTCTCAGCGGCCCGGTTTCTTCTCTCTCGCGCAGTGAGAAGCCTGGAGGCACTGACCCACGGACCCTAGTGACACTCGCCGGTTGTTTGGCTGTGAAGCCCAGCTCAGAGGAGCTGCTCCCCAATGGCTGCGAGGAACGCATACTCAACATTTTACATCACAGCCATAAACCCCCCCTCTGCAACTCTTCACACCGCAAAGCTCTGGGAGACCACAATCGGTTCTACAACCCTACCTAAGCGACGTGCTGAGCGATCACAGTGCGGACGGGCCGCCTTTCGGACTCGGTGATCTCAGATTCGGTGCCATTTTACTCCCGCTCCGCGTCGGACCGCCCCTCCCACCGCCGGCTCACGGTCCCGCCCCGCTCGGCGCTGCGCTTCCCGGGCGCGGCGCGGGGGGCGCTGTGGTGCTGGGCGCGGTGCGGCGCGGCCATGCGCGCGGTGCGGTGCTGTGGGGAGTGCGGCGGCGGCGCCGCTCAGTACCGCTGTCCGCGCTGCTCCGCGCCATAGTGAGCGCCGGGCGGGACGGAGGGGGCGGCGGGAGGAAGGGGGGTGAGGGCCTGGGGGGCCGCCTCTCTGAGGGGCCCTCCCGGCCTCATGGTGTTTCTCGTCCTGCAGCTGCTCCGTGCCGTGCTGTAGGGCGCACAGAGGTGAGTGGGTGAGCGGTGGGCCGGGCCGGGCCGGGCCGGGCGGCCATGATGGGGTTTTTCTTTACAGAGCGATGCGCGCCGCGCAGGGAACCGCCGGCGGAGGAACGGGCGACGCAGTGCGGCCCTCCCGCGGACGGTTCGTGGTCGGTGGCCGATATCCTGACGGAGGAGGACGAGCAGGACCGCGTCCCGCTGCAGAAGCTCAGGCTGCTGGGTGAGCCAAGGACGGGAAGTCGCGGCCACGCTCGCTGTGCCCTTTGCGAGCAGTGCGGAGTCACGGAATAGCCCCGAGCGGATGGAGGTCGGGATCCCCACAGCACCGCCTGAAGCCCCATGTCACAGCGGTGTCACAGCGGTGTCCCAGAGCTCCGGCAGCTCGGGGCTGTGCCCACTGCCCTGGGCAGTCTGTCCCTGCCCGCTGGGGTACCGACCTGGGATCAAGTGCTGGTGGAGGAGATGCATAAAAACAGGAAGCAAGGATTTGGTTTGCGACCAGCGCTGTATTTGTGCTTGGTTATCACAGGAGTAGGACCTTACAGGCTTTGCCCCAAAGTGGGATTTGCTGTGGATTTCATGCGGGCGCAGGGATTAATCCTCTAATATGTCTAGGGAGCCTGCTTTGCAGGAGGGTTGGACTCGACGATCTCTAGAGGTCTCTTCCAGCCCCTACAGTTCTATGACTTAATTTGCTTCTGACACAGAGACAGGGCTTAGGGCTTCTGCCTTCCCTTGCTTGAAGGCTGGACTGCCTCACTCCTTAACACAAACTAAATCCTTTACAATGGGGACTTTAGGGAAAATACCACTCATTATCTTCCTTTCTTTCTTTAAAGGAGAATCAGAAGAACTGAGAGGCTTGCTGCTGAACCCACACCTCAGGCAGCTGCTGCTGACCATTGACCAAGCAGAAGAGAAGAGCTCTCTCATGAAAAAATACATGCAGGAGCCGCTCTTTGTGGAGTTTGCAGACTGCTGCTTGAGGATTGTGGAACCCCCAGAGAAGGAGAACATTCTTCCTGAGTGAGCTTGGGAATATTTTTTGTTCCTTAAGGTTTTCTTCTGGCAAAAGCCATTCTGCAGTGCTCCACGGTGCATTGTGCTCTGTATTCCCTCCAGTTCGGTTGCTCGTGAACGTCAGCTCTTACATTTTCATTTTAGAGTTGATAAACAAGGACGTAGTGTTGGACAAATTTCTAGATGCTAGGAATTGAATGTGGTATGATGTGGACTTGCCCTCTGTTGGTACAAGAAACCCTGTCACCTTTGGAAATACCACTTCTTGGTAACAGTTATATTAAATATATTGGCATTTGTCTTAACCCACAAAACTAACCTGAGATGCTTTTGTTGACCTTGTTGTGGACAGTCAGATGCCTTCACAAGATACTTAACAGTTTATTTAGAAAAGCTGAACATTTTCAAGACCCATGTGCACAACAGAGGCGGAACAGGGTGCCCGGATGAGAACCTTGGTCCCGCTGCAGAGGTAATGCTGTTGGTTAGGTCGTGTTAGAAACACACAGACCACAATGCATTTTGGTCCTGTAGATAAAAAGCAAGAGTCTGGTCTTGCTCTTCCCTGAGACACCTGCCTTTAGTGTTACAGTTGACTCCTGCTTACTTCCTTGGTCATGGGTTACTGAATGTGCTACAAATGTGAGACAGCAAGAGCCCAGCATATCAGAAGCATTTGCCTTTTTTGCTATCTCATTACCAGCCTCTCATTTTGACCATATACTGCCAGAATTGTTCTGTTCAAGTATATACCCTTTAAAGCGTTTGATCTATTTTAATTGAGTTCTCATAGTGCTGATTATTTCCTCTAACGTGTGCGTGTGTGAGGGGAGAAATGCCTCCCCTGCATTCTGAATTTGAATGATAATATACATATACTGCATGATTATAGGAAACTCTGAGGTAGCAGCAGATAAAGACATTGAGTAACTTGAAAAGCAGCAGCCTGCAGACAGTCCTTCCCTGAAGGAAAATGTTCCATACGTGCGGATGGCCGAAAGTTATGTTGGAAGCAGTTCTTTTTTGTCCAGTAAAATCTGGTTAAATCCGGTGATGGAATAGGCAGCCGTGTGGGGACTGACATCTGCGTAATGCAGGGGAGACTTCTTGCAGTGAAACCTGACAGATCCCTAGAAGAAAACAAGGTGGAGAGGCCAGCTGATGCTTTGCAAGACTGTGATCTAGTTCTGCTGTTCAGACAAAGCACTGCCTTATTATACAAGCAGCTGATAAGTACAGCTGAAAGCTTTGATCAGTTTGTTCCTATGACAGACTAGCAAGAACTTTCCTTCTATGGTCTTGCATGAAAACCATGTCTAACCTGACCTATTAATGTCAGAATCATCCTTGCATATCTCAAGCAGTGAAAAAAAGAAACGCTAGATTGATAGCAGACTTCATGGCAGTACTGTTCCAGGATCCTTACCTCACAACAGTTCAGCTGTGCTGTGTGAGGTATCTTACCTGTGGGAGAGCTCTAATAGAAGTGATGCCACAGCCTAAGATGCTGCCTTCCATCTTGTAGCAGCCGATCCCCTGAAGTACTTTCAAGCAGGCCAGCAGGGACAGGTCTCTCCGGAATCCCACTACAGTAACAGGTGCAGCAGACAGGACGAGGCCAAGAGGCCAGAACTGAATGACTGCACGTAGAGGCCAAGCTGTTTCTGGAGAGCATGGTGATTTGGCTGACACTGCTGAGGAAGGTGCCTTTTCATCACCCTCATCTAATTCTGCTGCTGCTAAAGCAGCCATTTTTGCCTGATAAAAGAGATGCAGAAAAATAGTCTCAGAACGTCTTAAGCAAAATGTAAAACCGCAGAAGGAAGAGACTAAAACAAAGTGCAACATAAGGGGTGGGATGCAATCTGGGATGCTTTCCCATTTTATAAAGGTAATTAGGAACAAATTCATTCTGTGGTCTCTAGCTACGTCCCCAGAAGCAGCTGTAAAAGATTGCCACCCATCTTTCTGTGCTTCTGTTTTAGAAATGTTTTCTGAAGAACTGACAGTATAGGTTTTGCACAGTTACTGCAAAGCTTCACTCACTCCACTTTGATCCTTTTCTGTACCAGTGTACTTACTTTCCATCTCCTCCATCCATGCTTAATGACATCTGCAGCTCTGCGCATCCTTCGGAAGCGGTTCTTGGCCAACCAGGAGCGAATAGCTGAGGATTTAATTAAAAGAAATCTGAGCACAAAGAATCTCAGCAGCTGTTGCACACAACGTCAGAGAGATGGCACTTAAACCTTTTCCATGTTCAGTTAGCACGTTCATTCTTCAAATGGATGGGAAACTGGATATTTTACTACTTGCATTATGTCCAGCCACACTCATAAATCTACCTGCTTGGATGAGGGTTGCAGACCTTCTCTCCTTTGCAAGTTTCTTCTGTTTAAATCTTCTCCAGCAACACTGGATGCAAAACGCTTTCTCATTTAACACCTCTGCTCTTCTGGCTTCAAGTTGCTCTAGCTGTGTTGGGGAAATGAGCCTGCAGTTAATAATAGTCAGGGACTGAGCTGTATTCTTAACCCTTCTACAATCATTTGTTGCTTGTCAGTGTCCCAAGATTGCTTATAGTTTAGAGGTGACGGCATGTCATTAATGCTTATTATATATGATTATACAATGTGTAAGATTAAAGTAGAAAGTGTAAACATCTGAGGGGGAAAACACTCCTGAAATCACAGCAGCAGCTGGCTTAAAACTAGCTCCACTGAATGAGGGTTGGTTTTTCGTTTTGTTTTTTTAATAGCTATATACTTCAGCATGCAAGCTTTGTACAGAAGTGCCTTCTTTGTATGTGTCAAAAAAGGATCTGCTCGGGCCTGTAGCCAAAGCTGCCACCTGAAGCCAGGGAAAGCTGTCATCAATACTGAAACAGTGAGAATACCAGCAACACGAGGCACAAATATATTCCAGAATGGTTAGCTGAGGAAGTGGCACTCTTACCACAGAATTAGCCATAAATACTTTGGTTTTGCCACAGTACACTGAAGTACTCTCTGATCCCTTCCCTGCTGGTTCGGTGGCATTTTGTCCCATAACATTCTCCAGGATCTCAGCAACAACAGAACGTGATGCTTTGTTGTCATCCACCTCTGCAGTCTCATCTGTAAATGAAGCATTGAAGAGAAGGTATTGCAAAATTTGGAAATCCAAACCAAATTCCTGCCTTTACACTGACACACTGTAGACATCTGGGGGGTGATAGCTGAGGGATTACTAGTTCTAGCCATTAGGTAAAAATGCACACACCTAGATTTTGCCACGTGCTAACAACTAGAAAGACAGCTCGGTGTGTTTAAAGAAAGGATGTGTTTTGGGTACTGATGTATTATTGACTCCATTATGGCATATTCAGGCTAGCACAGATAACAAATGACATTCTGTGTGGATCTAAACAAGGAGAGCAGCTTGTCATCAGAAAATCTGATGAAATAACAGAAGCCCAAAACTACTGGGAACAAAGCTAAAAGCAAAGAGTTAAGACTTGTAGCTTTAATGTACTGAGAGATGCAGGAATAAAAAGCAAATGCTATGCAATTCCACAGCTCTAACAGGGTACTGGAAGCAGCTAAAGGAGTCAGGGACACATAGTGTTTATTGCACCATTAAGAAGTTATTAAAACCATTTCAGGGACTTTGTTGTTTTTTTACATGATAAACAGGTTATCCAGATGAACCTATTTGGACACAGAGGAAGACTTAATTCAGACCTGTCCTTTAAAGAAAGTGTGTTCTCTAGGCAATGCTGCATGAGTTTTCTGCATGCCTAATGCCAGAACCTGACAGCCTTTGTATCTTTTCATCCTGGATGCTGTTTGTTTTTCTGCTATAATTATTTGTGAGTAGATGAGAGCATTTTAAGGCACTGAAAACAAATACAAACAATTCTTGCATACAGGGAAACATCTGGTGACTATGATTATGTTCATGGGACCAAGCTGATACATAAACAAAAGCTTATCCTTGTATTTAGGAAATTGTTTTACTTTGTTTGCAGATTATAACCCACTGAAAAGATATAAAGGAGTACTGACCTATCGCAGTGAAGCATTCCGACTAACAGGTTTATAATTAAGGGAGAAAGAAATGGAGTGTAAGTAATTTTCCAGACTGTACTTCATTGCTTCATTCTATTTCAGCAAGGTGAACAGATTTCCAGCCATTTAACTTATCTGAAATAGGCTGGTACGTACTGACCTTGTTTCCCACACACAGTGGTTACTGAAAAGTCTCAAGAAGATGGGATTAATCTGGGACAGGGAAGGGAGTTGCATTAACCTTCACTATGAAACATCACTACCTGATGATGAGTTCTTTCTTCAGGCTCTCACCAAAGACATTACCTGGTAGGCTGGATTATGTTTTTTAAAGTCCATCCTTGCTCTTGGTTAGAAAAAAGAAGTACATACAGAAGTTTGCAAAAGGCAGAAGCAGCAGCAGGATCCAGGTAAGCTAGGTCAGTGTGGTTGGCAAGAAAACAAAGTGGAAAAGAAAAAGGAAGGATAAGGAATGTAAGCAAAAAGGTAAGTGGTTTTCAAGTTTACTTAAGAACTATTTCTAAATCAGATTATTTTACATCATAACTAGTTGCTTTTACCAAAGAGGAATATGGAAGAACAGTAGTAAAGATGAATGTTTTGCTCTTTTTAAGAGCCTGCTACATGTGTTAGGCAGATTAGAAACTGAAGTCAGTTCAGAGAGCTTAGAAAAGTATTTTGAGGATAATGGTGTTTCGAAGTGCTGAGTGTAATTATTGCATCTCATCTATGTGAGATCAACTTGGTGCACTGATAGTTTTATCTTACAGCAGAGGGATTATCTAAACAAACATACCTTCCTTCTTGGCAGTATTGTAGTTGCTTTTCTCACGTGTGCTGTTTTTGCTGGACCTACGTGATTGTCTCAGTATTTCATAGCGATCAGTGAAACTTTGGAAAGAGATCCTGATAGACAAAAGTACAGTTAATGCTGGGCCAGTATCATTTATTTACCATCTGGTAAATAACCTATCCTTTGAAGGGAAAATGGCTGAAAAAATCCAACTCACAGTCTGCAAAAAGACTGATGTCTGTACAGTCACCAACGTGCAAGAAACTATAAACTTGCTGAAGAAATTCAGGAGGCTGTATGCTGCCCAGTAATAGACAAGAACTTTTGGTTGTGACACAGACCAGACATTATGCTTTTTAGATGTGTCAGTAAGCTTCATTCCATTGATACAGAGCTGTCAATAACATGTCTAGCTCAGGCCTCATTCCCTCCATCCTCTAAAGACGGTCACAAAAGCCCAGCAGGATGACTGGCTGCAGTAGATGCTGTACTGAAGAAGACCACACTTAGATGAATGCTATTTTTTCATTTATTTTTGATTGCTGCAAATGATACTATGGAGCACATTAAAAGTATGAAGTACATAGATAGTCCACATCAAAACATTTGTTCTTCAGCTTCTCAGACAGGAAATGTACAGTGATGTCTCAGGTTTGGGGCTTTTTAGACACACTCACACACGTGAATTAGTTAGGTATTTGCTAGATTTTTAAAAGTCTGATGATAATGAAACGTGCTGCTTACTGTGCAGTTACTGCACTTCTGTGCATCCTGAACTAGCCGTGTCAATAGCCAAAACACAACAACACAGGTATTGCTGTCTCCAAGATTTGAAAGGTGCTTGAATAAGCTTACAAGCAATCAGGGAGCAGAACCCTTCAGATAGCTTTAAAGGAATCCCTGAAGTATGGTGGTATAAAACAGACTAATATTTGAATTTCCTGCTTAAAAGCTCTTCTGAATAACTATTATATCACTAATTGCTATAGAAATGGATTATGCATGACTTGCTCAAGAAGTTTGGACTTACCTAATAGGGAAGCCTGCTGCGCTGATGGAGATGGCTTCAACTATTCCACATGCCTGAAGCTGGCTAAGAACCTGAGGCACAAATGGAGTTGTTTCAGGAAAACACTTGTTCTCTGTGGAAGGTGCAGTGAAGGTGTACACGGGATGCACTCAACCCAAGCCACATTCAGCTCAGCTCAGCCACCACACTCATGGTCAGGGAACAAATGGAGAGGGTGGAAAAGGGATTACACAGCTGATGAGTGTTTTCTAACACCCAAGCAAGATTTTTGTTGTGGGTTTATGCTGTGAAGATATCTTTGTGACCACAGCCAAATCACCTTTATCTGCTTTGTGAGCTGAGAAGCTATCATCCCAAATAACCTATGAGTGCTGTGGTAAAGGAACCTCCTATACAGCAACAAATAAGTTGCACCTGAACAAGCTGCTGAGCTTATTAGTGTCATTTTAGACAGGCTTTGTCACTGATGGTTTATCTCGGAAATTTCAAAGAAGAAAAAACTCTTTTGAAATATAATGTGAAAAAAGATTTACAAGTGAATCACAACCAGCTAAGACTGAGTGCAAAGCCTTGCGCATTATTTCTGGGAAGCTTCTGCCTTAGTAAAGAAAGGTTTTGGAGAAGTTACCTCTTCTTTTCTAAAAGTCATTGCCTTGCAGTCAGCATTAGGCTTGATGCATCGAATGTAGTGTGGTTTGGTGCTATTCAGGATGTGCATGAGATTTTCAAGTGAACTCTGCAGAGAAGTACAGGAAAAAACAGGTGCAATTAGGGCCTCCACAGGTAGTTTAGTGAATCAGTGCTTTTCTAAAAGAAACAATTAAGCTTTTTTTTTTTTTTTCCTAAGAATGGCTTTACACTCTCAGTATTAGCACAGCTAATTTCTCTATGGATGCTTTTAGAAATGGCTGATGATAAATTCAGAACATTTCCAAAACTGTATCAGAGCCGTTAGTTGAAGCTAACCCATCATGAAGAACCCATAGAAAAAAGCCTGGCAGAGGCAGATGCTCAGCTGTTAAAGTTAAAACTTGGGTGAGTTAAAACTCCAGACCCACAGATCATCAAAGCCTGATGCTATTTCAGTTTTACAGGCATCTCATTTAATAACAGTTACTGATTTGGTCCAACTGTGTTTTCTCATCTCAGCAGTAGAAAGCAGAATCTCAAGTAGTCTATGTACCTTGAACTTTGACACCACTGTAACAACAGTCGTTTTATTCTGCGTTTTGGTGTTATTTTGGTTGTTTTCTGCAAGAGGAAATAATTTTTGAAGCAAAGCATCCTTAGAATTTTGGAGAACATGGACGAGCTCTGGTGGAATGGGGTCCTGCAAACACAAACATGACTCGTTAGCATTTGGACCTGTGCAGAAACCTGCCAGCTGTTACTAGAAGTTCTCCATATGTAGATGGAGATGTTATTTCTTGTGCCAACTATGATTTAGCAGCTGTAGTTTCAAATCTGAAATGGTTTGCAGTAAGATGTGACAATTTGGTAAGCATTGCTAAATATACATGCTAGTGATGCTCTAATCTGAATTTGGTTTTGGTCTGTAATGTTGGGAGCTTGGTGTTTTGTTCTTTTGTTTCTTAAATAGCTGCTTCTGAAAACCTACCTTATTTTTCTCCACCATTGCTGCGAGCTGATAGCAGACTCTGCCAGCATAATGTGAAATAATGAAGTTAGGCTTCTTACTAAACTTGTCTCGACTTAAACATTGATTATCAGACAAAGCTTTTTCGATCCGAGTTTGAAACAGGTCAGGGTTAGAGGATCTGTTCAGACGGCATTCCTGCATAACAAACGAGACAAAATTGTGGCATCTTACATTTGTCCTAAGCAGGTATCTTTGAGTAATTAAAAGCAATATCTGGCAAATTTCATTCTAATTCAGCATTCATATTTTCTTTGCTGGCTTGGAATGGAAGGTGGGCAACTAGGCCAGAAGGATTAGCAGTTTAGGTGTGCACTTACCTCATTCAGCAGAGAAAAAATGCTGAGAGGATTGCCTTCTATCAGATCAAGGCAGCTCTGGTTGTCCTGGTAGTTTATGAAAGACCACTGCAGACCTTCAGATGCGTATTCTTCCTAGAATAAGAGAGAAACTGAATGTTCTGCAGCAGAGGGCACTAGAGCTCAAATAATGGCATGTTTTTTTCTTACCATTTGATGCAGTTACTGTTTAAGCAAACAAGTTAATCAGACTCAGCCTGCTCATCCAAAGCTCAGGTCATGAGTTCAATGGGAATCTTAAGAAAAAAAAATACTGAGGATATTTTATCCAAAGTAGCTTTTGAGTACGTAGCAGCAGATCCTACTTGAACAATTAGTTTAATTATTTGGGAACTTTACAAGTTTATCAGTGAGAGTTGCAAAGCTGCTTTACAAAGTAAACAGTCACACTAAGCTCTGCTGAGTTTTCCCTTGAAGGGCAGGGAACACACAGCCCTAAGCCTAGCACTGTGTGCCAAACTTTGCTAGCTGGGCTTAGTAAACAAAGCCTAATCCAAAAGGAAATGGACAAAGATATCAGATGAAACCATTTGTACAGTATTTATGCCAAATTCTGGAATAAACTGTAAGGAGTGCTTAAGAAGCAGGAGCCTTGGCCAGTTATTTTAAATGTCTCCTGCCAAAAGCTTGCTCAGCACAGCCACTAATGGCATTCAAGTGGTTTGGGACACAGCCAGATCAGGAGAACCAAGAGGGCAGGCAGTAACTGGTAGGAATGCTATTAAACAGAGGTCATGAATCAGTTTCGAGAAAAGTGATTGTGTGCTTGAACTTAGTTTCCATCTTCACTGACCATTAACCCCTGGCATACTGACAAAGGCAGGCAGGAAAAAAAAGTTGGTTAGCATATGAAAGCACAAATTATGGGCAAAGAAATACTTATCTCTTGAATAAACTGATACCTATGGTCTGAGGCAGAAAGTGCCATCATGTTGGTACCATTAAGAAAATAATTTTCCAGATTCCAGTTAATGACAGAGATCACTTGGTAATGCACATGTAATACGGAGAAATTCAACCAGGACTGAATGGAGCGTACTAGAGTAGCAGCCCAGGCCTGGCAGGAACTCTAACTCTCAGAGATGAGACCGTGAATTAGCAGTTTGTATGGCCAAGTGGGTTAGTGACCGCAGTGTATTTAGCACATCCCACTGTTTTTTGTGGCATTATTTGCTTGACTGAAGGTTGCAGTCTGACCAGAAGCACAGAAATACAATTAGAGAGACAAAAAATGCTGTTTTAAATTAGATATTTGACATTAGATCTCAGTGGAGTATTACCTGTTGAGCCTTCAGATAGTGTGCTACAAAATGCTGCTGCAGTTTCTCATTGGCATAGTTAATACAAAGCTGTTCCAAATTGTTTTCAGGGAAGGCTTCAAAACCATAAACATCCAACAAACCTAGAGGGAATATCAAAATAAAGTGCATTTTAATCTAGGAGTAGGCTGAAGGGCTTAAGGATGCTCAGTTAAACCAGGGATGAAAAACTATACCTATGAAGCTGGTCCACAGTGATGTATCTGCATGAATGCTTTCGTTTATGACCAAAACGAGCCACTCAAACAATCTGCAGACAACAACAACTGAATTAGTTGGAAAAGTGCTTGCTTTTTTTACTGCTTGAACAAAATTCATGCAATGGAATAGCAGTTCTCTGTAGATCTCACAGAGTCAGTGTCTGTGACCAAATCAAGGCTGTGTCGAAAGGGAAAGGGAAAGGATGCCTCCCTGGCTGCTGTATTCCCTCACAAAGATCATGGATCAGCACAGCAGCCTGCGTGTCCTTACTTAGCATAGATCAGTTTGGCGAGGCAGTCCCTCCTAGTGGCACACTCAGTTCTGGAGCACGGCTTCTTGAAGACTTGCTGTTGTTTTCCAGCAGTTATTGTTCGAATTCTTAATGATTCCAGTAGCATCTCGACAGGTATCTTCAGCAAGTCTCCAGCAGACTTCACAGAGTCTTATTCAGGGGAAAAAAAAGTTTCAAGATTATCTGTAGTGTCAAATAAGTGCAGGCCCTTTGCAGTTATGGAAGGTCTAGGGTCGATACTAAAAAGAAAACATGGTTCTTCTATGAACTGCCCAATTTAAATGTGGGATTTTGCATCATTTTACCCAAACTTAGAGGAAGGTTTTGACAGTCAGACTCTTAATTTGGATGTACAGTATCCCTGGAATTGCAGGAATGCTATTAAGATGAAACAGTACCAAAAAAGCCTGAGTTTGCCATGCTGAAGAAAGCATTGTAGAGAATACTCTCTAGGTTGTGGCTTTGTTACTTGTTCACCTTTTTTGAGCAGAAACTTCTCTTCTTTATTGAAATGAGTATTTGCAGACAAAGGATTTAAGATACTGCTAACCTGAACTATATTCAGTACTATTTGAATGTTCAGCAGTGTGAATTCAGAGCACGTGAAATAACAGTGGGAAATTTCATTGTTCGGGACAGTTTTAGTTCTGAAGGAAAACCAGAGCCTTGCATCTCCTAAAGAAATGCAGAAACAACCTATGTTCTGTGCAGCACACTAACAGATTTGCTCTGATTATGTGGGATGTTGGACTTTATCAGGAAAATTTCAAAGCCTCAATTTTAAAAGCCATGCTTTCCACTCTAGGTCAGATTTATGGAAGTCTTATGATGTCAGTGAAAGATTACAATCAAGTGTAACAGTCCTGCCAATAATCCTTCTGAAATGACTGTCTACAGTTGCCATGACCTGTAACATAATGATGTTATCTCTCAGAGCAAGGGAGCGTTAGGATTTTGTGCAGTAGTTTGAAACCATGGAGCTTGGAACACAAGCACGCTTAAACTTTGGTCTGCCTATGACCCTGATAGTCTCCTGTCAAGCAGAAGAGCATAGTAATCCTTTCTACTAGACCTCTGCTCTAAGATAGCAATCATCTTTAGAGTATGGCATGCTTAGTGCCTTACCTTTGGCTTTGTCTTCTAGTTCACAAGGCTGAGATTCATCCAACGGATTAGAGAACTGAATGTTCCCAAGATGGAGAAGGCCTGACAATACCTGCAATATAATCAAGCACTGAGTTTTCTAAAACAGCTCTCCTCTGAGGCAGCATCCTCTCAGCCTTGCCACTCGAACAGGGCAAGTCAAAACATCTCTGTACAAAACAAGCAAACAAAAAGCCAACAGAAAGGAAGTAGATTCCAAGTTTCTACAGTAATTCATGTGCCATTGCTGAAAGAAATCCAGAGTCCACGGGTGTGGCCTTTAGGTTAAAAACTAATACTTGGTTATACAACCTAAAGTGTAGCTGCGGGCATTCCAGGCACTGTTGCTGCATCTAATACCAAACAACCCGAGCTCTGGACATTGATACAGATCTGCTTCTGTAGAAATCCCAGTGCTAAAAAGACACTATAAACACTGCCATGAGCTTTGTGGTGAGCATGCATTGTACCTGACCTTGAAAATATTGTTCTGCGTGGAGCAGTCAATGCCCAAGTGAAACATTGCATCTCTGGTCACCTCGAAGCAGTCCTCTGAAAAGCCAAATGGTGTTACTTAACACAAGGCCGTGCACACAGACGGAGGCACGCAGAACAGTCTCCTCCATGTCCAGTTCAGCTGGAATTGTCAGAAGAGATGGAGGGAGCCAGCTGTTCTTTTGGTCAATCTCAAACCAGAAGTTGGAGAATCAAGTCACAAACTGACTGCTGACTGTGGCTGTGAAGCTGGGCAGCAGGTTGCTGAAGCACATCCAAAGACAAGGCGGTTTCTAAACATAACCACAGAGCGATGCAAACTTGCTAGGCCAGAAACTGCTGTTTCGAGTCAGGTGAAAACTGTTAGCAGTGCAAACTGAAACTTAAAACTGAATCACATTAATGCAGATGGCTTTGCAAAATCTGCTGTGGCCAAGCCAGGAGAGTGTTGGCTGACTAATCTGGTCACAGGATTGAATAGGACAGATGCATTTTTACCTGCCTTCCCTCAAAGTTGCAGCTGTTATTAATGGACAGCCTGTGAAACTAATCTTTACCCTCTAAGTTTCTCTCAGAATTCGGCAGCCAGTGGTAGTCAGCCCCTTCTGGAAGGTTCCACTCCCGTCTCTCCTCTGCAGTGGCACCTTTTGTGATCTGGAGACACAAAACAAAGTAATGACCAGATTCTGCCATGGGTATTTACGTCTCATAGACAGGGAATAACGATTGACTGGGAGTACACATTAATTTGGAAGCATGGCAGACAGGTGAACTGCTAACCCCTGGAAGTGACAACTGTGCTAAATCTGGTGATTTCGTACACGGTGTTTGTAAGAAATATTTAGCAAAATTAACAACACAGACCTGATAAAAAATATGGAAGTTTCTTTCATTGGGGGCCTGGTAGGCAACTCGTGTCTTCTCCAAAAGGAAAGTCTGAATGGAAGCACTGCTCAGGTGGTGGAACCTAGAGGGCAAAAGAAAGCAGATTTATCAAAATTCCCCTCACCCAAATTTGAGGAAGAAGATAATAGGTAATTTCTAACCTGTCCAAGTGAAGCTGAATATATTTTCCAAAACGGCTGCTGTTGTTATTCCTCAGGGTACATGCATTTCCTGTGAAATTACCAGAGACACAGGCAACATCATCAGTGATTTTACTCGTCCATGTCGGACATACAGACATTAAGGTTGGTTTGTACACAGTTCCAGCATTTGAAGAACCTCTTAAGGAGATTTAGAGTTTGTCTTTGAAGGAGGGGAAGAAAAGCTAGCTTAGATTTGTATATGAAAAAAGAAAATTCCCACCACGGCCACTACTTGTTCATGCCATTATAAAGCTACTTTTACCAAATGCTTCCATGATAGGGTTGGAATCCAACACTCTCTTTTCTATCCGTTCCACAGCTTCATTGCCTTTTGAGGAGGTAACAGAAGCAGCAACAGAAGCATAAAATTTCATAAGGCAGCGAGATGTCCAGGTCTGCAAGAGACAAGCTTGACAATAGGCCTTTGTTCTTACCATGTTATGAGTTATGTCAGTTAGTGAAACAGTGCTAGCTTCTGAAAACACAGTTTGCATCAATGATAGATAGTGACAATGCTAGAGAGTAATGATGTCAGGTTTATAGCTCTAGCTCAGCCCAAACTTTTTGTGCATAAGCTGATGCATAATAGACTCACGTGTAAATCCTTCTGGAATCAAAGAGCTCTGCTGAATGGCAGCTTTATCAAGATGTAACCATCTGGAGCTTAGAATTAAGAGCTAGTATTTTAAGATTAATTGAATATAAATAGTCTTTGAGTCACTAACACTCAGCAAATCATGTTCTCGGGCTTAAAAATATTCTCAAATATTTTGCTAATAGGAATGGATTTTACAGAAGAGGCTAGGACAGAAACTCTCCTGTCTCAAGGGTTTGCTGAGACATGACCTCCCTAACACTGACTGTGGTGAGAGTTCAACTCAGGTGCAACTCCTGTCTAATGATTCAAGTGTGGCCCTTCCACAAGTGACAGACCACCTCCAGAGCAGTTACTTTGAGTCTATTTGACTGCAGCAATCATTGAATGTGTTATGCATACATCAGGAGAGTCTTGCTGGAGCAGAGTGGCTGCTTGCTTTGTCTTCTTTGCTCACTGAAGTACTTTGCACTACAAATCACTGCTAAATCTCAAAACATAAAAGGAATGTCAGGACAACAGAAAACAATCTCCTTACCTTCCCAGCACCGCTTTCTCCACTAACAATGATGGACTGGTTCGTGGGGGCCATCTGGCTTTGGACATTTCTGTAGGCTTGTTCAGCCACTGCATAGATGTGAGGCTTTAAATCCTGACAGCAAAGCAGAATATTCATGTTTAAGAGAAGAGTAATTACATAGTTCTACAGCAATGGACAGCAAAGGTCTTCTTGCATTTATCAGAAAACAGTACTTCTCTTTAAGTGCAACTCATATTTTGGTAGAAATGGGTTTTGTCCTTTAGAATTATTCAGCTCACGTAGAGATTTTGAAGAACCTGAAATCTGAGTTCTGCAGGAGGACAGGTATTTCACATAGAAAGATTACCTGGGGCTGAACAGCAACGTGGTACTCCCTCATAAGCTGGGGTGAATAGAGGCAGGAGATAGGCTGGAATGGATTTAAAGCCACCAGGCTGCAGCCAGCGTTTGTATAAAACAAGTTTACGTTGTATCTTGCTTGAAGACATTTCAGAACTGAAAGATACGCCTTCTATTAGCATGTTTTGAAAAGTGTATTTGACTCTTTGTGTTTGTGACAAAAATCTTCAGATATGTTCTCTATTATGTTTAACAGAGAATGAGAAGCTGAACAAGAGAAACTTATCAATATAATGTACATACTTATGCCTTTAAAAGTTGATCTTTGTTTTTAAGAAGCTTAAGTGTTTTAACTCTACAGTTCATTAAGTCACATGCTTTTATGGGCTTTTACACAACTCCCAGGAAGCAAAGCTGTACATTTGCAGAGCAGACAGAGGCAACCATTCCCCATCTGCAGAGGAAGATGCCTGTGCTTGTCTCAGCTAAAAGCCAAGTGAGGAATTTGCTTTTCCAAACCAATTTCGTGGACGTACGTTGAATCTATGTTGAAACCTTGTTTTCTGATACGTTTGTATAAAACTGAACTGCAGTCACAAGGTCACACAGTTTTCCAGTGCCATGAACTCTCAACCAACGCCTGGTTTCTTGAACCAAAATACAAACGTATTTTGCATGCAGAGCTTGCTGAGAGATCAGTATGGCTAACCCTACAATCAAAGTGTTGGAACATTTTTTAACCAAACATGATTTTCTAAGCTGATTTGAGTAGGCTTTGGTGAGAACAGTAATGACCATGTATCAGTAGCCTGAAGGGAGACTCCTCGGGAGATGCTCCTCCTGGCTGACTGCTTACCTGTCGTTGTTGTCACTGGATTGACTTTTGTGAGATCGTCAAAAAGATGCAGCTTCTCTTCATCACTGAGAAAAGCTCTGACTTCTTCTTCATATGATTCATTCAGATCACTCTGGGTGACGGAATCTTCTTTCTGGCAGCTTACCTAGGGAGGATGTCAGATCAGCACCAGTCCATGGCTGAGTGCAGCAGGACTGTCAATTCAGTCCCTACAAGCAGTAGCTCTTCCACCACTTCCATGTAACACAAGTTCAGGCCCAGCAGGAATAATAACTTAGTATGTTGGAGCTACTGTTCCTCCCAGTTTGAAAGCAGTGCCCTCCCCCTGCATCACTGCTTCCCATGGCAGACTCTGCTTTTAGAAAGTAGTCTGGGGCCTATGAGATATGGGAGGCTGATAACACTGAGGGTTGAATTCATTGCTGGCAGTACAGGCTGTAAGCAAAGGTGCTCAAAAGGAAATGTCCTAAAGCTCGTATTATCCATCGCTTGTAATTACGCAGGTCATTCAGCACAGACACACTTGTACAGTGTCCTTAAATGAAATACTTCGAGCCTATGAATGTCACGCATTCAGAGCACACACTGTGTTGGGCAGAGGGAAGCAGGACTGGCTGCAGAGCTGAAAGCCACTGCTTCTAGGAGAGACTTCTGTTTTCAGAGCAGAGATTGAGGATCCCCGAAGTTGAAGACTGCATGCATTACAGCCAGGGGGGAGAAATGCTAACACTGTAAGAGGTGAAGGTTATATTAGGTGAAGATTTGTCTCCTTTGAATCACTGGAAGTATTTGAATGTTAGCCTCTGGGCTCCCATGTCCTTGACCACAGTAGTTGGAAGGGCACACTTGTTACACAAGTGTAATGGAAAACTTAGCCAGAAGAGAGATTTCAGGTCCTGCTTGTTACACTGGGGCTGGAAGGGAAGAGCTGCCAGTCCTCAGTTTTGCATTCTGGATATTCCTTTTCTGTTCCCCATCTCCTTGACAGGAACTGCTTCAGAGTACCCCCACTCATTTGTATTTAATAGCATAAATCCACAATTCTTTCCAAGTTAACCATGATAATGAATAGCATCGCATTATTTATACACAAAACATGAAATTCAATTAGCAGCATTCTCAATACATGAGCTAAACTCACCAATAAATGGGAAAAAACACTGCAAGGCCCCATTATTCCTAAAAATAATGCATCAGTAACATACACATTCAGGAGCATTATTCTGTTTTGCAGACAGTGGCAGAGGTTCATTCCCAGTCACACAATACTTTACATATCAAGGACAAAAATGCTTAGCAGTGTGGCTGAGCACTGCCATCACTGTTTGCTGTTACTCTGCTCTGAAGGTGCAGTTGTTTCACAGGACCCGAGGAAGGGCTTCTTTTTGCTCACCCCTTTGCACAAAGTCTCAAATGAAATGCCGACTGCTTAGCCAGAAGTGGAATGGTTTTTGCAAACGGATCGACTTGTGACAGCTGCACTGCAGAGCTGACACTCCTGAAAAGCCACCCTTAAGGATGTGCTTGCTTCATGCATTAACATCGCCTCGTAACAAAAGTCACTACTCACTGCTGAGATGTGTTAGTAATGCACTTCAAAACCGCACAGTAAATGGGCGCGGCCGGGCTCCTGGCGTAGGGGTGGATATACGTTAGCAGTTACCCAACCCTGGCTGCAAGGAAACAACCGGGAATCGCTTCCCGGCGCCGCGAAAGCACTCCGCGCACGCAAATCCCGGCTTTCTGTTACCTGCTTCGGCATCCCGGCTCTCCTCCGCGCTGCCGTGGGCCGGGGGCTCCGCTCGGCTCCGTCGCGCATCACAGCCCGAAGATCCCTCGGGCGGAACGAGGAGCGCTGAGCGCGGGGACGGCGGCCACGCTGCTCCCACGGGGTCCGCACGCACCGCCCCACGGCAGCGCCCGGAGGAGCGGATCCGCGGCCCAAGGTCAGCGGGCACCGCGGCTCGGGGAGGGGCACGACGGCCCCGGACGGCACAGCCGCGTCCCGCCCGCTCCCCGCTGTCCTCTCAACCCTGGGGGACGGCGCGATCCTCCCCGGGCCGCACTCACCGCGGATCGGAGCGGCGGCGGGAGGAAGGGGAGGAGGAGGAGGAGGAGGAGGAGGAGGAGGAGGAGGAGGAGGAGGAGGAGGAGGAGGAGGAGACAGGGGTTGCGGGCACAGCTCGTGGCGAATCGGGCGCTGCGAAACAGCAGCTGCGGTGCGCCGCCGGACGAAAGTGCGGGCGGGGAGCGCGTGCCGCGTTTACCTCGGGCGGTGCGGCCGCTGTGAGTTTCGGGGTCGCGGCCGCATCGCTGCGCTGCGCAGCCGCGGTCCGCGGAGCGGTGCACGCGGTGCGGTCGCTCGCGATGTTATTTGCTGTGTAGAGTTGGGGGAGCGAGGAATTGAAGCGCGTCCTTGGAGCGGAGCGGGTGCTCGGCTTCCGTGTGGGACGCCTGGGCTGCTGCCGCCCGCGAGGAGCCGTCCGTAGCGCTCAGCGTGGGGGGGAAGCTTTGAGTCCTGCTCTCCCGAACGACCTCTGGTCCGTGCTTCTCGTTTCAGAGGAAGAAAGCAGAATGTCACAGAAGCACCTGAAAGAAGCCTTCGTCAGTAACCTGAACGGAACCGGCCTGCTGGAGGTCTCCCTGGGCACGGCCGTGGCCCCGCTCTGCGTGCTTTGCCGGGGGCTGCTCTTGGTGCTGCACTGCCAGCACCGTGGGGAGCCCTTAGGCTCGAGGACGTGCAGCCTGCTGCTGGACTTCGTCATGCTGGTCGCCCCTCTCCTGTTCTCCTGCACAGTTCTGTCGCCAGTGCTGGTCCTGGTTCCAGCTGTCCTCGCTGCTTTCTGCGTGGGAATATTTTCTACCATATACCACCGAAGACAGCACAACACCCGAGTGCCTTTCAGGCAAATGGTCAAAGGCTTTCAGGAGGTGTACCTGGATGCACACTGCGTTCCGGCGATCACCGTGTTCCGTGTTTATGTCAACGTGTTGACTTCCATCAGCATCCTAGCTGTGGATTTCCCGCAGTTTCCACGGCGATACGCCAAAGCTGAGACCTACGGAACGGGAGCTATGGATCTGGGGGTTGGAGCTTTCATTTTTGGTAATGCTCTCGTTTGTCCCGAAGTCAGACAAAGGACGTCTGTGATGCAGTCCAGATTCTCCAGTTTGGCCAAGCAGCTTTTTGCCATTTGGCCATTGGTTGTTCTTGGCGTTGGACGACTCCTTAGTGTTAAATCCATAGAGTACCATGAGCACACTTCAGAGTATGGAGTGCACTGGAATTTTTTCTTTACCTTAGCACTCGTGAGGCTTGCAGCATCTCTGCTGTTAGCCATACTTCCCAAAAATAAGTCTTGGATTGTGGCTGTGACTCTCGCTGTACTTTATCAGCTCGCTCTTAACGTTACCTCTCTGAAGACATTTGTCTTGCACGGCAGCAATGGCAAAGATACCAGGACTGGCTTTTTAAATGCCAACAGGGAAGGGCTGCTGTCCCTCTTTGGGTACCTTGCCATATACATGGCAAGTGTGCAGGTGGGGCTCTATCTGCTGAAGCGCAGAGACTCAGTCAAAGAGTGGATGGGAGCAGTGTGCCTCCTGCTGCTGGCAGCTCTTGTGCTCTTCGTGTTTCTCCACGTGTCCCAAGCCCACGCAGACCCCGTGTCACGCCGCATGGCCAATCTGTCCTACTGCCTGTGGGTCATCGCTCACTGCCTGACCTTCTTTGTCAGCTTCGTGGTGGCTGATCTCGCTCTGGTGTTCACAAAGCTTCTTGTGAAGGGCTCTGCTGTGCCCTCATGCTGGCGTGCTGTGAAGGCACCAGGCAGCAGGGAGCCGTGGCAGGCAGAGGCTGAGCACAGCTGCCTGATCGCTGCCATCAATAAAAATCAGTTACTGTTCTTCTTGCTAGCCAATGTCATGACTGGTGTCGTGAATGTAACGATAGATACCATGCACAGCATGGCTGCAGTAACACTATGCATACTGCACTTATATATGTTTTTGAACTGCTTCATTATGTACATATTGCACACCAAAAATATAGTATTAAAGTTTTGGTGATTCCAGTCTGTGTTAAGGGGACAAGCTACCAAGCTACACACTGATGTATACTAACAGAAAAAGAAGCATCTTTCCTATTATTATCAATAAGATAGACACGATATTTTATAATATAGTATTTATAACAGCTTTTTATGACTTAGGGATATTTACTGTTATTTTTATGCATTCGTTTTTGCATTTTGTGTCACCAAACCTTTTTTTGTTGTTGGTTTGCTAAGTACTGGTGCTGATAGAAATATATTAACGCACACCTTTCTGTAAGCATCTATGCAGAAGAGTAACATTATGCAAGGAGTGAATCTGAGAGGTACGTTTAAGCACTGGTAAAATTCAGTAACAGTGTGTAAAGTAGCCAGGTGGAAAAAAAATAGAGTAATTACATAGGGAGAGATTTAATTGCAAAGATTTAGTTAAGGTCCTTGCATAAATAATAGATAAGAGTAATTCTTTATATAAAATGTGTCAAGTAAGTGGATGCTTTGAAATGTTTTGGCCCTGGAAAGATTTATGCATATATTTAACTTTGATGGCAGTAACGGCATGTGGAATGTTAATCATAGACTGCAATCTAAATTAGCCTTTGAATTAAAGCTAGATTTATTTTCACCTTCAGTGGTGAATGCAAATGAAGACCCTATCTGAAGCACTATAAAACTCCACTGCAGATGAATTCATACAGTAGTAGCTGGAATTTGTGGTGCAGGTAATAAGAGCTACATGGACTTCCCTAAGAAAATACAGAGATGCAAAACTACTTCACCTGTGTGCCAGTGTGCTGTGACAGCTCGTCCTTAGGAACGCTGCAGAATATGGTCTTCAGCTCTGCTTTAAGTTACTCAATGCCCACATATTTGTCTGCAAAGTTATTTTAAACAGTGGCTCGTTTAGTACTGTGTTTTGACAGCTGAGATGTCTTGA
The DNA here is from genome assembly GCF_038088225.1 of Cyrtonyx montezumae. NCBI lineage: Eukaryota > Metazoa > Chordata > Aves > Galliformes > Odontophoridae > Cyrtonyx > Cyrtonyx montezumae. Next base: position 8,527,810 of record NW_027071881.1, read on the forward strand.
AATGGGAACGTGCCATACGAATTATTAGCAGACTGTGTAAATGGAAAGCAGCATGCTGCAGTACGTCAGGGTACCGGTGCTGTATTGGTGAGAGATGTGCTCACGTTCTCCATCTGTCACAGCCTTCTTGCAAGCTCAGAGTAGAGCACCCTTTTCATTCACTTCCCTAAGTCTGACCGCTCTTCCTGACCTCAGTGAGAAGAGAAATAGGTTTAAAAATCATGAGGAATTCAAGAATGCACAATATAAACAGTTCAGAAGCAGAAGACAGGTGATAGTTGATGATGAATGTCTGATGTTAATGGAGTGACAGGACAGTCCATGGGCCATATTTCAATTTTTCCTTTCTCTGTTGAATGCAATGAATCATAAAACCTAAGGGAGATAAGGCCTCTAAATCAGATTCCTTAAGGCAGAAGTGCTGGGATGTTCTTAATTTAGGAGGTTCTCTCAGGCTTTGGCCAATATGCAGACAGAAGATGGTATACTACAGACACACTGAGAGCTTGTAACTTCCAACGTACAGCCCTATAGTTCGTTTACTCACAGATATTCATTTCTGAAGTGCTTGAAGCACAGGGCCTGCAATGAGCTCTGCCTGAGAGCACAAGTCTTACCACAGTGGTTCAGCACGGAGGCGTTAACCGGGCGTGACAGAGCTGAGCTATGTCTGGACAAGCAGTGCTGTCTGGATGCAAAGTGCACTTGGTGAAGCAGGAATTCTGTGGGAGGGCTGTGCAGAGCTCGGTGGGCAGCAGCTGCACCACGGAGCTGTGGCTGCAGGGACAGAGCCAGCAGCTGAGGGCACTGTGAGAGGAGACCACGGCACAGCACTGCTCCTCTGAAGCCGTGTGAAGAAAGCTGTTCACCGCTGGATTAATGAGCATCCATTAATTCCCATTACTTATTGTCAATAACAACCGTGGCAAGTTCTGCCCTGAAGCAACCAGCGGTTATTAATACTGACTGTTTTGACTATGAAAGGATACAGATAATTAACCGTGCTCCTGCAGGAACCGAGAGATGCAAGCAAGCGCTCTGATCACAGAACCCACACAAGGAAATGGAGCTGCAGTGGGTTTGACAAGAGTGAACTGCACTTAGTCCAGGCCCATCCCTGCAGCTCTGCGCCCCATGGACAGCACACCACGTTTCATCTCACGTTTGGATGTGTTAACGTGTGTAGGCTTATGCAGATCTACAGAGATATATGACAAAATGAGTCTTTATCTGTTATGTAATTAGTAAAAGTTAGGTTACGAACTGTAGCACACCACTGACTTCATAATAACTGTAAAGCCAGAGGGCCAGGAGAGCAGAAATTGAATCATTTTTGATGCCACAGCTCTACAGAACGACCTGTTTGTAGTTCTGCACGACAGATAAAATGCAGGTGAGCTGAGACCTTCATCCTTAAGACTGTTCCTCAGTCAGGAGCCATCAGGTCCTTCCTACCAAATGTCATTATTTTTAGATGCACCGTGTTTGTATGCAAACCGCAGCGTGCCTTCCATCCTTTGAAGTCAAACGAAGACTCAAACGAAGTGTACCATGCAGGTTCAAGCTGTGTCCTCACCACCACGTCCCGAGGCACTCCATCTCCTCCAAGTGGAAAAAGGGCACGAAGCGTTGGCACAAAGTGCTGCCAGCCTTTACTTTGCGGGCAGAAACAGCTCCGTCCCCCGCAGATCCTTTCCCGGGAATGAAAGCTACACAGAACCGAGCGTGATGTTTTCGTACATCATTTATTAACGTGGCCACGTGCTGCTCCCGGGAACGCAGCGTTTGGGGCTCCGCTGCTCGTTTCTTTTTTTGCTTAAGAAAACCGTGAAAGCGCACAGAGCGCAGCGGTGCGAGAAGCCCAACTCCTCCACCGAGGGCAGGACCGGGCCCAAGAGCGCGCTGCGGGACCGAGACCTCACGCACAGCAACGACGCGGCCGCGCCCATCAGCGAAAGCGATCACAGCCGCCGAGGACGAGCGGCCGCGGGTGGTTCCGCGCCGCCCGCGTTATTTGCAGCGCCCGGAGCCGCTCCGCCGCACCCCGAGCACCGCAGCACCGCCTCGGGGCCGCCCCGCGGCCGTTCGGAGCCGTTCGTAATACACCACCGCCGCCGCCGCCTCAGCTGGACCCGGCGCCGCTGGCGGGTGAGGCGGGGCGGGAGCGGAGGGATCTCGCGAGAGGACGGCGGGGCGGGGCCGGCGGCGGCGGCGGGGAGGGCTCGGGGAGGGGGAGAGGAAGGAGGCGGCTCTGTGGCGGAGCCCGTGGTGTCCGCCCGCCTGTCACAGCGCCCGGGCCGCGGACTCGCGGAGCACCGGTAAAGGCCGGGGAAGGGGAGGGGGGGAGAGGCGGCACGGGCCGCGGTGGGGCTGGGGGGAGAGGGGGGAGGGATGGAGGGCGGGCGGCTCCGGGCTTCCTCCGCGCCGTACCCTGCGGGCCGGGCGGGGCCGGGAGGAGCGGGCCGCGGGTGGGCCCTCCCGGCCGCTGCTCCCGGGGCTCTCCCTTCTCCGTCCGCCCGACCCGCGGGAGGCGCCGTGGGCGGCCGGAGCCGCCGGGCTGGGGGCGGGCGGGGGTCGGCTCGGCGCTGCCGTCCGTGCCGTGCCAACCTCGCGTTGCCCCCCGCTCCCTCGGGCTCTGCCCGCGGCCTTCCGAGCCCGTCCGGCGCCGTGCGGGAGCGGCGGGCCCGGCGCGGCGCGTGGTGAATCAGGCGATGTGGAGCGCAGGCTCGCTCCCTGCTGGTGGTGAAAGTGTGCCGGGGGAGCGCGGCGGGCGTTTACCTCTGGGCGCTCCCTGCTCGCAGGCTGCAGCGCGGGGACGCGGCGGAGATGGCGCGGCTGGTGGCGGTCTGCAGGGACGGGGAGGAGGAGTTCCCCTTCGAGAAGAGACAGATCCCCCTCTACATCGATGACACCCTGACGGTGAGTGCCGGCTCCGTTCCGCCCGGCCCGCGGCGGCGATGTGTTGCAACGCCCGGGCGAGGCCTTTCCCAGGCTCCTCCCGCAGCGATCTGCTCCGCGGTGCCTGGGGTTACCGAGCGCGGCCCCGCGGGAGACCGTGGGGCTGAGTGTGTGTCTGCCCGGGGACGGAGGGGCTCGGAACCCTGCCCCCGACGTGAGGCAGAGCCGCTTTTAGGTTCCTAAGCAAAGGATTCGTATTAACGTTAAACCCAAGTCCTTTCCTTGCCGTGTTTTAAAACAGGTGAGGAAGGGCTGAGGGTGTTTTCCTCAGCTTCACCTTAAGGTAAGGGTTACTGAGCGTGTAGCAATGTGCTGCTGCCTCTACGGTGACAGAGCTGAGTATTACGTGATCCCTGAAACGTGGGGGTTTGCCACTGCTGGGAGGTTCAGCAGAGAGCGAGCAGGGTGCAGCCCGGACCCTGCTCTCCCTGCTCTGCCTTCTGGCTCTGGAGAAGCACCCACATGGCAGCAGTGTGTGCAGCACCTCTGGCTGCAGGCCGGCATTGCTCTCAATTGTTACAGCAGGAGAAGGTAATGTTGAGAACTAAACGGTGTAACCAGGTATCCCCCTCGTGTGTGAATTGTGGTGTCGGTTTTGTCATGTGACAGTCAGTGCTGTTACTTACATGATGTACCATGTATGAGCTTTCATACTCTGACCTCGTGTTTCAATGTGGAAGAACACCTGATTTGCCGTCTCTTTTTTTTTTTTCTTATACTTTTCTAACTTAGTAATGTAAGTTCTTCCGTCTTCCAGAGCAAAACACTTGGGCACCTTCAGTCTCTGAGCCCCAGTGACACTGCAAAAGATTCTCTGTCTTGATCCCATCTGGTTTTGCTGTATTTGAAGGGGGCTGTGTTTCAGTTTTGGTCTCTGTTAGCGGTACATGGTGTTAGTTGTTGTCGCTAGTTTCTGGCCTTGTGTAGTCTGGCAGTGCTGGTTAACTGTGCTGTACACTACACAGTCCTCCACTCAGATTTTTCAAAGCAACACCCACCTCCCTTGCAAGGATTTATTGACAGCACTGTGTAAGAATATCTGAAGTTTTGAGTGTGTTATACTTCGTCTGCTGAGGCCGTTTTTGACCCTCTTTTCCTCGTATCATTTTAAGATCTTAGGTTTTTTTTTTCCTAGATTCCCATGTATGAGTGACTTGTTGGGCTGTGCTAAGCAGACTCACCATGCCATAGTTACTGTTTGCTGTACTTAATAGGTTGAGAGGGAGGATGTGAAAACTCGGCCAAACCAAGCGTGAGATGGATGAATTGACTTAGGCTGACCTGAAATTGCGTTTCTGATTTAGTTCCAGAATTTATTTCCCTGCCACAAATTCTGCACAATTGCACTGTGTTGTCGCTGTAATTTCTTTCTGCAGCAGGGGCACGCTGTAGGCATGATGGAGGAGGTCCCTGTAGCTGTAAATCAGTTTTGTGTCCATCAGGATGAGGGGCATTTATGTAAGTGCAAGTCATCCTCACCACAGAGAAGTGCTTATCTTGTGTCCGCTTTTCTTTGTTTTTCTGTTTTGTTGCTGCTGTTAAAAGCATTCGGATTTCTAGAGGATCTGGGAGTGAATAAATCTGCAGAAGCAGAGGAGTGAAGCCATTGCTTCCTTGTCTTGAAGCCTTCTGATTTTTATTTTAATTCTTAAGGAGAGCTATTGCAAGAGATAGATAGTGAGATAGTCGTGCTTGAAGTGGGTGCTGTTGTCTTTGGAGCGTGGTTTTATCTTTAACGTTATCTTTAAAAATTGATGCTTATGGGAATTAACTGGCGTGTGTTGACCCATTTGAAACTCAAAAAATGGAAAGTAATGGGACCACTGAGTCTGCTCCTTAAGTCTTGAAAGCAGTGGATCAGTAGTTGTGAAATAGTGAGTGAGTGGCTTAGAGTGCTCTTCAGCTCGCAGCGTCGCCCCTGGTAGCGTGGACACCTGTTTGGGTGCAGTGTGACACTGCTCCACACTGCTTGTATGCTTCAACCCAGAACAAAAGGAGCTTTAAATGTGTAGCCCTCTTTATTTCATAAGCAGCTTTCAGGGTCTCTAGGAGGCGTGCCACTTGATGTGGCCATGTGGGAATTCTTTCTTCCAGTCGGTGGTTTGTGTTTAACCGGTTAATAAAATCTCATCCAACAGACACATGAATTAATTCAGTCTTGGATAATGTAACTGTGTTGTACCAAATGCCCACGGGTGTTGTCTGATAGCGGACAATAAATGTGAGGGGAAAGAAATGTGCAGATGTGTCTCTCTCTTTGCTGTTAGCAGGTAGTGCAGTTACTTCATGTAGCTCGTTCCTGATGCGGACATGAAATGAACCATCCAGGAAACTGTCACTGAGCAGCACAGGTTTGTGCTGCTGTGCACTGTGTGGGGCAGTGGCAGTAAGAGGGAAGCTGGAGGAGAAATACTCAAGGGGTCAGGATTTGCAGTGAGTGTGGCCCAGTTGTGCACCAACGATGTGCTGCTGTGCTGATGGTCCTCTTCCAGGACGTGGCTGAGCCAAGGAGTGCCTTGCTCTGTGGCCTTAGAGAATAGATGTTTGTTTTGGAGCAGTGCTGAGTGCTGTAGAAGTAAGCGTGCAGTTCTCTGGGGGTGGTGGCAGCAGTAGTGATGCCAGCAGGGAGCCCTGTCCTTAGCAGCTGCATCAAGGAAGTTAGTGCTGGCCTGTGGAAAAAGAACAAACCAGGCTGTCTCATTGTGGTGTTGATGGTGGTAGAGTTGTTTATCAAGCTGTTGTTTTGTCTTTCAGATTATAAAGCAGCCTTTTGGTGTTGTTGATAAAACTGTATTTCTCAGTTAGGTCAAAGAAGATGAACAAAGCCAGTCTTTGCTTTTGCTTCTAATTGGCTTTATTTTTCCCCATGATTATGGTGGGAGTTTCGACTAACAGTTATTTCACCATTTTTTTTTTTTCTCAAGGAATTGCCCTCTTTGCTTAGTAATTGGAGAAGGATTATTAATTACTTACTGATAACCCCAGTGTTCTGTAGGCTCAACATTTTTCTTGGAGCCCCTTGAGTTTTGCAGCTGCAGACACAAAATGAACGATACCGTGGATACCTTGCTGAATTAATGCTGTTTTAAATTCACTTTTGAAGGAGACAACTCAAAGTCATTAAACAGTTGTGGCTGTTTTATTCGTACCTTTATAAACTGTTTTGCTGTTGGATCAGTTTGTGTTGAAGTGCAATTCTTTTTTTCCTGTAGATAGTGTAATATAAATAGAAACGTTCCATCTATCGACTTCTGCTCTCCTACACCAGCTGTTAGAATATCTGCTGTTTGTAACCCTCCTCTAGGACATTGAATTAGTGACAATTGTTAATTTGCTCAAGTATTAACTGTCTTAAACTGTTCCAGTGCTTTTCCAAGCTTGCAATGCAGTTATGTTAAAAGAATGAGGATTTAACCTCATCTGTCTTCATGTCCTGTTGTTCCTAGGGAAGTAAAACAAACAAATGCTGTGTATTCAACTTCTGAAAGCTTTCTTTCTCCTCTTTCATGTAGATGGTGATGGAATTTCCTGATAACGTGCTGAACCTAGATGGACATCAGAATAACGGTGCACAACTAAAGCAGTTCATTCAGGTGAGTATCTCACTGTTTTTATTCAAGAAAGCCACGCATCCTTAGATTTTGATTTCTGTGTCTTCCTGCTCCTACATCTCTAGGAGGTTGTCATTCCTGGAATGACTTCATGGATGACACATCAGTACGTATAAGCAATTAATGCGTTGGTACCAAAGTGCAGTGGGTGCATGCACGTCCAGTACTTCACAGCTCTTCTATGCTGTCACCTTCCCAGGAGACACTGCTGAATCCAATTAAAATTAAAGACTGTACACTGCTGGTTTATTCTTAACAGAAAGTATGCTTTCTTGATAAGTTTGGACTTCTTTCTAAATACTCCTGAACTGCTTAGACCAATAGGAGTGTGTACTGCTGAAGATCCTACATTAGTACTGTAACAAGACAGCATGAGCGTGGTATTTTACAGTTGAGATGTAGCTGAACAGTGACAGATGTTTTTGTGGTGCCCCGGGTGGTTATACACTAACAGTGTCAGTTGCCCTGTGACACCTGTACTCAAAAGAAGGAAAAGCAAAAGACCACAAGCGACCAGAGCCTGGTGTCAGAAGGAGCAGAGCAGTTCGGTGGTGGGCAGCTCTTACTCCTGTGCTGGGTTTGGCAGCAGCAGTTTGAACATATGCTGCATATGAAGCATAGCTGTGTTGTGAAAATAGCTCGTTTCTGTTGTTGCTGTGATTAGTACTATTAATGACAGAAAAGAGGATTATTTCAGAGTGCTATTGCTTGTCAGATTGTTTAACGTGTTTTCCTTTCAGAGCAGTATTTTCTGATAATAGTTTACTTTTTATAACAAATTACTTAAAGTGAACCAAAAATAGTTTGGTGCTTTGGTTGGTGTGTTTATGCATTCCATGTGACTGATTATTTTGCTATATTTTGTGGTCTTCTTTCTTTCCCAGCAGTTGTGACAACTGAGCCCTACGTTAGCAGCATGGAGCTGGGCATGATACGACAGCAGTATGGCAAAGCATTTGCTGTATAGATACAAAGTACAGCTTTGTGAGCCTGTCTGTATAAGCAGGGGAAGATGACACAATTAATAGAGTGACAGCACTCTGCTCCTCTAGTTAATGTTGGGAAGTGCCTGTAGTGCTGATACTCGAAGTGCAGATTTGTTGGCTGGTGTGTGAGGAAGAGACCATCTGCTCTGTTTAGCTGTGCTAGTGGAAGTTCAGAGCTGGTAGAGTCCGAGCCAGTAAGGTGGCAGTTAGGAGGAGAAGCAGGAAGGTATGTGCTCCTGTGGGTGTGTGTGCAGGGGTACGCTTGACTGGGGGAGGCACCACGAGCTGTTTATTGACATAAGAAATATTAGAAGGTGTTCTCTGTAAAGTTCTATTATTAGCACACATTGAACGTTCACTGCTGAAGTAAAATGCTTCACCCCGAATAGCAATGTATGCTTCCCTAAGTTATGGGTGTTAGATTTGAAATGGGAAGTGGCATTTAGCTTGTCAGGAATGGGACTGTAGAGTTGTTTTGGTGTGAACAAATGACAGTGGCTGTGAATGCGAGTTCCATACATAGTGATGAGTGTCCAGGAGTTCCCTTTCTGTGTGCCAAGGATGAAATGAGTGCAAGTAGAAAGTGGAAGTGTGTGGAGTTGTATATGAGGCCCTTTAATGAAACATCTGTGCTAAGCTGCAGAAAGAAGGGTTTCTTGGTGATGGGGGCAGGGAGGTGTGCTGTCTGCTTGGCAGTGTGGCTCACTGATAGGAGCAGCAGGGGAGAGCAAGAGGGAAAAAAGTTATTTCCTTTCTGAGGGTAGACTGTAAGACTTGAAGCTCGTGGGCTTTGGTTCACTGAGTACTGGGATTAATAGGAAGATGCTGACCTGAAAATTTTCAGCACTGTGTATGGTTTCCTGTTCAATTATATTTTGATGAGGAAATGTTGTCAAAAGCAAAGGTGAGTTTTTACTTTTTAGTTTCTAATTATTTAATTTCTTGTTCTCTTTTAGAGACATAGCATGCTAAAACAGCAGGATCTCAATATTGCCATGATGGTGACGTCACGTGAAGTCCTGAGTGCTCTTTCTCAGCTGGTCCCATGTGTGGGGTGTCGTCGCAGCGTGGAACGTCTGTTTTCTCAGCTGGTTGAGTCTGGAAACCCAGCCCTGGAGCCTCTTGCAGTTGGGCCAAAGGGGGTTCTTTCTGTAACTCGAAGCTGTATGACTGATGCAAAGAAGCTTTATACACTGTTTTACGTGCATGGGTAAGTTAGTCCCACAGCTACCTTAAAACTGTTACAATTTACATGGGAAATCCATGCTGTATTTTCCTTGTGTACTGCAGAAGTGTTTGTCATAAGTAAAAGTAGGAGCTAGGAAGAAAGAAAGCTTTAGATTTAATGTTCAGTAGCATACTGCTTATAGATGGGCCAGATCAATCCTTTAAAATTTCTCTGGATAACCATGTTTTCAATCTACTGTGTTGCACTTTTCCTGTAGGTCCAAACTGAATGACATGATTGATGCAATTCCCAAAAGCAAGAAGAACAAGAGATGTCAGTTACACTCTCTGGACACACACAAACCAAAACCTTTGGGGTAAGTTGGGGTTTAACACTATAAATCCTGAAGTATTTGAGGAATCAAACCGTAGGTAGATACAGGTCATTTTTATGCTGTTATCTGTTTACCAGAGTAGTAATTTCCAAGCTGTTTGGATTATAGTAGTCCCAGAAACTGCATGGAAGAGAATGAGAGGCACTCAGGAATTTGGGATGGTATATGTTACAGTAGGTTTGCATACGAAAGTGCTTGGGCCTTCTACTGCTAAGATTGTCACGTGTAGGATGACAATTAAGGATGCTTAATCCTTTCCACACTGCCCTTGTGCATGTTTCAGTGTTGGTCAGCAGACAGTGCTGTGTGCTCTCCTGCCCTCCCAGCACCATGGGATGTCACTGCTCAGTGTGCACTGTTCCTGCACCCTTTGGCAGAGCTCCCTGAGCCATTTGGTGATGTTCTTGTGGGAGCTGTAAGGCTGCTGTCAGCAGTCAGGGCTTTCCCAGACCTGCCTGTTGCTTCTAGCTCTTGTGTTTTTGCCTCTTGCATTTTGGGCTTTGTTAATTTGATGGCAGGCTGCTGTTGTTCCTCTTCTCTATAAAATACCTGTGTTTAATTTCAAAGCTAGCTGCTGAAAGCTAACTTGCCCATTACAAACCAGTACTTCTGTGTGCTTTTTGTATCTCATTTGAATTATAACATGGGATATGGTCTGTCCAGGGCCTGGATGGCTCCTGCATTGTGATACAAACAATGCTGTAGAAAGAGAAACTACTTTTTGTTTTCTACATTGAAGTGATTGATCAGCAGTTTTTCTCAAACTGAGGTGAAATGGTATATGTTAAACAAATGTCACTTTCCTTGAGATTACTTGAAAAAAAAAAGCCATGTTTGGTCATTAATTAAAGACTTGGTTGTGGTTGGGTGGCAAAGTTCAAGCTAAAAAATCTGTAAAAGGTACTTTCTCAGGTTTGTCAGCACATTTGGAGTACATCAGTGCAGAAGATGCGTGTGTGCTTCTCTGTAGTAGAGGCTGAGATGATCAGAAGGACACACCATGCAAAGCTGTGGTGTGGGGCTTCTGTTTGGTCGTTGTTTGTGCTGATGCTGAGGTGATAACCAATAAGTGTTTTTCCAGTTTGTTTTCAGTAAGATTAATACTTCCTTTGTAAGGATGTATATGGCAGAACCTGCACTTAGCGTTTTGGCAAGGCGAAGCAGTTCTGCAAATGAGCACACAGAGGAAAATGTTGCCTTGGTGCTGGGAAGTCCCCTTAGCATTTTGAACACTGGCAGAATAATGTGTGAAAGAGCAGTGCTTTAATACACTGCGAGTAGAGGTTTTGGCTTTTATCTGATATTGTGGTGTGTGGACAGTGAGTGTGGTTTGCTGGAGAAACACAGCATGTACTCTGTGTTGTTACTCTGCAGACACACTCGGGGCATGCAGCTCCAATACTTCCCCAAGGAAAGCTCCTGCCTGGAGTGGAGGAAAGGATAGTAGCAGCATAAATGTGAAGGAAAAACCCTGAATTGTAACTGTGTGTAATTACACAAGTTGTGTAGCTAGGAATGCCAGCTAATAGCTCTGGAAAGTGACTGGATGTTCTGTGTTCAGCTGTACCTGGTTTGTCACTGCTCAGTTCCAGGTAGGGCTGAAGAGTGTCTTAAATCCTCATCTGGCAAATTACTGAGATAGCAGCATAAATACTCTGGATAAACAAATTATTACATGGGAGTGCTTTTTTCTCTGTTCTACCACTGTGCTATATCCATACATGAGTTTAAACAGAAGTGACCGTTGTGGTAGAACAGCAAATGTACCCCAAGCTGTGAGTGGAGGTCAGTTGCTCCTTCAGGTTTGTTCTTAGCTCTGTGAGTGTACTTTGGGCACATGTAGTTGTGGTTAGGAAGTTTAATGAAGTAAGTGGATGTATGAAATGTAAACTACCAGAAATATTACAACTTGGGTATGATTATACTTAAGCTAATACACTGAAAAATTGTTACTGGCTTTCAGCTATAGAAAGTCATCTTGGATCTGGGTTTATGAGCACAGGTAGCAAACTCAGTATCTTTTATCTGTCTCTTCTCTGTGATTTAAGGCTTAGCCTGTAAAGGCGTTTAGGCAAATGAAGGAACACTGAAGCATTTTCATTTGAGAAAAACAACCAGTCTGTAGTAGATATGGTGCAAGCTTACAGTTTCTTTTACTATATGACAGTGAATGGAGCAATAGTACATTCAGTGCAGAGAAATTAAGTGCAGATAAGAAAAATAGTGAAGACAGCAAGAAGGAGGAGAGCGAATGTAAGATCATTTTCCACTATGGACCTTTCCAGGGAGTGGTCAGGTAAACTACCAGTGCTTCAATTTACTTCTTTCCCAAACTGCTAGCAGAATAACTCACCATATGGTCTGTCTTGTTTGTTTGCAGGGGATGTTGGATGGATGTATGGGAGCTCATGTCCCAGGAGTGCAGGGACGAAGTAGTTTTAATTGATTCTAGCTGCCTCTTAGAAACATTAGAAACGTATCTACGAAAACACAGGTATGTTACAAGAGCAAAGACACCTGGAGAAATACATGCTGCATTTTCCTGTTGATCAAAATAGTTGTATTGTCTACACAATGTCTGGAAGTTTAGACTTCTTCTGGTAACATTCTGATACCTTTCCAAAACTAAGATCTCTGCTCTGTGGAGGTAGAGAACCTTGCCAGCTGGCATTGTAAAACATCAGGTTGTAAACTGCAACTTAAAATTGTGTATTCTCTGTATTTGTTCAAATTGTAATCTGTTACCTGAATCTTATTTGCAAGTTTAAATCTTGTGGTAACAATGAGTACTCTAGCAGCAGCTTTGGCTTGCACTGATACATGAACATCAGGATTTTGGTTCGTGGCTTTTTTGGGTTGTTTTTTTTTCTTTTTTGAGAGTGGATGTAAACTGCTGAGCCATGGTAAGAATTCCAGTCCTTTTTTGTGGTACTTAAAGGTTTATGATGGATGTCTTTAGAACTCTGTTTTTGAGGGGATCTTGGATTACTTTCATTCTAAACTAATACAGAATAACAGCAATTCTGTGTAATAGCAGGAAATAAAGTCATGTCAAAGCAATGCGTTTTTATTAATATAGGAGATTGAAATCTATGATTTCTGTCCCGTAAATTTTCCTTTCAGCCACAGCTTGTAGGGGTGTGAGGCAGTGCCTTCCAGAGCTGCCCTTCGCAAGCAGCCTGCTCCCTTTGGGGTTATGCCACCTTTGAGGGGTGTATGTGTTTTCAAAGTAAAGGCAATGAAGCAAGTAGATGCAGGTTTCAGGCTTGGCTGGTGTTGCTTATGAATCCTGTTCCTAAACAGAATAGTGCCAGTGCTGTTACACTTCTTTTGCAGGGAAGCAGTGGGGCACAAACTGATAGTTGCATGTACATGTTGGATGGTGGCTATAGCACTGGTTAAAGCCTTAATTTCCAGCGGTTTCAAGGTTCAGTTAAAAGCTATGGGGGCACAGATGGGTGTGGGGGTGGTGGTGTGGAAATAACACTTTGGAAACAAAATAACTTTAATCTCCTGTGACATTAAACATGGTGCTGGCCACCTTCCTGATGCTAACCTACAATAATGTGACTGTTTTCTTTCCTTTCACCGCAGAAACTAGCCAGTTATAGTTCTATCAGACACCAAAATATGTTTGACTTAGTGTTGTCAAGTGACTGGACAAACTAGGGAAGGGAAAAACACCATCCAGAGATGGCATGAAGAGCAGACTTGTCAAGCTGAAAGCTGAAATGTGAGCAGCTTGTCTGACTTGCATTTTTAGAGTAATACAGCAGGCGTTTCGTAGCTTCTTGAAGATTACTTCTAAATTAGTTCTGTTGTATTTAAATTATAACAGACTTTGTAACTGTACTATTCTCATATCAGCTGTCTGAGCTGTCATGTTTACACCGAGTACATGTTATTGTAAACAAACCTTGTTTCGCTATCTGTAGTAATCCAGCAGTTCAAAATCTATTTAAAGGTGCTTGTAGTGGAAGCTACTCTTATGCAGCAGGCAGCATAGAACTGTTCTCTTACTTGTTGTCACTCACTCAAGTATACTTTAAATAACTGCTGTGAAGTAACTTGGAGCGTGTTCCTTTTCCTGCCTTGTACTAACAGTTCGGTTTGCTCACTATCAGATTTCTGGTCTTTGATCATGTATGGGATTGCGTATTCATCTAGGAATTTCTCCATATTAACAATTAGCTTGATTGATGTCTTGGAGCGTGGAAGCTGACACTCAGGCTTGTAACGTATGATGGGTGGTATAGTGTGTGTGGTAAACTCACGTGGCTTGCATCCAAAGCCTGTGACCGTTTCACGTTTTCAAGTAAGAGAAACCTTAGCATGACCTATCTTGACTATAGCATGCACTATTGAAGAGCTCAGTGTGCTTTAACTTCGACGAAGCTGCTCCAAAATCCTGCTCCAAGAACTCAGTACCGCTGCGTTTTGTATTTCACTGCAGGTTTTGCACTGACTGCAAGAATAAAGTTCTTCGGGCGTACAATATTCTTATTGGTGAGCTAGACTGCAGCAAAGAGAAGGGCTACTGTGCTGCACTGTATGAGGGCTTGCGTTGCTGCCCACATGAACGCCATATACATGTATGCTGTGAAACAGATTTCATCGCACACCTCTTGGGTCGAGCTGAACCAGAGTTCGCAGGAGGGTATGAGTATGTAATTTGCTAGAGTGGGCTATCTAGCGCTTTGCTTCTTTATTTTATTCTTGAATGTATTTTGCAAAAGTGATTTTTTTGCCTCCTTGCTGCACAATAAACCTCTGAATGTAAATCCTCCTATTGAGGTAGACTTTAAAGACAGCGCTTCAAGGTAGTGAAGATGTGCATTTGATTTTTCAAGTGCATTGAACTCCGAAGGCAAGACTGCTGAATGTCTTCTACTTCATTTGTTCACTCATTAGGGCTGCCTGCTTTTCCGTTGGAGCGCTCAGAGCTTGTGAAATAGAAAGAGAACCTTGGCTGAATGTTTCGCTGAATGCTCAGTGTTGAATTTAATTTCGTTGCCATTTCTATTTTGTAGTAACATTTGAATCTGTTCCTTGCATCTTAAGATCCTTCCGGTTGAAAATACAAAGCTCAGCTCATTGTCTTTAGAATTAGATCGTAACAGTTGGATGAGGAGGGTGGCTGCTTTTCTAACAATTTTATTCACCATAGATAATGGTTTGATACTGAAGCGTATTTTATTTTAAGGTAACATAGATGTAAGACAGTGCATAATGTAATATAATGCATACACTTCAGTTCTCTGGCATACAGATCTAGGAACTTAGTGTTTGCTATACATAAAGTAAAAACTTCAGGAAATCAAAGAATGGCCGTGTCTCTCTGACATTAAAACTCCACTGATCCCTTCCAGCAGGAGCAAAGAGACTGAAGGAGGTGGAAGGCAGAGTGCAGCTGAACCATGCTGTGTGCCAGTTAGCATGTCAGGAATGTAGTTCTGAGCTGGTCCTTTCTATTTTGCATCTGCATGCAGCGCAGCAGAACTCAATTAAAAGAGCTGTTCATGCAAACATAGCTTCAGTTGTACGTACAGAAAATACCTCCTTGAGTTGCTTTGATCTCTTGGTAGACTTCCAGGTACTTTAACAATACTTTGCTTTGGTTGAACTCTCCTCTAGACGAAGAGAAAGACATGCTAAGACAATAGACATAGCCCAGGAAGAAGTTTTGACCTGCCTGGGTATTCATCTCTATGAAAGATTACACCGAATCTGGCAGAAGTTGCGAGCTGAGGAGCAAACGTGGCAGATGCTTTTCTACCTGGGGGTTGATGCTTTACGCAAAAGCTTTGAGGTAAAAATCCTTCATTTAACTTGTATTTCATTGCTGCAGTGACTGTGTAGCTTTTCACTGAATGCATTTTTCTGCTTTGTACTAAGACTGGGCTGGAAGGAGCTTCCAGGGCGGTGTGTTGGATGCCCTGTTACGTGCTGCGTTCTGAGAGGGGGCTGCACTTCAACAATGAGGCTGCCTGGAAAATCAGTTGGGTTTTTCACTGGTTCCTCTAGGCAGAAAGCTGCAGGAATGCTGAAGCAGTAGTTGTAATGTGCTTTTCTCTCCTGCTGTGTTAGATAATCAGAGTTTCTACCACGTAAACACAGATCCAAAAAATGTGTTCAAGTCTCTGGCTTCTTGCTGAAAAATGAGACCACGAGCCATGGTAATGAACACAGTGCTCCTCCCACCTCCCATCCATTCCTCTTCTCTGTCAGTTGAAATCTAGGGGCTAAATCTGGCACTTTTCTTCTACAGTCAGTAGTTGCCGCTTTGACTTTATAATTTAAAGTGCTTGCCAGCTGTTTTCCCCCTTTCTTCATAAATGTAAAAGCTTGAGTTGCGTTAACCTCTGTAAACAGATCTAACCTCTTATAAACAGATGGCTGTGGAAAAAGTGCAGGGGATCAGTCGGTTGGAACAGCTCTGTGAAGAGTTCTCAGAAGAAGAAAGAGTGCGAGAACTTAAACAGGAGAAGAAGCGCCAAAAACGAAAGAACAGACGGAAAAATAAGTGTGTGTGTGAGATCCCCACCCCTCTGCAGGCTGCAGAAGAGAAGGAAATAAACCAAGCAAAGGTAAACACTGAGAGCTGTGGCTTTCTGCAGGTGTTAGATAACTGGATTTCTGCCTTGGTGCTTTGTTCTGCAGTTCTGGAAAGGGTTTTAGGAATTTCACGTTTGGGAACCAGGTCTTGATGGCTGCTGGAATTCATCACTTTTCAGATTAGTGCAGACTTCTTGTGAAGTAGTTACCTCTGGGTTTGTTTGTTAATGTGAAGCTAGGAGGTCAGCTTGTGATGGAGTGTTTTTCAACTGTCATTTCCTTAAAGATCACTTAAAGAGATTTCAAATGCTGCAGACCATTACCATTAAATTGTTGGGAAAGGAGGGATGAAGTGCAGTTGTTGCTAGAAGTCTGACCTACAGCTGGCCCCCACAAATTGTCGTGTTCTTGTAAAGGGTTTTTTTTCCCACTTGTGTTCCTGAAGAACTATAAGCAGTGCTGTGGCTGCTATCGGTGTCAGCTGCTGCTTAAGGGAAGAGTATCATTTCTTAAAACACCATCTGGGCTACTTGCTGTAATTACATATATTGGTTTTGTGGATTTTGTTATATATTTGAAGGAAAACTTGGACTTCATGGAAAATAGCTGCAAAGCCTGTGGTAGCACTGAAGAAACTAACAACTGTGTAGAAGTCATTGTTACCAATGAAAGCACTTCTTGCACCTGTCCTAGTAGTGGTACCTTATTAGGTTCACCTAAAATAAAGAAAGGTATGTCAAACGTTGGTTGTTTTCCATTTGTAAAAACATCTGTCATTTGTGCAGTAAATAGTGTTTGGTTACTTTTAAAGGTAACTATTTTTAAATACGTCTCTTGTCATTACAACATAATTAAGGAATATGAAACAGCTACTGCAGATGATTGTAACTTTCTGCTTCACCTCAGGTTTATCTCCACATTGTAATGGCAGTGACTGTGGCTATTCATCTAGCATGGAGGGCAGCGAGACGGGATCTCGAGAGGGCTCGGACGTGGCCTGCACTGAAGGCATTTGCAACCACGATGAAAATGGTAGGTTTGGCAAGAACTTAGCTTCATGTGCCCTGAAACAATATTTAAGTGTACCTAAGGAGAGCGTGCTCTGTCTTCTGCAGGAGATGATTCCTGTGTCCATCGCTGCGATGACAAAGAGGAGGATGGGGACAGCTGCGTGGAGTGTTGGGCTAATTCAGAAGAGAGCAACACAAAAGGCAAAAACAAAAAGAAGAAAAAGAAAAGTAAAACTTTAAAGTGTGAGAATGAACATGTAAGGATCTATGAGTATTCTGGAGTAGCTACTTAAATGGATCCCTTCCAAAGTAGTTACTGAAGCATCTGAAATTCCCATTGTGACTCATGCACAGTGAGCTAGCCAGGGTCTTCTGATATTTCTCCATCCAACTTTTGGGTTTGAGGTCCTTGAATTGCTTGTGCTGGTGGTGGGAATCTCTTCTCTCATGTGTCCCTAAGCACATGTGCTTTTGTGCACTCTGTGCATGAATATGCCATTTTCCTTTCT